>NC_142501.1:109715037-110353787 GCF_057876585.1 Rhinolophus sinicus | reverse complement strand
GGAGAGACAAGGGGATAAGAAAAGGAGGAGAGAGTGGGACAGGGCAAGCTAAGAAAAAATGGGGAAAAAAACCAGAAGACCTGAAGAAATGGATCCTATGTATATGTTTATGAAAAGATGATCATATGCGCTTATACGCACCACAATTTTTTTTTTAGAAATTTATTAAGATGTATTTGAGAAGTGGTAGATGAAGCAAGAGACAAGGGAGACATAAATGTTTCTCAAACGACAATGAGATAGTTCTAGGAAGGCCCAGGTAGCTCAATCACTTTTAGCATGTGGCTTTACTGACTTGCCTATTTAACTGAGCAAAAAGAGCACACTGGTTTTTGTGTGTGTGTGAATGCAAAACACACTTTTGTTTCAGAGATTAGAGATAGGAATTTACATTCCAAAAGGATTCACAAATACTCCATCATGAAGGCAAGAAAATCACCCTAAACATCTGGGGCAACGGGCTTCTTGCAGTTCAGCTGAGAAGATCCTAAGAGTAGATACATAGTCCAGTTGTTATCCACATTCAGGGAAACACAGGGCCTTCAGCACTTATTTTTTGAAGAGTGATTACAATGAAGATTATCTTCCAAAGGATACTAAGGAGAAAGAGCAGAAAAGTACCAAGCGAATCAAAACCATTTCTAGTACAGACTCGGTTGGAAACCTCATTTACTCATATTTTAGAATGGATAAGCAGTGCAAACAAGTATAATTTCTGTGCAAGACAATTCTGCCTTTATTGAATGTGTCTGGATGGAGTTTTTGGATCTCACTGAATAAAATACATTGCCTAGATGCTAATGTTAGTGAAAGGGGCTGGATTGAGACCTAGACTCATTTGTTTACTCTGCTGGGGAAGCTTCTGGCCAAGCAAGTTCCTCTAACCTTAACCTTGAAAGATAAACTGCCTCAGAGCAGGAGGAATCAAGTAGTTGTACAGCTGTGATCAGATTTAAGTTTTCTTTAGCTTGTCCCCTACAGACATTTAAACAGCATTGATTTTTTTCTTTCTTTCTTTTTTTTTTTTTTTACAATAGTCACCAGGGAGCAGATAATGACTAATTTTATGAAAACTTCATACCATCTGCCGTAATAATGCTGCACTTTTTTGTGGCCTTCTCATTTCCAGTTTGGAAGGTCATCTTTTGGAGGTGAAATATCTCGAGTTCTAAGACGCTTCCATCTGAGTCAAAGTTTATTTTCACTCCCAAGTAGCCTTTCCTTACAAATTCCCTTCGGCGAGTCATGTCAATTTCAGCTGCTTGGTGTCTGCATGAGGACAAGCCCAGTGACAGGATCAGACACGGGGAGGACGTGCACCGTCTCAGCCCAGATCCTTGCAATGATCTGTAACCCCCGCCACCCCCTACACACACACGTTTCTGCGTCCTTCCCTTTTGCCTCCTCCTTATTCCACATAATATGCATATTTTACAGTAACGTGTATGTACAGTTGTGTGCTCCTGTGTGTGTGTGAATAATTCCCAGGTTATGGTATATGTGATCTCTCCCTGGATAGATGGATTATGGATTATAATTTCGGGGATGACAAGAAAGGACTTTCATTTCTCTAAAGACACTTTTTCTTCTCCAAAAGCATCCAAGACGGGCTTGACTTCATGGTGAATACTGATTAGTATGTCTGTCTGAATGGAGTCCAAAAAAAGTAACAGTAATACAACTTTCTGGTGCAGACAAGAACATTTTCTGAAGAATAGTCCTATTAGAGAAACTGGCAGATTTCATGTGATAAAGGACAAAAATGATTTCTGCTCATGGCAATTCTGTGTCTTAAAACCAAAATTTCTAACTAACGTGTTTTTTCTCCCCCATATCTTTTAATGATAGGCTTATGTTCAATTCAGGAAAAATTGACCCACTCTACTAACTGGTAATTAGGCAAAGGCTCTTGTTACCCATGTCTTAATATCAAATGGATACCAGCCCCCAAAATGATAAACGATTGATTTATATTCAAGTGTTTTAATGGTTTCTGTTTTCTGATAATATGGCAGGAGTGATTTTCCCCCATGACATGCCAGAGCATTTTATTGGGAGAATCATCAAATGTGATTTTTCAGATAATTAACAAAGGTGTATAAGACGTGCATCCTGTGATAAGATACTCTGTATGCCTCCCCAGCATCTGAGCCTCTGTACCAATAGTTACAAAAATGGGTGTTCCTTCTAAATGATGACAACTGTAACACACATACACACACACACACACACACACACACACCTACCCCACCTTCCCCCCAAATCTAGGACATAGTCATATAGATTAAAAACAAAATTAAAGAAAATAAATGGAGTAAAGAGTCACATTGCTGAAATTATAGACTCTGTGAGGTTACTGAATTGAACTTGTCAACTTTGCTCTTGAAATCTTGCCATTTGTTGACTTTTCCCATATTCTATTTTTAAGGACAAGCCATGGAAAACATATTAGTACAAATGACTCTCAAATAATTCATGGTCTACTTTAGGATAGAATTTCTTCAGAATATTGACTATCCCAAGCATGGCCCCCAAATTAGAAAGTTATGGTCTCTTATGTCTAGGTGATAATCTTTAACTACAGTTGTTAGTTTTACTTCACCGGTTTACATGAAATTCAGGGAATTTCTAACACATGCTGTATCCTCATTAAATTATGTCATGATTTGGGAAGCCCTATCTGAAATGATTAAATGATGTGAATTAACAAATGAGTGAAGAAACATGAAAAATACAATGTGATTGGACACTGTCAATAAATGCTAGAGTGAGCCGACATTGAAAATGTGTCGAGTTTTTAAATGATTAGTGGTAAGTTTTCTCAGTACACTATAAGTATATAAAGACTTTACTAATTAAAATTCTGAAATCCTAGAGCTGGTTGTCACTCTGGATAAAGAATATGACAGGACTTCCATGTCTGGATTCTTTGTAAGAAAGGTGCTTTTCAGAGTTGAGGTGTCATTCTTATTAGGTTGAATTATTATCCTTCAACAGTCACGTTCTGCCGAGTGTGGGTTACATAAAGGAGATTTTTGGTGAATAAGTTAGTTTGAAAATAACTCATCAATGAAATGTTATGTTTTACAGGGCTGGCTGTTTGGGGTGCATACAGAACTGTGTTTATCGATAACTGAATGAAGATTTGACAGAAGACTTCCCCACAGCTTTCCTTGGAAGTTGATTTAGTTATGATCACCATTCCCTACTCTCAATTTTGCCACTTTTGGTAAGGGAGGGTGTTCAGATGTATCATTTCTGTGTCTTCGTTGGGGATTTTGACCCCAAGCCTCTATTCTCTCTACTATGTGGGTTTTTCCAAGCGTCAAAGAAGAAGAATTGAAAGATTTGGCATTAAACATAATTCTACTTTAATTATCTACATGAATTTGCCAGTTCAAGTTAGTACTACTTATTTCTAAGAATATATCTGTTCAGTTGCTTTTTTTTAAATTTATTTTTTAAATTTATTGGGGTGACAATTGTTAGTAAAATTACATAGATTTCAGGTGTACAATTCTGTATTACATCATCTATAAATCCCATTGTGTGTTCACCACCCAGAGTCTATGTTATGTTATTTATTTATTTATTGAAGATCTTTGAAATAATGAACTTTTTAGACCTCAGTGTTTGGAATTGCTTTTTAAAAGGTATAGCAAACAAGAAACCTCACTCTAATTAATTTCCCACACATGAAATTGGACCTATATTTGGGGCTCTTCTATTAGAGCCTCTTGGTTTTGTGATCAGTTTCTTTATATGGTATTCCCATAGAAATAAATCTCTATGTTGAGAGACAATGGATAAAATAATAACAATGTAGAAAGACAATAATAATAATAATAACTGCCATTTATTGCACAATTAATCTCTTCAGTTTCTTATATATTAAATGGGTATATTAGTAATTATGCAATTATTAAATGAGAAAATACATGTAAAATGCATATGTAGTATATGACATATGGCCATGTACCCAATAAGTGTTCAATAAATCTAGATACAAGGATAAATATTCTCCGCATCTCATTTGTGCTGAACACAGGTCTATGAAGCAAGTATGTTTAGCTCCTTTCTTACAGATGTGGAAACTGAGGCACCAGGACGTTAGATAATCTGACCAGGTCACACATGGAATAAATGACTCTCCTAAAATCCGAAGCATGGTTTGTCGAACTGTAGGCCCATGTTTTTCAACTATTTAACTAGTTTAGTCCTTTGTTTTGGTGGCTATATGATTCCTTCAGAATGAGGAGTAGGGTTACCAAATCCACTTTATTGTATTATAGGCAATATGATAACAAAATACGTCCATCAAATGCTTTTAAAAATAAATGCTACATCAAGTTGACTTACCAAAATGAATGTTTCAAAAACAGTAGAATATAACTGTTTTGGGGATATTTTTCTCCCCTCAAACTATTTATTGAAATTTGCTTATGTAATAAATAATACACTGGTTTTCATTGTTATACGAAAGAAACCATGCGATGAAAAATTGTTAAAGGAAAATAGAGCCCTAAAAAGATCATAAATAAAAGTCTGCAATTGCTGTAATACAAATGCAACTCACTTAACTTCAATTTCTCATTCTTATGTGGAGCTATTTGCTGCAAATATATTTTTGTATAATTTAAAGTGTTATGCATAAAGAACATCATTACTAATTCATTTGGTATTCACTAGATGACCTTTAATCATGATGTATTAATTTGATAAAAAAGTGGGTATAATGTATAATTTCTAAATGATTCCATTATAATTTATCAGTTAAATAGTCTATTGTTATTTCAATGCCTTCTCAAATATGCATCAAAGTATAATGTTTTGTTTCTTTATGAAACAGCCAAAGCTAAGGAAAGAACTAAAGCATTTTCCTTTCTTCAG
Organism: Rhinolophus sinicus; assembly: GCF_057876585.1. Classification (NCBI taxonomy): domain Eukaryota; kingdom Metazoa; phylum Chordata; class Mammalia; order Chiroptera; family Rhinolophidae; genus Rhinolophus; species Rhinolophus sinicus. The sequence continues at coordinate 110,348,897 of NC_142501.1, read as the reverse complement.
AGAGTAGATATAGTAGCATAATATCCACTAGAAGGGTGGGGTTATAGAAATAATGAAAAAGCCAGTTGAAAACTACCCACAGTTAATAACACAAATGTACTGTGGTGTTTGTATTGAAATTTCTGCAGGTTTAATGTACAAATCGTCAGAAACACTCCAATCCATGAGAGGCAAACCAATCAGAAAAAAAAAAAGAAATAAATAAAAGAGTTTGGCTTTTTAAATAGCTGAGACTTTTGAGAGGGACGCTTCTGACAATAAATAACCACCCAGCCTTTATGTGACTGTGATTTCTCACATGGTCACTTGACACTTTATATCTGTGTTGTGAGTGAGACACTGGCAACTCATGAACAATAATAATAATAATAATAATAATAATAATAATAATAATAATAATAGAAATTGAAAATGTAGGCCAAGAAGGGGTGTCTGGAAAGGATAAAATAAGACAGGGCAGCACCCACATGTTGCTGAGAGCTAGTCCAGAAATCACAGGAGAAATCCTTTCCACTCCTGAAACAGTCTCACCCTGACGACTCTAACTGGAAAATGCTTATACATTCTCTAGTCAAAATGAAAACCATCCCCAGATACATGCTATGGAGAGGGAACTTTCATTTCAAATTGGAGAGCATGAGGAGAGGAAGAGGCGGAAAACATAGTTGATCTGTTTATCAATTTGTTGCTTTGAATTCTTTGTAAGTCCTCTCTGCTCCCTTTTTCCATTTACTCACCTTCAGCTAGCTAATTCTTCCTTATCACTGTTGGATCCTTTTGCTTTTAACCTCCTGGCAACAGCTTTCCAAATTCATGTACAAACCCTGGGACAGCTAACTCAGGCGGGCATTTACTTTAATTTTTTTAGAACACTAGTATAAAGATAGTAAACATTAAATAAAAATAGTATTCAGTGGTGTGAAATGCATACATTACTTTTGTACACAAGACAAAATTACAATTTATTATGAAAGACTCATTTGAACTCTGATGTTTGCCAGTTGCTATTTCTACATCACAAATAACTAAATTGTGGTATTAAAAGGTCATCATACAGGCCAGTTTCTAAGTTTGTGCTTGTGCGTGTGTGTGTGTGTGTGTGCGCGTGCATGCACGCATGTGTGTGCGTGTGTATGCGTGAATACATGTATGTCCATGTATGCTTAATTAGTCAGAAAAGGAAAAAACCTGGGTTCTTTGCTTCTGGGTTCATAGTATCTGCTTATTGTTTTCCTTATTGCTTCATCTAGTCCAAAGTTAGCAACAGAGGATTAGGCCCTCAATTCCTCACTACCAGCTCTTATCCACACCCTTGGAGTCTAACCTTTCCAGGAGAGTAAAGAGAATAAGCCTGCAGAAGCTATAATGTTTGTTCAATTTCCAGATGTTGTTATTTTACATTTCCATGATTCTCATCCATGCTCTACTAGATGCATTTAATTCATTTTAAAATGGTATCTTTCTTCACACGGCTGCCAAGTATAGAATCTAGAAGTTTCTGATCATAAACACTGATGATTATGTGGGTGTTTTCACTTGCTTTCCTGTATTTCTCTACATTGAAATCTTCAGAATTTGTTTTATTTTTACACAGATAGGCTTTCTCTTCATCTTGATTATACTGTGTTTCTGGCTTTGCACTTTCATGCCTCTCCCGGAGGTGGACAGGACAGATCCAGTTAATTTCAGCGACAATTGCTGCACCACCCCAGGGAGTATTCTGGGAAGAGGTGCTATGTAAACTCAAAGCAGTCTGCAAAGATGGCCGGATCTGTCCTCATCACAGCTCATGAGGTGGGTGTGCTGTGAACATTGTGAACACAAAGCTGCGGCGCCACAAATAGAACACAGATGACGTTCTCGCCCTGTGTGAGGAACAACAACCTTTCCCTCACAGTTCTTAAGGGGAATTATCCAAAGGATTGCTATGTGCATGCCAGCCTATGTGTATTTGTCAGATCCCTCACAAGTGTGACCTAACAACTTGTTCAAAAGAAAAGCAATAGCCCAAGTTTCAAAGTTTCTACAAACACAGGTAACTCCCCACTGCATACCTGATTGGAAGAGATTAACATGGTATGCTGACATCAGAATGTGTAGAACTGTTTTAGAGAAGAACACATGTAGAACAAGGAAATGAATACATGTAACCTCTGGATCTCCACACCTTATAAATGCAGGCCCTTGGCATCTCGGCATCACTCATCATTGCTTTTAACATTTTCATAATGATTACGCTGTAACAACATGAATTTCAGCTTAGCAATAAAGCTCAGAAATGGCAGTTGATATAATTAAATCTATTGTCAATGACTGAATAAGGACTTAAAGAATTGACTCTTATATGAGGCCAATCCCCTTAACAGACCACATAAAAATTATTATCAAATGCTCCAGTGAAATGTCATGGTGTCCCCAGAGGGCAACACCTGGTAGCATCAGAAACAGTACATAAAGGGATATAAAGTACAGGCTTACCACAAAGCATCATCAAGAGGCTATCTAAAAAGAAAAATTTAACCAAAGGGATCATGTCTCCATTGGAACACACCCTCTTTCTCATGATTAATTTGGAATGCAGAATTTTAAAATAAAACCCATATTCAGAAAAGCAGCTATACTGCCTGTCTAACAATTAGGCATACTAACTAAGAATGACATTATACTCCTGACATCATATGATTTGCATTGGTGTTTTATTTGGTATGTTTAATTTTTAGAGTCTTCACATGTTAGAAGTCAAGTTACTTTTTGATCATTAAAATGTGCAAACATGGCTAGTTGCATATAGATAGCAAAATGGCTTGTATTCCTAACCTACCAAAAGGTCACAATTATGTTAGCTGAAAGCTATTTTGAGAGAACTAAACTTTTATAACTTGTAGAATTAAGGAGGAAATATTCTTTTTATATAATATTTTGAATTATTTCATTTGAGGCTTTCTGGAGTCCTCCTTTCATTCTCTCATCAGAAAAACACAAGTCTAGGGTCTGGGCTAGTGGTAGAATGTATAAAAAATCGAAACTGATGTTAGGAAGACCTGACTTATTGCATATGAAAGGCATGTTTGCAGCTGTTATGGTCTGAATATCAGTGTCACCCTGACCATTAATTGAAATCCTAACCTACACAGTGATGTTATTAAGAGGCGAGGTCTTTGGGGGCTTCTTACGTTATGAGACTGGAAGGCTCATTAATGGGTTCATGTTCTTAGAAAAGAGACCCCAGAGAGATCCTCAGCCCTTTCCACACAGGAGACACAGAGGAGACATCACTAGCTGTGACCCAGGAAGAAGGTCCTCACCATGGCTCCCTGGTCTGTGACTTCTAGCCTCTAAAACTAAAAGTGAGCAATACATTTCTGTTGAGTATAAGTCAAATGGTCTGTGGTGTTTTGTTATAACAGCCCAAATGGGCAAAGACGGCTAGAAAGTTTACTGTCTTTAGAAATGATTAGGTTGGTGCAAAAGTAATTGCGTTTTTCGCAATTATTTTTACCCTTTTAAAACATGGTTACTTTTGCACCAACCTAATAGCTAGCCCTGGGAGGGGCAGTCTGTCAAGAATTAGTAAGGACCTCCAAGATGTCAAAGGTCACAAAATACAGAAATTTTAAAAAGCGCTGTTATTTGAAAAAAAAAATGTCTTTGGTATGACTTGGTAAACCAGGCAAACTTTATACTTGGCTTGAACATTTGCTATGCCTATTAGTATAGTTAAGTTTTCATGAAGTCCTACAGTAAAGTAACCATTTTAACACTGTTTAACCCAGAGTTCCTTAAATTGATTTGACCTTTGCAGACTACATGTATTAACATTTAGAAGAACATCAATGTTACAAAACCATAGTTTTTAACAAACTTTTTTTTCATATTTTTAATTCAGTGGTTTTCATAAATCTGTTACTGAACATTAATCATAACACACATTTCACACACTTTGTGATGATGATGACATAATGTTTCAAAAATTAAACATACGCATCTGGATATTCTGGAACAATGATCCTTCCAAACAGAATTTTCTTCCATTCAACAAAAGGTATGAAGACGACTGAAAATGTCCAAAATGGAATCATCTCCTCAAAGATATCCGTCTGCTGTACAAACCATTCACCATTCTTTTTCAGAGTATATGTGCAAATCAATACTGTTCCCCCATTGATAACAATCCCTGTGAGGCTAACTCCTATATCTGTTTAAAAAGATAGGAAAATGATTCTTCACATTAATAAGTTTAAGAAGATCCAAAACATGGCATTGAGGATTCAGGATCATGCATTGCTAGAAATAACTTTTGCCCAAATTGGGCCTTCTACATATGCAACAAGACCTGATGCTGTATTATTTCACGTGCCGCTAAGCTTGTGTTTCTGCCAGTGAATAATTATTTTGAGTTATTAGAAGGAAAATGAAGCATAACGTTTGCATGATTGCCCCCATACTATGGAACTGAGTCGACAATTCACAATTAAAAGGGAAAAAAATCATCACACAAAATCTTGAGCTCTGAAAACATTGTTTTTCTTCTTCCTCATCTTCCCAAGTCTTGGTGACCCAATTATACATTTTCCAATAGTATCATATGTAACACAAATAGCAAAAGGACTGGCAAAACTTTTAGTCCTTCCTGAATATCTGTGACAAGGATATCTCTGAGTCTAAAATGACTCAACTCAAAAAGGGGAAACAGAGTAGGAAAGTCGATTACCACAGCTTTGGAGACAATTTTTCCTTTGTTGTGCTTTTCTCACCCAAAGAATTCTCTTTATGGTAGTTAAAAGCCAGGGCTCTCTTAACTAGCTTATTCATTTATTCTTCATTCAGTAAATACTTACTACGAGCCCAAATGGCCAGGCACTTGATGAGACAATGTCCCTGTGCTCATGGAAACAGATTCGAGAAGTGGGAACAACCGATAAGCACAGAAACAATTCATCTCACAAATAAACATATAGAGCAAAATGTGATATAGAGAAAGTTAACATTTTGATGTGAAGGTAAATAACTTTTTGGCTACAGTGGATTCAGTGGTCAAGAAGTACACTAAGGAGACGATAATTTAAACTGAATGACAAAAAGGGGTCCGGATAAAGCACTCCAATCAAATATTTCTCCTTTCAGAATGCACTGGGCAAGATTCCTCATTATCTGAATAATATTGATGTGTAAACAATAAAACATGATTAATGTAATTTGGGGATGAAAAATAAGCTAACAGAATGTTTAGAAAATGGTTCTCAAAAGAAAGATATATTGGAATGTAGATGACTCTTTTTCCACTTTGAGTTTGCTTTAAAATATATGGATTTTAGTTATTCTAATTCTCATTTTCAAAAGCATTTGTTAAACAATCATCTTCAAATGCTTAAGCTCCTAGTGACTTTGTTCCCTTCTATAAAGGAGTTAGGAAATCTGTGACCTTCTTAATCATTTATAGCAGTGATTCTCAAATGCGGTAGCATCTCACTCACTTGGAAGCTTGTTAAAATACAAATACCTCATCTGTACCCTCAGGGATTCTATAATAAGGGCTGTATCCCAGTGTTGCCCTGACCTACCCTCAAACTGAAGGGACAAAAGGCTGGGCAGCAGAGCCTGGGCTGTAGGCATCAGGAAAGAAGTTGAGTTAGACAATGGGAGAGCTGGTTCTCCAGTGAACCAGGATACGAGCTAAGGTCAGGGGGACCCACTAGATCAGGGGGTTTCTAAAGGGACTGAAGGAAGTCTGGGCCCTTTGAACATTAGTCAGAGGCCTGTAGGGTGAAGCTTTGGGCTCCACTTCTGTGTAAGCTAGAGTAATTCTTCTTTTGACTATTTTATATATTGGGGATACATATATGATTTTACTTGGGAAAAGGTTTTCTAAAAAGATTAAACACAATTGAATTATGTAGTGGAGAAAAGGCTGGGAACTATATTTCCATGGACCAGATAAGATTTTAGGCATCAAAAATTATAAGGGAGATCCTGGGAACCAGAACAGATCTATAGGTGAAACTTATAATGCTTGGTTAATATATTTAATGCACAGCTAGGCTTTCTTTGCACAGAAAAAGGTGAACAGGGTTAAATTGTAAATAATAATAATCAATAATAATTATTATTATCATTTCCATTTAGTATTTCATTTATTAAGGAACCAATAAGTTACCGGATTGAACACTTTCTGCCATTTATTTAACACAATGAACTATTGAGGGAGGTATTAATATTCCTATTTGCCAAGTGAATGAACTGAAACTTGGAGACATTGAATAACTTGTCCAAGTTCCACTGGTAGGACTAGAACCTAAACCTAGATCTGTTTGGTTGCATATCATGTTCTTAATCCCAGCTTCCATCCAGATCCCACGTTAGAACATGTAGGGCTCTGCACGTTCTTAGTGGTGAGAATTACAGACACATTGATGAAGTAACTGCGATTCTAATGTCATTCCTGCCTGCACTTTCATGCGGTTTATGAATCAATCTGGGTGAATCGTCTCTAATAGAGACTGAGGGAAGTGTAGAAAGAGGACACCTCTTGACTTCTACATCCATTTCAGAATGTGAGAGGCAGTCCTTGTTGGAAGAGAACGGAAACTATGTAAAAAATTGCTGCTGCCCCAGTGGCTTGCCAATGAGATGCTGAAGGGGCAGGGGTCTTGGGCAAGGAGCAGGGTATAAACGGTTTAAGAAATCCTTCCAGTTTTGCCAAACCATACCAAACAGAACTAATTACTATAACCTATTCCTGTGCTCCTACCCTCTTATTGCTCCCAAACTAGATAAAATATTCAGCTGCTGCCAGTAATTAACACTTCATTGTGAATGTTTTTAAAGCTGAAACTGTCCCAGTCATAAATGATAGAGGTCTGTTTCCATCAAAATCCGAGACTGAAGCAAAGCATGGTCACTTGTGTTCATGAGCTGCTGACTTCTTATAACCACTGTCCCTGCATGGCAGTCACTTCTGTCATTCTGATTTAATAATTTATTTAGAATTCTCTCTCATGCACTACATTCATGGTGAGTCCAAATAAAACTGAAAAATTATTTTCCTCTAATCACTATACAACTCTATTTTTAGATTTGCCAAATTTAGAGAGGGCTTTATCTTCTATAAGTGATTTTTTTTCCATCTAAAAATAGATATAGTAACGATGCCCCAACTGCATTAGATGCTATAAAGAGAAATGCATATATTAGGTCCTTCCTCCTCAGTGAATCTTTCGGTAAACATTTGAATCTCAGTAGATGCAAATCAAAGGTACAAAATGGGTAATATACTATTTTATACTGACAACGTGTAACTGCAATTGTAAGCTTTAATAAATAAACACAGCCTACCATTAGCCACATTCCACATTTTGGTGGATAGAAACCCATAATGTAATTGAGAACTAAATAGCATTGGTGTCTACAGTTTTTCCATCCAAGTCTTGGCTTACTTGCTGACAAAAGCAATTTACATGCCGCGGAACATACTCTTCTATTGATCAGACAAAGGATAGAAAACCCGATGGCCATCTTTCTCCTTGAAGGGTGAAAACTGGTACCTGGGTACCTCGGTTTTCGAACGTCTCCGTTGACGAACATTTTGGTTCATGAACACTGTAAACCCGGAAGTAAATGCTTCGCTTTCGAACATGACTCAGAAGTCCAACATATCACACAGTTTCTGCTGAGTGCAAGATCCTGAGGCCCAGCTGTCGGCTGTTTTCAAATGTTTCAGAGCTCGTGGATTACATTAAAAAACCGAGGTACCACTGTATTTCTACCTGATATTTGGGAATGACTCAACCATAAGAACAGTGAGTCAAAACAACTTCTGAAAGAATCTTATGTCCATGGTATTAAGTTATGTTACAGATACTCTCAGGACATAAATAACCCGCCACATTATATGCAGAATCTATTTTTCTTGGGGAACATTTATTAATATTCTTACTAAAATAATATGAGGCATGGAAAGATTCTATACTATAGTGTCTAAAATAGTTTAACTCATATGGTTCAGGGGTTGGCAGACGTTTTATCAAGAGCCAGATAATAACGAGAAGTGGTGGGACATCCAGTTTCTGTCTCATATTTCTCTCTCCTCTTCCCTGTCCTCCTACTTCCTCTACCTTCCTCCCTCCTTCCTTTCTCACTGCCTTCCTTTCTTCTCTTCTTCCATCTTGCATATCATTCATATATATATAATTACAACCCTTAAAAACGTAAAAACGCTTTTAGCTCAAGGCCCACACCAGAACAAGATACGGGTCGTTAATCATATTTACTTCTGAGAGATATTACGTAAGGATAATCATCTCCCTAGAAAATTGTTGAGTCAAGAAAATATGATATGGTGGGGATGCAAATGTGATTGATGAGAGGTTTAATTAAGAAAGGATTACCTCCAAAATTTTGGATGTCTGAATGCCCACCACGTATTTCCATTTTCTCTACCTACTTAGCTGTGAATATGACTTGGGCAACCACAAAAATGAGATATTTCTGGACTCACCCATTATATTTTAGCAGTCACACAAAAGCCCTGTAAATCAGAGGAAGCACTAACTTAGTCAGGGCAGAGTTGTAATTTTAGTTATCCATTACCTCTAACAATTTTATATTTTTAAAGATTGAATTGTTTAGAGCAGTTTTAGGTTCACAGCAAAAGTAAGAGGAAGGAATGTTGATTTTCCACACAGCCCCTGTCCTCCCCACACCCACAGCCTCCTTCTCCCACTGTCATCATCCTCCACCAGAGTGGTACGTTTGTTACAATCAGTGAACCTACATTGACACAAAATCATCACCTAGAGTCCACAGTTTACATTAGGGGTTACTCTTGGTGCTGTGTATTCTATGGGTTTGGTTAAATTCATATGACATGTATCTACCACTACAGCCATTTATAGCATCCTAGGGAGTAGTTTCACTGTTCTAGAAATCTTCTGTGCTCTGCCTACCCATCCCTTCCTCTCCCACCTCTGGCAGCAACTGATATTTTTACTATCTCTCTAGTTTTGCCTTTTCTGGAATGTCATATAGTTGGACTCACTCACTGAGTAGCATTTTCAGATCGGCTTCTTTCACTTAGTAATTTGCATTTAAAGTCCCTCCATGTCTTTTCATGGCTTGATAGCTCATATATTTTTAGAGCTGAATAGTATTCCATTGTTTGGATGGGCCACAGTGTATTATTTATCCATTCACTTCCTGAGGGGCATCTTGGTTGCTTCAAAGATTTGACAATTATGAACAAAGATGCTGTAACATCTGTGTGCAGGTTCTTGTGTAGACATACATTTTCAACTCTTTTGGGTAAATAATCAGGAGCACCAGGGTTGCATTAAACTTAGATCAGAAAGTAGAGCTGTAGGGTTAAAAAAAAAAAAAAAAAATATGTTCCTTTATAAACATGAATGGTTTGGCATTGAAACAAGTTGAAATCATGGGATTTTGCCAAGGACATTCTTGAGTTTGAGGAAATTTCTTAAGGTATTTTTCAATTGCTTCTTACTGATCTTTGCTAACCAACTCTCTTCCTCAGAACAGGTATCCAAGAGAGCACAAAAACCCAGCAGGCCTTGGTTTGGAAAGCAGCAAACTGTAGTAGAACCAGGTGCCAAAGTAACTCAGAAGCAACAGTATACAAATAAAAGAGAATTATCAAAACCCCTACAAAAGAAGAAGATAAACAGCTTAAAAGTGGAATACCATACAAAAGAAGAAAAGGAAGACGATGTCCACTCAAAGAAAAATGCAATCCTTTATCTTAACCGCACAAAATTGGGAGTGCAAGCATTCATTATTTAAAAGGTAAGCCTCTTATGCATTAAAAAATACCGACAGGGCCTGAACAAAGTGTTAACAAGTAACCAGAAGCATTTTTAGCTGGCCTTAAATGATCTATAAGAACAGCATATATCGAGCTTCTGAGGTAGGGGAAGAATATTTTAATTATATTATAGAACAATGGGTTCTCTGTCCTTTTCCCACAGATATGGATTGAATTACACTTGTTCCCAGAAAGACACCCTCAAATTATATAACTTCATTTTTGTTTCTTCTCAGATAATGATGCCACCCTGAAAGGTGATCTGGAAGCAAAAAGAGAAAATTACTTTCCTGTTGTTTTTTTCTCTGAATGGCCAAACACAAGAGCTTGCTTAATTCTGCCAATAATTGACTTGTGACATTGATAACTCAATACTGTTGCCTTTGTCACATGTCTACATGTGAGTGAGGCAGAGACAGACAGGTGTGGTAGAAATGGTCCCCAAGGTCTCAGAGAACATGGGAGCACAGGACTACAGGCCCCACTGCATGCTTCTGAGCATGCTCTGTAAATCTTTTACGTACAGCTGCTTCCTTTTGAGAGTGGGCATAGCAGTAAGTGCCCGACCAAAATCAGGTGGTCATTACTGTGTGTTCATAGAAAAGTGCTCTGGAAATGTAACTGTAAGGAGGAGTTAAAAAATATAGCTCATAAGTGTCCTTTCCAATACGAAACCTCCTGAACTGTTTTTCTGGAATATTCCTTTGGACATTCCAGCCCTTAAATCTTAGTCCTCTTCTTCTTCATCTCTCCTCTTGGCCTCTACCATGGCGACACCATTCCCAATTCCCAGATGAAAACTTTCAGATCTGCTTTTGAATTATGTCCTCAGGGTGCCCTGTTAGACATCCAGAACTGACATCCTTGTCCTGTCTCATCATCTCTTATAGGACTAATCTAACTATTCTCCTTGCTGCCATGTGTGTTCCCCCAATAGGTTATTCTCTACAGAGCAGCCACTATGATCTTTTAAAATAAAAATTGGATCTTTGTACGCCTCAGGTCAAAACCCTCCTGATGACTTGCTCTCATGCAAAGAATTTTAGCCTATCTTCAACATGTCCTGCAATGTCCCACAGCAGGGGTGGCAAATACTGTTTTTCTACAGCCCGTGGGCTTAGGATGGTTTTACATTTCAAAATGGTTGTCACTTGAACATTATACATCATTCAAATTTCAGTGTCCATAAACTTTTACTGGAACACAGCCATGTTTATTCATTTACATACTGTCGACGGCTGCCTTCATTCATCTACAGTGCAGAACTGGGTTGTTGCTACATAGATATTATCGCCAATAAAACCTAAGATGTTTACTACCCAGTTATTTACAGAAAAGGTTTGTCAACTTCTTTTCACGGGGCATGACCTCTCTCCTTTTCTACCATTCTTCTCCTTGCTATTCTGCTCCAGTCATGCTGATAGCTCACTCTTTTCCACTTGTTCTTTCCATAGTGCTATTTTATATTTTATATGCCTTTGGCCATTGGATACTATTTTCCAGAATATCCTATGACTTCTCTTTCCATCATGCTAGAATCTGTTACCTTTCCCAGAGAGCTCTTCCTTGATAATCTTGTAGAACATAGCATTGTTACAAAATTTAAAATAATACAAAAGAAATTTGTTCTTAAGATAAAATCCTCAGCCTAAGTTCAAACTCTTTCCCTTTTATATGTTGAATTTTAAAATTGTTAATCAGTATTAAATATCACATATTTAATGTTCAATGGCTCATGTATTTTAGAGGACACACTGCAAGTGAAAAATGGCATGCTTCTCTCTCTCTCTCTTTTTTTTTCAGTTCTTCCAAGAGCTTAGTACGTAACTCTGGACAGATAATTTACCATAAAGAGCCTCAGTTTTCCCTTCAATGACTGAATGATTATTCCCCTTGAGATGCATAATAAATATGATCGATAAACATAGGCTTATATAACAATTACATTAAAAAAGAAGTCTCATGAACAGCAAGAACAACCAAACATTTCTGTAACATATTGTGGCATATACAATCTTCAACAAGATTTCATGATTAAGACTTTTCCCTAGAAGAGTGCCTACCTTTACTAAATGAGTATCTTTACTAAAACCTGCAAAGTGCATATCTAGCAATGACACTTTTACTAGTTTCCTAGGTCTGTTATAAAAAAAGTAAAACAAACTGGGTGGCTGAAAATAACAGTAATTTATTCTCACAGTTCTGGAGGCTAGAAGTTCAAACTCATGGTGTCAGCAGGGCTATGTTCCTTCTGTAACCTGTAAGGAAATCCTTTCTTGCCTCCTTCTAGCTTGTGGTGGTTTGCCAATAATCTTTGATGTTCGTTGGCTTGCAGCTGCATAACTCTAATCTCTGCCTTTATCGTCACAAGATGTTCTCCCTGTGTGTCTCTGTCTTCACATCACTATCTTCTTAAGGATACCGGTCATACTTAATAAGGGACCTACCTTAACTAAGATGGTCTCATTTTAACTTTACCAATTCCATCTGCAATGACTGTTTCCAATAAGGTCATATAGTAAGGTAATGGGATTAAGACCTCAATATATTTTTGGGGTGGGGTGGGGTGGGGGGGACTGTGGGGAGCCATGGTTTCTTGCAACCCTGAACCTTGCAGACTGGCTCGGTTTCTGCCCCCATAACATTGCCTCTGCCTTATCTGAGAGGCGCCTAACGTCTGCTGAGGAATGTGGTGGAAATGGCCAGTTCCCGGACACAGAAGACTAAGGGCTTTCTGGACAATTGGTAGGTTCTGTCTCCTTGAGATATTTACTTTTGTGAGTTTCAGTGACCTTGTATCTTCTATGTCAAAGTAAAGTTGAGGCTGGAAAGATTTACTTTCGCTGAGATAATGCATATCTTCTTCGTTTAACTGCACGTACTCAAACTGTATATATTGGTTAGAGATAATAAACTCAGGGCTTCAGCATGACTGAAGACCGGCCGCATTAGCATTTGTGTGTGTCTTTTATTTCATTCCCACTCCCCCATTCAGGTACTGATCGACTCGTGGCGGCTGGCCCGTCACAGGGGACAAAGTACAAACCACAACAGTACCCAAAAGTGCAACGGCAATGATCTCACAAAATACTCTTCATTAACAGACTGTTTCATAAAATTCAATGCTTCCAATTCTTCAAATGAGTGATGTGTGAATATAGTAAACATTTTATAAGAGACTGTAATGACCAAAGGGCAGGTTTATAATTTACATACATGAAGAAGTCAAAGAATGTCCTACCTCCCTGGATAGTTTGTTTCCTTCTTTTTAAAGAGTCCCTGTGACATATCAGAAAGAGAAACTACATCCATTCACCAACAAAAGGAACTTACAGTCAAGTTAGTGGAGTTAAGCAGTTGTGCAAACCCTCCTACAGGTAACAATGATAAGAAATGGATAAAACATTCAAAAGACTCTTATAGTTCTAGAGACATTGGGATGTATCCAAAAAACAGATGAAGGCTGGGGGACACTTATTCTTGGGGAAAAATAATTATAAAGGGTAAGAATAGTTTATTTCCCAATCCCCATGGCTATGGCAGAGGAAAACGGTGGTGGAAAAACACAGCGCTGTCAATAAACATTTACAGAAATCAGAGTTCAGGGCTGGCAAAGCACCAGGGAATGTAAAAAAAGAAGTCTTGAGAACAAGATAATTGTGAAGGAATGAAACCAAAAACCCAGTGACTGGCTGACAAATAAACTATGCATGGTGGGGGGAAATTCTATAAGGCCTGGTAATGAAGCAGAAAGAGGCCAGGGAGGAATCAACTTTCGAAAGATAAAAGATGCATGGGTGAAGATATATAGTATTGCTGCTTTTTTAAGCTTAGTACATTGTCCAGATACATAAAACATAGCAGCAAAAAGCTGAATCCTCAGGGATTTGAAGTGTCAGAAGTGAGATCCTAAGGATGTGACATAGAATTATATTTAGAAGAAATTCCTGGAAGTAAAGAAAGCATAGGAAGAGCGAGCCCTGAAATATACGTAAAATCTTTGTTCAGATCCCTAGTTGCCAAATTACACAGGCACAGGGGAAACTTTTAAGGGGTCAGACTAACAAAACTAGCATTTGGAAGCCGTAAGAACATACCAGAAATCCATAGCTGCCTACTACAGAGAACACACATATTGCAGTCCATGTCTGGGCAGATTAATTGAATATTGCAATAAAACAGCACAATTCTCAGAACACAACAGAACATACTGTCACAACAATGTATTATCTTTAATGTCCAGTTTACAACCAAAAATCATCAGATACACAGACATAGGAAGGTGCAACCCATCATAAACAATAACAAAGATAGTCAATAGAAAGTCACTCTCAGTGGTCCAGTGTTGTATTTAGCAGATAAAAACTTTAAAGCAGTGATTATAAAAATGTTCAAAGAATTAAAGAAAGTATGAAGTCAATGAGTAAAAAGATAAGACAATCTCAAAAGAGAAAGACATTTACAGGAAAAAAAATAGAAATTTGACAACTGAAAATTCAATAAACTTTGAAAATTAATTAGATGGGCTCAACAGCAGATCGGTGACAGCAGAATAAAGTATCAGTAATGTTCAAGATGAATTAACACAAATTATCCAAGTTGAAGGTTAGAGAGAAAAAAGATTGAAGGAAGATGAACAGAGCTTGAGAGACCTGTGGGAGAATATCAATCAGGCTATCATACATGTAATTGGAGTTTCCAACAAGAAAAGAGAGGGAGAGAAATGAGCAGAAATTCATTATACATATCTATGGAATCTTCCCCAAATTTGGTGGAAAACATTTAATTCAGATACAAGAAACTTAATAAACTTCAAACAGGATTAAAACAAAGTAAAGCATTCCTAAACACATTGTAGTTAAATTGCTGAAACCCAAAAATAACAAAATTTTGAACTCAGCCAGAGAAAAGATGCACATGAATAACAGGTGAAAAATGCCATCATTTAATGGCTTTTTCTAAGAAATTATGGAGACCAGGTAATATTGGAATGACAAAATAAAAGTACTGAAAGAGAAATGACACTGTCAATAATAAATTCTATGTTTTGTGAAGGTATACTTAAAAAATAAAGATAAAATTAAAACATTCAGATAAATAGAAAGTGAGAAAATACCAGCAGAATTATATAATATTACAAATAATGTAAAGAAAAGCATTCAAGTTATATAAGTATATTTCCTTCTCTTAATTTCTATAAAAGAAAAATGATTGTTTAAAGCAAAATAAAATACAACTTACTGATCAGTTTATAATGTATCCAAGTGTAATATATATGACAATAATGGCTTACAAGGTGAATAGAAATGTAATGTTGCAATATTAACAATATTACATTTCAAAGGCATATTGTAATTACTAAGCTGCCATGGGGTAATAATTCAGAGATATATAACTAGAAAGCCAGTAAATAAAAATGAAAAAACAGCTGATTAAAACAAAAGAAAGGAAGAAAGAAAAAAATAATCAAAAGAGAATACGTGAGAAAAGAGGGATGCTTCGTGATGAAAAATGTCAACACAACAGTAATATATAACAATTATATGTGTATATACACCTAATAAAAATTTAAAATATATGGATCAAAAATCTAAGAGACTCTAATGGGGAGAAATAGATAAATCTACAATCATGGATGGAGATTTACCCTACC
This sequence comes from Rhinolophus sinicus, assembly GCF_057876585.1. NCBI lineage: Eukaryota > Metazoa > Chordata > Mammalia > Chiroptera > Rhinolophidae > Rhinolophus > Rhinolophus sinicus. The sequence continues at coordinate 110,333,430 of NC_142501.1, read as the reverse complement.
CTCAGTAACTGGTAAAACAAATAAATAAACAATTAGTAAGAAAATACAAGAAGAGAACAATACTACTAACCCAAATGACAATTAGAGAACACTGCACCCAGTAACTGCAGAACACACATTCTTTTTATGAATATATGGAATTTTCACCAAGGAAAGCTATATGTTTGGACATAAACTTAAAAATTATATTATTGAATTAATTCTCTGACCAGAATGAAATTAAATTAGATATCAGCAACAACAATACATATAAAAAAGTTCCAAGTATCTGGAAATTAAATAACACACTTTTCAAAATTAAAAAAAGAAAAGGGGAAAAAGAAGCAGTCACACACAAAGAAGTTAAAATTATTTTCAACGAAGTAATAAGAAAAATAAAATTAATTAAAAATTTTTGGATACAGCTAATGTGGTGGTTAGGGGGAAACCACCACATTTATTGTTTTAGAGGTATATATTAGGAAAAGAGGAAAAGGCTCAAATCAATTATGTAAGCCTCTTGAACAGAAGGCAGAAAAATGGACCCCCCCAAAGATTCTATCTTTAATCCCTGGAGCCTATAAAAATGTGACATTAGATGGCAAGATAAACTTTGCACATGTGATGAATGGATTCATGGTATGGACCTTGACATGAAGAAATTATTCTAGAATATGTAGGTGGGCCCAGTTTTATCACATGGGGACCTAAAAGTGGAGAACCTTTGGCAGTTGGGTTAAAAAGATGAGATGGAAGAAGAAGGAAGGGGATTTTAAGTGTAAGAGTGACTTGACCCACGATTTCTGGCTTGAAGATTGTGGAAAATGTCCAAAAGCCAAGGAATGTGAGTCACTTTTAGAAGGTGGGAATTACTGTCCAAAATAACCAGAAAAGAAATAGGAATCTCAGTCCTACAACCACAAGGAATTGAATGTTGCCAACGATCCAAATGAGTGAAGAAATGGAGCCTCCTCCAGAGCCTCCTGAAGTAAACGTGACTCTGCTAACACTCTGACTTTAGCTTTGTGAGAGTGGGGTCAGATATATGACGTACAGAATTACAAAGTGATAAACTTGTATTGTTTAAGCCACTGAATTTGTAGCAATTTGCTGTAGCAGAAGTAGAAAACTAATACATTGATTTTTTTTTATAAAAGAGATGAAAACACAAAATACTAATATTAAGAAAGAAAGAGGAGATACTACTAAGACCCTATAATGTTGAGAGGATAAGGGAATATGATGTACATTTAATGCAATGATTGTGATGACTCAGATGAAATATACAAATCCCTTGAATAACACAAATGACCAAAGCTAATGTAAGAGGAAACAGAAAATTTAAATAACTGTATCTATGAATGAAATTGAATTTATTAACTAACAGTCTTCCCATAAAGACAACTCCAGGCCAAGAAAACTTACTGATAATATTCTATCAAACATTTAAGGAAGGAAAGACAAAACAAAAAACCCAAAATTAATCCTACACAAAATCTGTCAGAAAGTAAAACAGTAAGGAATACTTCCTAATCAGTTTTATGAGATCAGTATTACACTGAGAGCACACTAGACAAAGTTCTTACAAGAAATGAAAGGTGCCAATCAGTATCTCTCAGAAACAGAGACACAAAAATCCTTAGGTAAGATATGAGCAAATAAATCCTCAGTATATAAAAGGACAAAACCCTTTTATTGTAAAAAACTCTCAGCAAACTAGGACTAGAAAGGAGCTTTCTTGTCCTAGTTTAAGGGTATGCATGAAAAACCTACAATTAAAATCATACTCTGGGGTGAAAGACTGAATGTTCTCCCCCAAGATTGGGAACCAATCAAGGATATTTATGCTTACTACTTCTATTCAACATTTTATTGAAAATCCTAGCTAATTCAATCAGTTAAGAAAAGGGGTAAAAAAAAAAAAATACAGATTGGAAAGGATGAAGTATTTTGATCAAAGTTGATAGTGTATTTTAAAATCCTAAGAAACATATATGTAAAAAATACCCACTACAATGAATAAAGGAATTTGTCAAGATAGCAGTGTAGGAGGTCAGTGTACATAAACCAATAGTATTTATATATAACAGTGACAAAAGTCTGAAAATGAAATAAAAAATACAATTCCACTTCAATAACATCCAAATACATTATATATTTAGGGACAAAGTTAACAAAAATGGTGAAATACTTGAATATTCAAAACTACAATCCGTCGCTGAAACTAAGGAATAAAGAAATTAATGGAGAGCAACTAAATAAATGTTTATGGATGGAAGACTCAATGTAGTTAAAATGCCAGTTCTTCTACAAATGGAATTGTATATTCAATGAGACTCTAATAAAAATTTCAGCAGCCTTTTATTTGGAGAAAATGTTTACAAGCCAGTTCTAAAATGTGTATGGAAATGAGAACAACTTAGATTAGCCAAACTTTTTTGAAAAAGAAAAGCAAAGTTGGAGAACTTACACTGTCTGTTTTCAAGACTTATTAGCTAGGGTAGTCAACACACTGTGGAATTAGGTAAAGCATAGATATACAACTAAATGGTACAGAATAGAGATTCCAGAAAACAATAGACACATCTATGGTCAATTGTTTTTTGGCAAATAGTCCAATGTAATTAAAAGGAGAAAGAGTAAGTTTTTCAGTAATGGATAATCATATATTAAAAGAAAAGGAATCTTATTTTTTTACCTTGTACCAAACATAGAAATTAAAATGAAAACTAAAATGATAAAACTTATAAGGGAAAACATAGGTGAAAAAATTTCAGATAGGCAAAGTTTTATTACAGAGAAAGTAAAATTTATGAACCATAAAAGAAAAACGTATGAAAATAACTCCTACAACTTAATATTAAGAGAACACATAGCACAATAAAAAATGGACTAAAAATTTGAACAGATACTTCATGATAAGGCAATAAATACATGAACAGTTTTTCAACATCATTACTTCTCAGGGGAACAGTGATTAAAACCACAGTGAACTATCACCACATACCCATCAGGATGATTAAAATGGAAAAGATTGGCAATACCAACAACTGGTGAAGATGTTCAACAACTGGAACTATCTTATATTCCTGTGGAAGCACAAAATTTCACATTTTGGAAAACTGCTTGATTTTTCCTTATGAAATTAAACATACATCTATCATATAAGAGCCAGCATTTTCACTTCTAGGTATTTACCTGAGAGAAAACACCACCTATGTCCACATACAGCCTTGAATATGAATGTTCCAACAGCTTTGCTCATAACAGCTCCCTAATTAAAAAAAGCACTCAAAGGTCCATCGACAGGTGAATGGATAAACAAGTAGTGGCATATTCATGCAATAGAATGCCACTCAGCAATAAAAAGTCTTCTGATGTACTAAATGCACGAATTTCAAAGCATTACGCTGAGTGAAAGAAGTCGGACACAAAAGAGTAAATGTAGGTATGACTCCATTTACACAGAAGTTTATGAAATGTAAATTAATCTATTGTGACAAAAAACAAATTGGTGTTTGCCTAAAGGCTAGGTGTGGAGGATAGGGCTGACACAAAGTGACAGAAGGAAACTTTTGTATGGGTGGAAATGTATCTTGGTTGCTGTGGTGGTTTTACAGGTGTACACACTGGTGAAAACTCATCAAATTGTGCACCTACCATGGGTGTAGTGTGTTGTATGCAAATTACAAATCAATTTAGTTGATTAAAATCCTTACCAAATACCTTTCAAAAAGATTTTTTGGGATTCATCTCCAACCCTCAATTAAATGGGTTAGATAGATAATAGGCCTAGCGTAATAAAAATAGTTAGAAAATTGTACCTCTGCAAAGTATCTCCTGGCCAGTAAAAGCAAGCCATCACCTTTGTTTTCTCATAATCACCTTTTAAAGAGATGAATATTCAGAGAGCATTACCTCCCTTTAATATCATCTGCAAAACAAAGGGGTGTTTTAATATACAAATACAGTAGAATCAAAGATGAAAAAAGAACTTGTTTTGTCCATTTCTCCATGGCCGGTTTACATCATCCCATGAAGTAGATCCTCAGGAATGCTGAACGTACCGCTCAAGTGTTACTTTATTTTTATTATTGTTTTTGCTGTTTGTTGATTTATATATTTGTTTTTCTTTTTAGTTAGATCTTATTGAGGTTTAATGTACATATAGTAAAATTCATCTTAAATATACAGTTCTGTGAGTTTTTTTCTCTGTTTTTATTATATTAGTTTCAGGTGTACAGAACAACATAATGATTAGACATTTACCCCCCTCACAAAGTGATAACCCCCCAAGTCTACTACCCACCCCACACCGTACATAGCTGTTACAGTACCATTGACTGTATTCCCTATGCTGTACTTTATATCCCATGACCATATATCAGCATATAAATATAAATATTTATATATTGAATATATACGTATATATTTAATTATAGGTGACATTCAATATTATTCTACTCTTCAGCTTCAGCTGTACAGCGCAGTGGTCAGGCATCTACACAATCTATAAAGTGATCCCCCTGATAAGCCCAGTGCCCATCTAGCACCCCTATGTTTATTGCAGCACTATGCACAATAGCCAAGATGTGGAAACAACAGAAATGCTCATCAATAGATGACTGAATAAAGAAATGGTGGTACATTTATACAATGGAGTATTACTGCGCTATAAAAAAGAACGAAATCTTACCATTTGCAACAACATGGATGGACCTACAGAATATTATACTAAGTGAAATAAATCAGACTGAGAAAGACGAGAACCATATGATCTCACTTATATGTGGACTCTAAAGAGCAGAATAAATGAGCAAGCAAAACAGCAATAGTCTCAGAGATACAGATTTAAAACTGATGGTTGCTAGACGGGACGGGGGCTTGAGGATAGGGGAGAAGGTGAAGGGATTAGAAAGTACAAATAGGTAATCAAATGCTACTTTAAAAAGTACACAGAAAATGTCATACTGTACAATGTGGTTTTAAAAGTATCTTCAGTAAAATGCTTCCCAATTTCTTAGAACATCACTTTGTTTTAGATGGCCATCACTTATTAGATCAGCTCATGACTATTCAAGTCAACTACAGTTCCTTAAGAAAGTCTTCCAGAGATCTGAGCGAAGCCACAGTTAAGTGTAAGAAAGATCTAACTTATTCCAGATGATAGAGCCCACATTCCAATATATTCCGTACAGAGATAGAACATCAGAAGTCTCTCCATTACTGTCCTCATTTGCCAGAAACCCATCATTGCATTTTATCACCTCGGATTATGTCTTATGCCTCTGTATCTCTGTATCTTCATCTGTATCATTAGAATTGATACTTATTGGGGTCTTCTATTTGTTTTAGGCCTTTTCTGTTTCTGACATTCCCCACAACTCTGGGACAATTTCTTGCACTTCTGCACTCAGACCCAGCTTCCGGAATCCAGCATGGAACATACCCCTAAGTCTATTGATTAGGATGATATCAACATTTTTGATAGCATCCAACATTCATTAAACAAATATTTACTGAGTACCTGTTATGTGATGGGTCTACCTACATGCTAGGAATTCATCAGTAAACAGAACAAACTGTCTGCCTTCATAAAACATCTATTTTAATTGAGAGAGTCCAATAATGAACAAATTACAAAGTGAATGACATACTATATTAGAAGGTGATGTGTTCTATGGGGATAAATAAACCAGGGAAGGTTAGGGCGAATTGTACTTATAAATAGGGTGGGCAGAGACCGTGATATTTGTGCAAAGCATGAAAGAAGTAAGCAAGGAATTCATATGGCTATCGAGAAGAATGATCCAGGTCTAGAGGAGAGTAAGTGCAAAGGTTCTGAGGTGAGCGCATACCTAGTGTGCTCTGTGCATAAGTCCACGAGCGTGGCTGGAATACAGGTGTTATTAGGAGTACGGTAAGGGGGTCAGGGAGATGTACAGGGTTAGGTATATTCTTGTTGGCCATGGACTACCTTATTTTATATTGTCTGTCTCATCATAATTATTATCGCCCTGCACTCTCAAAAGTATCCAGGTTTAACTGAAAAATTACATACTCACACTTGTATAGCCATTGAATGCCCTTATAAGAAGTTGACTTTTTCTCTGAATGAAATAAAAAGCATTGAAGAGATTTTATAAATGTCAATTAATTTAAAATCATTTATTTAATCATTTGGTAATACAGAAATATTTTCAAATTTCAAAGGTGCAAAAGGGTATGGAGTAAATGCAAGCCTTTCTCTCACCCCTGCGTCCCAGGAATCCTGTTTCCTTTTCTGGAGGCAACCATTGTTACTAGTTGCTAAGGCATCTTTTTTTCAGTGGTTTGACTAGAAGAGTGACATAATCTGATTTCTCTTTCTAATGGATCATTCAGGCTGCTGTATTAAGAAGAGACTGTCGTGGAAGCATGGGGCCAGTTAGGAAGTTATTATAATAATCCAGGTAAGTAAAGAACTTCCTTAACTGCACTACCCAAAAACATGAGAAAATAGAAATATGTATACATATTTTTCTAATTTTAGAAAGAATTAACAGCTATGTCTTTGGGTTAAAACAGCTTTCCCTGAGCCCACCAACTTTAACTAGTCTCCTCTCCAGTTTCTATCCCACACTTGACTTTTTCCTTTATAGTACTTAACACCACTTGTAACTATTTATTTTGTGACCATTTGTTTAAAAATGTCTTACAGTTTAAGGTTCTTCAGGACAGAACCATATATGTTTCTTTAATTAGTGTCTATCAATGCCTTTTATAGAACTGACATATAAGAAGAAATTTTGAATGAATAAATGAATGAATGAAGAAATCACAGGTCCTTCCGTCTTGCTCCTCTTCCAACAGAAGTAACCTAGGAACAGCAAATCTCTCTGCCTCCTCCCACCAACAAGGGTTTCTAAACAATTAATTAATATTTTGATGGGAATAAAGAAAAAAATGTAGTTTCTCATGTATATGTATCCCATGTATCTCTCCATCTTCTTTTTTATAAAAACAATAGGAAATCAGGGAGGCAGGAAGAAAACAAAAGGATTCTGAGATTTAGTAAAACTAAGTATTTATATATGCACTCAGGTAATAGAGATGGATACATTAGAAAATTTTAGAACTAGGTATTAGAAACATTCTAAATTTACATTTATAATATAATTTATATTATTAATGTATAGGTTGTAAACTGTGACTTTTTAAAAAATATTTCATTACTCTAATGTGTCAGGGGTAGATACTAACATACATACACATAAAAATGTTTTTATGTGTTTAAGAAAAGCATTGCTTAGAATACTACTCTGCCATCAAAAAGATAAAATATTGCCATTTTCAACAACATGGAAGGATCTTGAGGGAATTATGTGGAGTGAAATAAGTCAGGCAGAAAAAGACAAAAAACAATAGGATTTCACTCATATGTGGGATATAAAACAAACAAACATAAAAGGAAAGAAATAAACAAGCAAAACAAAAACAAATTCAGATACAACAGAATGGTGGTTACCAGAGGGGAAGGGAGGTGAGGAGAGGTTGAAATGGGTAAAGGGGGTCAAATATATAGTAATGGATGGGAACTAGACTTTTGGTGTTGGAACAAAATAGAGTATACAGATATCAAATTATAATTTTGCATAACTGAAATTTATAATATATAATGTTATTAACCAACGTTACATCAATTAAAGAAAAGAAAAGCACTGCTATACATTTTAGTTTTAAGGAGAGAGACACTCCCTTTTTTTTCTTGGGTCACATGTGGAAGCATCTCAATAGATGTCAGAACAGCATTCTTTATACATATACACTTACTGTTCTGTTGCAGTTTCTCTCTAGTCTTGTAAGCACTACCATGGCAACAAAGAGAGAAGAGTATATGAAATCAAGGTATTTGTATAACAACAGACCAACTCAGCACAATTCCAGAGGCTAGAACTTGTACTTTCTTCATGGATAATTCTCTTGTATTTTGTTTAAACCACTAGACCACACCTGCCATAAGTAACATTCCTTCCTCTCTTCCTTGAAAGTTACCCATCGTCAACTAGGAGGAATCCAAAAATTCTACTATTGGATGCAGCCATTTCCTTTTTGTAAAGATGGGGAGACAGAGGCCTAAGATTGAGGAACAAAGTCAGTGGGTATTTACAGATTAGCATTGATATTTCCTGATATTGAAATAAGTGCTTCTTGCTTCTTTTCTTTTCTTTCACAATGAATAAAAACACAGATATTAAGACTATTTGTATCGATAATAATAATTTTTGAAAAAATGCAAGAAAGAGAAAACACATACATGACTACAGAAAAGGAACTGAAGCAAATGTGGAAAATATTAATATAATAAAGAATACGCCGGTTCCAAGAGGTCAGAAACAATATGTTATAATTTTTCTTGATCCCGAGAGCCTAACACAATGCTAAGTTCATCATCGGCTAATTAATCAAATTACACTTTCTAGTTTACTAGTTGAACTTCTACTACTTGGTAATTCCCCTGATGACCAATATATGACTTTTTCATTTTTCAGTTTCCCATAGATCCTAACATGATTGATACCCAGTAGACATTTATAATGAGTTCAACAAATGTCCAATGTTATATTATCAGAAAGCATTACTGTCTGATATATTATTTTGTCTGTTTGTATGTCTGTGTGTAAAATGACAGTGTTTACTCTCTCCATAAGGTATTTTCTATTTCAACACTTGTACAATTACAAGGTGAAAACTAATCCCAAACGTCGTAAGAGCTAAATGGCATATGCAGAACTATTGTGAAAGAATTTTGCTTTTGAAATTGTAATGTCATAGCACTTCAGTGAGGTGGAAGAAAAGACATTCTGGTATTCTTCATGCTTAGATATCAGAATTTGGGGTTATTCCTGGTTCTTTTTGTATTGAAAAAAAAATAGGGTAAAATCTCACCAAAGTAATTTCAGTGTTATTCAGTATTTTATTAATGGGGGCGAGCATCATTTTAACTGCAGCAATCTATAGAATTATGAACTGATTACTAGTTCAAATGACAGAGTCCTATAGTGAAACCCATAATTTCACATTACATTCTGCAAGAGATGATAGCAGTTCTTCACACATAATGGTATTGCTAGCCCAGACTCTTGTTAACACTCCTAGTCTGAGAGGTTCTGCTTATCCTCTCATTCTTATTTTGAATCAGAAAGAGTTTTTTGTGTTTTTTTTTAAAGGTCTTTCGGTTTTTATTCTTCACAAATGGGATTCTGGTCAATTAGAAAGTCTCAGAAGAGGCACCTGGAGTAAAACTTTTAAGAATTTAAGTACAACGGTAAAATTATAAAGAAATGAATCTTTAGAAAAATAAAAGCAAGTGCTGCGGTTTGACTTGCATTTAGCTCTTTGTAGCTATTTCTAGTCACTGATTCGATGGAAAGTAGCTTCAGAGTTACTTGCTTGTTACTGGGCAACAATTTATTCCAATTATAACTGAAATGTCCCTAATAGACAGTTACTGGTAGATAAAAACAGGTTTAAAAAAAATGAACCATTAAATCCATAGTATTATCTCTTGTTGTATGAGGTAGAAATTATTCTAACAATTGACATTTTCTAATGCTCCAAGGTCCTTTTAGACATTTCAAGTGATCTGGGGGGCATCGGTGAGGACCCAAGGGGGTGGGGTCACAGTTCAGAGCTGTTAAATGTGAAAATGACACAATTAGAAAGAATAGCTACAGAGACTAGAAACCAAATGTTCCCAGTGTATGAAATGCCACCTTCTCTATCAGATGCAAATGGCATCCAATACAAACTTTCGTAGGAGAGTTTTTCTTTAGAAAAAGGTCCTAATGGACAACTGGACCTTCTCTTTTTGACTGTCTCCCATTACATTTTTACTTATCCAATAAAACCCCAGAACAAACAAAAACAAAAACTACCACAGTTTATAAATAACAGTGAAGAACAGCAGAAAATATCCCTTGATATTTAATATGTGTTTTTCAGGTCAAAGAATAAAAAAAAAAAAGAAAAAAAGAGAAAATTTTTGTTCCTAAGGTTGTTGACCCAAATCTAAGCAGACTCATTGACAAGCATAATAAGCCTTTCCATGTTTCTAGCTTCAGAGGCTAGGATCTGGGTAAGCTCAAAAAAAGTTTGCCACACAGATATAGTCTCAAATGTCACATTTGGTTTGCAAGAAGGACATAATTTCTATGTTTTCTTCCCTTTATAATATCAAAATGCAGTCTAAAATGTACCGACCCTAGTTGCAAATTGACATCAACAAAATTCACATGCACAGAAGGAATAGAAGTACATTGATTATAGATTTAATCTGGAGAACTTTATGTCATTGTCAACAGTCATGCATTTTGAAATGTGTCTTAAATGAGCTGATCAGTTCTAATGGCAGCGAGAATAGGTGGTTGCTGAAAATGTACACCACCTAGCTTCAGTTTGTCTCCATAACAGAATACTGGGCAAGAACATCGTTAGCACAAGTCCCGGGCAGCGATACAGAAGTAACTTGTTGAATTAAAATTTGTCCCTTTAAAGAATAAAGTTAGCATCTCAAGTTCAAGGTCCCGGAATGATCTTGGCTTTCCACAACTGTCTAATGAACTCCTGACTGGTTTCAGATGAAAGGGATTAAAATAACTTTACTCAGCCCTCACTTTAGTCCGTTTCATTATATGGACTCAGGAAGTCTATGATAATTACAGTGTTACTTTAAAAAAAAAAGTTTCATCATTGTGTTTCCTGTTTGGTGAGTAAACAACAGAGCAGTTATGGTCTGTCATGAACCTATTAAAGCCTATAACACCCGTGCAAACGAGTAACTTGGACAACTTAAGAATTCTCCCTGACAGGACACTGAAACACCAACCTGAAACGAACAACTCATTGCCGTAGTGCGACAATCTTAGCCCTGTTGCAACTGGGTGACTAGTCAATTCGCAGAGAGAAGCATCATCAGGGTACCCAGGAATGCTGCTATTACCCATTCTAAGTATGACGCGGAGGTCATATATCAGGCAATTACACCTTTTCATTACATGCTAACCCCTCACGGCAGGGAAGCCACGCTTATGACTGCATTAGACAGACAAAGCCTTCAGCTCTTTTAAAAAAGGAAAAGCAAAAAAAGAAAAGATCTAAAAAAATTAAATTCGTTTTCTTACCAGCACGTTGCAGCACCAACTCGCTCACAGGAATGCTGCCTTTACAGGTTTCTCTTTTAATTATCCTGGAAGCAGGGGGAAAAAAAAGCAAAGAAGAAAAAGCAGGGTGGTTAAATTAGCGTGCTGGAATCTTCAGTTTGTCGCAGAGTAGAAAAATAAAAAAGGGGAAAAAAGGCTCAGTAATTTAAATTTGCTCTCAGTTCAGGCTGCCTTGTCGGGTCCCGCCCCTTCTTCCCGCTGGGTTCCACTACCTGCAAGCCTGGAATTGACAGCTACTGTGCAAACAAAAAAAGGCAACAAGCATGCTGGGACCATTCTGTCTGCTGTTTGGGTCTCACTTGTCCTGACAACTAAAAATCATCAGTGGAAAGGTATTCTACATTTTCTACTGGAAGCATTTGCCTGTGATTCCCTTCCATTTTAATTGATTCACCATAGTTTACAATGATGGCGTTTGATTACGCTTTGAGTTTTTTTTTCTCTTTTCTTTTGCTAAAGATGTATAACAATAATAGGTATTGTTACTCTTTGTGTTTTTACTATTATTATCTGTTTGGTGCCATCTTTTGCATTCCTCTTCTCTGAGACACATTCTTTCCCATCTTATGCTTTAACTCATAAACATTGAAATTTCCAGGAATGATAGAACTATCAAGATTAGCAAGGTTTCCATTTCTCCTTTGATACCTTTTTTGTTCGTTTGTTTTGTTTTAAGCATATAGTATTGAGAATTATTCAAAGGACAGAAGGCCTAGGAAAAAGGCTCCATAACACTAGAAACTTCTAAAAAGGATGAAACATTAATGCAAAAAGACTTCACAACCAAATACAAAATGTTTATTTTCATATTTATGAATTGGGCAAATAGCTGAAAAAAATCATAGAGGTAAATTCCGTCTACATTGAAATGTCACCTAAGGTGTCTCCTATAGAAAACCACTTTGATTTTAGCAACAAAAATAAAACGGTTACTTAATGGGCGGCATACTGTCAGTTGGTAGCAGTGGAATTACAAAAGATAATAAAGCCCCTCCTTCTTCTGTCGGAATGTGAATAGCTTACCCAGAATTTACAATACACATTGCTGTTGTTTTTCTTTTTCTTTTTTTTTTTTTAATTTTTATTGGGGAATATTGGGGAACAGTGTGTTTTTCCAGGACCCATCAGCTCCAAATCAAGTCGCTGTTTTCAATCTAGTAGTGGAGGGCGCAGCTCACTGGCCCAAGTGGGAATCGAACCAGCAACCTGGGTGTTGTGAGCACTGCACTCTAACCAACTGAGCCAGCTGACCACCTTATTGTTGTTTTCTAAATGCTATGTTTCAGAGGAGGCTGCTGTAGACTGCTATTGGTATTGAAGCCGCTCCAAGGCTGCAGATAGTACACAATATCTACAGGTTTCCCTCTTGATCTGAAGCATTGCTTCTAGAATGGTATATAGCATCGGTTCTCCTATTAAAAAAGGAATTTTTCTTAGCTCACCGTACTGTTCTAACATAAGAGTACCATGCTGATGGATGGGTCCTGTCACGTCGTTGGGGGTGGGTTGGTTAAGGAAGGCAGGATAAAATATACATGGTTCTTTGCCAGTGGCTGAAAACTACTCCTATTGACATGACAGCAATAAATCTACCTTTGCTTCTTAGTTTTTGTATTTTTAAAAACATTTTTTCCCTTATCCCTACCTCAAGCCATTTAAATAAATTTCATTATTTCTGCATAACTTGTAGAATCCTGAAAGCCAGGAATGGACTTGACCTAGTGGACTTTAATTGACTTTACTCTTTAAAGTCAGATTTTCAAAAGAGAAATAATTCACAATATAAATTAAATAAACATAATTAAGCTTTCTAAATTGGTAAATAATTAGTGGAATGCCATGCTATCATTTGAGATCTCATCATAAAACCAAACCAATTAAAAATGGAAAGGGCCCAGAGTCAGTTCTCTTTCCATAAACTTTAAATAAAAAAGAAAAAAAAATGGAAAGGGCCAAGGGGCCAAAGAGCAAAATGACATATTTTCCTTATATTATAAATTTTATGAGGATTATTTTTCTGTTGGCAGCAAATGCTTTTGCTCTACTCTGACAAACAGCTGTAGTGTTGAAAAACAAGGCAGGTCAAGTACCCAAGAAGCCATGTTAACTTCCCAGGTAGTTAGGCAATCAGCTTTAATGAAACAGTGGTAAATTACACCAATGTGCTAATTATGGTACTTTGTCACAGCATAAAATGCAATAAAACCAACCCATGCCTTAGCTTGGAAAGTGTTATGCATAGATTTTTCAAACAATTTAATTGAAGAGAGATTTTATTTCCCTGAAGAGTTCTGTAATTTCATATGGCTTTTCCTCAATTATTTCCTTTTAAAGAAGACTTCTAGAAAGATAGGTAGAGCTGAAAATACATAAAAGAAAAAATACGTAGAAGAAAAAATATGTAGAAGGAAAAAGTATGTAGAGCTGAAAAACATGGCAATGACTTTTCAAATTGGTATCTGACTTTACAGTTACAAATTTTTATGACTAATATGCCAATATTAAACACTTCAATATCATTGTGAATAATATAACACACTTTGAGCACGTTAGATAATATACAAAAATGCACAGAGCAGCACATGTTGGTTTATATTCTGAACATCTCTGTTGAAATGAAGAAGAAAGAATATTTTCATCGTTGTCAATGTGACTGAATGCAATGAACTATGCTTTCAGAGTTCTGAAGTGTAAGGTAGCCCATAGGTGACAGGCTCAAATGGCTAAACAACACGTCCCTTTACTGGGGTGCCGGGAACATGTGATACACAAAATCTCATGGCATTTTATAATGGGCAAAATATCCATTCCTATTTCTAAACCAAAAGTATACATTTCTCCTCTAATAGGTATAGTGACATATGAGATATAAATAGGAAACACTATAAGCCACCGGGAACAGAAACAGACAACACCCAATGTACAGACATGCAGAAAGAACTAGAGCGTTTCACAAAAATGCACATTACCTGGCTAAACTGGCTACTAGAATTTTGCAGAGCATATTGGAAAGAAGCAAAACTTCCTTGCAAATCAGTTGATAAAATACAGTGTTGAGAAAGTTTAGGTGAAGATGAAAGGCCAAGGAAATCGCAGCCCCTCTACTGACAAAGAGACAACAGATGACAGAGCTTAGAGAATAGGATCAGTAGAACCACTCAGTGTTGAAAGGAGGGTGACTTCTCGCTTGGATAACAAGTTGGACAGTAGCACAATTCATCTTGCGGAGGTCAAGTTTTGCGTTGTGAGTGATGGTGAGGACAGTTTGGAATACGTTCATCTGAGAATCCAGTTAGAGAAAGCAGAGGAGATGGCTAGTACAGTATCTGGGTCTAGGTCTCAGGAGAGTGATCAGTGGAGAGATGATAATAATAAGTTATGAGCCCATAATAGAAACCACATAATGATAAGCTCTTCAAGAGAATGCCATGAAAAATGAGAAAATTTCCTGGGGTGGCAAAGGAGGAGGAGCTCAAGTGACAGACTGAGAAGTAGCATGAGAGGTGAGAAGGAATGTGGAACAAGATGGGATAACAAGAGAGATGATTTGGACTACTCCAGGGTGCCCAATTCTGCAAAGATTTCAAATATTTATAATCTGGACTGGGTTACACCAGAAAATATTAATAAGATACAGCAGTTGAAGGCTATTGGCAAAGTGATTTCATTGTAGTGGTGGGGTCAGCTGCCAGATAGCATTGGTGATAAAAGAGAATTGCTCGAGGCAGCATTTCATGGAGTTAACCGCACACAATTATATTGAATAAGAACTCTTTAACCGGCTTGCTGCTGTCCTATTGGAAATGTATTTGAGTTTAGGTGTTAGGTAACTAATGAAAGATATTAAAAAAACAAAACAACAACAAAAACTAGACTTCAAGATTCCTACTTTCAATCTATTTGGAATATATGCAATTGCATTTTAAGCTTTATGTTAGAAATCTTTCCATCTTGTGTAGAGAAAACTGTGATATGATGGAGAAGACAGCAAATGTAAATGCATATAATATATGCTATAACTATCTCTTACTGATATATGGTGTTCAATCTGACAGGGACTGTATAAGTACTATGTTTCCTCTTAAATAAGAACTAGTCAGACCATCAGCTCTAATGCGTCTTTTGGAGCAAAAATTAATATAAGGCCCGGGTCTTATATTAATTATTTTAATACAAGACCAGGTCTCATAATAAAATATAATATAATGTAATGTAATATAATATAATATAATATAATATAATATAATATAATATAATATAATACAGGGTCTTATAGTAATTTTTGCTCCAAAGGATGCATTAGAGCTGATGGTCTGGCTAGGTCTTATTTTTGGGGAAGTACATAACTTATTTTAAAGGAGATGGATTTATGGCACACCTAATAGTCTAAGAAAATGTTCATTGGATAACTAAGTATATAAACACAAAGTGCACTATAATGCACCTTGTATTTAAATAAACATTCCAGAAATCACACACTTATAAATGTATAATGTCGCTTCTAACAGTGCACTATGTAATTTTCATACTGGTCTGAACTGGGATTATACTCTTTGACATAATTATCTTTCCTGATACTATTAGTAAGGTAGATTTAAAAGACTTTCTCATTTTAGCAAAGGAATGCAGCATTTCATTACAAAGCTCTTAATTTCTTCTTAAACCACAGGTGAGAAAGTCCTTGTTTCCTCTGTTTTATTGTAGGAAGAAAAACAAAGGGGATATATAATGAGGAAGATTAGATTTGAATCCTGAAGATATTCTTTAGTTTTGCTTGTTTCTTTTTCTGAAATAATTTATCACTTTCACTTAATTTAAAGCCACTTCAAATCAAACTTGGGGGTTGCAGGTAAAGTTTTCCGGGACTCTGAATTAACTTACCCACATATATAACACTTTGCTACATAGGGCATACATAGCATGTTAAGATTTTATTATTTATTTATTTAGACAACATTTGAACAATCGATGGGTATACCTTCATGCTCTCTCTTGCTCCCTCTCCGTATTCTGCACCATGACACAAGCTTTCTAGAATTTCCAATCCTTGCCAAATACAGTCCAATATGTATCATGCCAAATACAGTCCAACATATATCATTGTGGAAAAAAAAACAAAGAATAAATAAAATAAACAAACAAAAGTAGAATTGTCTACCCCCAATCACACTATTGTGAAAATGCTTTACTTTGTAGTTTGATGGGAAGGTAAGCCAGCATATTGTCATAGAAACTTATTTGTAAATTTTATTTTCCAAATGGTTCATTCAAATGCGGACATAATGTGCTTAAATTATCATATATCAACCTTGTTCTGAGAAAAGGTGCAATGAAGATCCACGTGCAACTTTCTAAGAAGTTTGTATCTCATCTTACAAGCAATGGAAAGTCACTAAAGTATTTTAAGCAGGGTCAAGGCATGATTATATGTGTGTTACTGGAAGACAAATCTGCTAGCAGCATTTAAATAAGTTGAAGTGGTGAGAATTCCTACAATAATAAACATATTGATAATATTTTAGTATGATTGGTTGAAAAAGGACTTAAGGTAGTTTATAGGGAAACATATAATTTCATAAAATACAATCTAATGATATCAAGGAGAGGGGCAAAAAAGGGTACAGATACACAAGGAAATCAAGAATTAAATTAATGAACAAAATGATACTGTAATGTTGTATAGCCTTGGTGAAATTAGGCTACAATTTGGTTCTAAGCTTTCCAAATAATGTGAAATAGAAAACACAATCAGCTTCAGGTGTCATACTGTCTGAAAGATAAAAAACAAACTGGTTATTTAGGAGAAACACAGATCTTTGACATGAGAAGTTAGAGGGGCAGTTCTCTCATAGGTTCTCACAGAGAGGTCCCAGAATGGTGTATTATACAACTTTCTCAACACAAACATTTTTATTTTATATACAATGGCCCTGATTTTGGTTATAAATGGGGCAAACATCTTTATTAAAGCACAAATCGATTGGAATTGTAGGCTGAAAGATAAATAATCAAATGCTCCATCATAGCCCTAAAACAAATATAGGAAACATAGTAAGAAATTAACTAATCAATTATACATACATGAAGCACCTAATTTATGCGAGGCACTGTCTTAGTCACTAGAAATACAACTGGGAACAAGACTCAACATTTGCTCAGAGACTAGGGGTGGTGAAGACAAGTTACCGGACAACTTCAATAGTGAGTGATGAGTGTAAGAATGGGGAAAGCATAGCATGACATGGGAAGACAAAGAAAGAATAATTTTAACTCAGATTTGAGAAATGAGATGGCTTCCAAGAAGAAAGATGTCTATGTAGCATCCTGAAGAGAAAGACAAAACTGACCACATGAAGAAGGGACTAGGGGAATGGGATAAAATTATCACACTCAAAGGGAACAAAGAAGTGGACAACTTTCCTCAAATTAGTTAGTAGCTGTATCTTTAGTGCCTATAATAGAACAATCTAAACAAATTCTAAACCAATTCATAAGTAAAAATAATCTCCTAACAAATTTTGAATAAATAATACTTGCTTAGTACAGCCAATGTCATTTACCTAAAATTTATGACGAGCATTGTATTTTTTTTGGTCTTAAATTTTTTAATTTAAGTTTATTGGGGTGACAATTGTTAGTAAAGTTACATACATTTCAGGTATACAATTCTGCATTACATCTTCTATAAATTCCACTGTGTGTTCACTACCCAGAGTCAGTTCTTCTTCCATCACCATATATTTGATCCCCTTTACCCTCATCTACCACCCCCTCCCCCCTTACCCTCTGATAATCACTAAATGAGCATTGTATTTAATATTGCTATTCGGAAGAATTCCTATTAGAGTCAGAAACAAGACAAGAGTGTCTTCTACTATACTTGTTATTCAACATTTTCTTGGAGATTCTAGATAATACAATTAACACAAGAGGAAAAATAAGCAATGAATATTTTGAGAAGGAAGACACAAACTCAATAATGTGTTTTTTCTTTTTTTCAGATGCTATACTTATCTACATAGAAACTCAAGAGAGTATACATACAAATGGTTATAACTAAGAGTATATTATCAAGGTTACTCATACAAAAATAAATATACAGAAATTAAGAATATTCCCATACTACAGCAATAAACAGTGGAAAGCACAACCCTTTATCTACCTGGGTCAAAACTGTGAGGTCTTGAAAAATAGATTTAACAAAACATGTACAATCTCTTCTTGGACTAAATTATAAAATATTATTGAAATATGTAAAATGGCATATGAATATCTAAGTTATACAATGTTATGGAGAGACAATTTCCCTCAAATTAATCTATAAATGCAAAACAATTTCAATCAAAAGCTGATATGTTAGATCCCAGGAAAAATCCCCAATCCATTGCTTAAACTGTACACTAAAATAGAGGTTTTAACTTTGGAATATTTAAATAATTGTATCACATTTAAATGAATTAAGGGGAAAATAAAATGAGCATGTCAATAGATGAAGTAAAATTATCAAGAATGACAGTTAAAAAACTGTGAAAACTTATTTAAAACAGAGTACTGTAAGAAATACAGTAAACATTTAAATAAATATATTTGATGCTGTAGGGTAGTATCATAGAACATGAGGACATCTCTGACAATAACCAAAATCTCTGCATATTGCCCTGTCCCAGGAGCAGTGTTCCGTCTGGGTCATGGCCAGATCTTAGTCTTTATTGTATGCTCAAGACTGATGCAAACTGCCTCTGTGGCTATTCCAAGCCCTCATTCCATTCCTGAAAGTTTGTCTCCTTTGAGAATTTGACTCCTTTTAGTCCTATTGCTTCTACAGTTCTATGGTGTGTGTAAATATTTTATTTTTACAATGTGTCTGGCTTTTCACATTCTTCTCAATAGGAGGGTTGGCATGCTGTGAATACCTCCACCCTATCCTTCCCCAAATATGTTATTTCTGCTTATTTTTGAGTTTTATTTAAATGGTATCATGCTGTATTTGGTCTTCTAAAATATGTTGTTTCACTTAGTATTAGATTTTAATAGCATGTAGATGTTACAGTTGTAGATAATGAATAGTCACTCATGTAGAATATTTTATTGTTCATATAACATTATTTTTCTACACTTCTGTGGATATTTAGGTTGTTTCCAGATTCTTGTTTGTTTTTGGTTATTATAAAAAGTACATCTATCACATATCATCTTTGCACATTTCTAGTTATTTTGCTGTTATATTAAGTACACACACTCTGTTACATATTTCTTTTAGCTTTTACACAGTACATACCAATAATTGTATTGTTGGTTTACAGAATAAAGTCTTATAAGTATCTACTTCCATGTCCACAATAGAGTAAACAGACACTTGCAGAATCCACAGCAAGACAAAGGCAAAGCAACCAAATCCCAGATCCCTCAGGGATGAAAGTATTGCCCACCTAACAAGTTCCCTAGATCAGCTGAAATAGTGGGTGAGGACAGGGGATTTTACCATCTATATCATAAGAATCCCAGCAGGTAACAATAGACAGGATAAATGAGGGGCAATATTTGGAGGGCTACTCTATGAAAATTCCTCAGCTATTTTATGTTGAAAAATATGAAACCACAGCTTCAGGAAGAAGAAAAGGAATAAAAGGAAACCTATAATTATACAAAATGAAGACAAAAAGAAAAAACATTGTTAAAGGAGGCTTCATCTTCCAGCCATGATGTAAGAACTAACTGTTGGACATGCCTTGCTGCCATGAACAATGATAAAACTGGGTAAAATGCATCAAACAGCTGTGTACAGATATTAACCCATTGACAGCTCAGCATTGTCATCCCTGAGAAAAGGGAAACGCATGAGGCGAGCACTGCATTCACTCCAGCTCTCCACCTGGGGAGAGTCTCCCAAATGCAGCAGAGAAACGTAAAGTTAAAACAGAGCATTATGGTCACACTGACATGAGGAGGCTGACAACACAGTTCAAGGCTACTGAAGCAGCTGAAGTTTGCAGGACAGGTTTCCAGAAAGGAGAAGGCAATGGGGAGAGACACTCATGAGTTCCTTGATTAAGGTGCGGGTGAAATTCTGCACTGCCTAGCAGAAAGAGTGGCTGCTGCATGGCTGAGAGTGGATCCAAGACTACACAGATCTAGGAAATGCTGGTGTTCTGACCCAGTCATGATGGGAGGACATTCAGCTGAGACACCAGCCTGGGTATACCTTATAGGTGACCAACCCCCAAAGTTACTATAACATTCCTTAACGAAACCAAAAAGTAAGCTGCTACAAAATCAAGTAAAGATGCCATTAAATTAATTTCCTGTTGTAACAAAACTCAACATTCTTTAAAAAAGACATAATCCAGACTTTTAACAACTGATCTTCCACACTAACCAGCATTCTTGCATATTCTCTAGACATTATAATAGGCAAGAAAATACCAGGGTGCCAAAAAAATACATGACTTGTATTCATCTTTGGTATTAGCATATATTACAATTTTAATACAGTTATTTCCTTTCTTAAATGTGTATACTTCTCTCTCTCTGTATATATATGTATATATATATATATATATATATATATATATATATATATATACACACATATACATATATGTGTGTGTGTGTGTGTGTGTGTGTCTCCCAAAAGAAGGCATTAAAAGAGAAACAACAGGACAACAACTGATGGGATAGATAGTGAACAAGTAGAAATATGGTGGAATTAACCCCAGATATATCAATAGCTATATTAAATGTAAAGGAATCAAATACTCTGATTAAAAAGTAGAGATTATGAGACTGCATAAAAAAGTAAGAACCGACAAAATGCAATCTATGAGATATACTTTAAAAGAAGACAGAACTAGGTTTAAAGTAAAAGATGGCAAAGGTATACCATGTAAAGATCAAGCATATGAAAATCATGAAACATAGGAAAGCATATAAAAGGCTAAATTTCTATTAAACTAAGTAGATTTCCAGATAAGAAGTATTAGGGGATATAAAAGGGGGAAATTTTATACTGAAAAAAAAAGTCAACTCAACAGGAAAACATATAATCCTATATGTCTATGTACCTAATAATAGAATGTCAAAAAATATGAAGCAAAACTGACAGAACTACAGAAAGAAATAGACAAATTCAAAGTTAGAGTCAGGGATTTTGACTCTTCTCTCAGAAATGGGGTGAACAAGTAGACAAGAAATCAATACGGATACAGAAGATCTGACCTCAGAATATTACACCCAGTAACTGAAGAATCACTTTTTTTCCAAATGCACATTGAACAGTCACAGATATACCATATCCTGGGCCATAAAACATGGGTTAATATATTTCAAAAGATGAGAAAAATAGATAAAAAATTACCAACGTCAGGAACAAAAGAGGAGGTATCACTATCTATTCTTTGGACCTTGTAAGAATAAGGGAATACTGCCTAAAACTCAATGTCAGTAACAAATCAGATAAAAACATTAATTTCTTGAAAAATTCCTTTTACCTGACACTGAAGAAATAGGAAATCTGCAGCCTATTTATTCAAGAATATTCTAAATATATAAAATTAAATTCTGTATGTATAAAATATTATTAATGCCCAATTACTAAGATTTTCATCAAAAGTGAATATTTAAATGTTAGACAAAAGTAGTAGGTATGTCAGGAGAAAGGTGATTAAAGTCTTAATAGAAACTTGTTTTCCAGAAAGGCTTTATTGGGGTTTTACCGTTATGAAGTTAAATATTCATGGATAACTTTAACAGTAGTCATTAGAAAAAGGAAACAGGGAGCTTAAATTTCAAATCAATAGAGGGAAAATATGAAAAATCAAACAGGCAAACAAGCAAAATGAAAAGGTTTTAACAAAAAGAGAATTACAATTGTAACTAATATTCATATAGTGCTTCCTACAATCCAGGCACAGTTTAATCACTTCACACATATTAGCTAACTGAATCCTCACCACAACAGTATGGCTTTATCACTACCCCTTATTATGTGACACATAATTTCAAGTGGCAGATGCAGGATGAGGCAGTTTGGTGACAAAATCTATTATTGGAACCAATATCTTATTCTTCCCCCAAAAGTGGAGTAAAGATAAATTAAAAAGAGATGCAATGGAAGGAATTCCAAAATAATGATAATTATACTAAGTGTGAAAGAACTAAAGCTACACGTAAAAAAGGTAAATTTTGAATGGTATCTCAAAAGTTACAGCTCTACCCCATTATGAGTGGTATATGCACAAAACGAAAAAGCTGAAAGTAAAAAGATGGAAAAAGCTACATAAACTGAAACCAAAATCAAGATTGATGAGGTCATTTAGACAGGAACTTGAGCCCTCGCTTGGGAGACTATATGATGTCCAATATTATAACATGTCTTAATATTAATTGTATGTATAAATTATCATATTGTTTTTTTAATACCATAATGGAAGTGCTTGCCAATAAGATTTTCCTTATTACTATTTTTGTCTTAAGTTAGATTTATAAGGAGGGATTACTGATTTAGAAGTTGTACATAATTCTCAAGATTTTGACATATATTACATGTATTACTAAATTTACTTCCAGGACAATTAAACTAATGTACATTCAAATATTGATGTATGAGAATTCTTTAGATACTTTAACTTTTAGAAGGGTTTATTAATTTGATAAATTATAATGATTGCATATTATTCTAATTTTAATTTGATTTGTAGATTATTTAAAAAAACACTTTTTCTTTCATATTAGTGCTCTATCTATTTATCTATCTACCTCATTGGGAATTTGTTTTTGTGGTTTGCCCACTTTCTTTAGGGTGTTTATGTTCTGTTTGACTTGTGAGAGTTTTCACATATTAAAGATATTGAAACTCATATTTTGTAAATAGTATATCAAGTTGTCAAATAACTTAAATGTTCTTATAAATAAGTTTCTCTTTATTATTAAGAAATTTACAAGTTGGATGTACTCAAATCTATCAGTTTCTTTCCTTTATGTTTTTTCTTAGTCATCTTGAAAAAATCTTTTACCATTGTAAGGTTATGTAATGATTTTGTTATATTTCTATGCTGGCAAATTAAATACACATCTCACTAACTCATACTTCAGCAAAAAAATCACAATAAAATTATAAATAATTAGAATTGAGTAAAATGAAAGTATACTGGTATAAAATGAAATCATAAATCAAAACATGCTGAATGCAGTGATAATAGTAAATTGAGAGAAGTTGAGAGTCATGAATGTTTATATTAGGAGATAAATAAACCAAAAGAAAGTATAAAAAGGGCAATAAATAAACCAAATATTATAAACCAATAGAATAAAACATAAAGATACCACAGATGTTCAAAAACTCAATAGTTGTTTCTTCAAAAGAATAATGAAACCAACAAATCACTTGTAAATGAACAATATTGGTAACAAAAGGGGACATAATTAGAGATAGAAGAAAGATTTAAAATATAGAGAAAACCATGGACAAACTGATTCATTAAATTAGAAAACTTGGGCCAAATAAGTTCTTAGAAAAATATAAATTATTGCAGAATGCTCAAGAAGAAATACCAAGCATAGTCTTATAATCACAGAAAAATTTAGTATTAAATTTAATCTCAAAAAACATCACCCAGCTCCAATGATTTTGCCCATGAATTCTATAAATTTTGAAGAAGAAAAAAAAAAAAAGATCATTCTGCTTTCATTGTATCTCTTCCAGAAAAAGGTAAAAAGTAAAAACACTCTCCAATCCATTCCATGAGACCACCACCATCTTGAAATCAATCTCAATTGTAATCATATATCTAAAAGTCCGTAAAAGAGCCTAATCCCATATTGTATAAAACTAAGTTTTAACTAAGCTTATATATACATATATATATATATATATATATATATATATATATATATATATACACACTCACACATACACTATATATACATATATATACACAACACATACACACATAATGTATATATAGTAATCATCATATTAATAGACTTAAAAAGACATCTATATGATCATCTTAATAAATGTAAAAATAATTTGAACACTGGTTCATGTTTAAAATTCTTAGGAAAAACTATGGCACTTCTATCTAATAAAAGATAGCCTACTAAATATAATTCTTAATGGTGAAAACTTTAAAAAAAATCCTTAAGGAATATTCTAATATCACTATATCTTTCCAGCTTTGTATTGGATGCCCTAGACCTTCAAAGTTGAAAATCAAATAGATGCAGAGGTATAAGAACAAGAAATAAATAAATTCTTTTACATAAGATTGTCTATAAGGAAAATGAAAATTAATCTATTTATCAATTATTATCAACAATAAAGCTGTTGGGAAATGAAGCTGGCAAAAGAAATAAGTTAAACAAATTTTGTGCAAAACTAGAATGAAGAAATATGAGAATTTTATTGAGAGCTGCTAAAAAATTCTAAATAAATGAATATACGTTTGTGAATTGGAAGGCTCAATATTATATTTAATTTTTGCTCAAATTGATTTATAGATTCAATTATAGTTGATCCAGATTCTAAAATAACATTATGTGGAACTTTATAATTTGATTCTCAAATTTATTTAGAACACTCAAAGGCCAAAATCTGCCAAAAAATTCTAATGAAGAATAAGATGTGTATATGTGTGTAGGGTTACTTTACAAGGTATCAAAACGTTTTATAAAGCAGAAGACACTGTGGTATTGGCCGAGGGATAGAGAAATTGACCAATGGAACGACACAGAGAGCTTAGGAATAGGTTTATCTATCCATGGAAATCGGTGTCCATTTTCACACCAACTTTGCAGTAAAATAGGTCATTTACTTCAAGTTTTCGTTCTGTGGGATTGTATGTCAGTAACCGAGCATTCTATAAACCCTCTGAGGGTGGTGCTTGCGAAAGTACAGAGTATTGGAAAATCCATATCCTGATTAAGAGTCAGTTCTGGGATAGGAGGAGCCTGATGTAATAGATTTTATCCCAAGGGGCTGGCTGACCTCCTCCTTGCATGATGGTACCATATTGAGAGCTCAGGTTTGGTCTCTGCTGCTGACCGAGTTGGATATTCAGGAAAAGCAAAAGATAGTTGAGCCTTAGTGAGAAAGAGCTTTGGTGAAAAAGAGTCACTGGGCTCATGCATGCATAGTCTCCACCTCGGCCATAACTTCTCCATTTCTGGGCCAATTATGCAAGGCTAGAAGATGGTCCAGGCTAGGGCCTGCCTTATATTTATCCCCAGACTCAACCTATCTAATTGTTGAGTGTCTCTCTTTTTGGTACGTTTAGATCATTCCCACACTCATGGATCTATCACATGTTTATTTTCCTCTTCTTTTTTTCCCAGTGTTTCAGTTTGGTTGCTTCCAGGCCCTTACCGACAGCCAAGTTATTGCAATAGCTCAGGAATTCATGCATCTTCTCGCTTCATGTTCCTCTCTCTCCACACCAAAATGATGGCCAAGTCTTCTGCTTGTAACTCTACAAGTGTTTGTTGTTGTTTTATTTCCCTCATGGTTCTTTTTTTTTTTTTTTTTCTGTCATTGCTGAGATCCCTTAAATATTTTTTTTTAAGTTAAGTTTATTGGGGTGACAATTGTTAGTAAAATTACATAGATTTCAGGTATACAATTCTGTATTACATCATCTATAAATCCTATTGTGTGTTCATCACCCAGAGTCAATTCTCCTTCCATCACCATATATTCGATCCCCCTTACCCTCATCTCCCACCCCCCCACCCCACACCCCCCTTACCCTCTGGCAACCACTAAACTATTGTCTGTGTCTATGAGTTTCTGTTTCTCATTTGTTTGTCTTGTTCTTTTGTTGTTTTCAGTTTTATATACCACATATCAGTGAAATCACATGGTTCTCTGCTTTTTCTGTCTGACTTGTTTCGCTGAGCATTACTCTCTCAAGATCCATCCATGTTGTCACAAATGTACCTATATCATCTTTTCTTACTGCCGAATAATATTCCATTGTGTATATATACCACAACTTCTTCATCCATTCATCTATCAAAGGACATTTTGGTTGTTTCCATGTCTTGGCCACCGTAAACAAAGCTGCAATGAACATTGGAGCACACGTGTCTTTATGTATAAATGTTTTCAGATTTTTTGGGTAGATACCCAGGAGAGGGATTGCTGGGTCATATGGCAATTCTATTCGTAATTTTTTGAGGAACCTCCACACTGCCTTCCATAACGGCTGCACCAGTCTGCATTCCCACCAACAGTGTAGGAGGGTTCCTTTTTCTCCACAGCCTCTCCAACATTTGTTACTATTTGTCTTGTTGATGATAGCCATTCTGACTGGGGTGAGGTGATATCTCATCGTGGTTTTGATTTGCATTTCTCTGATGATTAGTGATGTTGAGCATTTTTTCATATGTCTATTTGCCATTTGTATGTCCTCTTTGGAGAAATGTCTCTTCAAGTCCTCTGCCCATTTTTCAATTGGGTTGTTTGTTTTTTTGTTGTTGAGTTGCATGAGTTCCTTGTATATTCTGGATACTAGCCCCTTATCGGAGGCACTGTTTGCAAAAATCTTCTCCCATTCAGTTGGTGGCCTCTTTATTTTGTCAATGGTTTCTTTTGCTGTGCAGAAGCTTTTAAGTTTCATATAGTCCCATTCGTTTATTTTAGCTTTTACTTCCATTGCCTTTGGAGTCAAGTTCATAAAATGCTCTTTGAACCCAAGGTCCATAAGTTTAGTACCAATGTTTTCTTCTATGCAGTTTATTGTGTCAGGTCTTATGCTTAAGTCTTTGATCCATTTTGAATTAACTTTGGTACATGGTGACAAATAGCAGTCCAGTTTCATTCTTTTGCACGTGGCTATCCAATTCTCCCAGCACCATTTATTGAAGAGGCTGTCTTTGCTCCATTGTGTGTTTTTAGCTTCTTTGTCAAAAATTATCTGTCCATATTTATGTGGTTTTATTTCTGGGTTCTCGGTTCTATTCCATTGGTCTATGTGTCTGTTTTTCTGCCAATACCATGCTGTTTTGATTATTGTAGCCCTGTAGTACAAGCCAAAGTCAGGAAGTGTGATACCTCCATTATTGTTCTTTTTCCTTAAGATTGCTTTGGCTATTCGGGGTCTTTTGTGGTTCCAAACAAATCTGATGATTTTTTGTTCTATTTCTTTAAAATATGCCATTGGGATTTTGATGAGGATTGCATTGAATCTGTATATTGCTTTGGGTAATATGGCCATTTTAACTATGTTGATTCTTCCAATCCATGAGCACGGAATGTCTTTCCATTTCTTTGTGTCTTCTTCAATTTCTTTCAAAAATGTCTTGTAGTTTTCAGCATATAGGTCTTTCACATCCTTGGTTAAGTTTATTCCTAGGTATTTTATTCTTTTTGCTGCAATTGCAAAAGGAATTTTTTTTTGTATTTCTTTTTCTGAGATTTCATTGTTAGTATATAGGAAGGCAATGGACTTTTGTGCGTTGATTTTGTAGCCGGCAACTTTACTGTATTCGTTGATTGTTTCTAATAGCTTTTTGGTGGAGTCTTTAGGGTTTTCTATATATATAGCATCATGTCATCTGCAAAGAGTGATAATTTAACTTCTTCATTCCCAATTTGGATGCCTTTTATTTCTTTCTCTTGCCTGATTGCTCTGGCAAGGACTTCCAACACTATATTGAAAAGCAGAGGTGATAGGGGACATCCCTGTCGTGTTCCTGAACGTAGAGCAAAGGGTTTCAGTTTTTCTCCATTAATTATGAGATTAGCCAAGGGCTTGTCATATATGGCCTTTATTATGTTAAGGTATTTTCCTTCTATACCCATTTTATTAAGTGTTTTAATCATAAATGGATGTTGTATCTTGTCAAATGCTTTTTCTGCATCAATTGATATAATCATATGATTTTTGTCCTGTATTTTGTTTATGTGATGTATCACATTGATGGATTTGCGGATGTTGAACCATCCTTGTGCCCTGGGGATGAATCCCACTTGGTCGTGATGAATAATCTTTTTAATGCATTGTTGTATTCGATTTGCTAGAATTTTATTTAGGATTTTTGCATCGGTATTCATCAGAGATATTGGTCTGTAGTTTTCTTTTTTTGTGCTGTCCTTACCAGGTTTTGGTATCAGGGTAATGTTGGCCTCATAAAATGAATTAGGGAGTACTGTCTCTTCTTCAATTTTTTGGAAGAGTTTGTGCAAGATTGGTATTAGATCGTCTTTGAAGGTTTGGTAGAATTCACTAGTGAAGCCATCTGGTCCCGGACTTTTGCTTTTGGGAAGGTTTTGGATGACTGATTCAATTTCGTTACTGGTGATCGGTCTGTTTAGATTTTCCAGTTCTTCATGGTTCAGCCTAGGAAGGCTATATGTTTCTAAGAACTTGTCCATTTCTTCTAGGTTGTTGAATTTGGTGGCATATAGTCCTTCATAGTATTCTTGGATGATCCTTTGTATTTCTGTGGTGTCTGTGATAACTTCCCCTTTTACGTTTCTGATTTTGTTAATCAGTGTCTTCTCTCTTTTTATCTTAGTAAGTCTAGCCAAGGGTTTGTCAATTTTGTTAATCTTTTCAAAGAACCAGCTCTTTGTCACATTAATTTTTTCTATTGTCCTTTTGTTCTCTATTTCATTTAGTTCTGCTCTTATTTTTGTTATTTCCTTTCTTCTGCTGACCTTGGGTTTTACTCGTTCTTCTTTTTCCAGTTCTTTAAGGTGTAACATGAGGTTATTTATTTGGGAGTTTTCTTGTTTCTTGAGATAGGCCTGTAATGAGATAAATTTCCCTCTTAAAACTGCTTTCGCTGTATCCCAAAAATTTTGGTAGGATGTATTTTCATTGTCATTTGTTTCTATGTATCTTTTGATCTTTCCTCTAACTTCTTCTTTGACCCAGTCCTTCTTTAAAAGTATGTTGTTTAATCTCCATGTATTTGAGTTTTTTCCCGCTTTCTTTTTATAGTTGATATCCAATTTCAAAGCCTTGTGATCAGAGAATATGCATGGTATGATTTCAATCTTCTTAAATTTGTTGAGACTGATTTTATGTCCCAATATATGGTCTATCCTTGAGAATGTTCCATGTACACTAGAAAAGAATGTGTAGTCTGATGTTTTAGGATGAAGTGCTCTCTAAATGTCAATTATGTCCATTTCGTCTAATGTGTCATTTAGGGCTACTATTTCGTTATTTATTTTCTGTTTGGATGATCTGTCCATAGCTGTCAATGATGTATTTAAGTCCCCTAGTATAATTGTGTTTTGGTGAATTTCTCCCTTTAGTTTTGTTAATAGTTGCTTGGTGTATTTCGGTGCTCCCTGATTGGGGGCATAAATATTGATGACTGTTATGTCTTCTTGTTGTATAGTCCCCTTCACCATTATGAAATGTCCATCTTTGTCTCTTGTTATCTTTTTCACCTTGAAGTCTGTTTCATCTGATATCATTATGGCTACACCTGATTTTCTCTCGGTACCATTTGCTTGGAGTGTCAATTTCCACCCTTTCACTTTGAGTCTATGCTTGTCCTTGTAGCTGAGATGTGTCTCTTGGAGACAGCATATGGTTGGGTTTAGTTTTTTGATCCAATCTGCTACTCTGTGCCTTTTTATTGGTGAGTTCAGTCCATTTACATTTAGGGAGATTATTGATATGTGAGGATTTCCTGTCATTCTATCTTTAGTTTTCTGGTAAGGCTGTGTTTCCATTGTTTCTTTGCCTTTTTGTTGTTGTCTATTATTTCTGTGTGGTGGTATTCTATGATGTTTACCTCTGTTTCTTCTTTTATTTCAGTATATATTTCAGTTCTGGATTTTTTTTGAGTGGTTACCCTTAAGTTTATGTAAAAGAAAGTTTGATAATTAGAGTATTCCATTTTCTTCAACACGCTTACTTTCTCCATTCCCATATTCCGGTTCAGGCCTTTACTCTCCCCCTTTTTGAGTTTTGGTTGCCACAAATTGTCCCTGTTGATGGTGGTCGAATAGCCTTCTTTAGTATTTCTTGTAGTGCAGGTCGTGTATTAGAAAATTCCCTCAGCTTCTGTATGTCTGGAAAGGTCTTTATTCCTCCTTCATATCTAAAGGATATCTTTGCTGGATATATTATTCTTGGCTCATGATTTCTCTCTTTCAATAGTTTGAATATTTGGTTCCACTCCCTCCTGGCTTGTAGAGTTTCTGCTGAAAAATCTGATGATAATCTAATGGGCTTTCCCTTGTAGGTTACTGTCTTCTTTTCCCTGGCTGCCTTGAGGATTCTTTCTTTGTCGTTGATTTTAGACAGCTTCAATACAATGTTCCTTGGAGAAGGCCTGTTGGGATTGAGGTAACTAGGTGTTCTATTTGCTTCTTGGATTCGAGGGTCCAGTTCTATCCACAAATTTGGGAAGTTCTCATTGACAATTTGTTTGAATATATTCTCTGTTCCCTTCTCTCTTTCTTCTCCTTCTGGTATGCCCATTATTCTTATATTGCTCTTTCTGATGGAGTCAGAAAGTTCTTGTAGAGTTCTTTCATTTCTTTTAAGTCTCAAGTCTCTTTCTTCTTCTATTTGTGTCATTTCCAGGTTTCTATCTTCGATGTCACTGATTCTTTCCTCCATCTGGTCAACTCTACTACCTAAGCTGGTTATTTCATTCTTAATTTCTTCTATTGAGTTCTTAATCTCCAGAAATTCTATTTGGTTCTTTTTTAAGATTTCAATCTCTTTTGTAAAATGCTCATGCTGTTCTTTGATTGAGTTTCTGAGTTCATTTAACTGCCTATCTGTGTTTTCTTGTATTTCGTTGAGTTTTTTCAGAACTGCGATCTTGAATTCTCTGTCATTTAAGTCACATATTTCTGTATCTTTAAGTGCCTTCTCTGGAGATTTTTCACTTTCTTTCT
Source organism: Rhinolophus sinicus (assembly GCF_057876585.1). NCBI lineage: Eukaryota > Metazoa > Chordata > Mammalia > Chiroptera > Rhinolophidae > Rhinolophus > Rhinolophus sinicus. Next base: position 110,302,383 of record NC_142501.1, on the reverse strand, counting down.
GAGCTATCTTGTTGCCTTGGTTATTCATGGCGATTACTGGTTTACTATTTCTCTTCCTAGACATCTACAGGAGTGACTTCTGCAACAGGTTGATAGAAAGCGGTCTTTCTTTTGTTTGCCAGTACTTGTTGGTAGAATGTTTTATTATTTCTCCAACTGCAACTTATTCTTCTTCTCCCACACGGTAGTGCTATGTTTTCTCTGCACTATTCCAACTTCTCACACAATGGGGGGATTCCCTGGGAGACGGGCTTCTCCTCTGTTAATAGTTCGTCTAGGTCACAGGGCGCAGTGTCCCAGTGGGTATGCGGAGAGCTTTTGATGTTCCAAAGCTCTTCCAGCTCCTGATTCAGAGCCCGTATGTTTCAGCAGTTCTGTTTACTCCTGCAGGGATCCGCCCAGATAGGTGGGGTCAGGGGCGGGGTGAGTTGTTAGAGGTGGCCCAGAGCAATGGCGGTGACCACCACCACAGCCGGTCCTGCTTCCACAGCTCTCTCCCCTTTGCTGGAACTAGTTGGGCTGTGAATTTGTGTTTGCGGTCCACAGTTCTCAAAACAGCAAATTTTCTGTTGTTTTGATCTGACACTGCTACTGTTTCGCTTCTAGCACCGGGCAGGTGGGGGCGGGGCGAGCTCTGGGAGGGGAGGGAGGGGGCGGCTAGTCTCAGTGCCTAAGGCTCCGTTCTCTACTCGGCAGTGCGGGCTTAAACCGCCGTTTTCAGCCTTCTTCCCTCAGTCTTTTCTCCGAGGTCTCTGCCGTGAGCGTTGGGTTCAGCCGTGTTATATTTTGCCCCCTCAGCCCTGTGGGCCATAAACAGGGACCTAGCAGTCCGAGTTCTTCCCTCTCCCGTAGCTGTGGTAGTTCCGGGAAGCAGCGAGCTCGGCGCACTGAGCTAGGTCTGCGTCCTGCGCCCCCGCGGCTCCGTCTCCGCGCACTTCTCCCTCTCCTCCTTCCTCCATTTGCGCGAATCTCCCACCTGTAGGTGATTTCAGTCGGTAGTGGGCCTCTTCGTCTTGCCTGTCTGCTGTGCAGGGAGTCCTTTGTGGAGTTTTTGTTGTTCGATTCTTTGTAAATTCCAGGGGAGCTTTACAGAGGCTCACCTCAGTCTGCCATTTTTCCGGAAGTCCAAGAAGCTGTTTTGATTCATGTTGTTTTCTGGTCCTTGACTTACATGGGAGTTCCAAGGGGTGTTCATTTTTTGAAAGTTCACATTGTTTCCTTATGAGTTTTTAAGTTTTCCTTATGCATGTTATACTTTTAAAAAGTTAAAATGAGGAATGGAGTAACGTTTACATGAGTTTACATTGAATGATTTTCAGGATACATTGTTAAGAAAACAAAACGATCTGTAGAATAGTCAATATGAATGGTTTGCCATCATTTGTTTAAAAATCAAAAGTTGGATATGTATACATATATTCTGGTATATATATACAATATCTCGGGAATGATAAAAGCAGTTGCCTCTAGAGACAATAATTAGGAGGTGAGAGTGAAAATAAAACTAACTTCACTGTGGAACATTCCCCCATTTCTTTTAGTGTTTTAATATTTTTACCATGTGTATGTAACTTTTTCAAAAGTTAAAAAATGTCAACACTAGAATTATAATGTATATATGAGTATGTTATGCTATTATCTATTCCTTTGTATTTTATGTTTAGTAGTTTCCAATTTTTATTATTACTTAAATAACAATGTGATTAACATCCTTGTTTGTAAATCTTTGGGGGATTCTTGAACATACAGGTCTATTTAACATACATTTCTAAAAAGAATATGGCTGTGTACAGCAATGAATGACAGATAGATACCCATGAAGACTGAATGACTTAATTACTGGTGCTGGCAGATTTATCTTACTATGTCTTTGTGTCATTATAGAGGTAAAAATAATACTTAGTATTTTAAATAAACTTTTAAACTTTGAATAAAAATTTAGAAAGTTTTAGGACCATTGTTTATAAAATAATCAGAGTCCTTTGGGTGATTTGTAACCATTTTGATTTGTATCATTATTTAATGTTTTAAAATTCTTTTTCATTGGTCTCTCATCTTGCTATTTAAAGCTGAGAGCATTAATTCAGTATGTGTAAGCCTCAAGAGCGATTTTTATGATGGCAGCATGAGCGGTTATTATATATCCAGTTTTTACTCTGTTTAAGAATCACTACATATAGTCATGTACACAAAGGACTGTGCAAATTTTTGGTGTAATGTAGTTTTATATATCCTGAACTACACATCTAAGGTGCTTATTTTACTCTAGGGTAATTTGGCTTCCACAGCAGATATTGCAAATTAATTACTTCTTTTGCCTAAAAATGATCTTCACTTCTTTATACATATAGAGGAAAAAAGAAGACCTGATAGTATCTTTTGTAATTCCCTTTCTAATGGTTTCTTTTCTCTTCTGTCAGCTTCTCTCCTCTTTTCACAATTTTTCTTGGCAGAGAATGATATTCCTGTCATTTTAGTGATCAATAATTGAGATTATAAATCTTAATTCTTTTCCAGTATTTTGTCAACAGAGTGATTTATTTCTGCCATGCATGTGGTCACGCCTTAAGGGGTACTATGCAATGTCTATACAATCAAATATGAGCATCTGGCATAAAATTCACTGTAGAATTTTTTCCTTGAAAAATAAAAATTCTTCAGATTTTACTGCATTAACTCTGTGGTCATCTTTTTAAAAAAAAAATGATTGAAAATATAATCAGGATGAATTAAGCACAACTCTTACTTCCCTTAATTCCCCTTGGGATCATGTTGTTAACATGGTATCTTTCACTTCAGAAGCAAAAGAAAACTAAGTATTTCTTTCCCCTACAACTAATTATGAGCTGTCAATGCAGAAGGTGATATTATCAATTCTCAAACATGCTCTTTTAACACTAAAAATACCTTTCTGAATGACATGGTTAGAACACAAGTAGCTAGCATTCTTCTTAACTTAAGAAACTAAGTACAAGACATAAAATCAAGAATCCTAGAGATCCAAGATGGTGGAGTAGATAAACACAGTGTGTACTTCCTTCTATGAACACATTAAAATTAAAACTAAGTTATAGAACAATCAACCTGGAGAACAATCTGAAGTCTGGCTCAACAAGTTTTATTACTAAGGATATAAAAAAGCCAATGTTGAGAGGTAGGAGGCACAGACATATGAGGCAGGCTGGCCTCAAACCTCTGTGTGGTGGTTGAGAATCATGAGGGATATCTCGGCCCTGGAGTTTCCCCCCAGCAGAGCGAGGGACACCAGCCCCACCCCAGGCTTCCCAGCCTGGAGTACTGGTGCTGGGAAGAGGAGCCCCCACAACATCTGCTTGTGAAAAACAGTGGGGACTCCAAATATCCTGGTGGGACAAAAGCCTGTGGAGACCCAGATGTCCTCATAAATGTCCTGCATACAAACTCTGTCACTCCCAGGCACTCATCCTGTGCTCCAGTGGAGGACCAGTGACTCTGGGGGTGTCAAAGATATACAGGGTCAGACTGAGGTGTGTGGCTTTTCTGTGAGGGATGGAGGACAGTTGCTGTTTTCCCTGTTGTGTGATCCTATTGCTATGCAGCCAACAGGCCGGTGCCATTATTCCTGTGTTGAGCCTTCCAACGCATGGCCAAATCTGAACCTGTTTGGTCTGGTGAGCTCTGCTTTCTCTACCCTGCTGACTCCACTGGGACCCTGCTCCACCAAACTCCCCCAATGCCAGAGGCACTATCTCCACAAGCAGCCAGCCCTTCCCACACCACACTCTTTCTTGAACAACTATCAAAGTCTGTGGGCCCAGGTGAGCAGCACTGGCCTCAGTGAGTTCTGAGACTTTCACTGAGTAGCTCCAGGCTCAGCACTGGCACCAAATCAGAACCTACATTAACCTGGTGAATACAACTCTTCCTACTCTAGGGACTCCGTGAGATCCTGCCTCACCCAACTCCTGTACTCATGAGGCATTATCAGCAGCTGAACCTGAAGGAAGCCAGCAGGTGGCAGCAGGCCTCAGGGTGTCCTGGCTTTTTGCAGAGCTACCTCAGGTCCCTTACTGGTAGCAGCTGTCTTCACTGTGCAGTGTGGCCTCTCTCATGTTCCTTCAAGTTTAGCACAGGCAGCAAACAACATGGATCAATTTGTAGCTCTTCCCAGGTAGTCCCCGGCCAGTCATAGGCAGTGGGTGACCTGGGCCTGCACCAGAGCCCCTCCCAAGAGTCACCAGACCAACAAACTTGGAGGTGGGCTTCAGACCACAGCAGAGCACTGCACAATTAGCCCCATAAGTGGCACACACCAAGGGAGGTCTCAACAGGCACCAGAGTCTGCTGGGACAAATCCCATCAGTGGGGGTAAGCACACAGCAGCCTGTAAGCTGTGGACATGGCCAAAACCCACAGCCAGTCAGCCTAAGGGCCAATCCACCCACTGACATGCCAACAGAAATAAAGGCTCTACTATAACAGGATGACACACAAAAGCCACACAAGGGAAACTCCTGGAGCACCCAGAGCAGGTGACCAGGGAGAATGTGCCAGAACTCCACAGGGCATCTATCACATACGGCCACTCAGCCAAGACTGGAGGACATAGAAAATCTACCTGATACATAGAAACAAACACAGAGAGGCAGCCAAAATGAGGAAATAAATATATCCCAAATGAAAGAACAGGAGAAAGCTCCAGAAAAAGAACTAACCAAACTGGAGGCAAGCAACCTACCAGAGACAAAGTTCAACACAATTATTATAAGGATGTTCAAGGAATTTAGTGAGAATGTCAACAGAGAGATAGTAAGCATAAAAACAAACAAACAAAAAAGCAAAAATATAGAAACTATAAAAAGGAACCATCAGAAGGGAAGAACACAATAACTGAAATGAAGAATGCACTAGAAGGAACTAAAAGAAACCAGTTTGAGATACAAAGGAGAGAAGAGATAACTGAAAGAAAATATGGATTTGAGACTAAATTCAAATTTGATATAGTGTTTCTCAGTGGGAAACTCTCTAGTTTTCTAGTAAAAGTCAGAGGTTTCAGAATTTTTAAATCATTTGTTAGCTCTTTGACATTACAAAATAAAGCCAGTTTTCTCCTCGATAAAATAAAGGAATTGAGCAAGATGATTGTTAGGATACTGTCCTAAGATGATATCCTATGTGTCTTGTACTGTATTCATACCACCTGAGACTGTGCTCCACTTGTTGGGATACTTAAGTGTCATAATATATGTATATAGATACGTATATATATGTATATATATACATATATATGTGTGTGTGTATATATATATATATATATATATATATATATATATATATATATATATATATATGTTTGTTGTTGGCACAAACAAATCAGGCTGTTTTGATCCTAAAAGAGATGATTTGGAGAAGTTAGAAATTTCTAAAACTATGTAATTCCCAATAGTTCATTGGAAATCTCATTAGAATAATATTCTTTGAATTAAGACATGATTCAAATTATAAGTCGTTATTTTAATATAAAACTTTATCTTCTGTTTTACAAAAAGACGGGTCATCTCTGAAGCTCTAAAGAAACTCTGTGGAATTAAGAAGATGCTCCGGCCTGTAATCCTGGACGTCACGCACTTCTCATGACCCTACTTCATTCAAATACGTCCCTTTAGGAACATGGCCTATTATCATGCATTTTTCAGATCTAGCCCACGTGGCATCCATGTAGGGAAACAATCTATTGTATTAATTGGGGTAATTTTAGCTGTTTTTACAAATAATCCTTGTATTTCAGCAGTGCAACCCTGCCGAGGTTTATTTCTTACTCAAGTAACAGAGGAATGTGGACGTTCCTGGATTATGGAAAAGAGTTCTCCCTGCTGTGATGTAGGTACCGATGCTCCTTCCAATTTGTAGCTCCATCATCCTTCAGGTTCCTAGAGTTCTGTACTTCCAGCCAATACGCCGGGGGAAGAGTATGGAGGAAGTGCAGTTTCTTAGCCCCTTGGGCTGGAGGCAGCATGATGCACACCACTTCTGTTCTCACTCCGGTCATAACGCAAAAGCAGTTGGGAAATGCAGGCCCCGGCTGGGCAGTTCCTTTCCAGAGTGACTCTATCATGGCAGAGAAGCATGGATGTCGACAGCCATTTCTGCTCCATACGACATATCAGTGTGTAGTGGGAGGCTTGTGTTAGGTCTGTCCTTTAATGTTCCGGCCGCTGTGCTTCTTTACTGAGTACCCACACATGCATTGTTACCAACTACATTAAACCATCAATGGAATATTGGGCTCAGACCTGTCCCAAGATTGTCAACAGTACCCTCCATTGATGAATCAAGTGACTCTCTCATTACATTCATTACTGGGTGGATCCATGTGAAGAGTCTTTCCAAGCAGATGATTTCCCTTTTTTGATTATTAGCTCCCAAATTGGTCTTTAATAATGGAAAGAAGAACACAATCCTTGTCATTAGATACCTGACATTGGATGCTTGAGCTCAGTTTCCTCACTGCAAAATGCAGAGCTCAGACAGAATGATCTCCAAGTCCTCTTTAGGCTCTAAAATCTCTCTAGTGTTTGAGACAAAACCTGTAATATTGCTTGCATACCTTAGAGCTTAGAAGTTCTGCTCCCTTGTCTTGTGGTCATTCTCATTGATGGTTTTTATTCCCATTGGCTCTGTTTGTCTCACTCATTGTCAGTGTGACCTGCCAACCACTCCAAAGTCCTCAGAAGCTCTGCTGTAGCATTTCTGACCACAAAACACCTGCGTGCCACTATGTCAATATCTGGAATCTGGCCTATATGCCCAAATTCATAATCAGTTTCTTGAAGCTTCATGTCCAAACTTATGATAACTTAGCTACTCAGTCCTTTAAAGTATATTCCCCAGGTAGAGATCACTCTTTTCTCTTCGAATCTAACTTAATGCCCATGAATGTGATCCATTTGATGGGACCATCTGTTTTCTTCTTCTGCCAAAGACACTCTGCACATTTTGGCAGCTCCCTTAAGTGTACTCAGTAATTTGTGCCAAGTACAGTTGGAATGCTTCATAAGTCCAAACTATGAAAACATCTTAAACTGATTGTTGATTTGTGGTGAGTTAAGTAGGATTGGCCTATACGTCTTAAGGTCTGGAAGAGCAGACGGATAAGTTAACTGTCCCTGATTGGCAATGTAGAAGTAATTTAAATTTATAGAATAGTGACATCTACGAGGCTTTATTCCTAGAGGTCTACGCCTCAATTTGGGGATTTACAACCTCTATCCACGTAAGTACTGGTGTAATCCCTTTGTACACATAACCCTGAGTATACCAAGATGCAGCTGATTGGTTCAAAAGAGAGTGTCTGACTCCTGCTAGCTCAAGCTTAGCCCTTCCAGGAGGCAAATAAATTTAGAATCCAGATGGTTGGTGTCTATAAGAAAAACAGCTTGGGTGTTATAGGTCATCATGAATCTTGTCATATGAACCAAAAAAAAAAAAAAAAATGGTAGTATGTCTTCAAAGAAAGAGGAGAGGGGAGGGAGAGAAGGAAAATTAGGAGCAAAAAAGTTGAGATGAAGGCAGAGTTCTGATATCAATTGTGCTTCTGATTTTTCATGAGCCCGACCATATCTCTCTTCTTAAATTCTACAAGATACCAGACTATTTAAAAAATAAACTCCCATATTCCCCTTTTCAAATAAGCAAATCATGTCACTTGCAAACTACATATATATGACATTCCATATAATACATATGGAAAAAAGTATCTTTCCAGTCAATGCAAAGCTTGACATATATTGATTATTGCCAAAAAAAGTACCAATTAAAAAATAAAATTTGAATCATCTGGAAGCTTGCTCTTTATTTAGGATCTTTTAAATCATGGCAGTTTTCATAGTTTACCTGTTTTCTAAACAGCACGTATTTTCCATATATCTAGATGTTGGTGGATATTCTCAATACAAAATATTTACATCTCTACACAGGACTTTCAACATTTCATTGAATAAAAGATTGAGATTTTTTTTGTTTTAATATTAAACATTCTTAAAGGAATTTTACAAGTCTTATGAGCTCTGACAATTATGTTTGTGAAGTCATCCTAGAAAAAGTGCTACCTACCTCATTGCTGAATATCACTATGGTCACCTTCGAAGTACTCCCCCTGGGAAGCTATGAACCGACACCAGTGCCTAGTCCACTCTTCAAAGCAACTTTGGAACTCTTTCTGGAATGGCCATCAGAGCTGTCGTCCTATTACTTTTGATGTCCTGAATGTCATCAAAATGTCTTCAATATTTCCTTTATCTTCAGGTAAAGAAAGAAATCATTGGGGGCCAGATCAGGTGAGTAGGGAGGGTGTTCCACTACAATTATTTGTTTACTGGCTAAAAACTCCCTTACAGACAGTGCCGAGTGAGCTGGTGCATTGTCGTGATGCAAGAGCCATGAATTGTTGGTGAAAAGTTCAGGTCATTTTCCTCTAACTTTTTCATGCAGCCTTTTCAGCACTTCCAAATAGTAAACTTGGTTAACTCTGTCCAGTTGGTACAAATTCATAATGAATAATCCCTCTCTTATAAAAAAAGGTTAGCAACATCGTTTTGACTCTTGATTTGGACTGATGGAAATTTTTTGGTCATGGAGAATTGGCTGACTTATATTGTGTACTTTGACGCTTTGTTTCCAGGTCTTATTGGTACACTAATGTTTCATCACCAGTGAAAACACGGCCCAAAACATCATCTTGCCTCTCCAAAAGCTCTTGGCAAACTTTGACTCTCCTTTACTTTTGTACATCGGTGAGCTCCTGTGGGACCATTTTTGCATACACCTTTCTCAAATACTTAACCCACATACTGGTCCCCTATAGAGATTAGCTGAAAGTCACCCCAATACTTGGTTTTCTTTTAATAAAGTATTCTGTCAGGAGGGATGGATTCTTAAATTATTATCTATTTTGACTTTCTATTACTTATTTTACTATAAGACTGGGAATATAATATAATATAATATAATATAATATAATATAATATAATATAATATAATATAACATAATAGACATGGTCTTATAGTAAAGTAAGACTGGGTCTTGTATAAAGTTTTGCTCCAAAAGATGCATTAGAGCTGATTGTCTGGCTAGGTCTTATTTTAAGGGAAACATGGTAGTTCATTTGGACTGCTATAACAGAATACCATAGACTGGGTGGCTTACAAGCAACAGAAATTTATTTCTCAAATTTCTAGAAGCTGGAAGTTCGAGATCAACTCTCTGGTAGATTCTGTGACTGATGAGAGCCTGCGTCCTGATTCACAGAACCTTTTCACTGTGCCCTTACATGGTTGAAGGGGCCAGGGAAGCTCTCTGGGGTGTCTTATATAAAGGCACTAATCCCATTTAGGAGGGCTTTGCCCTCATGGCTTAATGGCCTCCCAAAGACCCCACCTTCTAATACCATCACCTTAGGGGTTAGGATTGCAATATAGAAATTTTGAGAGGACACATTCAGTCTATAGTAAGATGGAAATTAGATAGAAGTAGTTAGCTTTCCACTCCACCAAAAGCATGAAGGATATAAAAACATACTTCCATTTTGGTCAAACAATTAGACAGAAAAATGCGTATGCAATTATAAAGAAGATTTTTCTATTCTGTCCTTTTTCTTACAAAACAAAGCGATGTTAAAAAGAAAAGTACATTCCCAATTGATTAATGAAAATAGCCTTTGAATGATGAATCAGAAAATGTATTGCATTTGTTCCATAAAAATATCTCATGGCAGAAAATAAATTTGCTCAATACCAAGGTTTTCAATTATTATCAAATAAAACATTTGAGTCATGTCTTTCACTATTAAAGTCAAGGAAGGCATCAGTGTCCTGTTTGCTATGATTCATTGTGAGTTTAGCACATTCATGATGGCTGGCTTTATTCAAATTTATCATTGAGCATTCAAAAACAATTTTGAAAAGAAATATTCTATTTCTTATTATATAAATCAGTACAAACCATCATAATTTTTAAAGGCTCAACCTTTCACTATAAATATCCATTCTGCACATATTTTAATTTTACAATTCCTTGGAGATTAACCCTTATTTTGCTGACTTTGGGTATGCCAGTCTAGAACAGTGACAGGCACATAGTAAGCATGCAAAATTGTTTCTTGAGTTCAATTTATTTTTATACTAGAAATGTATATTTTGACCCTCGATATTTGAAAAAAAACAACATCTTATTTCTACAGAATTTATCAATTGATTCAGTTATGATTATTTACTTGTTGGTTTCACTAAGTGCTAACCAAGATGGCGATGTACAGAAGGTAGATGCAACCAAGAGAAGGAGAGCATGAACAGGTTTGCATAGTATAGCTCAAGTAATATACACCAGTGATAAACACCATAAAACTTCATTTTGTCTAATCATTTAATGTTTCAAATTTTATATCACATGAATTATTTACTGGACTTTAAAAGAAATAATTTCAAGAAGTTGCACAATTGTAGGATACAGAAACCACTCATTTCTTCCTCATTTGCTCTACCAAGGTCCTTTCCTACTTTATTGCTCTTTCCTGTCTTTGTTTCTTTTTTCTTCTTCTTTTCTTTTAAATAACTTATTAGACCATATTTAATTCAGTTTTTAAAAAGCCCCTCTCTCTTCCAACAATTTAAAGATCTTGTGGATATCAACATGCTCCATTAAATCTTACCAATAGTTGACTTATTTGTCACTGGTAATTCAATGGTGTGTTATTATAATAATGCAGAGGCATCAAAAAGTAAAATATTTAGAAGACAATTTTTTGTTATTAGGAGAGCTCTTCAAACGCATATTCACATGGCATTTTACCCTTTGCTCTGCTGTTTGGAGGTCTGGGACATTAAAAAAAAAGCAAAAAGCAGCAGAGATAAATTGATGTGGTTTCTAGTGGAGAGGCACTTCACAGAGGCACTGTCCTTGGAAGTTATTCAGTTTTATCAAAAGCACAAGGACAGGGTAAATTGTTCCTCCTGGTACATAGCAATAGACGTACAAATAAAACATGACAATGTGATGGTCATGTAAGGAAGGCAGGTGGGTCTAGTGAAAACATTGTGCTCAGTGACCAGAGCTATAATTCTTAATTTTTACAGGTCTTATATCAACCAATCACTATATCAAAGACTTTCAATCTCACCTTGATAGAAACCTGTTTTTGTTTTTCTTTTTTTTAAGATTAATATAATTGCATATTTCTGTGATTTTTTTGGTAATGCCTCAATAATGACTTTGCAAGTTCTGTCATAACTAGTTTACTTTTATGTGCTATTACCAGTTCCTGCACCATAATTGGAGAACCACTGTCAAGAGATATACTGGGTCTTAAGGACCGAATATCTTAAACTCCACTTTGATTAGTCCCACTGATCAAACACAAAGCAAAGCCTTGAGAAAGATTGAAATGAGAGCACAAGAAGAATTAATTCAATGTAGGAAAATAGGGCCATCACAGATTGATACAGTGTACCAAAAGCAAAGTATAAAGTATTAAAAGCATAATTTAGGTTTTCCTAAGTAGAAACAAATGTCTTCTAATCAGCAGTCCAAATATAACTAGACAGATAGATAAAGTAGGCCTACTAATAGTAATAACACAGCACTGACTATATTGTTGAAAAACAGGTCCTTGGTGTTTGCCGCAGGAAAGAATTCAAGGATGAACCACATAAGCCAAGCAAGTAGTGGATTTATTAGAAAAGGTTAGGCCATTGTCAAGATAGTGAGAGTGGGCAGACCTGGAGAAGAGCTGCTGCCCGGAAGAGAAGTGGGGTTCGGGAATTTATTACACTAAAAATGAAAGGGTGGAATATTCAGGATTTAATGGTGTTGAAGATATTCCTAGGGGGTCCTTGCTGACCACTCCTTCTCCTCGAGAGGGGGCATTTTTTGTCCTTTTTATGGGTCTCTTGGAACTATCATGGCAACACAGGGGGTGGAGATTTTCCTGGCTTCCATGCTAATAGCATTATAATGTATTATAATCAGCTAAAGTTCTCCTAAAGTGGCAAGATGGCATCCTGGATACCCTCTTGGCTGCCAAAATCCAGTTCTGGACAGACTGTAGTGGGCTTTTGCCCTTAACTGCTGACCTTTTCCTCCTCTTTCCTTTTCTCCCCACTCTGTCCCAGCGCTATTCTTCCTGCCTACGGTAACAACTGGAACAGCAGTAACTGTTGAAGTGGGAAGTCCTAGGCATTAGGAATCTGATGCTTATAAGGCACAGAGACTCTCAGCATACTCTGTAGTCAGGATTTTTCTGGAAACCCAATGGGAAGAAGACAGATAAAAGGAAGGGGACAGGTGGAAACTAAGGAGATCAGAACAAGAACAAAGACTCTCTCTCCCAATCAGGGTGACATATGAACCTTCAGAGTGTGCAACAGGCAGTTCCTTCAGAGTCATAGCAATGGATTTCTTTTGAGTTCAAAGTTAGTTTTTTAATATGACTATACACACCTCTGTAGTGTTTATTTTTCTTATCTATGTCTTTACTATGTAATAGTTTTTAAAAATCTCCATTTATGAGTTAGAGTATAAACAATTAAACTCAGATGGGTTTAACTGGTTACATGGTGATGTTACAGTAATTTGGGCAGATACTGATTTAATTGAATCTTTAGGCTACAGTCGTGGGCACCTGTTATAACTGAAATAGGGAGATTTGGGGCACAGACCTTAATATAGCTCGTTTTGTGCTGCTAGAGTTACATGCCTACGGAGCAGTGATTTTTTTTTGCACAAATTTGTGCAGTACACACACACACACACACACACACACACACACACATTTGTCCACATGACTCATTGAAAGCATTTCTTCTTCCTCTTTGTTTATGCTCATTTTCACAAGAGGAATAAAAAATCATGCAGGGTAAAGTAACACTGTTTGTCAATCTCTTTCTAAATTTGGAATGAGTCCAAAAAACCCAGGAGGAAATTAAACTCAGCCACAGTTAATCTGCAGAAAATCCACCCCATGTGACTTCCCCCCACCCCCATCACTGCTGATCTTTTCATGTATTCTTTATAAAGAATTCATTGAACTTTAATTAATATGAAAAACTCAGGTTTTCATCTGATTTAAATGTGACTGACACCATGCTGCTACTAAAAGCGGAACAAAGTACAAGCAGGGTGAAAATAAAACTTAAAACCTGGTGCCTGTCACCATTTTCTTTTCACACTGCCAAATCATCTCTAGCACTTTCATGATGTGTGACAGTGACACATCAGCACCATTTTCCAGGAATCTTAATGTCCACACCTATAAACAGGGACACACTTGAAAAATGCCTACACACAGGAAAGGATATAATTCAGTGTCTGTCAAATGAATCAGTCGTCTTCAGTTCCAAATGTCCAAGTTAAAAATGACTGAAGTCACACCGTTATAGGGATATGATTCCCAAAGGGTGAATGGGGGAAAAAGGGAGGAAAAGGTCTTTACAAGCAACAATATACACACACCTACATCCGCCTGCCCTTTGCCCACACACACATTTCTCCTCGTGTTCAGTGAATTTCTCTAAGTAGGCACAGATGTGTTTTTGGAAGGGAGCCGAGTAGCACAGGGCACCTTCCTCTCAGCTCTCGGCCATTAGCATTCTGCTTGTCGTGGACCACGCTGCTGTGGACCAACACATGTTTATGTATTGTGCTTATACGTGTGTATGGTGCATGGGTCCTGATGTTACACAGCTTCTTGGCAAGGACTGACTATAACCCCACATCCTGTTTCCTTCACAGAACCTAATATACTGTCAGAGCAATATACAAAGGCCTAAAAAGTCACTATGAGACCAAAATTCATCCATGTTTCATTTCAATCAAATATCCTGGACATTGTGTTTCCAAATTTATAGTCACCTGTCAGAAAATGATTGGACGTCGCTCCCTTTCTCTGCCATCATGGCATGTGTGCGGTTGGCCTCCTCTCTTGCCATGTGTTTTCACAAGACTTTCAGGATCAAGCAATTCCTGGCTATGAAAGAAAAGCAGAATTGTCCCATTTCCCCATGGATTTGTATGAAAACTGTATGATCAAGTACAGCTCCAAAGGAGACATCAGAGAAGAACCACAGTGGGACAATAAGGAATGGCTCATGTATTTATGCTGTATTAAGTTCATTACCATTTTAACATATCAAACGGAAACAGCCAGCACTATCTGAATTGTTGGGCATGTTTTATGGGGAAAATGATGGCTGTTTTATTTGTTTTTATGTGTCTTTGTTTAGTGATAAATATATAAAATCTTTTGTTTAAAAACAAACAAACAGACAAATATTTAAAATTAGGACTTTGTTCCAATTCTGCCTATGGCCCTTGGTCAACTAGTTTTACATGCATCTATCTCTAGTTTCCAGCACTGCAGCTTGGGAATAACATTGGTCATCTCTTAACCAAGTAAATGTGATTACCCTGTTTCCCCAAAAATAAGACCTAGCCGGACAATCAGCTCTAACGCATCTTTTGGAGCAAACATTAATATAAGACCCAGTCTTGTATTGTATTGTATTGTATTGTATTGTATTGTATTGTATTGTATTGTATTGTATTGTATTGTATTGTATTGTATTGTATTGTATTATAAGACCTGGTCTTATAGTAAAATAAGTCTTATAGTAAAATAAAAAAAATACATTAATTTTTGCTCCAAAAGACACATTAGAGCTGATTGTCCAGCTAGGTCTTATTTTTGGGGAAACACGGTATAGATTACTTTATTCTTGGACACTGCCAGAGGGTAAGGGGGGTGGGGGGTGGGAGATGAGGGTAAGGGAGATCGAATATATGGTGATGGAAGGAGAACTGACTCTGGGTGATGAACACACAATGGGATTTATAGATGATGTAATACAGAATTGTACACCTGAAATCTATGTAATCTTACTAACAATTGTCACCCCAATAAATTTAATAAAATAAAATAAATAAAAAAATTCTGAAAGGGTGATTCTCATTTTAAAAGTCTGAAATTCCAGTCAGTTTATTTAAAATTTATTTTTAGTTTAATATCATTTCCCTTTTTTCTCCTGTAACCTCTTAACTACACACAGGACACTTTTCCATGCATGTGCACACATATACAAACCTGTATGCACATGCATAAAGCTTTAAAAAGTCATGGTATGAATAAGTGACATTGAAATAGTTTAATTTTAATGTAATCCTGTTTAAAGAAATATGGATCCAGAGATAGAATTGAAAGAAAGCTAATGTCCATCATTGTTGTTGATTAGCAGGAACCTTAAATTAAAAAGGTACAGAGTGCTTCCATGCATTTTCTAGATTTGTTTTTCATACTTGTTTTGATAAATTCCGTGGACATTTAAGTGTGTTTGGTTTAACCCTGCATTTCTGTCAAAGCATTCAAGACCTGCAAAAACATGGGTATAGTTTGGGAGTCTGGGCTTTGTAGATAATTCTCTGTGAGTCTCTGGCTTTTCTGCATGTCTTACAGAGGCTCTCTCTGCTTTTGTCCTGTATTATCTATTCAAGTATATTTGTATGGTGAACAGCCTTGGAAAACAGGAATGGTATCTCTCTCCAGAGCGAAGGGCTGGCATACTTACTGTCTAGTATAATAAAGTTTATGTCTCTCACTGGGGCAAATGTCAGGCAGGTTTATTGCCTATTATAAAAGATTCGTGTTTTCTAGACTCAGTTTTTTTCCCCCTATAATGCAATGCACTGTGTGCACAGTTATTACCTCAATCTTTTTGTGTTGTCCTGTGGGAATTCAGGCTTGGGGAACTGGCACGAGAAATGCTGATACTCTGACTGCTATTACTGTGAATAATAAATGTTCCTTTGTCTCTGACCCAGGGATCTTGTGTCTTATGCCAACATCCTTGAAACTGTTAGGTGAACTAGTTCCCTTGCAAGTAGAGTAAAATCCCAGGCCCTTTCCTGCTCTCGACAGCTGGGTATTTGGCCTAGCAGGAATGCTGATTCCTACTTGTCATAGTACCATTTCTATGAATATTAGATAAGAGAAATATTTTCTTTGGATGGATCCATCAGTCAGCCTATGCTGTAGACCAGAGATTGGCAAACTTGCTCACCCAGTAGGCCAAATATGGCTTGAAAACTTAGTTTTATTTGAACAAAGCCATGCAGATCACTTAAATGTTTTCTGTAGCTACTTTCATGCTACAACAGCAGAGTTGAGTCGTGGCAGCCGTATGGACTACAAAGAATAAAGTATTTACTATCTGGTTTTTTACCGAAAAAACTTGCTGACTTTGTTAGGGACCAAAGAAGGCAACCAAAACTCAGGTCATCATTGGTTGATTTTGGAATATTTGGGGTAGAGAGATGAAAATAAAATAGATACTGCATGCCAGAATGAAAGGGAGCTTAACAGTTAACTATAGATAAACTCCCTGAGTGTGTATATTACACTCTGCAATATATTCAACAAGTATTCAAGCCTCAATCACATAACACAATTCTTTAAGACTCCACTCATCCTCTTTCTAAGAAGCTGACTCAAATTCTATAGTGGGCGTGTATTTTTTTCTCCTCAGAGGTCCCACAGCACTCTATCTAAACATCTTCTAAAATTGATTTTCTATC
Source organism: Rhinolophus sinicus (assembly GCF_057876585.1). NCBI lineage: Eukaryota > Metazoa > Chordata > Mammalia > Chiroptera > Rhinolophidae > Rhinolophus > Rhinolophus sinicus. The sequence continues at coordinate 110,285,786 of NC_142501.1, read as the reverse complement.
TTATATCATACTTACATACTCATGATTTCTCTTTCTAGACTCTATACACCTCTTAGGGTGGAATCCATGTTTGCAAATGAATTAACAAACAGCTATTTTCATGATCCAACTTTCTGGATCGTGATCCATCATTAGTGACTTAGATATTGATTTGAACAAACACTCCCCCCCCCTTTTTTTTAAAAGTAGGAATCATTAAAATGGGATTTTTTTTCTCCTATAAGTCTAAATAGTAAATTATGCTCTTAAATTTAAAATATTAAATATGTTCTAATATACTGACTTTGCAGAAGCTTTGCTTTTCTAATTATACTTCCTAAAGTCTAATTGCTTTTCCTTCGTTAGTGTCAAATTAATAAAGGAGGAAGGTGACATAGAATAGGATGATTTCTGTGGGCAGGAGAATGTATACATATTGATTCTTTTTGAGAAGGTGATGTTGGAGAAGATATAGCTCTGAGATAGACATAACCAAATCTAAGAAATAGAAAAAGCAGGTGAGCCAATCAGTTAATCACGTTACATGCTACAGTCATGGCAGCAGGATTTAGGTTGGTATGGCTGGAGTGCCAAAGCACTGTGTTAATGACACACAGAAGCAGATTCTCAGAGAAGAAAGATTCATCAATGTGTTGGGTGTATTGAGCTGAATCACTAGGGGAGATGTTTCATGAAGAGATAGCTGAACATCCTATAAGAAATGCAGGATGTGTAATAATAATAGCAACAACAATATTACTGAGTACTCGCTAAGAGCCAGGCACTCTGCTAAGCAATTAAAAATGTATTATCTCATTTAATTGTCAAAAACCTTATAAAGCAAAGCTGATTATTACCCTCATTTCTCAGATGAGGGCAACTTGGCTTAAAGAGGTTAAGTAATGCTTAAGGTGACACAACAAGTAAGTGACAGCAAATGAAGTTTGATTCAACTTAAAGCCATCTCACTCCAGATGACTAACTTTTTAGTAATTATATCCCACTGTTTCAGACTCGCAAAGCTGCTTCCCACTAGGCCATTCTGCTCCTATGAAGGAAAGCCTTAACCATCTGGAGCTCTGCTGGAAAAACTCAGTAAGATGGGGTGTTGAAATAATGGGGTTGTTCCACAGAGTTTCAGGTATGATTTACTTCTGAAGCTTATGTCATCCCCTGAGGCATGCCCCTCTATTCTCAGTCCTACCATCAAGGAGTGGTCATTCCCGCTCCCCAACCAACTCTAACAATGGCCCCTCATATATTCACAGCTCAGATGTTCTTACTTCCAGCCATCTATTCCTGTGCCATTCACACTTCCAGGAAGAGTATTCTCATTGCAGGCCATGCCATTAACATATTTAACACTTGAGCATAAGAATAGGCAAACCTTGCTCTAAGTCTTTAAGATGTGCTAATAATAATTTCTCAGGCAAAGCTCATTATTTCTCCATGCTCTCAGAATAGGGCAACTGTAAAGTAATTGTGACACATGCCAGCTGCTGGTCCAGAGCTCTAGGGTTTCAGACAAAGGCTGGAACCTCTTCAGAGAAAGCAGCAGTTTGAAGGACAAAAGGCGTGGTGGGAGGAGAGTGCTCGGTAACTGGCACTCATCCTGCTTTTATCGTTTCACTTCGAATCATTGAGTTTCACTCTGACCTAAAAAAAAAAAAAAAAATCTAACTGAAAGAAAAGTAAAACTTTTATAGCCAACAGGATAGGAAGGTGAAAAAGTCTGAGTGAACAGAGAAAGAGAGACCTAAAGTAGAAATTCAGGAATAATGAAGAAACATACCTTTTATAGAGAACAGAAATTAGAGAGCTTAAGGTGGAGTGAACTTGTCAAACCTTATGTGTTTGCCCAGACATAAACTTGAGAAGAATCAGATGCTAGGAGAATTCATGTTGCATTGTGGTTGGGTTCAGAACACACACTTATAGGCTGAAACTGGATTTTTAACTCTGGCGGCCAATGGCTACCATCAACTTCATGGAGAGCAACTGCAAAGCTGAAGGAGCAAGATTGCATGTGTCTTTGTATTCCGGAGTGACAACATTTGGTTTTGGCTTTTCAGCTGATCCTTACCAGCCTTCAAATTCTAACAAATGATTTAAAAGGGAATAATAAAGAGAAATGGATATTTTACAAGGTGTCTAACGTTTTAGGTTTAAATATGGTAACAATGGGAAAGAAGCGATTGCATTTATTTCTGACAACCTTAACTAAACTACCAGTCACTTAAGGTTTGGGACTATGTCTATTTTTTTGCACCCTCCCTTAAAAAATACTTATTACAGTCACTAGTATATAATTGAAGCTCATTAAATACTTAATGAATAGGTAGCATGATTTTTATAAGCTATATGGATTAATGTACTTATAATACTTATAATAATAATTTTTCAGGCAAATCTCATTATTTCTCGATGCTCTCAGAATAGTGCAACTCTAAAGTAATTGTGACACAGGCCAGCTGCTGGTCCAGAGCTCTAGGGTTTCAGACAAAGGCTGGAACCTTTGTCTAAAACTTATAATAATACTTATAATAATAAATATTACTTATACTTATAATAATAAATACTTATATATTTCTAAGTATTTATTATTATATACTTATAATAAATATTCATAAACCTATGAGCAATATAAAAAGATTATTTATCCTGACTTTTCCTGTATCTACTATTCTATATGATAGCCACAAGACAGACCCAGTTAACTCTATTTTTGCTATTTCACATGATGTAGTTACCCCAATAGGAAGTTACCAGACCAATAAATGGATGTCAGCTCTGACCACAAAATTGTCATTGGGCTAATGTCAGATCTCTCTTGAAAACTAACTGTAGAGCCATAAATTGTGTTAGGAAGTTGGCATAATTAATTTTTTAATTGAACCAATCATATCCAAAACAGAGTATCACCTTCCTCCTGAAACTCCATATTTCAGGAGTTACACATTTCGGGAGTATCTCCCATTTACAAAAGTGAAATCTATGAGTCATCTTGGAGTGTACCTCTCCCTTGCCACTTATATCTATTCTATTATGAATAATACGAATTTCACCTTCATTAAGTTTATTGGATCTATTACCTCCTTTTTATTTCCTTGGCCCCCACTCTGATTCAGACCATCTTTAGTTCGGATTTGAGCGATTGCAATACATTTTTCCTTGGCATTCTTGAGTCTAGATACTGCCCACTCCAATACAACCAGCAGTTCTGCCAGACACAGCTTCTATATATGCTCCTTGTCCAAAGACTGTTTAATGATTCCCTATTGTTGAGTAAATAAAGCTCATTCTCCACATATTTTTAAGAAAGGTTTTCTGAAAATTAGCCTTATCTCCAGTAACAAGCCTTGTGATTATGATAAGACCCATCACCTCTCAGAGTCCCAGCCCCTCAATTTAAAAATGAACAGTTGAAACTGTTTCCATTTTGGCCTACTATCCGTTGATTTTATGCCTTGATTGTTCATAGTGTAACACGTGTACTGCATATTAAACAACTCCAATGTCTCGCTACCCTCACAGCATTAGCTACACAAGGGGTTCCTAAGCATGGACTGCTTATGTGATTTGTTGTTGCTGTTCTTTCACCAAAGAACAAAACATGAATTTTATTTTGATGATATTAAATAATCTTCATATTCACATAAAACCAAACATGTATTATAAACCCTGTATGGGATTCTGATGAAAGTTGGGGATTGTCCCCACAGAGAAATCACACACAGAATTCCCTATGTTGGGTATGTAGACTTCATGACGGTCTATAGAATAACCCTGCACTTCCTGCTTTAATAGCTTTATTTCACACCATTCTACGATCTGCATTTTTTAACAGGTACCTTTTTGAGATCTAATTCAAATAAGACATCCTGTATTGTCTTCTTTAACTATTGGACTTGACTGACCCATCCTCTAAACCCCCATAGTATTTTGCATGCATTTCTCGTAGTACATACGATATTCTGCCTCATATTGTAATTCCTGGTATTCTACTCTAATTCCCTCCAGTATGTTGCAAGGACCTTACAAGCAGGTCTAGTATCTACCCCCTTTTGCTTCCTCCTGCACCCTTCACCCCATTCCCATAGCCCTAATATAGACGTTGAACACTAAAGATATTCATTGAACATAATGTAAATCAATGAATAAATGAAGAGTTAGGGCAGCAGTTTAAAAAGCCCTAATCCAAGTTTTCAATTACTTTTGTATTTATTTGTGCTTTAATGAAAGTGACTTGAAAAATGTCATAACGATAAATAATGGGAAATAAAAGGTGAAGTTGGACCATCTGGCATTAGAACAGCTATAGAATTTCATGGGATATTTCTGAGAGAGGCAAGATTTTGTCCAGATTCAGTGATAGAATAACATTAGTCCCTGTTTTGCTAAGGTCACCTTTCACAACCATGAGTTTGGTGTTATATTTGCAATTAAAAATGTTCAACCTTGAAGGGCCCATTTCTTTTTAAACTTGGAGAAAATCTTGCTGACTATGCATTTATTCTTCCAAGGGAAATAGTGCTAACACATTCCCTCCCATTAGATTATACTTCTATTCCCACTCTAGTCACCTCAGAGTTAAGTTCTGACTAAATGGCAATAATGTCCCTGGTTTTCTAATCACCCCCACTCCATTTCGGAACTAGATATCCCCCACCTTACAGAGACTCTCTATTCCTGTCTTCTAAATTAGCTTGTCCATATGTCCTTGATATATCAATCCAGCATTCCACAAAGTAGGAGTTCTTAGCTAAAATCCCCAAGCCTACATGGCTTTTAACAAGATAAAAATGGTATTCATTATATGACTCATGTATACAAACTCAAATATATTCACTCCCTGCATATATTCTTTAAACATACTAACAGATTTTTAAAAATCTATTTTTGTATTAAATTAATGTGGTAGAATAATCTAGACATCCTCCTTTCATTGGGAATGTGGTGGGGATGTGAGTCATATTTGGAGTACAAATAATCTAATCAGAGCTCATACTTCCAATCCGGATATGAAGGAAAGAGCCATTGGCAGCTCTGTGGTGGTCCTTTCAACATTAAGACAGGCCCAGGGAAGAATCAACCCTTAGGACAACAGTGTTGTGGGTTCTGATTTGCAGAAGCTCGAGTGATGCTAACAGGAGGAACTGACCAGTGTCAAATGAGAGCAGCCTGTGTCCGTGGGGGAAATCCATTGCTGGCTGCACTGAGGTACACTAGCTCCGTCATCAAGTAAGATAATTGGCACCCGCCTGCTGCAAGGACAACTGAGCAGGCTTTGGAAAGCACAAGGAGGACTCTGCGATTTATAAAACAGACGTCTCAGGGGTGGTGGGAGGAAGGGTCTTGGTGGAGAGGAGGGTCATTGGTGAACACCCTCCTTTGGATATAAGAAAGGAACACCTTTCTTGGAAAGCCTAACTCTGTATGACCCCCTTCCGATGCTTGATGCAAGGGACTAAATAAGCAAAATACAACTTATTTAGCTGAAAAAAAATGTGAATAACTATTGTTAAGGATTGATTGTGTCACCCCCAATTCATATGTTGAAACCCTAGTCCCCAAGGTGACAAATTTAGGAGGTGGGGCCTTTGGGAGGTTGATGAGGTCCTGCGGGTGGGTCCCTCATGCATAGGATTAGAGCCCTGATAGAAGAGACCCCAGAGGGCTCCTTTACCCTTTCTACTGTGTGAGCACACAATGAGAAGACAACTATCTGCAACCCAGGAGAAGGTCCTCAGCAGACTGGACCATGCTGGCACCATCATCTGACTTCCAGCCTCTAGAACTGTGAGAAACCTCTATCTGTTTTGTATAAGCCGCTTTGTGACAGCAGCCAGAATGAAGATGACTATACAAGTATATAAAATAATACATATATGTGTTAATATCATGGAAATTACATGTGCCTCACCCTGTATTATCTTTAGAGATCTACTTGACCATTGACTAGAAAACTGTCCTTCCATTGAGTACGTCTTGTGTGTAGTCTGAGCAAGACCAGAACAGCAGGACATATTTGGGGATAGGATGGTGACTCTGTCCTGTCTCTACCGTCTTGCACAGCCTTGACAGACATGAAAATCCACAGCCTCCCCTCCTAGTGAATAAGTAATTACTAAGCAGGTTCTACCTGCAGTAAAGAGAGGACCTTGCCTCCAAGGGCAGGACTGTAAGACCAAATTCCAGAGAAGAAAAGGAAAGGGCTTCCCATGCCTGGTAGCTTTTTGGGGATGATACAACATAATTTTTCAGATTGGATGAAATTCTCTTCTCAAAACTGTCTGCACAGGGCCTGCAACTATTACACATTCAACTTTCATACAACTCCCCACTTCATACAACAGTACAGGCACTCTTATGCCACCTTTCTTCTGCAGAATTTAGTCATGAGGGCTCATGAAAGAATGGACATTTTAGGCTTTCTAGCAGAGCTCTGTATGAGACTTTCTTTCTGGGAGGAAAGTCTGAGCTCCAGTGAAGATGGCAATGATTTTGTTATTTTTTGTTTTTTCTTTTCAGGCTGGGTCTTGGCCTTGTGGGGTGCAGGGGAACAAATGAGAGGTTAAGTCTGTGTTCTCCTCTCCTAAAAGGTGAGGGCCCCTAACCCAAACCCATAAGGACGAGGGCCTGGAGCTTAGTTAATCACAAGTTGTGTGCTGTGGTGTTTGCTTCTGGTCAGAAGCAACTTCCTCTCCTCTGAAAATGTTCAAATCCTCCCACCTCCTCTTCAGACCACAGTGGAGCACAGCCTTGCCATGGGGGCAGAAACCAGCTGGGGACCTTCACTCAGGCAGCCACACATTTCTTTATTCCAGAGGATGGAGGGGGTTGGACATTACGGACCCAATCAACTACTGAATCATTGTGACTAAGAAAAACAGACCTGTTCCCCGCCTCGCCTCATGTTCCGGGAACTGCTGAGCTCCCGTGGGACATGTATAAAATCAGAAGCTACCAGGGGCAGGAAGGGCAACGGAGCTGGACAAGGTGTTCAGCTCCCCCAGTTTTCTGGGATAGCTGGGAGCAGCCTTCTGGCCTGGCTGACATCTGTGACATTTTCACTCTGCTGAAGGTCTTTGTACCAGAGAGTGCCTGAATGAACCATCATTATAGGTTGACGGGCGTCAACATTTGCATAAGGCCAACCAGTATTCAGCTCTTTGGTTAAAAATAAATAATTCAGAAATGTAAATATTCTTTTCTTTCTTTTGCCAGTTACAATTCCTCATTTTGCAACACGATTCTCTGAAATTGGAACTCAGCATCATCGAAAACTCGAAGGCTGGTAAAAGGGATAAAATGTTTTTTCCCAAACTGCCATAAAGGTGTGTCTTTATGCTTTAGGGACAGAAGTGGCCACCCGTTTTCCAAGCTGACCCTTGGATCTGACAGAAGTTACTCTGGTACACCTCCATGGTCAGACAATGCAAGACAAGGACCAACGTATTTTCCTTAGATTAACTTTGGGTATTGGCCAAGTAACCTAAAGGAAAGTACTAGGCCAGGATAGTAATTATTTTGTTCATTCATGCAAACATATGTTCCACAGTGGGGATGGAACAGTGGTTATCACAACAGAAGAAAAACTGATGTGAGAAGAATTTGTAGTTTTCTCCGCTGTGGGAATAAAACGACCCCTCCTTCCACCCCCAGAAGCATGCACACACACCTCTATTGGGTGACTTTCCAAGTACTTTACGGAGCATGTTATACACCAGAAGAGGAATCTGCTGAAACCATCTCTGTATTTGTGAATCAGCCACTTCCATATTTACTGTATCTCTGTGGAGACTGGAATGAATGAAAGCAAGAGCCCATGAAATACAACACTGACGCTATCAAATGTTCTGCCTCCTCCAACTCTCCCTAGCCTAGAACAATGGCTCTCTCTTGAGCAAACACTCATCTGCACTTGGCATTTGGATCTTTTTATTTGCATGCACTTCCTCAGCAAACAGATTGCAATTCAGCTTAGTTCAGTCCCACTCAAACTATTTAATCTGTACCTATCATGTGTCATGGACTGTGTGAGGTGCTGGTGATAAATATCCAAGACATGGTCTCTGGCTCCTAGTAAGCAGTTTACTATATAGATAAGGAGGCTGGCACATGATCCAGTATAGTGGGATAAGAGCAACCACTAAAGTCAGGTCACAGTTAACAGGTAGCAGGGCAGGAATGTACAGAGGTAAAGGCAGAGGTATGAGGAAATGGTCCTGAGAGATGTGACATCTGTGATAAGCTCAGAGATAAATTGAGGTTCCTTAGGCAAGGGTGGGGGAAGGGAAATTGTATTTCAGGCAGAAGGGAAACATGTGCAAAAGTATGGAACATGGAATGTCTCCCATTTGGAGAAATGAGAGTAGTTTAGCGCCAGCAGTGCCTAATATTTAAAATCGTGGAACTCAGCAGGGGAAGACAGTTGGACTCAGATGATTAAGGGTTTGGATATTATGCTTAAGAGCTTGGATTTTATCCTAAGGCCAAAAGAAGTTGTGCAATGGTTTGTACAGGGTAGCAAAAGGAATTATTATTAGTAGTTTTTGGCAAAGTGTGGAGAATGGACTGAAGAAAGTAGAGGATGAACGTGCGTGTTCTGGAATGAATGTCTGTGTCCCCCCAAATTTATACGTTGGAGTCCTAACCCCCAATGCTGTGGTTTTAGGAGGTGGGCCCTTAGGAGGTGGTTAGATCATGAGGGTGGAGTCCTCATGAGTGGAATTAATGACTTTATAAGAGGCCCCAGAGAGCTCTCTCACCCTTTCTGCCATGTGAGAACACAGCGAGATATCAATGAACCAGGAAGTGGGTCCTCATCAGATGCAGACTCTGCCCCATATTGATGTTGGACTGGCCAGTCTCCAGAACTGTGAAAAATAAATGTTTGTTATGTAAGCCACTCAGACTGTGGTATTTGTGTTATAGCAGCCTGAGTGAGTTAAGACAGTGTATATTTGCAGCAAATTCAATAAGCAATGACTCAGGAGGCAGCAACTGGGAATAAAGAAGAACTATTTAGGTGATGCAACCTCAATAACTCGGTGAATGAGAGGGGTGGTGTTGGGGAGGCATCTAAATATGTCCCAGAATGTACCTTGGTGAATGCTGGTGCCACCAATAAGAGAAAGAAGGAAGGAAACAGGAGGAAAGGAAAATAAGAAGTTTGTTCTGAACATTTTAAGTTAAATGGTTCCTCATTTCTACTAATGGGCACATCTGAGACAACTGCCTAGTCAGCCATCAGAGTCCAGATCTGGTGATCCGGGAAGCAGGGTGTGTGTGTGTCTTACCCTCTGCGTGTCCCCTGAGCCTACCGACCAGCTGGCCCTGACGCTGCAGCCATTCCTTCCAGGTCTTTGATGGTTTCAGTAATTACGGTGCTAACGATAATGAATCTGTAATCAGATGTGTACTTTATCAGCATATGACAGAGTTTAGGGAAAGCTGATTGTCTTCAGAGGTTGGGTTTAAAACAATTGGGATGGTTCCATTAAATTATCTGCCCTTTCTGTTGTGTCGTTTCCTTTGATGTGTCCTTTGTTTGCAGTGGGACTCTAACTGGTTTCTCCTGGGAAACATATGGTCCACGAAGTGATCTGAGGCTGCTCACAGGGTACCATTGCTCCAGCTGTTGCCATGAGGAAAACAGCTGTCTCCAGAGCATGAAGGTGGTGTATTCTTTCAAAAGTGAGGAGAAAGAAAATATTGCTTAAAACATCATCACCCACTAACATTAATCATCCTTTGCCTCGGGCACTCTACCAGGTGCTGTGTTATTTATCTCTATTCCAGCGGACCAGTGACCCATTCAGGTCAAAACTTAAAACTTCCAATAATATGTCTATTTTTGTGTGCAGAAAATAAAAGTGTTAATCCATTGGGATAAATATGAGGAAATGGATTCCAACTGCGCTAAAGGCTTAAAATAATCAACTGACTTCCTCAAAGTAGATAGTTTCGTCAGGTGGTGGGTGGTATCTAGACTTGTTTTTCAGTCAATCACCTATCCAAATTAAAAAACAAAAACAAAAAAGAGTGCTTCATTGAAGGTAGCCAGGAAAACAGGAAATGCATTTTGTCTTATGGTACACTGGGTGGGTACTCACGAAGCCAATGTAGCACTAAATGTATGGCTGGGGGTGAGGGTGAGGGGTGGGGGTGAGGGAAACGATGAAAGCATACATATCTGAAGGACCAGCCATGGCCACAACCAAGCTTAGCTCTAACTGGCTTTAACCTAAACCCGGTTGGCTGTGAGGGGAGGGAAAGCTGGACTCAGTGGCCCAAGACAGAGTGAAAGGTGAATGTCAAACAAGGAAAACCAGAAGCATAGGAGAGCTAGGAAGAGCTGGATACAGAAGGAAAGGTGCAATGAATAGGAACTTCTTTCACCTGATCACACATTGTCTTTAACTGCTGTGGTCAACTTTGCTGTATTTATTTTCTTTTTTTATGTTGGGATTTTTGTTTGTTTTTGTCCTACATATTCCGTACATTCCTTTGGTTATTTTTCATTCCCTAGAAAATGATTAAAACTTATTTTAGAGTATGTAAATTTTCTTTAAGTTGTTACATATTTATTGAATGCTTCTCAAGTTTTAAGTCAGTGTGTGGGATCAGTACTTTGGGGATTCATGTAGGTACTACACATTGTCTCTACCTTGGATGGGACTTGTAATCTAGTGTGGAGGATAGAATAAATACGTAAATAACTACATTGCCAAGCTGAACGGAAAGGGTTAAATGTCTGAAAAATTCAATGGAAGCTCGAAAGTTGAAGGAATTACTCCTAGAGGAGAAACCACAAAAGAATTCAAGGAGTGGTGACATTTTTAGCTGGGCAGCAGATTTGGGTTAATTTGCAGGAGGCAGAGGTATACAGGGAAACACATGAGAAAAGAGCCAGCAGTGGCAAAGCACACAGCAGATTCACAGAGATCTTGGCAAAACTGTCAGGGTAGAATTTGATAATCCTAAAATCTTTCAGTTTGTTTGTTTGTTTGTTTATGTTTTTGCACAAGAATTTAATTTTATCATTCCCATTATTTTCTCAGAAAATACTAAGACCCTCAATTAAAACCCTACACATTTAGTTATTATACAAATCCCAGCAAACATTTCTTCAAACATTTTTTAAGCTCCATAAATAAAATATAGCCTCAAGTGGTATTTAATTGACTCTGGATAATTATAGTCATATGCTTAGTCTTTCGTCGTATCCGTTGAGACTTTATTAAGCATGGTTCCTCCATTGTTTGTAGACGAAACTACTCTAAAGACAGCACAATGTCTTTGCATTAGGAGCCCACCAAGTTAAAAATCACTATTTAAAAATAACTTCATATTATCAAAATTGTAGGTTATCATTTTTATGAGTGAAACTGAGGGACAGAGCAGAGATAAGGCATATACATCCGAGTCTACCATTCTGTAAGTATATTCACCATTTGGATATTCCTTTTCATGAAGTACCTGTCCAGTTTTTTGCCTACGTTTATACTGGGTTGCCTGTTATTTTCTTATTGTTTCACAAGACTTCTTTGTGTAGTCTGTACATGACTGCTTATATATAGCCTATGCATTACAAGTATAGTCAATTATTGTTATTTGCAATAATTATGTTTCTAAAGTCACTGTGAACACCGAATTAGTGAATAATGGACTATTCTGGGAAATACAGGGTTAGATTCCTGTAAACCTCTGGTCACAACATTTTGTCAACTGATCAATGTATCACCTTATTTTATGTGTTTTCTGTTTAAAGACACTTCATTTGATGTATATTATATATATAAACATACATTATATACATATATATTATATATATACATATACATACATACATGTGTGTGTGTGTGTGTGTGTATATATATATATTCTATTCCTTGACATTAAATTCATGGCCAACAGCACTATAACCCATGCCTATGAAGTTCTCTAACACATGTAATTTCTATGGGAGACATGGAACAGCCTTCTTGTGCATAGGAACACCAAACAGCACTTCAGCACTATGTTTCGGGGAAATGTGACAGAATAAAATAACAACAACAACAACAACAAAAACACTGAAAAATGCAAAAAAAAAAAAGTGGTACAAATATACTGGAAAAAAAACAACACACACTTGTTTACCTTAGGATAGATGCTACCCTGTTTCCCCGAAAATAAGACCTAGCTGGACCATCAGCTCTAATGCGACTTTTGGAACAAAAATTAATATAAGACCGGGTATAACATAATAAATATAATATAATATAATATAATATAATATAATATAATATAATATAATATAATATAATATAATATAATATAAAATAATGTAATATAATATAATACCCAGTCTTATTTTACTTATAGTAAAATAAGACTGGGTATTATATTATATTACATTAAAATAAGACTGGGTCTTACATTAAGTTTTTCTCCAGAAGATGCATTAGAGATGACTGTCTGGCTAAGTTTTATTTTCAGGGAAACAAGGTATAAGAAGGTAAAGTGTCACTTTGTTTGACCTCAGTTGGGAATATGTACATTGCATGACTCAAGCTTTTTGCCATTCTGCACATGTCTATGAATGACCACGAAAGCACTGGGAGTATTGATTTGGGGTTACAAATAAATTTTCTCATTAAGCAAATTCTCAAATGTGAAATCCATGAATAATGAGGATTGACTACTCACTCTATAGTTTGCTATTTACTGTTACTGTCTCTTACTGTTGTCTTTCGAACAGAAGCTCTTAATTTTAATATAGTCCAATTTATCAAAATTTTCTTTCTTTCATGATTAATGTTTAATGTATCATGTTTATGAAATCGTAGCTTAGCTCAAGATCATGAAGAGATTCTCCCATGTTTTCTTCTAGAATTTTAATATTTTACCTCTCATTTACATGCACAATCCATCTGGAACTGATTTTTTTGTATGTGGTAGGAGTTAGGGCTCATAACATTTTTCCCATACAGATATCCAATTGGCCCATACACTTATTGTGAGATTATTCTTTCCCCACCACACTGAGCTGTCAACTTTGCCATAAATCAATGGTCTATATATGTGCATCTGCTTGTGAATTCTCTGGTCTGTTCCATTTGTCTAGGTATCTGTTCTTGCCCCAGTGGTACGCTTTATTTTAATTACAGTATTTAAGAGTAAGTATTGACAGCTGTTAGTATAAAACTTTCCTGTTTGTCTTTCTTCTTTAAGATTTTCTTAGCAATGCTTGGTTCTCTGCACTTCTACATACGTTTTAGAATATGCTTATCGATTTCCACGTAACAAAAAAAAAAAAGGAAGAAAAAAGATATATGAAAAATTTTGTGGGACTGATTGGGAGTACATTGAATCTATAGATTAATTTGGGAAGAATTTGAAATATTGAGTCTGCCAATCCATAAATATCATACTAGTGGTACTTATTTAGATTTTCTTTAATCGCATTCAGTAACATTTTGAAATTTTAGTGGATAATTCTTGTACATGTTTTGAGTTTATTTGATGTTTTTTAGAGATATTATAAGTTGAAACTCTAAAAATTTATTTTTTTGTTTTGCTTGTATATAAGCCTTGTATCCAATGACCTTGCTGATTTCACTTATTAATCCTAACATTTCATTTGTATATATTTTGTTTTTACAAATACAATTTTGTACTGTGCAAAAATATTATATTCCCTTTTTGTCCCCTACCTTACATTTTTGTTTTTATTTCTTGCCATAGAGTACTTGCTAAGACCTAGAATATAATGCTAAATAAAACTAATAATAAAGGCTATCTTTGTCTCTTTGTCTCATTCCCAACCACAGGAAAATCTCTACAATATTTCACTATTAATTACAAGGTGTGATCAAAATATATGGTGAATGTTTAAATTAAATATATATATATATATTACAGTAAAAGACACATTGCCATTAATCCTCCTCAAAATACTCCCCCTCACTTCAAACACACTTACCCCATCATTCTTGCCACTTTCTGAAGCAGTTCTGGAAGTCCTCTGTCATAAGTGTCTTTAGTTGCGCTGCTGTGGTTGCCTTGATATCCTGAATCATTTTGACTTTGGGGAAGAGCCGGAAGTCGCACGGTGCCAGATCCAGTGAATAAGGTAGATGAGGACACACTGTAATGTTTTTATATGACACAAATTGTCATACCACATACACAGCAACTTCTATCCAATAAAAACATTACAGTGTGTCCTCATCCACCTTATTCACTGGATGTGGACCTATGCAGCTCTGGCTGTTCCCCAAAGTCAAAATGACCATGAAAGGAAAACGTTTTTAATGGATTCAGCACATGAGGCAGCCACAACAGCACAACTAAAGACACTCACAAAAGAGGACTTCCAGAACTGCTTCAGAAAGTGGCAAGAATGATGGGATAAGTGTGCTCGAAGTGAGGGGGTTTATTTTGAGGGGGGGTTAATGGTAATGTGTCTTTCACTGTAGTGTGTGTGTTTTTTTTTTTTAATTTAAACATTCACCATATTGTTTTATTACACCTCATATGTGTTTGCTATAGGATTTTTCTAGATTCTCTCCATCAGATTAAGAAACTCTGCTTCTGTTAGTGGTTGGTTAAGAGGTTTTTGGCCTAAATGAATGTTGAATTTTATCAAAGGCTTTTACTTCATCTGTTGAAATGATCATGACTTTTCTTTTTCTTCCTGTCAATTTGATGAATTATATCAATTGTTTTCAAATGTTAAACAACTAACTGTGAATTCCTGAAATGGACTCAACTTGGTCAAGAGGTGGTATTCCCATTGTATACTGCTGAAATCTATCTTCTAATATTTTATTTAGGATTTTTGCGTCTATACTCACAGAGAGGTAATGGCTTGTGATAGTCTTTTTTTATAATGTCCTTTTCAAATTTTAATTTCAACATTATTGTTTTAAATGGGATTCCCCTGGAAAAAGATTGAGACAGATTTGCATGAAGATGAAAGTCTCCTGTATGGGACTGAAGGAAGTAAGGGGGGTGGGGAAAGGAAAAGTTTTACTGTGATACAGTCACAACAGTGGCCCCAGGCAATCCAGAGGAGTTGAGAGCCAGGATGACCCTTCAGCATTATTATTTTCTAAGGGGGGATGGGGAGCTTAGCTTTTATACCATTTAATAGTCCAGTCTTCTGATGAGGTTGTCTCGAGTGATGTGACCTTAGAGAATGTAGTCTCTTTGGCCACTAGAAATTCCTCTAGGGTGACTCAAGAGAGCTATTAACTGCCAACACTCAAATCAAGGAGAAAATCAGTGACTCAGTCAAAAAATCAATGTGACACAGCAACCACTACAGTTCTGTTAGCCTCACAAGACGAAATGGAGACGTTACCTCTTTTTATTGTCTCTGGAAAACTGTGGTGTTATTTCTCCCTTCGGTGTTTGAAATAATTTATTGATGAATATATCTGAACTTGGGAAGGATTTAAATTATAGATTTAATAATGTTTAATACATATACACATCTACCCAGATTTTCTGCTAATTTTGTGAGCTGCTTTTTCTAGAAATTGGAACATTTAATTGTACTTTTCTATTTATTGGGGTTAATAAAATACTTTAAACTTCATTTTACTTTCCCTGCTATTTGTTTGTTCATTGTACATTATTTTACAATTATTTTAGTAGGTAAGTAGCAGTGGAATAGTACTGCCTGGCTGTCATTCTGTAGAGAGGGCCATGTGTCAGGGAATGGCAGGTGGCCTCCAGAAGCTAAGCCCTCAGTCCTACAAAAACAAGGAACTAAATTCTTCCAGAAACAGTGGGTTTGAAAGCGGACCCTGAGCTTCAGATCTTGCAGCCCTGGCCAAACCTGATTTCAGCCTAAGCAGAGGATTGAGTTAGCACCTGCAGGACTCCTGACCCATGGAAACTGTGAAATAATTTGTGTTGTTTCAAGCGTCTATGTTTGTGCTCATTGATTATGCAGGGATAGAAAACCAATACATTTAGTGATTGCATTAGAAAGTTTAATGCATATTCATTTTCTCATATTTTAAAATGAATGTCCAGATAATGAAACTTTTATATAATGTAAACTTTTAACAAAGTTTAAGTCTATTTTGTTGTATTTTTACTGTCACGATACATTGTGGTTTTCATGGTTTATACCGTCAAAGCTCATTTATGCATAGATTTGCTAGCACACTTACATTTTATTCACTCTTTATTCTTTCTTACATCTCATACTATTCCCCTGGAATGGGTCGCTTCTGACTTGTACACATACTTCAGAATTTTCTTTAAGTGACTTTCTAGTGAAAAACTCACTTTTTGTTCCCTTAAAAAAAATCTCGTTTCTTTATTGTTCTCTCATTTTTGAAAGCTGTCTTTGTCTCGTATAGAATTCTAGTTGGATTTTTTTCAGCACATTGAAGATATGGATCCAATAACTCCTGATTTTCATTGTTGTTGCTGGAAAGTCAGCTAGTTATCTGCCTTTTAAATCCTTTTCCTATTAATGCGTGTTTTTTTTTCTTTGTTGTTACTTTTTCCTTTTGAGGGCTTACCTCATTATGTCAGCACCTCTTTTCTCCCCTCCAGTGTAATCTCCCTTTTGAGCAACTGGAAGTCAAACAATTCTGGACCTTCATTACACCTGAAAGATCCCTTTTACCATATGAGGTAACAAAATCAAGGGAGTGACATCTCATCATATTCACAAATCCTGTCCACATTCAAGTGTATATGTGGGGGTTCTTACAAACGCATGAGTCATTGGGGTCATCTTAGAACTCTGCTTACAACATTAAATAAACTGAAAAAAATTGGTTCTTTAATAAGAAAGTGTAAAATTCCAATCTAATGATGCTAAAGACAGAGAAAAAGAAAGAGAAATACTCAAGAGATTAAAAAGAAAAAGAGGCATAAAGGAAATATTGAACATGTGGAGGAAAAAACAAAGCACAAACCCAAATATACTATTAATTATATTAAATGCAAATAGACTGAATACTCTAAAGAAAACCAAAGATTCTTCAGGCTGGAAAACAAAACAATAATGAATAAAATCTGATGACAAGTTTCTTAGCAGAGACATATCTAGAATATACAGAAAGGTTGAATCAAAAGGATGAAGAAAGACGTACCAGATTCTTTCCAAAAGAAACTTTTAAGCAAATGTATTATTAGGCATAAAAGGATTAGTTCGTAGTGAAAAAAAGTCCAATTTACCAGAAAACTATAACTATATTTGTAGGTATGGACTCTAAAATATGAAACAAAACTAGAACTACGAGGTTAAAGATAAGTTCACATTCACAATTGGAGATTTTAATACAACTCTCATAGTAATTGACAGAACAAGCAGACAGCAAATAAATAAGAATGCAGAAAATTTGAACGTCATAATTATGAAACTTTAGTGACTTATATAGACTCCTGCACCCCAATACTTCAAAATATATATTCAAATTCACATAAAAGTTGTATGGGATTTGATAATATGGTAGGTTATAAAGCAAGTCTTAACAAATTTCAAAGAAATTATGTAAGATAGAGCATATTCTCTGACCTCCAGTCAATAAAATAAAGATTTAAAGGATAACAGAGAAACCTTACATTTGGAAAGTGAGAGATACGAAGGTCTGACCATTAAATTAGCGAAACCATCCTAGAAAAAGTGCTACATGCCTCATTGCTGAATATCACTATGGTCACCTTCAAAGTACTCCCCTTGGGAAGCTATGCACCAACACCAGTGCCTAGGAGACCCTTCAAAACAATTTTGGAACTCTTTTTCTGGAATGGCCATCAGAGATGGCATCATATTACTCTTGATGTCCTGAATGTCATCAAAATGTTTTCCTCCCAATATTTCCTTTATCTTCAGGTAAAGAAACAAGTCATTGGGGGCCAGATCAGGTGAATAGGGGGGTGTTCCAATACAGTTATTTGTTTACTGGCTAAAAACTCCCTCACAGACAGTGCCGTGTGAGCTGGTGCATTGTCGTGATGCAAGAGCTCTTTCAGGACCATTTTTGCACACACCTTTCTCATGCCAAGATTTTCAGTTCAGATTTTCCTAACTGTTTCTCTATCGATGTTTACTTGGTCTTCTATGCTTCTCACAGTCAGCAGATGATTTTGACACACAATTTGATGAATTTTTGCAATGTTCTGGTCAGTTCTGCTCTGCTCGTTACTGGCCACTCTGACCTCTCTTCATCAGTGACGCATTCTCTCCCCTCAGAAAAAAAACATTTAATCCATTTGTACCCTGCAATTTTCTTCATGGTATTATCCACATAAACTTGGACTAACATGTCCCTGATTTCATTCCACTCTTGCCAAGTTTAACAAGAAATTTAATGTTTGTTCGTTGCTCTAATTCAAGCTCAGACATTCTCATGACAGCACACAAAAACACACAACAATAATGAGCGCCACTCAGCAAGACACAGCCACACATCGACAGGGACACAGCTGTGAGACACTGATATACCAAGGTTATGAAACCTTATTGATCTGTTTGTACAGTGCTGCTAATATAAACGCATGGTGGCAAGTTAGCAAATGTAATTGTCAGACCTTGTACATGTCTGAGTAACTCATGAGTCATAGAAAAAAATTATACTGAAAATTAGAAAAGTATTTTGAAAATAATAGTAATAAAATGCCACATATAAAACTTTTAGAAACAAATATTTTCATTATAAAAAAGAAAGATGAAAAATGATGGATCTCCATCTCAATCTCGAGAAGATAGAAAAAGAATAACAAAATGAGTACAAAGAAAGTATAACTAAAAAAAATGAAGGCAAGAGTAGAAGCTGATAAAAGAAGATCAACAACAAAAAATATTCTCTGATAGGAAAGAAAAAAAACCACACACACACACACACACACACACACACACACACACACACACAGAACAAGGTAGAAATTAAGGCAAAATCACTCTCTACAGATGTTGGAAACATTGAGGAGTTTACACACTAAATAATGATATGCTAGTACATTTGTGAAGGGAACCAAAATTTTGCCACCCTGAAACTGCTTTTTGGGATATTGATTTTAAGCTGTTTATTAAAAACTAAGACTCAGAAAGGACCTTTGGGCTTCTGCCCTTTCCTACCCAAGAGATTCAGACAGAGGAACCTGCTTCTTTAAGGAGCCTTGGCTTAATCACCTTCAGCATCTTCACCCTGGCATTAGTCAGGAAGACTCCAGGCCTGTGAGCTGGATACCGAGTGTCCCACTGTTTCTGAGTTGGCTGGTGATACTTTTACTGCCATATTCAGCTCTTCCTCAACTACCCGTAAATCACCAATTCTCAATTCTGAAGTCTAATAGCCTGCCCCTCCCCTCCTTTGTCCAAAATGTCATACATACCCAATTTTGCCTCTGTGTCTTTGGAATTTTTCATGGTTATATGAATTCCCCGTACACATATATTAAAATTTGATTCTCTCCTGTTGATCTCTGTTAATTTGATTATTAGCCTAACTAGAAGAACTTAGAAGGTGGGAGGCAAAGTATGAATTTTTTTACCCCCCACATTTGTAATTTGGTAAATTGCACCATTTTCTAGAAAAATAGAACTTCACCTGGATGTAGCAGTGTGGCAGCCATTGGTCATATTGACAAGAGTGATATTAATGGAGTGATGAGAAATCCCTATTCAATGGAGTTTAAGGAAGATTAGAGGAGGAACTGAAGTTGAAACAATGCTTTTGAATAATTTTGTGGCGTAGGAAAATAGGGAACTGGACTGATAGCTGGAGGGAGAAATGAGGTCAAGAGAAGGCAGTTTTCTGAAGATGGCAGAAATAGCATCATCTTTGTACACTGATGGAAATTAATCTGGTAGAGATGTAAGAGAAAAGGACAGGATTGGTGGAAATATGTGCTTGATGAGGCAAAAGAGTGTGGAATGGCCAGGACTGACTTCAGATAGGAACGAGGATAGTTCAGCTGCTGCAACAGAGAGAATGTAGTGATGCAGACATCAGTGGTCCAGTAGATGTACTGGTTAGAATCCATGGAAATTCTCGTCTGATTATATATTAATAGATATAAAAACGAGCTAGTATATAGATGTAAACTCACTCCAAATTATTCTATAATTTAAATGTAATTTAAGGTAAAATCCCCAAAGAATTTTTGTGGAATTTGACCCTCTGATCCTAAATTTCCCTGACAAAACAAATACCAGCCAACTTTGAAGAAGAGAAAGGTGCTTGGGTGTGGGTTACAACCATATATCAACAATTGTTTTTAAATTCTAGCAATTAAGATAGTTTGGTAGTAACATAGGAGTAGACAGTAGATGTCACTCGGTAAAGAGCCCAGAAACGGACCCAAGCATATATGGGAACTTAAAATGAGAGGTACTCTTCTGCGTTACTGGGTAAAGAAAGTCATTTAATAAATTATTTGAGATACATCATTACCTAAATAAAATAAAATTGAAAAATAGATTCCCATTCCACAGCACACACAAGAATAAATGCCACATGGATTAAAGACCTGATGTAAAAATTAAAATGTAAGGTTTACAGAAGAAATAGAGATATACCTATTCTCCAGTCTGCATATGAATATATTCTTCCCCCCAGCAAATCTCTCACTCTCCGAGCTTCCATTACTCAGGTTCTAAATCAATTTGAATAACATGGTATCTTTCACTGTGGTCTTGCTGATGAAAAATTGTAATCAATGGTTAACTGTTAAGAAAAACAAAACCAAAACACTAGTATTTACGGTGGCACTCTAATATCCTTACTGCTCTTATCCAAAATTCCCTCAGATTAAATTTTGAGAAAAAAAAGAGTATGTGTATTGTATTCATTCTGTACATAGTCAGGTATATCTACATGATACATATGATATAATTTCTATTATAAACATGTTTTATAAATATATGATGGATGCTTATATCTGTTGCATTGGCACTCATGTGGGTCAGAGAAAAGGATCACTATTTTGTTCTAAAATGTATCCACAGAACTTTCCTTTTCTCCTGCTCAGCCTTTCTTTCCTCCTGGCTTTGGTCCACTTCTCGCCGGGGTCCATGCCACACAGAGCTGATGCGAGCCTCGCAAGGCTTTGAAATCAACGTGGAAGCTCCACAGGGAAGCGGGGAAGCTGAGAAATGGGACCTTTGTAATTCTTGCCTCTGCACCTTGAAGCATGTGTCAAACATTTTCGAATAGAGATCCAAACACTTTGCTTTGAATTTTGTGAACTCCTCAGATCTCTGCCATAGACATTCTTCTTAAAGTACTTCCAGCCAGATAATGATCTCCTGAGACACCCACCTGCTCCAGGGCCACCCATGCCTCAGTGGGACTTGTTGGAATACGCTGTGTGCTTGATCTTCATTTCTGAGACTTAAGTCCCAGCTAAGAAATATTAAGGGTGACTAATTGGCATGAAGCACACATCATCTTCCATATATACCACTTTTTTCCTTTACATAATTCCCATCCAAAATTGGCTCGCATAAGGAGAAAAGTGGCAAGTTTAAATGAAGGGTGAGATTGGTCTCCCTAGCATCACTCATCTTTGGCCATGGCTCATGTGGGTGGCTGATCAGCTAATTTACCCTTCACTTTTGTTGCCACCAAACTAGGGACAAGGATTTGGAGTGAGGCAATTTGGTTATTATGTATAATAGTGGCAAACAGCAATTGAGTGTTTAGGGGCAAGAACACAGGGGGCTGACTGTTGAAAATTTTGAGAAGTAAGCGTAGACCCTTGAAGTAGGGGAGAGAAGGCTTATGTTCTCACAAAATTCATACTACATGTAAAGGGAATTAAGTTAATATGATTAACTTAAAGCTTGTCATTTTAATGTTATGAATTATTTCATTTCTGTCATAGGTTAATTGCCAAGAGATATGCTGAACTGTGTGAATCTATAAATGCTGAAGGGCTGTCTAAAATCTGAAGCTGTCAAACCATAAACTGTAGAACCTCATCAGGTAGTTAGGGCCCGGTCACTGAGGTTAAGTGGAAGCCTCATGGCCACTGCCAATGAATTTTAGCACTGGGTGGAAAGTTGAGCCAGATACTATTAGTTATTTCTATGAAGCAACTGTGTATGAGATATTATCATAGTTGTTAAAACTATCAGAGTAGAATTGCTTTGCAATGCTACTAGTTCAACTAGTTGCTAATTAAGTAGCCTCTATTGACCTGAAATAGCATATAAGAATGAACTTGATGCTTCTGGATGCCAGAGGGAAACAATCTCTAATACAGAATATAGCTACAGTTAGTATCGTGTAAATTGAATTTTTAAACAGACTCAATATTTCATTCAGAATATATAATCATTTTGTATTTGAACTTGTAATGTTCCTGTTGTCTGAAATAAAGCAATGCAGAAGCTGTAGTTTAAATTATATCTCCACTAAAAGAAAATCAGCAAAACGTTGGTATGTGAATGAATGTGGGGCTACTTGAAGGGAATATGCTATATGAACAACATTAAAGCCTTTATTTTCTGCTACTATTGTTTCTATTATTATTCACTGGGTTCTAATGTGAGATTTTACCTCTAAGTGTTTACTTAGGCTCTAAGTTTATTCACATAAAATGATTTAATACTGTAGGATAATTGTTAGTGAATAGATCCCATACTTAGGACAACCACTTACTTTAGAATTTCTAGAATAGGCTTCAACTCTAATATCCTATTTGATTATTCTATTAAAAATTGAAATATCACAAAACTCCAACATGTTGGCATACTCACTGCTTTTTAAAAAATTTATTGGGGTGACAATTGTTAGTAAAATTACATAGATTTCAGGTGTACAATTGTTTATTACAACGTCTATTAATCCCATTGTGTGTTCACCACCCAGAGTCAGTTCTCCTTCCATCACCATATATTTGATCCCCTTTACCCTCATCTCCCACCGCCCACCCCCCTTACCCTCTGGTAACCACTAAACCATTGTCTGTGTCTATGGGTTTTGCTTCTCATTTGTTTGTCTTGTCCTTTTGTTGTTTTCGGTTTACATACCACATATCAGTGAAACCATATGGTTCTCTGCTTTTTCTGTCTGACTTATTTCGCTTAGCATTATGCTCTCAAGATCCATCCATGTTGTCACAAATGTTCCTATATCATCTTTTCTTACCGCCGAATAGTATTCCACTGTGTATATATTCCACAACTTTATCCATTCAACTATTGAAGGACATTTTGGTTGTTTCCATGTCTTGGCCACCGTAAACAAAGCTGCAATGAACATTGGAGCACACATGTCTCTTTATGTATAAATGTTTTCAGATTTTTGGGGTAGATACCCAGGAGAGGGATTGCTGGGTCATGTGGTAATTATATTTGTAATTTTTTCAGGAGGCTCCACACTGCCTTCCATAATGGCTGCACCAGTCTGCATTCTAACCAACAGTGTAGGAGGGTTCCTTTTTCTCCACAGCCTCTCCAACACTTGTTACTATTTGTCTTGTTGATGATAGCCATTTTGACTGGGGTGAGGTGATATCTCATTGTGGTTTTGATTTGCATTTCTCTGATGATTAGTGATGTTGAGCATTTTTTCATATGTCTATTTGCCATTTGTGTGTCCTCTGGAGAAATGTCTCTTCAGGTTGTCTGCCCCTTTTTCAATTGGGTTGTTTGTTTTTTTGTAGTTGAATTGCATGAGTTCTTGTATATTTTGGATATTAGCCCCTTATTGGAGGCTCTGTTTGCAAAAAACTTCTCCCATTCAGTTGGTTGTCTCTTTATTTTGTCGATGGTTTGTTTTGCTGTGCAGAAGCTTTTAAGTTTCATATAGTCCCATTCATTTATTTTAGCTTTTACTTCCCTTGCCTTTGGAGTCAAATTCATAAAATGCTCTTTGAACCCAAGGTCCATAAATTTAGTACCTATGTTTTCTTCTATGCAGTTTATTGTGTCAGGTCTTATGCTCAAGTCTTTGATCCATTTTGAATTAATTTTGGTACATGGTGACAGATAGCAGTCCAGTTTCATTCTTTTGCATGTGGCTATCCAATTCTCCCGGCACCATTTATTGAAGAGGCTGTCTTTTCTCCATTGTATGTTTTTTGCTTCTTTGTCAAAAATTATCTGTCCATATTTATGTGGTTTTATTTCTGGGTTCTCGGTTCTATTCCATTGGTCTATGTGTCTGTTTTTCTGCCAATACCATGCTGTTTTGATTATTGTAGCCCTGTAGTACAAGCTAAAGTCAGGGAGTGTGAAACCTCCATTATTGTTCTTTTTTCTTAAAATTGCTTTGGCTATTCGGGGTCTTTTGTGGTTCCAAACAAATCTGATGATTTTTTGTTCCATTCTTTAAAAAAATGCCATTGGGATTTTGAAGGGGATTGCATTAAATCTGTGTATTGCTTTGGGTAATAAGGCCATTTTAAGTATGTTGATTCTTCCAATCCATGAGCATGGAATGTCTTTCCATTTCTTTGTGTCTTTTTCAATGTCTTTTAAAAATGTCTTATAGTTTTCAGCACATAGTTCTTTCACATCCTTGTTTAAGTTTATTCCTGGGTATTTTATTATTTTTGCTGCAATTGCAAAAGAAATTGTTTTTTCTATTTCTTTTTCTGAGATTTCATTATTAGTATACAGGAATGCAATGGACTTTTGTATGTTGATTTTGTAGCTGGCAACTTTACTGTATTTGTTGATTGTTTCTACTAGCTTTTTGGTGGAGTCTTTAGGGTTTTCTATATATAGCATCATGTCATCTGCAAAGAGTGACAGTTTAACTTCTTCATTGTCAATTTGGATACCTTTTATTTCTTTCTTTTGCCTAATTGCTCTAGCAAGGACTGCCAACACTATGTTAAAAAGCAAAGGTGATAGGGGACAGCCCTGTCATGTTCCTGAACGTAGAGCAAAGGGCTTCAATTTTGCACCATTAATTATGAGACTAGCTGAGGGTTTGTCATATATGACCTTTATTATGTTAAGGTATTTTCCTTCTATACCTATTTTATTAAGTGTTTTAATCTAAATGGATGTTGTATCTTGTCAAATGCTTTTTCTGCATCAATTGATATAATCATATGATTTTTGTCCTTTATTTTGTTTATGTGATGTATCACATTGATGGATTTGCGGATGTTGAACCATCCTTGTGCCCCAGGGATGAACCCCACTTGGTCGTGATGAATAATCTTTTTAATGCATTGTTGTATTTGATTTGCTAGAATTTTGTTTAGGATTTTTGCGTCCGTATTCATCAGAGATATTGGTCTGTAGTTTTCTTTTTTTGTGTTGTCCTTACCAGGTTTTGGTATCAGGGTAATGTTGGCCTCATGAAATGAGTTAGGGAGTACTATCTCTTCTTCAATTTTTTGGAAGAGTTTGAGCAGGATTGGTATTAGATCCTCTTTGAAGGTCTGGTAGAATTCACTAGTGGAGCCATCTGGTCCCGGACTTTTGCTTTTGGGAAGGTTTTGGATGACTGATTCAATTTCGTTACTGGTGATCAGTCTGTTTAGATTTTCCAGTTCTTCATGGTTCGGCCTAGGAAGGCTATATGTTTCTAAGAACTTGTCCATTTCTTCTAGGTTATTGAATTTGGTGGCATATAGTCCTTCATAGTATTTTTGGATGATCCTTTGTATTTCTGTGGTGTCCGTGATAACTTCCCCTTTTTCATTTCTGATTCTGTTAATCAGTGTCTTCTCTCTTTTTATCTTAGTGAATCTAGCCAAGGGTTTGTCAATTTTATTCATCTTTTCAAAGAACCAGCTCTTTGTTACTTTAATTTTTTCTATTGTCTTTTTGTTCTCTATTTCATTTAGTTCTGCTCTGATTTTTGTTATTTCCTTTCTTCTGCTGACCTTGGGTTTCATTTGTTCTTCTTTTTCTAGTTCTTTAAGGTGTAACACGAGGTTATTTATTTGGGATTTTTGTTGTTTCTTGAGATAGGCCTGTAATGATATAAATTTCCCTCTTAAAACTGCTTTCGCTGCATCCCCAAAATTTTGGTTAGATGTATTTTCATTGTCATTTGTTTCTATGTATCTTTTGATCTCTCCTCTAATTTCTTCTTTGACCTGGTTGTTCTTTAAAAGTATGTTGTTTAATCTTCATATATTTGTGTTTTCTCCTGCTTTCTTTTTACAGTTGATATCCAATTTCAAAGCCTTGTGATCAGAGAATATGCTTGATATGATTTCAATATTCTTAAATTTGTTGAGGCTGAATTTATATCCCAATATATGGTCTGTCATTGAGAATGTTCCATGTACACTAGAAAAAACTGTATAGTCTGATGTTTTAGACTGGAGTGCTCTATATATGTCAATTATGTCCATTTCATCTAATGTGTCATTTAGGGCTGCTATTTCATTATTTATTTTCTGTTTGGATGATCTATCCATAGCTGTCAATGATGTATTTAAGTCCCCTAGTATAGTTGTGTTTTGGTCAATTTCTCCCTTTAGTTCTGTTAGTAGTTGCTTGGTATATTTCGATGCTCCCTGATTGGGGGCATAAATATTGATGACTGTTATGTCTTCTTGTTGTATAGTCCCCTTTACCATTATGAAATGTCCATCTTTGTCTCTTGTTACATTTCTCACCCTGAAGTCTGTTTCATCTGATATCATTATGGCTACACCTGATTTTCTCTGGGTACCATTTGCTTGGAGTGTCAATTTCCACCTTTTCACTTTGAGTCTTGGCTTTGTAGCTGAGATGCATCTCTTGGAGACAGCATATGGTTGGGTTTAGTTTTTTGATCCAATCTGCTACTCTGTGCCTTTTTATTGGTGAGTTCAGTCCATTTACATTTAGGGTGATTATTGATATGTGAGGATTTCCTGTCATTCCATCTTTAATTTTCTGGTAAGGCTGTGTTTCTATTGTTTCTTTGCCTTTTTGTTGTTGTCTGTTATTTCTGTGTGGTGGTATTCTATGATGTTTCCCTCTGTTTCTTCTTTTATTACAGTATATATTTCAGTTCTGGATTTTTTTTTTTAGTGGTTACCCTGAAGTTTATGTAAAAGAAAGTTTGATATTTAGAGTATTCCATTTTCTTCAGCACGCTTACTTTCTCCATTCCCATGTTTCGGTTCAGGCCTTTACTCTCCCCCTTTTTATGTTTTGGTTGCCACAAATTGTCTCTGTTGATGGCGGTCAAATAGCCTCCTTTAGTATTTCTTGTAGTGCAGGTCATGTATTAGAAAATTCCCTCAGTTTCTGTATGTCTGGAAAGGTCTTTATTCCTCCTTCATATCTAAAGGATATTTTTTGCTGGATATATTATACTTGGCTCATAATTTCTCTCTTTCAGTGGTTTGAATATTTGTCTCCACTCCCTCCTGACTTGTAGTTTCTGCTGAAAAATCTGATGATAATCTAATGGGCTTTCCTTTGTAGGTTACCATCTTCTTTTCCCTGGCTGCCTTAAGGATTCTTTATTTGTTGTTGATTTTAGACAGCTTCAATACAATGTGCCTTGGAGAAGGCCTGTTGGGATTGAGGTAATTAAGTGTTCTATTTGCTTCTTGGATTCAAGGATCCAGTTCTGTCCACAAGTTTGGGAAGTTCTCATCGACAATTTGTTTGAATATATTCTCTGTTCCCTTCTCTCTTTCTTCTCCTTCTGGTATGCCCATTATTCTTATATTGGTCTTTCTGATGGAGTGAAAAAGTTCTTGTAGAGTTCTTTCATTTCTTTTAAGTCTCAAGTCTCTTTCTTCTTCCATCTGTGTCATTTCCAGGTTTCTATCTTCGATGTCACTGATTCTTTCCTCCATCTGGTCAACTCTACTACCTAAGCTGGCTATTTCATTCTTAATTTCCTCTATTGAGTTCTTAATCTCCAGAAATTCTATTTGGCTCTTTTTAAAAATTTCAATCTCTTTCATAAAATGCTCATGTTGTTCTTTGATTGTGTTTCTGAATTCATTAAACTGCCTTTCTGTGTTTTCTTGCATCTCGTTGAGTTTTTTCAGAACTGCAATCTTGAATTCTCTGTCATTTTAGTCACATATTTCCATATCCTGAAGTTCCTTTTCTGGAGACTTTTCACTTTCTTTCTGAGCTGTCTTGTTGCCTTGGTTATTCATGGCAGTTACTGATTTCTTATTTCTCTTCCTAGACAGCTACAGGAGTGGCTTCTGCAACAGGTTGATAGGAAGAGATCTTTCTTTTGTTTTCCAGTACTTGTTGGTAGAATGTTTTATTTTCTCTCCGACTGCAGCCTTTTTTTCTCTCTCACATGGTAGTGCTATGTTTTTTCTGTACTATTCCAGATTCTCACACAATGGGGGGATTCCCTGGGAGATGGGCTTCTCCTCTGTTAATAGTTCTCCTGGGTCACAGGGTGCAGTGTCCGTGTGGGTATGCGGAGAGCTTTTGAAGTTCTAAAGCTCTTCCTGCACCAGATTCAGAGTCTGTATGTTTCAACAGTTCTATTTACTCCTGCAGGAATCCGCCCAGATAGCTGGTGTCAGGGGCTGGGTGAATTGTGAGAGGTGGCCCAGAGCAATGGTGGCGACCACCACCACAGCTGGTCCTGCTTCCACAGCTCCCTACCCTTTGCCGGAACTAGTTGGGCTGCCAATCTGTGTCTGTGGTCCACAGTTCTCAGAACAGCAAATATTCTGTTCTTTTGATCTGACACTGCTACTGTTCCTCTTCTAGCACCGGGCAGGTGGGGGCGCGGCGAGCTCTGGGAGGGTGGGGAGGGGGCGTCTAGTCTCAGTGCCTAAGGCTTCGGTTCTCTGCTTGGCAGTGAGGGCTTAAACCGCTGTTTTCAGCCTTCTTCCCTCAGTCTTTTCTCCGAGGTCTCTGCCGTGAGCGTTGGGTTCAGCCGTGTTATATGCTGCCCCCTCAGCCCTGTAGGCCATAAGTGGAGCCCTAGCAGTCCGAGTGCTTCCCTCTCCCGCAGCTGCGGTAGTTCTGGGAAGTAGCGAGCTCGGAGCACTGAGCTAGGTCTGTGTCCTGCGCCTGTGCGGCTCCGTCTCCGCACTTCTCCCTTCCCTCCTCCCCCGCTCACGTGATTTGCCCACCTTTAGGTGAATTCAGTATTGGGCCTCTTCGTCTTGCCTGTCTGCTGTGCAGGGAGTCCTTTGTGGAGTTATAGTTGTTCGATTAGTTGTAAATTCCAGGGGAGATTTATAGAGGCTCACCTTACGCCACCATTTTGATCCTCACTGCTTTTTTTTTAGACCATTTAAAGGCACCATTAAATGGAATAAAATATCATTGTCAGATCATGTGTTTAGACAACTTAGAAATTATGATCTTACAGCTTCCATTTTATGATAAAAACATTCAACAAAGAGGGTATGGAGGGTATAGAGGGAATGTACCTCAACATAATAAAGACCATATATGACAAGCCCACAGCTAACTAACTTTATACTCAATGGTGAAACCTGAAAGCTTTTCCTTTCAGATCAATTACAAGTCAAGGATGCCCATTCTTGCCACTTTTATTCAACATAGTATTGGAAGCCCTATCCAGCGCACATAGGAAAGAAAAAGAAATAAAATGCATCCAAATTGGAAAGGAAGAATTAAAATTGTCTCTGTTGGCAGATGATATGATATTACATATAGAAAATTCTAAAGACATACCAAAAACTATTAGACCTAATAAACAAATTCAGTAAAGCTGTAGGATAAAAAATCCATATACAAAAGTTAGTTGCATTTCTATACACTAATAGTGAATTATTAGAAAGTGAAATTAACAAAGTAATCCCTCTTACAATTGCATCAAAAGAATAAATATCTAGGTATAAATTTAATCAAGAAGTGAACGCCTGTGTACTGAAACTGTAAGACATTGATGAAAGGTATTGAGAAAGATGGAAATAGAAATATATGTTGTGCTCATAGGTTGGAAGAATTAATATTGTTAAAATGTAGTATTACCCAAAGTGATGTACAGATTCAATGCAACCCCTAACAAAATTCCAATGGTATTTTCTAGAAATCGAACAAATAATTCTAAAAATATTATGGAACCAGAAAAGACCCTAAATAGCCAAAGTGATCTTGAGGAATAACAGAACTGGAGTCATCATGTCCCTTGATTTAAAACTATATTACAAAGCCACAGTAATTAAAACGGTATGGTATTAATATAAAAACAGACAGAGATCAATGGAACAGGAAGAGAGACCAGAAATAAGCCCAAACATACATGGTCAATTAATTTATGACAAACTAGCAAAAATATACAATGGGGAAAGGATAGTTTCTTCAATGATGGTCAGAAAAACTGGACAGTCTCATGCAAAATACTGAAATGGGACTACTATCTTCTACCATACACAAAATTTAACTCAAAATAAATTAAAGAGTGGAATGAAAGACCAAAAACCAGAAAACTCCTAGTAGAAAATCTTTGCAGCAAAATCCTTGACATTGGTCTCAGTGATCTTTTTTAATTTGACACCAAAAGCAAAGGCAACAAAAGCAAAAATAAACAAATGGACTACATCAAACTAAAAAGCTTCTGCCAAGCAAAGGAAACCATCAACAAAATGAAAAGACAACCTACTGAATAGGACAAAAGACAAATTGTATCTCTTTTGATTTGGAGCTCATGTCCAAGATATATTTGAGCACTCATACAACTCAATAGCAAAAAAAAGAAAAAAAATCCAATTAAAAATATGGGTAGACAATCTAAATAGACATTTTCCCAAAGAAGACATACAGATGGCTCATGGTACGTGAAAAGGTGCTCGACATCACTAATCTTCAGGGATATGGCAATCAAAGCCACAGTGAGATACCAGCTTACTGTGACAAAATAACAAGTGTTGTCAAGTATTAGGAGAAAAAGATACAGTTGTTTAATGTTGGTAGGGATGCAAATTGGTACAGTAACTATAGAAAACAGTATAAGGGTTCCTCAAAAAAGTAAAAATAGAACTACCATACAATCCACTAATTCCACTTCTGGGTATTTATCCAAAGGAAAGAAAAACACTAACCCCCAAAATATCTGCACCCCCACGTTCATGATAGCATTATTTACAATAGTCAAGACATGGAAGCAATCTAAGTGTCCATGGATGGATGAATGAATAATGAAATATTATTCAGCTACAAAATAGAAGGAAATCCTGACATTTGCAACAACATGTATAAACTTTGCAGGAATCATGTTAAGTGAAATAAGTCAGACAGAGAAAGATAGATACTGTGTGAACTCACTTATATTTTAAATCTAAAAACAAAAACAAATAAACAAAAAACAGACAAAACGAAACCAAATTCATAGATAAGAAAAGATT
Organism: Rhinolophus sinicus; assembly: GCF_057876585.1. Classification (NCBI taxonomy): domain Eukaryota; kingdom Metazoa; phylum Chordata; class Mammalia; order Chiroptera; family Rhinolophidae; genus Rhinolophus; species Rhinolophus sinicus. The sequence continues at coordinate 110,254,568 of NC_142501.1, read as the reverse complement.
GCCAGTTACTACAGTTGGTGGGGAAAAAATGGGTAAAGATGTTTAAAACGTACCAGTTATATGATACATAAGTCCTAGGGATGTAAGGTACAACGTGGTGACTATAGGTAATAATACTGTATTGTATATGTGGAAGTTGCTAAGAGAATAGGTCTTAAAAGTTATCATAACAAGGAAAAAATATATAACTACTTGTGGTGATTAACAGTATATACATATGTCAAATCATTATGTTGTACACCTGAATCTAATATAATGTTGTATGTCAATTATATATAAATTAAAAAATGATTTTGATATAATTGGTGATTGGATTTTCAAGAGTGGGACAAAGTCAAATGTGTAAACCTTCTTGACATTCAAGTTAGGATCCCTAATATAGGACCTAGAATGAAAATCAAGCCCTTATAGTTGGTGCTGAATTGCAAACATACTCAGATAAAGTTAATAAATTGTGACAGAAATGAAAACTTACAGGTACAATGGTGTTTAGTTGAGCTGATAGTGAGGGACTCACTCATTATTTCTATAAGAATGTCACCTACTAATCTACTAAAAAAAGTACAACTTCTTACTTCCTTTGAAGCCTAAGATTTCTGATGGAGGGGCTGAAGTGTGTGACAAAAATTTCTAAGGGGTTTGGGAGGGAGCACATTGATTCTGAAAATAGCATTATTCTTATGCAGAGGTAAGGAGGATTTAGCATCGTACCTTCTTTCTCGCTATGAATTCTAGGAAATCAGAAAAGGATATGGCAGAGAGTGGCTTAGAATTAAACTTTGATGTTTACAAGTCAATTATTGTTACATAGGGTATCTCATCCATGGAATTCCAAAATTCTTATTTTCTTTTCACTTATATCCCATTAATTGTCTTGACAAGTATGTATTACATGTGGACTATATAAAAATAACTCTGCTAGGCACTATAAGAGATACAAAGTCATGTAATAGCTTGTAGAAAAATAGCTTTATGTCAGGCACTACTCCAACGGCTTATCATCTGTTTTCTCATTCAATTCTCATAGGAACCCTATGAGGTTAGTATTATTTTGATCACATTTTACAATTGAAAACAGAACAAAATGGAGGCACAAAAATGTTTACTCCAGTTTGTATACAATGAGTAGAAAAGGCTGTGTGCTAAGCACTACGGGATTCTGTCTCTGTTGTACAATACATGTGCGTGTGTCACAATATAATCACATATATTCATCACAACTACTCCAATTAATGATAGGATTGTACAACTACTGCATTCCAGAGTTGTACCTTCATTAATCAATCAGGGTTGCAGAGCAAAAGACATGCCTCCTTATTGCATACAGACAGACTTGAAAGTGTTTGCTGAGCTCTAAACCTATGGATACAATTACTTATTGGGCCAAAATATTGCATGTCCCACAGGAATCTCAATTTCACCATCTCTAAAACCCACCATATCCAGACCTGCTCTTGTTCCTATAAACATATTTCAGTGAACTGAAGTACCATCCAAGTAAAGATCCTGAGTTGTCTTTGCATCATCCTTATGACTTATTTTATGTGCAGCACATAAAGTTCCTGTCAATTTTTTTTTAAATTAAAGTTTATTGGGGTGACAACTGTCAGTAAAGTTACATAGGTTTCAAGTGTACAATTCTGTAATACATCATCTATATATCACATTGTGTGTTCACCACCCAGAGTGAGTTCTTCCATCACCACGTATTTGACCCCCTCATCTACCACTCCCTCCCTCATACCCTCTGGTAACCACCAAACTATTGTCTGTGTCTATGAGTTTTTGTTTCTTCATTTGTTTGTTCCTTTGTTGTTTTCAGTTTTATATACCACATATCAGTGAAATCATATGGTTCTCGACTTTTTCTGTCTTACTTCTCTTAGCTTAATAATTTCAAGATCCATCCATGTTGCCATAAATAGCACTATTTCATCTTTTCTTATTGGTAGGAATGCAGACTGGTGCAACCGCTATGGAAGGCAGTGTGGCGGTTCCTCGAAAAATTAAGAATACAGTTACCATATGACCCAGAAATCCCTCTCCTGGGTATCTACCCAAAAAATCTGAAAACAATTATCCATAAAGATATATGTGCTTCGATGTTCATTGCAGCTTTATTTATGGTGGGTAAGACATGGAAACAACCAAAGTGTCCTTCGATAGATATGAATGGATAAAGAAGAAGTGGTATATATATACAATGGAATACTACTCCGCCATAAGAAAAGCTCCTGTCAATTCTACCTTCTAATTATTTCTCAAATACCTTGTGGCTATTTTCATTTTTTCTGGAAGTAAGTGCTGAGCTGGAGACATGAGTGCAAGCAGCACATTCAGGTATATCACTTGTGAAAGATAAAGAGGGAATGAAGCAGAATTGTACAAGAAGAGCCACTGGACTGTGTTGCAGATCTGACTCCCGTGAAAGGAAGGGGAGGAGGAAACAGGATTGGGCAGGGAGTTTCAGACAACTAGGTAGATCTTATAAATTCTAAGTCAACCCAGTAGGGAACTGAGACTAGGGACGGACCATTAGAAGAGTCCCATGTTGGGCAGAAATGGCCAAAGCCCAGGGCTGTAGTCATGCTGACCACTGCCTGGGGCTACTCAGGATGAGTGTGAGCTCCATTCAAACACTGTAGCAGATTTCAAAGACATTCCAGTTGGCCAGCTGTACTTCTTACAGCTGAATATCAAGTTGTTTCTTGAAGACTAACCCCAATCGCAACTTGATGGCTGCCACATACCCTCTCTTCTTTCTTTCCTGATGTTACTGATTTGACTCAGATTTCAATGGTACCCTAACTGGTCCTCTTGACTGTTCTTGCTCACCTCAAATTCATACTCCACAAGGTACCACAGCCATCTTTCTATGGAGCATACAAGTATACAAAAACGTAATCCCTTCTTAAACCATGTCAAATGATTGCGACTTTACAACATAACATGCAAGGTCCTTCATGAGTACTCACTTGGCTTTAACCACTACTGCTACCCCTGACACCCAACACACACACACAAGAGGTCATTCCCACATGATATCTTCCCAAGACATGTTCCCTGACTTCTCCGGACTGTACTCTTTGTCTTCTGTTCTTTTGTTTTCCTCATTAGACTGTAGGTTCATCCAAGTCAGGAACCATATTGTTTACCTCTATAACTCTCATGCTGAGTTAAACTTCAATATATGTTTACTGAATGAATTAAATAATATGGATGAAAGTGATATTTAATTGAAGATGAAGTCTCAAGAGAATCAATACTCTATAACTTTAGTTTCATAGTTAAAAATTAAAAATTACTAAATCTACCCCATAATCAATAACAATGTCAATTAAAAAAATCAGCACTCTATAATTAAAGATGTAAAACATATTTGCTTACATTTAAGATGGGAAATATGTTTAGGAATTTTAAAATTCTATGATTATATCTGTTTTTAACAGTGCATGATAATTCAGTTAGACTTGATTCCATCAGTGCTATTCAATTTTTTTTTAGTGACCTAAACTGTGGGCATGATGTCTGAGAAGAAAATCAACAGCATCCAATTTCTAAAGAGATCTTACAGGAATACGCTGTAAGATGCAATAAAAGTTCTATTTCTTAATGTGTTCACAAATCTCTGGTCATTAAGCAGAAAACAAATGTAAGATTCTCTTTTCTTACATTACGTCTATGTATAAACTTATATTAACATGTGTTCTCATGATAAGATGTAAAAAATTATTTACATTTAGATTTTTCCCCAAACTCTGTCTTTAAACAGACAGAAAATAAACACATTTATTTTCTTTTCCTTTCTCCCTCTCTCCCCACTCTTCCTTCCTTCCTCCCCCCATCTCTTCATTCCTCCCTCCCTTCCTTTTTTTTTTTTTTTTTTTTTTTTTTTTTTTTTTACTAAAAGTACTACCTGTGGGAAGAGAATCTGTTGTTTCACAGGCTGGTGACTGCATTGATATTTTCATTTTCACTTGACTAATGATTCGTGTGAGAGTTGTGGCGTGATAGGGGGACACAGAACATAAAAATGTGAGTATGAGGGAATAAATAAGGGAGACTGAGATGCAAGTATCCACAGGATTTGAGGCCAAATTTTCAGGGCACATAATAATGTTACTGGCAGGTGTGAAAAGAAATGAAATCATGGATGGGCCAGCCTGGGGGAGAAGTCGTGCAGCCTCCTGTGGTTTCTGCCTGGTCTACAGGACAATTCCCTAAAACTGAGAGTTGTATCTTTTAATATTGCTCCCCTTGGCAACCCTTCAGCTTCAAGGTTTTCTCCCAAAAGCCCCCGTCTACATTCTCTTATTCTTTGCCCTTCTACCAACGCTCTCACATGCCAGTGTTGATTTTGACCTCGTAGCCCTACCAGATTTTTCAGTTTTCTTCTAAATAGCTCTGGCATTTGGGATCCTGTTCAGACTTATTGCAATCCTGTTCATTCAACAGATATTTATGAACAGCTGTTAAATGTCTAGATCTGCTTATATACAAAGATCAATAGGATGTATTCCTACCCTGAAAAGCTCACAATCTAGAGCCAAATATGGAAAGCGTGCTTTATAGGCACAAGTTTAAATAATGGGCACATTTAAAAATAACACTTAGCACCAAGAGTGCATTTTAGATACCATTAAATTTCATTAGAATCTTTCATACTGCATTCAAATACAAGTAGAGGAAAATTAGATCCATATAGGTACAAATGTATTTTTACTCTTAGGAAATATAGTTTATAAATCCACAATATGGTCCTTTGGCATAAGAACCAAAGAGAGGTAGAGAGGTGTTATTGTTTATAAAAGGAATGTGCAGTAAACATCTGCTTTATGTAAATAAATAAGACCCAATAAACAATAGAGTCTCCCCTGAGTGTGTCTTAGAAATCCACTTTTATTTTGATAATGTTTGACTACACTGTAGCAATTTTGATATTTAACCAAGCTTAGTAAAACAGAAATTTTACCTGGAATGGATTTCAAACTAATATGCCTATCATGCCCTGTCCAATATAGTGTGATCCTCTCTTACATGAAATGCAGGAAGAGAGGATTATTTTCACAGAAGTCTGGTAATGTGCTTATATTCTGCAATACTCCATGATTACAGAAACGTACACACATGTCTTAAGGGCTACTGATTTATTTTTATACAAAAATTGGTACTATCTCAATGACATAAGATAAGCATGGTTAAAATTATAATATGGAAAACAAGAATTTGGGTTAAATTATAAGTGATGAGCTACTTTAATGTAGTATAGGATTACTCTAGGTTTCTTATACTCTGACATCAGAAATATTATTATTTATGTCACAGCGACTTAGTTGTATATTATAGTTAAGGCAACAGAAGTTATGTGTGCTATTTATTTGGGGCTTTATAACTTTAATATGACAAATGGCAGCATGCCTAAAGTTGCCATTCATATTACCGACTCTATGAATGGCAGCGGCTGAAATTGGGCAACACAGCACCTCTGTGGTTTCCACAGCAGTTCTGAATGTTTGATTTCACTACTTTATCCTCAAACGAAGGTCCAGAGTTATTAAATAATCTGCACTGAGTAGTATGGGTGCCATGAAGAGAATGAATTGTTTGGCATCTAGAATCATGTAATGAACATGTAGGGGAAGATGACTATTTTCTCTTTTCAAAGACTACACATTTTTCTAGTCTCTTATTTTTGCTTCGTTGTAGGCTGGGTTGCCCTTACTTTGTGATGGGACAGGAAGCATATTAGAAGTGTTTTCCTGAGTGAGAATCTTGTCTCCATTTTGAGGAAATGAACTTACGGATGCTCAGGCTTATGTGAACTCAACTGCCTTCTGCTCTGCCTTCCTTCTGCTGATCTTCCCTGGCACCTGTTAATTCTGAATATCTTACCTGCTGTTGTGTCCACTAAGGTCTCTAACGAACCACACTGTCATGGCTTCTGATAATGAAGTGGTCCTTACCCTTGCTTGTTGACGTGGCAAGGATCAGCAATACTAATTTATCAAATAGCACCGGGATCCCTCGTACAGAAAATCATTTATGTGAAACAAAACAAAATGAAACAACTTTGATAAACTTCTTCAGATGTAAAATTTTGAGGCTTGTGGGCCATTTCTTGGAAGGTGACCGGAGAAGAGTGCTAACAAATATACCTTGTACAATAAATTAATATAAATTTTTAGTTAGTGATAAACAAGAGAAAAAAAGAGGGAAGTGGTCTATGGTTCAAGGTGAAGAAAGTAGAAGTCTGTAGAGATAGGTGGTCAGAGAGAAATTCCATGGCTCAGGGTGGGCACAAAACTATCACAAATAAAGACAGTCAAACATTAATTTTTTAGTTGTATAAGACATTCTAATATAAAAATCCCAATCATCCCCAAATATTTGTAACCCTCTATTACTCATGTAGAATTATATGAATCATATTTTAGAGAATAAAGAATTGAAGTAGTGTTCAGAATGGACTTTGAGTGAGGTTACAAAGGGATGACAGCAGTCATGCGATGGTGAACTAATGAGGAGAAATAAGAGCTCAGAGACAGATGATTAGGAACACATAACCTATTCCCAAGGGTGCTAGAGCCAGCTTGTATTGGCCAACGGGACTCAATTGTTAAATTTTCAGGAATTTTTGGAGATACTTGCAAAATATAGCCATTATTAAAAACTAAATTGCATAAAGATAATTGAATAAATTATGTTAAATACAGAAGTAAAAGAGCAGAGATCCAAGATGGCAGAGAAGATAAACACCGTGCCTACTTCCTTCCATGAATTAAAATTACAACTAAATTATAGAACAACCAACCTGGAGAACCATCTGAAGTCAGGCCAGAAGTAAAAACAGAAGTTTTATAACTAAGGACATAAAGATGACACGTGAAGACTGGTAGGAGGGGTGGAGACGTGGAACAGGTCCCAAACCTCCGTGTGGTGGTTGAGAATTGGGAGGGACAGCTCAGCCTTGGAGGTTCCCCCTGAAGGAGTGAGAAAGCCTAGCCCCAGGCTGCCAAGCCCAGAGTATTGGTGTCAGGAAGAGGAGCCCCCACAACATCTGGCTTTGAAAAATATTAGGGATTTGGACCATCTGGGTGGGACAGAAGGCTATGGGAAACTCACATGCCTTCTTAAGGGGCCCACGCACAGACTCAGTTGATCACAGGCACTCACCCTGGCCTCTGGTGGAGGACCAATGACTCAGGGAGCACCGGAGGCATACGGGGGACAGATGGAGGTATGTGGTTTTGGGGCAAGGCTGGAGAACAGTTGCAATTTTCCCTGTGTGGGGTCTTCCTGTGTACCCTGCAGGTGGATGCCACCTTTGCTGTGTTGAGCCTGGGCCCACATGGCCAAATCTGAATCTGATTGGCCTGATGAGCTCCATTCACTCCACCCTGCTGACTCTACTGTGTCCCTGCCCCAACCCCCACCTTCCCAATACCAGAGGCACTTTCTCAGCAAGCAGCCAGCCCTGCCCACATTGCACTCTTTCTTTAAAAAATCTGCCAGAGTACGTGGGCCTCAGGTAGTTGGGGACTGATCTTTGTGTGCTCTGAGACTTTTGCTGAGTTGCTGTATGCTCAGCACTGGCACCAAACCAGAATCTACATTAACCTGGTAACCACAGCTCTTCCCATTATAATGACTCCCTGGGAGCTTGCATTACCCCACTTCCATACCACATGAGGCATTATCAGAGTCTGAACCTTAAGGAACCTGGCAGTGGCAACAGACCCCAAGTGTCCTGGCTTTCTGTGAGGCTATCACAGGCCCTGTACTGGTGGCAGCCGTCCTCAGTTCACAGTGTGGCCTCTCCCATGTACCTCTAAGTTCAGCACAGGCAAAGAACACCTGCAGACTGCTTTGCAGATCCTACCAGTTATTCCCCAGCAGGTCACAGGCAGTGGTTGAGCTGGGCCTGCACCAAATCCCCCACACACACCCAAGAGACCCCAGAACCAACCTACTAGGAGGCAGGCTTCAGACCATAGCAGAGCACTGCCCAATTAGCCTCACAAGTGGCACAAACAAAGGGTGGTCTCAACAGGCACCGGAGCCCACTGGGGTGAATCACACTTAATGGGGTAAGCTCCCCACACAGCAGCCTGTAAGATGTGGATGTGGTCAAACCCCACGCCCAATCAGCCTGAGGGCCAATCCACCCAATGACGGACCCGTAGCAATCAAGACTCTACTATAACTGCAGGGCACACACAATCCACACAAGGGACACTCCTGGAGCACCTGGAGCAGGTGGCCAGGGAGAATGTGCCAGGGCCCCACAAGGCACCTACTACATAAGTCAACCTAGCCAAGACTGGAAGATATAGCAAATCTACCTAATACATAGAAACAAACACAGAGAGGCAGCCAAAATGAGGAAACAAAGAAATATGTCCCAAATGAAAGAACAGGAGAAAACTCCAGAAAAAAAACTTAAGGAAAGATAGGCAAGCAACCTACTAGAGACAGAGATCAAAACAATAGTTATGTGGATGCTCAAAGAATTTAGTGAGAACTTCAACAGAGAAACAGCAAGCATTAAAAACAAAAACATAGAAACCATAAAAAAACAGTCAGAAGTGAAGAATATAATAACTGAAATGAAGACTACACTAGAACGAATCACCAGCAGACTAGATAAAGCAAAGATCGATCTGTGATTTGAAGGACAAGGTAGCAAAAAACATTCAATCAGAACAATAAAAAGTAAAAATAATCCAAATAAATGAGGATAGTTTAAGAGACCTCTGGGACAACAACAAATATAACAACATTCGCATCATAGGGATACCAGAAGGAGGAGAGAGAAAGCAGGCATTGAGAACCTATTTGAAGAAATAATAACTGAAAACTTTCCTAACCTGGCCAAGGAAATAGACATACAAGTCCAGAAAGTGCAGAGAGTCCCAGACAAGATGAACCCAAACAGGCCCACACCAAGATACATTATAATTAAAATGTCAAAGGTTAAAGTCAGAGAATCCTAAAAGCAGCTAGAGAAAGGCAACTAGTAACTTATAAAGGAGACCCCATAAGATTGTCAGTTGATTTCTCAACAGAAACTTTGCAGGCCAGAGGGATTGGCACAAAATATTAAATGTGATAAAAAGAAAGGACAATTTATCAACCAAGTACCCTTTTACAACCAAGGGTACTTTATCCAGCAAAGCTATCATTTAAAATTGAAGGACAGATAAAGAGCTCCCAAGCTGAAAAAAATGCTAAAGGAGTTAATCACCACCAAAACAGTAATAAATGTTAGAGGGACTTATTTAAGATGGGGGGGGGGGAGATCAAAATTATGAATAATAAAATGGCAATAGCTACATATCTATCAGCAATGACTTACAGTGTAAATCAATTAAATGCTCCAATTAAAAGACATAGGAAGGCTGAATAGATAGGAAAACAAGGCCCTTATGTATGCTGCCTATGAGAGACTCATTTAGATTGAAAGACACACACAAATGGAAAGTAAAGGAATGGCAAAAATTATTTCATGAAAACAGAAATGAAAAAAAAAAAAGCTGGGGTAGCAGTACTTATACCAGACAAAATAGACTTTATAACAAAGCTATAACAAGAGACAAAGAAGGACCCAGTTATCCCACTTCTGGGTATTTATCTAAAGAAACCCAAAATGCTACTTTGAGGGGACTTGTGCAACCATATGTTCATTGCAACATTATTTACAATGGCCAAGATATTGAGGCAGCCTGGATGTCCATTGATGGATGAATGGATAAAGAGGAGGTGATACATATATACAATGGAATATTGCTTGGGCATGGAAGACAATGGGTTCTTGTCATCTGAGGTAGCATGAATAGACTTGGAGGATGTTGTGCTGAGTGAAGTGTCAAGACAGAGAAAGACAGATACGATGTGACTTTGCTTATATGTGGAATCTAGAGGACAAAATGAGTGTACAAACAAAACAGAAACAGACTCATAGACACAAAGATCATTTTGATGGTTACCAGGTGGGAGAGGGTTTAGAGGTGTGGGTGAAAAAAGGGAGGGATTGAGGTTAAGAAGTACAAATTTGACAGGTAGGGATACTAACCACTATACTAACGAGGAGCTCTGGGTGATGAACACACAATGTGATATGTAGATGATGTATTACAGAATTGTACACCTGAAACCTATATAGCTTTATTAACCATTGTTACCCCAATAAAATTTAATTTTAAAAAAAGAAGTACAAATTTGTTGTTACACAGTAGTCATGGGGATGTAGGGCATAGCATAAGGAACATAGTCAACAATATTGTAATAACTATGAATGGTGTCAGATCGGTACTAGATCTTTTGGGGTAATAGATGGGATGGGATTGGGGAGCAGGGTGAAAAAGGTGAAGGGATTATGAAGTACAAATTTGTAGTTACAAAATATTCATGGGGATGTAAAGTAAAGCATTGGGAATATAGTCAATGATATGGTAATAACTATGATAGTGCCAGGTGGCCACTAGACTAGTTAGGGGAATCACTTCTTAAACTATATAAATGTCTAACCACTATGCTGTACACCTGAAATTAGTATAAAATAATATTGAACGTCAACTGTAATTGAAAAATTAAAAAAGTGAGGGGAAGGTGAAGGGGAATAAGAGGCCCAAATTTCCAGGTACAAAACATGTCATGGGAATGTAGTATACAGCATAGGGAATATAGTCAATAATATTGTGATACCATAGTATGATGTTTGATGTTTGTTGGACTTATCACGGAGGTCACTTCTTTAGGAATATAAATGTATAACAGTGGTATACTCCTGAAACTAATATAATATTGTACATTAGCTGTATTTTTATTAAAAATCTTAAAAGAAAGAATACAAATTTATAGTAATAAAAAACAGAAGTAATAAATACTCAAAACATCACTTCCTAATGTTTCTACTACCTTTTAATATTATCTATGTGCTTAAGATTATTCATGTCTACTGAATCCATAATGTGGAAATACAATATAATGGTGTGCAATTGGGTCTCCCTTCCCTATTTCAGATTCAGTAGTGGCATTTTGGTAGCTTGAAATTGACCACAGTGGAAACGTTTACACCACAGACATTGGCACGTGCTATAAATAGGGCATTTTTGTAGAAAGCAGGTTGTGAAGTATTACTAGTAACCCCTTGCCACTCCCTAGATCATACGCCAGAATTTCAAGAGATTAAGAGACAAGTTAGGTGGCCAAGGGCATTTTGGCAAAGCAATTAGAGAAGAAAAATATCTCAAGGGACTGGGTAACCCCTGACGAGAGCAGAGCTAAATGTACGAGTATGTTCCATGACTTCACTCTACTTCATTTCATGGCTCCTGCCTCTTGGAATCAGAGCTTGAGATCGTAGTGGTCCATAAATCCATTCCCAACTGTTTCAGTTCTACTGAAATTTATTTCTAATCTTAATTCTATTCTGGAACTAAAATAACATAGATATTTTTATCACTTCCTGAGCCAGTTCAGTAATATTTAGGATAAACTGTATGTCTGACAAAGGACATGATAAATCTCTACAACTAATTTCTTTTTGATATTTAAAAACCTTTCGATTAGATTCATATTTTTACTCATTTTCTGGCTTTATATTATATTCTTAAAGCTGTGCTTGTTTGTTTTAAATCTTTGTTGATTATGTGAGTCAGATAGGATAACATAAGAGCACCTAACATGTTTAATTATTGAAGCATTTGTGTACCCCCTCCATCGTTTGCTTATCTATTTGCCAAGTTTCCCACAGCTAAAGTCACTGACAACTTGCAAGTTCCAGCCTGCACTGTTTCCTGACCTTTGGTGGAAGCAGGAAAGCAGCTCCTTATATGATTATATACTGACTAACTCTCAAGGTTTTGTGAATCAATGATGTAGTGTAGCGACTGAGGATGTGGGCTCTGGAGCTAGACTGCATGGGTTTCCACCCTTTCCCTGCCTCCTGATAGCCAGTTAATCTTGGGCATCTCTCCCATCCTTTCTGAGGCTTTGCTTCCTCGTCTGTGAAATGTGGACAATGGTAATATCTACATCATGGGTATATTTATTTTCTTCAGCTGCTGTAACAAATTTCCACAAACCTGGTGGCTTAGAACAACAGAAATTTAACTGTTCCCAGTTCTGAAAGCCAAAAGTCCAAAATCCAGGCATCACGAGGGACACACTCCTTCCAGGTACTCTAGGGGAGAGTCTGTTCCTTGACTCTTCTGGTGGTTGTCAGCATTCCTTGGCTTGTGGCTGCATCACTGCAACCTCCACCTCCATTGTTACACTACCTCCTCCTCTTCTGTCTGCCTCTTCTGTATGTCCCTTAAAAGGACTTAGGCCCACTGGGCAATGCAGGATGGTTTCATCTCCACACCATTAACTTAATTACAAAGACCTTTTTCCCCAAATACGATAACATTCATGGTGCTTGGGAAAAGGATATATCTTGTGGGGGATCCACCACTCAATGCCCTACAATAAAATTGTGATGATTTAATAAGAATGCAGGTAAAATGCTTAAACAGTGCCCTGCACAGAATAAAGGATCACTACACATTTCTCCTTCTCTTTCTCTTCCTCTTCTTCTACTCCATGCCCCTCTTCCTTCTTCTCTCTCCTCTACTTTCTTCTTCTCTTTCTTCTTCTCCTTTTTTGAGGCCTTATCATAATCAGTAAGTTTTCACATTTAGTTCTAACTTCTCAGTTTCCACTGGGGTCCTTTATTGCTTCCAGGCCAAAGCTAACTTCAACTTTGATGTTGGGCTTTCAGGAAGAGAATTCGTCATCTTGAACCACTTGTGTTCAAAGGAGCATCTGTCCTTGTCCCTGTTCCAGAGTACCTGTCTGATAGTCTCTCTCCTAAAATATTCATTGTCTTTCTCTTTCCAGTCTACTTTCCAGGTCCTGGAAAACTACCTCTGACTCTGAACCACATGACCCACACTTCTGAATGCTTCTAGCAATTATTCCATAATTTGAAATAGCTGCATATGCTGTATTATGCATACTTCCTCTTCTGGTTGTCTTTCCTAGAACCCAGCTTCCAGATGTTTCTGCTTGCTTGACTTATTAGAGACCCAGTGATGATCATGTTCTGAGACAGCCGTATGCCATGCATTATGTATTTTGTCCTCCTGCTTTCTCTGCTGTCAGTTCCAAAAGGAGGAAGAGCAAATCTAGTTCCTGACTCATCCTAGAAGGTGAACCTGGAGAACACTGTGTCACTGCCCCACTTCCTGTCTAGGAACACACTGCTGAGTGGCACTGGACCATCCAGAGATACACAACACTGGTCCATTAGCAGGTAGGCTAATTTGCAAACAGTTGAACATTTTGAACAGAATAGTTCAATATTCACTTAACATTTTTTTGCGGGGAATGCAGGGGTTATACTGATATATAAAACACAAGAGGAAATTGTTTGTAACTGAGAGCATTTGAGTTTCCGGTTACTCGGCATCATCCATGAATTAAATTGGTAATCATCCTCATTTAAGAGGCAAGTTACATTTGACAACTTCCAAATTCAAAGACGGAAAAGAACCCTTCTCCCTCAAATTTAAGAAATCTCTCTTTTTCAAAGAAGTGGGAAATCTATATATTGCTATACTTCAGAATTATCCCAGCATTGTGTAGACTACTTACTAATCTAAACATAACCCTGATGTATTTTTGTTTTACACTTTCATAATTCTTGATTTTATACACTGAAAATTCACTGTGGATGAATTCTGATTTTTCAGGGGTTATCTAGATTCTTAACCTGACATTTATTTTACTTTAGGAAAAAAAAGAACTTGAGATCAAGTTTCCTCAAGGGATCATTCCCTGCTGTACAGAAATGACTTTACTTTAAAGTGAAAGTTATATTATCTGAGGATTCTAATGCTTAAAAGGGATTGTCGTAACAAGAAAAAAATCTGGTAGGATTAGCTCACTATAATACAATATTGCACAATATTTTGAAGTTTAGCCATATTATACTACATTGAACTTTTCAGTTTATTGATTTTCTGTGTGTTCTTGTTAAGATGGTGTAATAGCTGTTCAGAAAGCTCCAAATTGAAAAACTAAAGCTAGAAAAGTAACTTTTGAAGTTCTACTAATTAAACGTATTTTCACTGGGACATAGGTTCCTCTGTTCTGTATTAATGTTCTGGCCTTTTAGGAATTAATGCATCTTGTTTAATGAACAGAGAGGTGTAATTCACTTCCTGCCTCTGAAAGGCAACTTCAAAAGGAGTCCTTCCAACTTACCTTGTCAATGATATCAGCAACACACACACACACACACACACACACACACACACACACACACACACCAAGTGTGACTCAAAACATATGGTGAATGCTGCTGCCAAGTGTTATCCAGTGGAAAGGCAGGGATCTTCAATATGGGAAGTGGAGCATCAGACCTTAGTAACAGTGTGTGACAAGTTTCAACTTGTTGGGTGCAGTCAGTTGGGTGTGAGCTACGGTTGACAGAAGGTGTATTTTAAAGTGTGCCATAAATCATCCTTCACCATGACAATGCTCCGTGTCACAGATCACTTCCGGTATGGCAATTTCTGTCAAATAAAAACATTAAGGTGTCTCCTCATCCACCTTATTCACTGGATCTGGCACCGTGCAACTTCTGGCTCTTCCCCAAAGCCAAAATGATTCAGGACATCAAGGCAGCCATGACAGCACAACTAAAGACCTCACAAAAGAGGACTTCCAGAACTGCTTCAGAAAGTGGAAAGAACGATGGGATAATTGTGTTCAAAGCAAGGAGTTCTATTTGGAGGGGGGTTAATGGCAATGTGTCCTTTACTGTATTTTGTTTTTTCATTTTTTGGTCACCCTCTGTATAGGTATGTGCATGTGTATATATTATAGCCAAAAAGTATGCATACATTTTAAGAAAGGAAAAAAAGTGGATTAAAATTATGCTGATGATAACCACTTTTGTAACTGCAGAAGTCGAACATGTATTCATCGTTTGTTATTGGTGTATGTTGAGTATTACAATTTTAATACAGTTTTTCTCCTTTCTTAAAATGTATATACATTTTTTTGTCTCTCTGTCTCTCTGTATGTGTGTATGTGTGTTTGTGTGTATTTTTTCCCTGTTAACAGTAATAGAATCCTCAGAGTCCTAGCAAGACTTCAGAAATAACTATAGCATGTTTATCCTCTCATCCAGAAACCATGCCCTAGTTTTGATATCCTTATATGTTATGTTCATACCATCAACATTCTTCTAGAAACCAAGTTTTGAAATATAGACCTTATTTCTCATCTTTGTAACATTTAGGGGCCCCAAATTGACCCCAAACACCAAAAAACAGTAGCTAAAAGCAATTAAAGTGTTTTCTCTTATGTTATAGAAGTCTGGATTTTGGAACTGCAGGGCTAGAATGACACTCCACGGCACTAGGAACATCTCTATCATCCTCAGCATGTGGCTTTTCCTTCATGAGCTCAGTTAGCTGCTATGCTACAGCCATCAGATGTACATTCCTGTAGAAAGGAAGGGGTGAAGAAAGACCTTTCCCAGTTTCCAGTTTGCAATGTAAAGACCTGTGAAGTCGCTACCCACTCTAACCAACAAGTAGAAAGTTGAACTGACAAAAACAAACAAACAAACAAATACTCTTCCTGAATCAGTAAGATAAGGGAAGACACAGGAGAAACTGCTCCTCCCAATGTTGGAGATATAAACAGAGAGTCATGGCTTACACAGGCAGAGATTCATGAGCAGAAATCTCTGCAGGAACCAGTTCCAAGGGTAGGACAACCAGATTTGTAATTGACTAATTACTGGAAGCTCAAGTCTGAAAATTAAAAAAAAAAAAAAAAATTCCAGGGGGACCCAGTCTTAGGGTAGGGGCACCCACAATACTGTGAGACTTACCTCTAGGAGTGTAACCAGGTTGTCACAGTAAATAGTGGAGAAAAATCCCATCATACTTCAATCAGGGAAAGGAGAAAAGGAACCATTTTAGAATTTAAGAGGACTCTGTTCTCCTGAATAAGGTTTGGCCTCATAGGAAACTAGTTAACCAGAGCCTAACCTGCCTAATAATACAAAGAATGAGAGGAAGGAATTAAGGTTATTTTGTTATTTTCACTATCTGTGAAGTGGTATAATGTGAAAATGGACATGAATTAGTTGTAATTGTGTATAGTAGACTCTAAGGCAACCATTAAAGAAAACAAACAAACAAACAAAAAGAACTATAATTGATATGCTTGATAAATTGATATGCTGATATGCTTTATAATTGATAAAAAAGAGAAAATGGAATCATATAAAATGCTCAGTTAAAACCACGAAAAGGAAGGAAAAAGTGGAGGACAAATATAGAACAAAGAACAAGAAAACCATAAAAATATGGCAAATATTAATCCAATTATATAATCATTTTGAACATCAGTGGCCTAAATGCATGAATTAAAAGACAGATTTTCAGACTGGATCAAAAAACAAGATTGAAATATACGTTGTATACAAGAAACCCATTTTAAATATAAAGACACATAAAGATAAAAGTAAATAGATGCAGTAATAGGGAGATACAAGATCGCAGAGTAGATAAACACCATGCGTGCTTCCTTCTGTGAACACATTAAAATTGCAACTAAATTAGAGGACAATCAACCTAGAGAACCATCTGAAGTCTGGATGAACAGAAGTTTTATAACTATGAATATAAAGAAGAAGATATATCAAGAATGGTAGAAAGGGTGGACACATGAAACCTCCATGAGGCGATTGAGAATAAGAAGGGATGTATTGGCAGTGGAGGTTTCCCCCAGAAAAGCAAAGGACCCCAGCCCCACACTGGCTGGTCTCCCTACTCTGGAGTACTGGTGCTGGGAAGAGGAGCTCCCACAACATCTGGCTGTGTAAAAGAATAGGGATTCTGATCATTTGGGTGGGATGGAAGGTTGCGGGAAAGCCAGACACCCTCTTTTTTAAATAGCCCGGGTGCAAACTTTCTCACTTCCAGGCACTCACTTCAGTACTCCAGCAGAGGGACAGTGATTTGGGTGTCATTGGAAACATATGGAGAACAGGCTGAGGTGTGCTGCTTTGGAGTGAGGGCTTGAGGACAGTCGACATTTTCCCTGTGTGGTATCCTTCTCCCATGCAGCTGGTAGGTGGGCACCATCTTTCCTGTGTTGAGCCTTCCACCACAGCACAAATCTGAATCTGACTGGTGAGCTCCACTGGGACCACCCCTCCTGTCCAACTCACACAATGCCAGAGGCACTTTCTCATGAGCAGCCAGTCCTGCACAAATTGCACTATTTCTCAGAAAACTATTGGAGCCCGCGGGAACCCGGCAGGTGGCTACTGGCCTCAGTGTGCTCTGATACTTTTGCTAAGTAGCTCCAGGCTCAGCACTGGCACCAAACCAGAGTATACATTAACTTGGTGACCATGAACCCTCCCAATCTTATGATTCCCTGAAAGCTAGCTTTACCCAACTCACATAATGTATGAGGCTTTATCAGTGGCTGGACCTTAAGGAAGCTAGTATGTAACAGCAGGCCTTGGGGTGTCTTGGCTTTTTCTGGAGTTACCCCAGGCCCAGTACTGGTTGTAGCTGTCCTTGATTTTCAACGTGTCCTCACCCACATACCTCCACCTTTAGCACAGGCAGTGAACAACTATGGATTGCTTTGTAACTCCTACCAGGTAGTCCCTGGTCTGTCACAGGGAGTGGGGGACCTGGGCCTGCACTGGAGCCCCTCTCAAGAAGCCCTATAATAAACATACTTGGAGATTGGCTTCAGACCACAGTAGAGCACCACCAAGTTAACCCCACAAGGGGCACGATCCCAGCAGGCACCAGAAACTGCCGGGGCAAATCCCACTCAGTGGGGTAAGCCTCTGCACAGCAGCCCATAAGCTATGGATGTGGACAAACCCCACAGCCAATCAGCCTGAGGGCCAATGACATGCTAATATCAATGAAGGCTCCAGTATAACGGGGGGATACACACAACTCACACAAGGGACACTCCTGGAGCACCTGGAGCAGGTGACCAGGGAGACTGTGCCAGGATTCTACAGCATACCTACTTACATAAGTCCACCTGCCAAGACTGGGAGACAGAAAAATCTACCTAATATATTGAAACAAACACAGACAGGCAGCCAACATGAGGAGATATATATATATATATATATATATATATGAAAGAAGGAAACTCCACAAAAAGACTAAAGAAAATGGAAGCATGCAACCTACCATAGACAGACTTCAAAACAAAGGTTATAAAAATGCTCAAAGAATTTAGTGAGAACTTCAACAGAAAGATAGCGAGCATGAAAATGGACACAGAAACCATAAAAAATGAACCAGTCAGAAGTGAGAAATAATAACTGAAATGAAGGCTGCACTAGAAGGAATCAACAGCAGACTAGATGAAGCAAAGGATCAAATCAGCGATTTTGAAGACAAGTAGCAGAAAACATCCAATCAGAACAGCAAAAAATAAAAAGAATCCAAAAAAATTGAGGATAATTTAAGAGATCTCTGTGACAACATCAAGCATATAAACATTCACATCATAGGGGTACCAGAAGGAGGAGAGAGAAAGCAGGGATTGAGAACCTATTTGAAAAAATAATGACTGAAAACTTTCCTAACCTGGCCAAGGAAATAGACATACATGTTCAGAGAGCACAGAAAGTCCCAAACAACATAAACCCAAACAGGCCCACACCAAGATACATTATAATTAAAATGGCAAAGGTTAAAACCAGAGAATCTTAAAAGCTGCAAGAGAAAGGCAACTAGTAACTTATAAGGGAGTCCCTATAAGATTGTCAGTTGATTTCTCAACAGAAACTTTGCAGGCCAGAAGGAATTGGCACAAAATATTCAACATGATGAAAAGTGATACCTATAACCAAGGGAAGTCTACCCAACAAAGCTATCATTTAAAATTGAAGGACAGATAAAGAAGTTCTCAGACAAGAAAAAGCTAAAAGAGTTCATCACCACCAAACCAGTATTATAAGGAATGTTACACTTATTTAATACAAAAAATATATATAAATAATAAAATAGCAATAGCTATGTATCTATACAATTACTTTCAAGGTAAATGGATTAAATGTTTCAAGCAAAAGACACAGGAGGTATGAATGGATAACAAAACTCTTACATATGCTACCTACAAAGATTCACTTCAGGTTAAAAGACATACACAGACAGAAGTAAAGGGATGGGAAGTTATTTCACTAAAATGGAAATGAAAAAAAAAAACAACACAAAAAAGTTGAATAGCAATACTTGTATCAGACAAAATAGATTTTTAAAAAAGGCTATAGCAAGAGACAAAGAAGGACCCAGTAATCTCACTTCTGGGTGTTTATCTGAAGAAACACAAATGATATTCAAGGGGATGTGGGTATCCATACATCCATTGCAGCACTGCTTACAATAGCCAAGATGTGGAGGCAGCCTGGTGTCCATGGAAGAAAGGATAAAGAGGAGGTGGTACATATATACAACGGAATATTGCTCGGCCATGGATAGGAACTGGTTCTTGCCATCCGTGGCAGCATGGATGGGTGGAGTGTCAGACAGAGAAAGACAATTGCAATGTAATTTAGTTTATATATGGAATCTAAAGAACAAAACAAACAAAACAGAAACAAACTCTTACAGAAAACATTTTGATGGTTGCCAGATATGAGGGGGTTGTAGTTGTGGGTGAAGAAAGGGAAAGAGATTAAGTACAAATTGGTTGTTACAAAGTAGTTATGGGGATGTACGTTATAGCATAAGGAATATAGCTAATAATATTGTAATAACTATGTATAGCGTCAGATGGGTACTAGATCTTTCAGTGTGATAGATGGTAAGGGAGTTGGGGGGCTGGGTGAAAAAGGTGAAGGGATTAAGATGTAAAAAGTGGTAATTACAAAATAATCATAGGTCTGTAAAGTAAAGCATAGGGAATATAGTCAATAATATGGTAATGGCTATGTATAGCTCCAGGTGGGTACTAGACTAGTCAGGTGATCACTTCTTAAATTATATTAATGTCTAACCACTATACTGTATACCTTAAATACAAAATAATATTGAATGTCAATTGTATTTGAAAAATTAAAAGGGGGGGGTGAAGGGGAATAAGATGTCCAAATTTCCAGGTATAAAACAAATAAGTCATGGGGATGTAATGTACAGCATAGGGAATATAGTCAATAATATTGTGATAGTGTGGTCCAGTGTCAGATGGTTGCTGGGCTTATCATGATGATAACTTCTTTAGGTATATAAATGTTGAGTAATTATTGTGTACCCCTGAAACTAATACAATATTGTACGTTAGCTATATTTTAATTAAAAAATAATTAAAAAGAGGAAATGAATGAAGAAATGTGCATCATGATTATACTATTTTTTTTAAAGCAATACTAGCTATATTGATTTCAGACAGAGCAGACTTCTAAGCAACGCAAGTTATAAGGGTTAAACAAAGGCTTTATGTAATGATAAAGGGTTCAATTCTCCAGGAAGACTTGGCAATCCTTAACATGTATGTGCCTAACTACAGAGCATGCCTAACTACATGAGGCAAAAAGTGATAGAAGTGCAAAAAGAAATAGGTGAATCTGGTATACAGTTGGAGGCTTCAACAGCCTTCTCTCAGAAATGAACAGATCAGGCAGGCAGAAAACCAGTAAGGACATGGTTTAAGTCAACACCACCACCAAGCAACAAGATATAATTGACATCTGTAGACTGCTTCATCCAAAAAACAACAGAAAAGACATTCTTCTCATGCTCACATGGAAAATATTTTGAACTAAATGAAAATGGAAACACAAATTGTTAAAATGTATGAGATGCAGTGAAAGCACTGGTTAGAGTGAAATATATAGCATTGAATGCACACATTAGAACAGAGGATATAAAATCAAGAATCTAAGTTTCCACCCTAGCACAGTAGAAAAATAACAAATAAAGTCCAAAGTAAAAAGAAAAGGCATAATAAGAAACAGAGTTAGAAGTCAGTTAAATTGAAAACAGGAAATTGGTAGAGGAAAATCAATAAAACCAGACATCGGTTTGTTGAAATATCAATAAAATTGATAAGACTGTAGCCAGATTAAGGAAAAAAAATAGAGACAAATTAATCAATTCAGAAATGAAAGAGAGTACACTAGCACATGGACATTTAAAGAATACAAAATAAATACTATGAATACTTATATTCTCACAAATTTAATAACCTAGATGATATGGATCAATTCCTTGAAAGACACAATTTATCAAAACACACAAGAAGAAATAAACAATGTGAATAGGCCAATGCCAATTAAAGAAATTGAGTCAATAAGTTATAACTTCCCAAAAGAGAGATCATCAGTCCCAGTTGGTTCACTGGAAAATTCTGCCAACCATTTTAAAAATAAACTGTATTGATTTTCTACAATCTCTTTCAGCAGATAGGAGAGGGAATATTCCCTAACTCATTCTATGAGGCCCCCATGACCCTAATATCAAAACCAGGTAAGACATTACAAGAAAAGAAAACTACAGAACAATGTCTCTCATGAACATAGAGGTAAAAGTCCTAAACACACACACACACACACACACACACACACACACACACACACACAAAGAATCGTACATCATGACCAAGTAGGATTTATCATAAGAATGCAAGGTTGGTTTAACATTCTAAAATCCATTACTGTAAGCCATCACACCAGTAGGATAAAAAACAAAAATCACACGATCATCTCAATAGATGCCAAAGAAGCGTTTGACAGATCCCAACACCTATTCATGGTAAGAACACTTAGTGCACTGGGAATAGAAGGGGAACTTCCTCAACTTCATAAAGAACATCTTTAAAACAACCAACAGGGAAAATTATGACCTAATGGTCAGAAATTTGAAGCCTTCCCACTAAGATTAGGTACAGAGAAAGTATGTTTCCTTTCACCACTGCTTTTCAACATCATACTGGAAGTCCTAGCTAATGCATCAAGACAAAAAATAATCATGATAAAAAATAAAATAAATAAATACAAGGCATATAGATTGGGAAAAAAGACACAATATCTTTTCTTTGTCATGATCATCTATGTGGGATTTTTTTTTTTTTTTTTTAATGACAAAAACATTCCTGGAACTAATAAGCAATTCTAGTGAGGTTACAAGATACAAGTCAATTACTTTCCTACATAGGCAATAAACACGCAGAATTTAAAATTAAAAACACATTATCATTTACATTAGTACCCAAAACAATGAAACAGTTTGGTATAAACCACAAGAAATATGATATATATATATATATATATATATATATATATATATATATATATTATATATATGTGTATATACATACACATATATATATGAGGCAAACTATAAAACTCTTGACAAACAAAATGAAAAAAAAATAAGTGAAGATATATATCCATGTTCATGGATACAAAGACAATATTGTCAAGATGTCGGTTTTCCCAAACTTGATTTTTTAGATTCAACGTATTCCCAAAAAAACTCCAAATTATTTCCTGTAAATTGATCAACCAATTTTGAAGTGTATATGGAGAAACAAAAGACCCAGAATAGCCAACACAATATGGAAGGAGAAGAACAAATTTGGAAGACTGATGCTACCTGACTTCAAGACTTACTATAAAGCTGCAGTAATCAAGAGAGTGAGAGAATTGACAAAGATCGTTGGAACAAAATAGAGAGCCCAGAAACAGACTCCCATATAATTAATTGATTGATCTTTGACAAAGGAGCAAAGGTAATACATTAGAGCAAAGGTAGTCTCTTCAACAAATGGTACTGAAACACCTGGATATCTACATGCAGAAAAATGAATCCAGAAACAGACCTTACAACATTCACAAAAAATTAACTCAAAATGGATCATAGACCTAAATGTACAACACAAAACTATAAAATTCCTAGAAGACAATATAGAAGAAAATGTAGATGACCTTGGGTTTGATGATGCCTTTTTAGATATTACACCAAAGACATTATCCTTGAAAGAAATAATGGCTAAGTTGGACTTAGTTAAAATAAAAACCTTCTTCCTTGTGAAAGACAACATGAAGACAAAGAGAAGACAGGCCACAGACTGGGAGAAAATATTTGCAAAAGACACATCTGATAAAGGACTGTTATCCAAAATATACAAAGAACTCTTAAAATTTAATAAGAAAATAATTCCAGTAAAAAAATGGGCCAAAGACTTTAACAGATACCTTATGAAAGAAGATACAAGGATGGCAAATAAGCACATGAGAAGATGCTCCACAGTATCTCTTCTCAGGGAAATGCAAATTAAAACAACAATGATATATTACTATACACGTGTTACAGTGGTCAAAATCCAATACATTGACAATACCAAATGCTGGCCAGGATGTGGAACAACAGGAACTTTCATTAATTGCTGGTGGGGATGCAAAATGGCGCAGATGTTTGGAAGACAGTTTGGTGGTTTCTTACAAAACTAAACTTATTATTATTATTACTATTACTATAAGTATTTTATTGTTATAAAATTTAGAAATGGCATTCCTTAGTATTTATTGAGAGGAGCTTAAAATATGTCCACAGAAAAATCTGCTCATGAATATTTATAGCAGCTTGTTTCATAATTGCCAAACCTTGGAAGCAACCAAAATGTCCTTTATTATATTATTCAGCACGAAAAGGAAATGAGCTATCAAGCCATGAAAAGACATGGAGGAACCTTAAATGCACATGACTAAGTGAAAGAAGTCAGTGGGAGAAGGCTACATACTGTATGATTCCAACTATATGACATTCTGAAAAAGGCAAAACTATGGACACAGTAAAAAGATCAATGGTTGCCAGAAGACAAGGGATGGGGGGAGGGGTGAATAAGCATAGCACAGCAGATTTTTAGAGTAGTGAAAGTACTTTATATAACACCATAATGGTGGATACATGTTATTACACATTTGTCCAAACCAATAGAATGTACAGCACCAAAAACAAACCACAACGTAAACTACAGACTTTGAGTGATTACGATGTGTCGATATAGGTTTATCTCACACATGTACTACTCTAGTAGGGAATGTTGATAATGGGGCAGGTTATGCATGTGTGGGGGCAGGATGCACATGGGAGATTTGTATACTCTCAGTTATACTGCTTTAAAAAATGAAGTCTCAATAAAAAACACAAACAAAAATCAAAATAATCAAACAAAAAATGGGAAAAGGAAGGAAGGGAGGAAGAGAGAAAAGACATACCCCTGTTCCTTTACATATACTCAGTGGAAGGCACACATGACCCATGTGCCTGCCTTTTCTGGATCATAATTGGGACACAGGATCATAATTTCTTGCAAAGGGGGCTGGGAAATGCAGTCAATATTGTCGGCAACTGTGTTCTCAGTTTATTTTTATCTTTTATTTAAATCAAATTTGTAATGTAGTCTTAAAAGTTGTATTTACTGTTTTTGCAATGTAAAAGTAAAGCCATTATGCAGTTATCTATAAAAAAACACAAACTTGAAAAAATAAAAATTGAAGTTCTTCTAAAATTCCTCCCTATAAACAAACACAAGTAAATGTTTAAGGTCTATGCATTCAGTCTCATATCTATGTAATATATGAGATTGAATTCTTTACAAAATATCTTGGTTGTTTCCATGTCAATATATATAGGCACCATACAGATGATTTTATCCAATCTTGGTATCAGCATACAGTAGGAGAAGAAATTGAAATAGTCCCTTCTCTGTTTGATCCTTAGTTATAGTTTATGAAACACTTCAAATTTGCAGAACATGAAAACATGAATAGTCAAATATACCATATGAAATCTATTCCAAGATCAATTCAAACTTTAACAATCATCTTCATTATTGGAGATTATTTTCTAGTTTGTTTTGTTCCCTTAATATAATGAAAGCTACCTGTAAAATAATGTATTCCTCTATCCTCTCCAGCCCCACACTCATACTTGAAGTCTCATGCTTGTTGAATTTTTCCTTCTATAGAACTTCAGGTTTCTATTACTGGGGCATCTATTTCTTTATGTCCATTTATCTGTCTCCTACAGAACTCACACATAGTAGAGGTTTTTGTCCACCCGCCCACCACCTGCCACCCCAATAGAATTACTGAGCAGTATCCTCTATCATCATTCTAGGACCATATCAATGGCAATCTCATAGGATTTACTTATTTGAGGTTCATGAGTTCTTCTAAAGGAGTGGTTTTCAAAGTGTGGCCCCTGGATCAGCCACAAGAACATCACCACCTGGGAACTTGTTTGAAATGCAAATCCTAGACCTACTGGTTGAGAAACTCTGGGGGTGGAGCCCAGGATTCTGAGTTTTAACAAGCCTTCTAAGTCGTTTAAAACATGTGAACCTTTAAGAATCACTGTCTAAATCATGGGTTCTCAACCTTTGTCACACATCAGGATTACCTGGGGAGCTTTAAGAAATATCGATGCCCAGCTCTTAACTCCAGAAATTCTGAATTAATTAGTCTGGGGTGAGGGCAGGGAATGGGGAATTTTGCCAGCTCCCCAGGTGGTTATAAAGGGTAACCAAGATTGAGAACCACTGCTCTAAATCATTTATAACTTCACATTGTAGTTGCCAACACCAGCTTCTTTGAGCTTTTTTTCTTTCCCTAAGAAGCTATGCCATATAAGTATACAGTGAGGCTACAGCAAATTAGGTATTACCTTGTTGTGAGTGGATTTAAAATGAAATGAAATGTGACACTACATCTTATCATTTCCTTTGGTTTTGTTTATCGTACATGATGAGCCTTTGAACTTGGAGCTGAACTAATTTTTATGCAATGTTTCCTTTTGAATCTATTGGATTTTGTGTGCATCAGGGTGACACACCAAATGAACACCTAAATGCTCTTCCTGTGATCTTTGGGAAAAGCACCAGAGAAGAAAGACGCTCCATGGTACATTAACCATGTAAAGTGAGCTTAATCAGATGGAATTGATTTGTTTAAATTACACTTACATGTACAAAAAGAAATGTTCTGGACTAAATAAATTCGACATCAACATTGCCTTCACACTCCATACCTAACCAATTTTATCACCATATATTCTACCAGTTAGATGCTACTTGGAAAGGAAAACGTGATTCTTCAGGTAGCAAATGAAGAGAGAGAGCAAGAAGTAGCTTCTTTACAGAATCAGTGGGGAGGAACACGTTAAAGACCTTCCTCTTCCTTATGTCAGACATGGATTAGAAGCATTCCCAACTCATTTTATAACAGACAATTAATCGCTTTCTTCACATTCAGTCAAGTGTTTTAATCTTGTCTTTGTAAAATAAACATCAGCCAGTGACACACCTCTTTTTGCTTTCAATCTCATTTTATATGTGGGGAAAGCTGGGTGGTGACTATCCCTTGTAAATCAGGCTGGATAATGGGAGAGGCTGCTTGGAAATTGAGCAGCCTTAGTGTCTTTGAGATGGGAGGATTCCAGAGCACTCAAGGCCAAGTGACAAATTTAACACCAGAAGCAAGGTGAATACTCATAGAATAGCTGTATCATGCGGAATATTCAGAATGGCAACCAGAGTGTCTTGACTTGCCCAGATCTGTGGTGTGAGAGATGGGCCAGCAACAAGGATACCACTTGAATTGATAACAATGACAAGAAATTAAGAACAAGGAAGAAGATAGATGTCACCTGTTGCAATGGAAAATCATGATCTCTTCCTCACATGCCAGAGATGAGAAGGTTCTCAGACCCAGGGCCCAACATCTATGGAAAGAGAATTTGAGGCCCTAGCAAAAGGGCCCTGGAATAGCACAGAAAGTACATGAGTACAATTGCACTTCCGTTCCTTCCCTAAGACTGTTTACCAGAGTCTAATGGAGAAAGGGGAATAACCAGAACTTTTGATAACTAGATATCTTTTGATTATCTTTACATTATTCTTTCTAATTAAAAGGTGATTCTGGAACCAATTCCAATGTGTGTGGGGTTGGGTTTCTCCCACAATCAACAACAATTTTCATACACCAGTTGAGTGTCCAAAAATTCAACTCAGTTCTGACGCTATCTACCTGGAAAGTACAGATGCCAATCATAAGCCCAGGTTGTCACCTATACTTCTGACAGACTGGTTAAAGGACACAGGTTCCCACAGCCTCCTCCTTGGGTTTGACTGATTTGCTACAGGGACTGACAGAACTCAGAGAAGCATTTTACTTTCTAGATCACTGGTTTACTATAAAAGGATATAGTCAGGAACAGCCGGATGGACGAGATGCATAGGGCAAGGTATGGGGAAAGCGCATGGAGCTTCCATCTCCATATGTTCAGCAACCCAGATGTACTCCAAACACTGTCCTTTGGGGTTTTATGGAAGCTTCATTACATAGCCATGCTTGATTAAATCATTGACCTTTGGTGACTGATTCAATCTCTAGCCCCTATCACCTCTCTGGAAATCAGAGGGGTAGGGCTGAAAGTTCCAACCCCCTAACCACATGGTTTGTTCTCAGCAACCAGCCCCTACCCTTAGGTGCTTTTCAAAAGTCACCTAATTAATAAAGTACCACATTAACATAAACCTAGTTGTGGTGGAAAGGGACTTCTTTCAGGGAACACAAGATGGATTCCACTAAAACTAAATCAATAACTGCCATATAGGCATTTTGGGCTCCTCACGCTAGTAGTCAGGCATGAAAAAAAAAAAAAAAAAAAAGAATTCCTATATTGGCAAGAGAAATTGACTCTGATTGTCATGAAGATGCAGGGTAACACCTATATAATGAGGGCAGGTACATGAATCTCTAGAGTCCATAGGAGTAGCTGGGGGACCTCCTGGTACTTCCATACCTGATGATAGATGTGAATGGCTAACTGAAACAATCACAGATCAATGAGTACACAGTAACTTGGGGCTCAGATCCTTCACAAATGAGTTGGGTTACCCCATGAAACAAACAACCTAGACCAGCAGAAATACAACTGACTGTAAGAGCAAACTGGGATGCGTAATAGTGCAGGAAGATGGTGACTATCAATTATGGCATTGTAGTGCCATAGCTTATCCAATGAAACCTCCAAACTAAAGCAAACTTTAGTTTCCTTGATATTTTTTTGAAATCATAACTGGCTACCACTTTGAAGCAAGAGAGATAGAGCATTAGGACAATGTGAACTTAACATTGGGGGATAGAATCGTAAATCAGTAAATAAGCTTACTCTCTGGAAAACAGAAGAAAAGTGTGATAAAATCTGTCTTTAGAAAACATGTAACTAATTTCCTCCTGTTTCAAAATATAATGAAGTGGAATTGAGAGGCTATCTTGCATACTATTCATAGAAGTCTAAATGTAAGACGTCATGATAGACAAGAAACTATGTGTCTGTGTATGTCTCCATCCTACTGCTCAACAATATTGGTGATTAAAAGTTAAGAAAGTTTCTTCCAATTTTAAAGCTTAGATCCTACCTAAATTCCTCCTGTTGTGAGCTACACTAGCTCAACAATTGATTAGTATTTGTTTGATTTTCACTCTGTATATCATTTCTAAACTGTCTTCTGTCATCTCAAGATAATAATCTTAATTTTAAGCAAAAATAAAAAGACAGTAGATTTTGTTCTGGGATTTGTCCCTGTCTCTATTACCTATGTAGACTGCTTTTGGAGCTGAGAACCTAGGGTTTAAAAAACAAAAACAAAACAAACAAACAAACAAACAAAAAACTTCTTCCATAACAATCAGAGAAGAAAAATAAACACTATCCAAATGGGAAAGGAGGAAGTAAAATTGTCATTATTTGCAGATGACATGATGCTATATATATAGAGAGAGAACCCCAAAGATTTCACCAAAAAACTATTAGAACTGATAAACGAATGTAGTAATGTAGCAGGATATAATATTGATATACAGAAATCAGTTGCAATTTTGTACACCAATAACGAACTCTCAGAAAGAGAAATTAATAAAATAATCCCATTTACAATTACATAAAAAAATAAAATACTTAGAATAAATTTAACCAAGGAAGTACAAGACTTGTACTCAGAAAATTATAAGACATTGAAGAGAGAAATTAAAGAAAATACAAATAAATGAAAACATATACCATGCTCATGGAAGGAAGAATTAATATAGTTAAAATGTCCATAATACCCAAAGCAATATATAGATTCAACACAATTCCTATCAAAATACCAATGTTTTTTTCATAGAACTAGGACAAATAATCCTAAAATTCATATGGAATCATAAAAGACCCGAAATAGCCATGGCTATCCTGAAAAAAAGAACAAAACTGGAGGTATCATGCTACCTGATAATCAAATTATACTATAAGGCCATAGTAATCAAAACAGCATGGTATTGGCATAAAACCAGACACACAGATCAATGGAACAGAATAGAGAGCCCAGAAATAATTCCACACCTACATGGTCAATTAATCTATGACAAAGGAAGCAAGGATTTACATGGGGGTAAAGACAGTCTTTTAATAAATGGTTTTGGGAAAACTGGACAGACACATGCAAAAAATGAATCTGGAACCCTTTCTTACACCATACACAAGAATAAACTCAAAATTGATTAAAAATTTAAATGTGAAATCTGAAACCATAAAACTTCTAGAAGAAAACATAGGAAGTAAACTCTCAGACATTATTCTTAGTAATATTTTTACTGATATATCTCCTTGGGTGAGAAGAAAAAAAAAGAAAGAAATGGGAATACATCAAACTAAAAAGTTCTTTTCCAGCAAAGGAAACCATGAATAAAATAAACATAAACTCCTATTGAATGTGAAAAGATATTTGCCAATGATACATCTGATAAAAGGTTAATATCCAAAATTTATTAAAAACTCACACAACTCAAAACCAAATAAATAAATAAAAATAAACAATACAACTAAAATATGGGCAGAGGACCTGAATAGACATTTCTCCAAAGAGGACATACAAATGACCAACAGACATATGAAAAGATGCTCAATGTCACTAATTATCAGAGAAATGCAAATAAAAACCACAATGAGATACCACCTCACACCTGTCAGAATGGCCATCATCAATAAATCAACAAACAACAAGTTTTGGCGAGGATATAGAGAAAAGGGAACCCTCATGCAGTGTTGTGGGACTGAAAATTGGTGCAGCCACTATGGAAAACAGTATGGAGGTTCCTTAGAAAACTAAAATACAACTACCTTATGATCCAGCAATTCCACTCTTGGGTATTTATCCAAAGAAATCCAAAACACTAATTTGAAAAAAAATATATGCATCCTTATGTTTACTGCAGCATCATTCACAATAGCCAAGATATGGAAACAACCAAAATGCCCATCAATAGATGACTGGGTAAAGAAATTGTGGTACATTTATACAATGGAATATTACTCTGCCATAAAAAAGAATGAAATCTTACCATTTTCAAGAACGTGATTGGACCTAGAGGATATTGTGCTAAATGAAATGTCAGAATGAGAAAGACAAACACCATATAATCTCACTTATATGTGGACTATAAAGAACAAAATAAACGAGCAAACAAAACAGAAATAGACTTATAGATACAGAGAACTGATGGTTGCTAGATGGGAGGGGGTGGGGGGATGGTGAGAAAGGTGAAGGGATTAAGAAATACAAATTAGTAATCACAAAATAGTCATGAGGATGTGAAATACAGTATGGGGAATATAATCAATAATGTTGTAAAGACAATGTAGAGTGTCAGATGGGTTTATCGGGGTACTTGTTGGGAGATCACTTTATAGATTATATGTATCAAACCACTGCTCTGTACACCTAAAACTAATATAAAATAATCATTAAAAAAATATATATAAAATAATCATTTTTCAAAGCTTTCAGATACATCTTCCTACACCACTGTTCTCAGCATATGTTCTCTCCTGAATTATGACAGCAACCCAATAGCTCATTTTATTGACCCCAGGTCCATCTGTCTCACACCCAGCTGCCGTACCTCTGCCAGAGTGTACTCTTAAAATGGGAATCGGATGATGCTGGTTTTCTGCTATAAATTTTTGTACTCTCCACCATCATCCTATTGATTCTTCCATGTTTGCCACGGTTTACTTCTTCCTTTCATGTCCAAAAATGTACTTGCTATCACAAAGTACTGTTTCTGTGCCACATCCAGACATGCCAACTATATTTCATTGACTATCTCGGTTTCTCCCTTGTATGCTTTTCAAGGACCATTTCTCTTTTTCCTTGATGAACAGTAGTTGTTTGTGCATTGGATTGGGCCATAGCTTAGAAAGTTACTAGTTGCCATTAGCAATTCTTGATACTTAAAGAAACCAGAAGAGAAGACTTGCATGAAAGCAACCAACATATAATAGCAAAAGATGGACTACTGAGCCCCGAAATATCTCTTTAGTATAGTGCTAGACTCTATTAATTAGGAGGTAAGGAGATCCATAATAGTTTATCATCTGAGAGGTATAAAAAGCCATTGAGATCATGAATGGAAATGGGAAATTGAAAAAGGGTATGCGGAAATCCTACTCCTGAAAGAGGAATTCTTGTCATTCTTTATTTACTCCGTTCAGATAAGAGTATACAAGATCTCATCCCAGTGGTGAGCAGACAGAAAGAAAAGGCAGTGTGAGAAGAAATGAGGAGGCCTGTGACACCTGAGGCCACTCCGACTGGACCAAATCACATTTCAAAGGCAAAAAAGTTCAGCAAAATCCTCCAAAAGATGCTCAGAGATCAATAAGTACATTAGGCCAAGTCAGTGACGACGGTATTTTTGGAGTTTGGGATATTAGATGAAAAAACCCACCTGGTCCTGTTAACCCGTTTGCATGACCATTGATTTCACATTTTGTGAAGATATAAAAATGCTGAGAACACCAGCTGTTCCTTGGCCAAAGACGCGGTGGGGACCCCAGCCCTGTAGTAAATGACCAACATCCATGGATGGCTTCAGTCACCTGCAGCCTGCCATCTCAGCACAGTTGGCCATTTACAAACCAGTAGGGGTTTGTTACAAGTTTGTTTACCTTTCATAGAACCACCTGCCTGGAGTTAAATTGTCTGGGCTATAAATAGAGAAATAGTGTACAGGATAGTTTTACCATTAAAGAGAAGAGCATTAGATAGTGGGGAAAACAAAAGAAAACACATTCCCATTTTACTGTTTTATAGTAGTCTGGGTAGGGGCTTGGGCATTTTTATCCAGTGAGCTTTGCAACCGGAAAATAAAATAAGGTTAACAGTACCAGCAGGTTTCACCATCTAATATCTGCTGAATGTCATTTTATTATCTCTTGAGGTCAGCGAAAGAACCCAGTGGGATATTAGCCTTGTCAACCCTAATGGCAAACTGATAATCCATTAAGGAAACCACTGTAGTGACCTCCTGAGGGTGCTAGCAGGTGGAACATACTCAGTTCTACAAAAACCAGCTGGGTGCAGTTCAAAGCATCCATAAGCTCTTTAGAATAACACATTGTAGTATTGGTAAGGCCAAAAATGTCCCAATCAGTGCACAGTTCTATAACAATGACCCAACTCGTAGCCTATTTGTTCCTGAAATATGCAGTAGACAATCCTCACAATTTTATGATATAACTGATGTGAGGGATGGGGAATTTTAAAATTAATCTTGAACCTACTATACCAATATTATTTATCTAATTACTGGGCCAAACCAGATTAAATTTGTTTTCTGCTATACTGCATAACGATACATTCACACAGATTTATTTTTTGTAATATTTTTAATTTCTAATTTTAAATAAAAAAATACTTGAGATTTTGGAATTTTAGTATTAGTATCTTTGAATATTTTCAATTTTTACTGTGGTAAAATACACGTAACATAAAATTTTCCATCTTAACTATTTTTAGGGTAAACTTGAAGTCAACTATTTTTTTTCTATCAATTTAACTCTGTATATTTTCTTTCTTTATTCTGATCAAATTTAAAGATTGACAAATTATGATGCTTTGAGTGATCCTGACCTCACACTGACTTTTTTGTGTGTATGTGTGGGAATGTAGGTTTTCACTTTTCTAGGCTGAATAGTAAGGTGTGGGATCGCTAGATCATATGGTAAGAGTATGTTTAGCTTTATAAGAAATTGCCAAACGATTTTCGAAAGTTGCTGAGCAATTTTGCATTCCCACCAGAATGTGTGAGAATTTCAATTGCTCCAAACCTTTGTCAAATTTGGTATTTTCAGCCTTTTGGTACTGATAATAGCTATTCTTATATATTCAGAATGGTATCTCATTGTGGTTTTAATGTGCATTTCCCAAATGACTAATGACTTTGAGCATCTGTTTTACACAATCCCTTGCCATGTATATATCTTCTGTAGTGAAGTGTCTGTTCAATATTTTACCTACTTTTTAAAATTGAGATGTTTGTGTGATGTTTTCTTGTTGACTTTTGAGAGTTCTTTATGTATTCTGGATCAACTTATTTGTCAGAAGTTCTTTTCACTATTTTAATTCTTTTACCCTTCTGTATAAATTTTAGAATTAGCCAGTGACAGTCACAAAAATCCTGATGAGATTTTCATTGGGATTGGGTTAAACCTATTGCTCAATTTGGTAAGAAATGACATTTTAACACTACTGATACTTCCATTCCTTATACAAGGGTGTATTGCTCTAATTATTTAGATCTTTGATTTAATTGTTTTTTGTAGAATTCAGCATTTAGTTTTTTAGATTTGTACCCAAGTATTGCTTTATTTTGGTGTTACTGTAAATGTCACTTCAAAATTTTTGAATTCCAAATTTTCAATACTAGTATATAGAAATACTAGAATTGGTTTTTGTATCCTGTGACTTTTCTAAAATCTCTTATTACTTCTCTGAGTGTTTTCGTAGATTATTTTAGAAGTTTTTAATATGCCTATTACACTGTCTAGGACTCCCAGTATGATTTTGAATAGGAGTGTTAAGAGGATATTTTTGTCTTCTTGCTGATCTTAGGGGAAATTATTCAGTATTTCCCCATTAAGTATATATTAGCTATAGAATTTTTAAATAGATGCCCTTTATCAGGTAAAAGAAATTCCCTTCTACTTCTGGTTTGCTGAGCGATTTTGGAAATTACTGAGATGATTATGTTTTTCTTTCTTAAGTCTGTTATTAAGGAAAATTACACTGATTGAATTTTGAGTGTTGAATCAGCTTTACCCTCACAATGGGGCAATTTAACTTATGGAAATAATTTTTTATCTTCACTAGCTTTTTTCCCTCTCTAAAATCATATATATTTAGGATTTATAAAGGATAGCTCACAACCAATTAATTAAAATTGAACATCCTTAAAAATATCTAACACTATCTCTCATCTACCTAATCAACCTTGCCTGTGTTTAATCACACAGTGCTTGTGATTTGTTTGTATACTAATTAATCCTTTCAGTGTGCTTTTATTGATCACATATTAGGTGCTGGAAATGTGGGAAAGACCCAAAGGATAAAGATGCGATTTTACCCTTAATGAAGTTTGCCCAGGCTTGCGGTATGAACAAAGTGCTACAGAGGTGTGGAGAAAAGGCATCTAAATCAGACTGCATAGGAAGTGAAGGGTTTTCAGAAGAGGTGCCTTGAGCTGAAGTTGGAAGGAGAGGTCTTTCTGTATATATGTAGTGTATATTTTACGATTTTCTCCCCTTAGCTATCATTATCTACCCAATGTAAGGCTCTAGTAAGTGTGAAGTGAGTTCTGTAACTCAGCCACCCCACTATAGTTGACTAGGTAAGAGGTGCACATCTTTCTCTGTGCAATTAATCGACTGGCTGGAATGAAGGATCTTAGTCTCTTCCCAGTAATCTGAAAGAGGAGGGTTGCAGAAGGATGGTCCTGTTTTGGTGCTAGATCCTAAGGCAGAGAGGTTACCATAGAGACCAGGAGTTGGTTGCCATCTTTAGCCATTTGAAAGTTAGAGAATAAACAGGGAAAGTCAGTCTTCTTTGAGAGGAGGAAAAAAGGAAAATACAAGACCCTGAGGGAAGAGGATGGAGAAACTGGCAGCCTCAGAACTTGGTAGCTTACAAGTTCTTATAAGGTCCAGTTGAACTTCATTTCCTTAAGTGTACTATATGACTTCATCACAAATTTGATTTTGCATTAGAGTTACCTGGGAAGATTTCTGATTCTTGAAACTAAAAGATCCTTGATTATATTAGAGATTCAGTAGGACAGGTTGAACCAAAAGACCCTTGAGAGACAGTGTGGGATTGATTGTGGCATCAGGATGAAATGGAGCTAGTGAAGAGCTAGTGGGTAATAGGGCTGGGTGTAAAGTAAGGTTCTAATCATCCATGCTGTCTAAACCGCGAATGACAATCACAACCTTTCAGGATCTCCTTTACTCTTGACTTCAAGAAAGCAATCCTCATTTAATTTCTTTCTTAAATATTGTCCTGTTCCTTCATGTCTCCTTTAGTATTTAGGTCAGGGGTCAGAAAATTTTCTGCAGAGAATCAGATACTACATATTTTAAGCCTTAAGGACCATGTGTTGTGACTACTTAACTCTGCCTTGTGGTGGGAAAACAGCCACAGAGATATATAAACAAATGAGCATGGCAGTATGCCAATAAAACTTTATTGACACTGAACTTTGAACCTTATATTTTTACACTTGAAAAAATAATATTCTTTTGATTTTTTCCAGTCAGTTAAAAATTCTTAGCTCATGGCTTGTACAAAAACAGGTGGGCCGTTGTTTACCCACCACTGTTTTAGAGGCTCGATAAGCACTGTTTTCAATTCCTCAGAAAGTCTTTTTCCTTTCTGCCTAAGCCTCCAGCTTGGTTCTCCGGATTAGTTTTTTGGTCTCATCACTGGCTTTCAAAGCCAGAAGCCTTAGATTAATAATCAATGTGTTAATCTCCTTTGTTCTCATATGCTAGCCTTTGCCTTCTTCTGCCATGTTTTCTTTAGACTATATGCCAGTTTATTCTAATTCTTCAGCTATAATTTATTCCAGCTATTTTACACCAGTTCTGTGACAATCTCTTCCAAGCTGAATTCTCCTTTTCTAAGAGACCCTTAACTCATTGCTAAATCTTTCTTTTCCAGCATGCCACATGTTCAAATCGTTTTCTTTTGCTTCTTCACCATGTTTTTAGCCTCCATATTTCAGTTCAGTTTTACATATAAAATGTATTTTGAAAAGAACAAAATGCAACATAGGCAGTGTCAATGATAGTTATCTCAGAGTGGCAGAGAATTTAGGAAATTAAAAAATATAAGCACACTATAACTGTTGGGCTTGGTTAGTTCACTAAAACTTTCTGATGAAAATATTCCATGAGCAAAATTATTATTAAATACTTTAATAAAAATATATAATAAATAAAATGTTTACTCCATAACAACAAATGCATCCTTTATATTATAATTTATTTAATCAATCACTTATGTGTGGACATTTTGGGTAATAGTATTTTTTTCACCTTTACTAATAGTGTTTTGTTGAAAACCCTATTGACTGCTTCTTTGTACACGTTCATGATTATTTAACTACTTAATTGGAATATGTTCTGAGAGGTGAAACTGCTACATCAAACATTTGTTTGGTTATTTAAGTTTCATAAAAGTGAACCCTTTGTGAGTCATCTCTGAACACATTTTTTGTGGGAAACGAGTAAACTCGTCATATCGCCTCT
The DNA here is from genome assembly GCF_057876585.1 of Rhinolophus sinicus. Classification (NCBI taxonomy): domain Eukaryota; kingdom Metazoa; phylum Chordata; class Mammalia; order Chiroptera; family Rhinolophidae; genus Rhinolophus; species Rhinolophus sinicus. The sequence goes on along the minus strand of NC_142501.1, from coordinate 110,217,879 downwards.
AGTTGGAACCAGCAAAAATTTTGCAAAGTAAATAAATAGAGACCTCTTTTTAAACTAAAACACTGAAAGTTTCATAGAAAAATATCAAATAGATCGAAAGATATGAGTATTTTACGGAAAGTCTAATTTTGGCGAGAAAATGTCAAAAAAGCCCTGTGTTACAATGTGATTTGGTGGGAAAATGCCCGCTTACAAAGTGTACCAATGTCCGACATAAAACAAGCTCAATAAGTATAAACTGAACTGCTTTGAATCTGTTTTTCCTACACACACACACACAAACTAGTTTGAAAATACATAGTGGGTATTCTTTGCTGTACTTGGTAATGTTAGCTTGGTTGTCAACATAAGCATTGTTATCATTATTATTAATAGTAGTAATAAAAGTCCTATAGGGTAAGACATTCTTTAAGATGTGATTTAGGCATTGCCTTCCGTACTCTTCCCCAAATCTTCCCTGATGCCTTCAGGCTTAGTTGACCCTTTTCTGTTCCTATGATACCTTGTTTATATTTCCATCCTGGCACATATTGTTTTCAATATCTTGTATAATTATCTGGTATGTGACCATTACCTCTTCTAAGTTGTTAATATAGCAGAGGTTCTAAACTTAGAAAGTTGTCATAAATATTTGTTAACATATCATGTACGGCGGGGTTTAAATCCCTCATACCCCTCTGTTCCGGCAGGTTTTTAAAAGAAACTACTTTAAAATGCACTCTTCTCTATAAAGCGTAAATGCTTCTATGTCATTTATTATTTTTCTATGGAATTTTTTAGGATTTACTCACCTATGATGTTAGTAATCCCTCCTGGTGTGATACTGCAGAAAGCAGCTTCCTTCAATAAAATGTGCAAAGTAAAAAGAGTCAACAGTAAAAACGAGAATTCTCGTTATCCATCCTTAACGCATGGCTCAGAAAAAACGAAGATTCTCGTGATCCGTACGCAACGTGTTAATAAATGAATGTATGTGCAAGGTACTTGATTTAGAGTCAACCTAAGATGCCAGCAGATAGGTGGTTTACCAATGATTCTCAGATTTGAAACCTATTAAAAAAAACAACCTGAGATATTTATACAATTTAATAAATAGCTGGAACATAAATATCCTGATAGAAATGTTTTCCAATATTCCAGGAAAATAACAATGATCAGTTCCCTTCACGCACAATGTGTACAGTTTACATCCAGCAAACTAAAGAAGACGCAGATCTGGTGGCATCTGTCTCGATGTGAGGATGATGGTACCGAATAGCTACAAGAGAGACTGTGCTGGAGTCGGCTGGACTTAAAGTCACCTCAAGTATATGCTCTTGTATATACAGAGACATATATCAGAAGGATGGAAATGCATTTAGAAATGTTCATGTTCTTTCTCAATATATAAAATGTTAGTTACCATAGCAACAATGGATATAGATTCACTTATTTTCTTTTTATTATAAGAAAAATAAGAAGAAGCTGAAATATTTTACAATAAACTTTCAATAGATGTCTAGAAGAATATTTTTGCAATCATCTAAGATATTTGAAAGAATATGTTAAAATGGGAATAGAAGATTCTTTCTTAATAAAAACTCATTGAACTATTCACAAAAACCCATCAAGTGACATATATTTCTAAATAATATGAAACCTTCTAGTGTAGGATGAATAATATTTTGTTTTTGCTATTTGGATCTGAAAGGAAGTCAGATTTATTTTAGGGAACAATATCTGAAACTCAGAAATGTGACTATTACCTTTTGAATGCTGAATGCTTTCCTTTGTCATATATAATTCCTAGTCTCAAATGAGCATGTTTTACATTAAAAAAAAATAAAAAAGAATCAATGACCAAGAATTACCTCATTGCAAAAAAATATTAACTGTCGAAGAAAACAAGAAAGAAGTCCTCAAGGAAACATAGCAGTTATAGCTATTGAAATAACTATACCATTATTATATTGGTTAACAGTGAATTCAACTTAGTTCTTTAAATATTGAATTGAAACACGCAGATAATAAATTAGGAGACTCATCAAACAACACTGTGATAAAAAGTGTCCTAAGATTATATTCTATGCTTTTCTCTTGAGCTTAGAAACAGAGCTTCACCCTCATATGTGGTTCCATTTGGATGTTTCACAGCTGAAGTTGTGGCCTCCATCCACCCCTAACAATTGTCCTTCCTGGTCTGCCTGCATACTTGGCAGTGCCACCCACCCAGAGAAACCAGAAACATGACCATCTTATACCCGCTCTGTCAAGATTCCCTTCTCACTCCTTCAAAACCATCCAATAAGCTTCTTCTAACTGATAAAGATTTTTGCCTCTTGATTATTTCCTGAACCCATTGCTCCATCTCCTTTCTGACTACAGCTTCTCTAGATAAGGCCCTCATTTGCTCCTATCTGGGCAACTACCGTAGTTTCCTCACTGGTATGTCTTTCTCTCCCTCCAATGCCCTCCCTCCCCCCATCACTCCCTCCAACCTTCTGGGCGTGGCTCCTCACGCTCATCTTCCTCAGAGTGATGGCAGAGCAGCACTGACTTTAACAACAAACTCCCATTCTCTCATGTCCTCACCCAAGCCCTTTAAACATAGCCCCTGACCTAAGATAAAGTTGAAATGCCTGTGCATGGCGTTTACTTTGCCACTGCCTCCCCCTTCACCCTCACTTTCCTCCTTCTCCAGATGGTTGCTGTCCTTGAATAATTCCAAGCTGTTTATCATTGACTATACACGATTCACACCTCTGTCCCTTTGTTTGTCCTCTTTCCTGGAATTTCCTTTCCCACCTTCTTCATCTCTTCATCTGAGGAATTCTTCCTCATCCTTTTAACATGCAGACAACATCTTTCCCAGGAAGCCGCCCTGGGACACCAGCCTGGTTTCCATTCTCTCTGCTTCCACAGTGATTGTTACTAACCTTTAGAAAAGTGCCCATCACCTACGGAACCTACCCTTTGCCTTCACGTGGAACCATCCCAAGGTCAGGAACAGGTCATTCTCACCTTTGAATCCTCAGTAACCAGCATCAAACTTCCCTGAGAAGAGAGGGCCAAACTCCTAAAAGGCTCAAATATCAGGCTGTTTAAGGTTTTTAATATGATAGTTACTTCTGGTGTAATTGTCTGACAGCTCCTTTTAAATGAAGGGATGAAGTTTTCCAAAGTTCTTACCAGACATCTCATTTTGAACCAAACTTAAAAAGAAAATGAATAGAACCCTGGAACGAAAGGCAGTGTAAAATGTGGAGACGGGAGGAAGAATGTCATCAGAGGAAGCTATGCACTTGTTCCTTGTGGCACAAATGAGAGTAGTTTCAGCATGTGATTTCTGTGTCACCCACCTTCCCTGAGGGAAGAAGCACATGCTGGGTGGGCACACTGATCTCAGAACCACATAGCATTAACTAGGAAACAATATCTTTAGTATTAAGAAAAAGAGGCAAAGAGCAACCTCTGTGTTCTGTTATCCCCAGTGATGGACTGGCTTTTGCTAGCTTGTTCTCGGCTCAGGGAAGTACATACCGTGTTTCCCTGAAAATAATACCTAATTGGAAAATAAGCCCTAGCGTGATTTTTCAGGATGACATCCCCTGAACATAAGCTGTAATGCGTATTTTGAAGCAAAAATTAATATAAGACCCAGTCTTATTTTTGGGGAAACATGGTATATTCTATCACTCCTTTCCATTGGGAGCCATTTAATGTTTAAACAACATGGCCAGATGTGGTTACATTCTTCTCCAGAAACAGGAAGGCACTAAATTGAATTCTAATGCCTCAGATGAGTATGTGTGCTCCACCAAACACCTCCCTTACCACTAGGAAATCACTTAGGCACTGGCGATCCTTCTGGTCATTAACCAATACAGGTTAAACGCCTATATGGGTATCTATGGAATGAAACATTCCATATCTATTCAAACAATGGCCTCCCACAGGACACACATCTTATTATTGAAAACAGAGGGGCAACCAAATTCTGAATCTGAGGAGGAGTTAAGGTTATCTACTGCCACCTTCCATACTCTTGCTTGAAAAATATATTGCTGTGTGTGCACAGCAGGACTGCATGTCTGGCTGTTTAACATCGAGACCATTGGTGCTGCAAAGGCAACTTGAAAAGAAGTGTTTAAGAGCATTGGCTGGTCATATAAATAATATCCAGCATGACATTTCCATTAAAAATGGTCCAAGTGCATGTTCAGTGAATTTCAAGAACCTCAAACTGCAGCATGAGAAATTGGATGTCTTCCTGTCTGCTCCAATTGTCCCGTAGTCTCTGCCAAATGGCTGCAAGATGTTGCTGGACTCTATAGATTCCAACTAGTGACTGTACAAATATAATACTTATTACACCAAAACTCTTTCGTCTGAAAATAAATGTATACATCGCTATTCTCCTGTGTAAACTGCTGATTTTAAGAGCATCAGCACTGTGAGTTATCCTTGCCAGTAACAATAATAAAAACAATTTACATTTGCATAACATTTGATTCTCTAATGGTACTTTTTCACTTTCTAATTTGATCTTTACCAACAGTCTGTGAAATATAGTGACTACTACCTCCCATTACGGAATAGGAAACTGGAAAGAGGAGGGATTAAATGGAAAAGTGAGATATTTGCACTTCTGATACTAAATGATTGTCTAGTTTGGAGAGTCATGAGCCTCTGAATTAGGCAAAAATTTGGGACCATGTTCATAGTGTCTTTATAGACCATAGCTACTGTGGATAACGACACTTGGCTGTAGTGTACCAGTATATATTACAAACAAGCAGCTTATGATTAAGCACATGGGCTTTGGAGCAAGACTATATGAGTTCAAATTCCAGCTCGGCCATTTACCACCTGGGAGAGATTGGGCTTCAATTTCCTCTCTTGCAAAAGGGCCTCATTCATAAGAATTGTGGTGAGGTTTAAAGGAATTGGTGTACACATGCATTCACACAGAAAACACTTAGAATAATACCTGGCAGACAGCAAGTACTCAACGATATTAGCTGTCACTAGTGTTTGTTATTTTATAGGGCATGAAACATCTGAAAGCCCTGAGAAAGTGTATAATATCACACAGTAAGTGGCCGAGCTGAAATAGGAACATAGTTCTGAGTCTAACACCAAACTCACAGGGGAAGCCATCTAAAAGAGGAGTGAGAAGTGTTTGGAGCCTGTATGTATGGCTGGTCACTGCCCTAAATCTAAAGTTGCGGGCTGTGTATTGAAAGGAACAATGGGATGGGGTCAATCAGCGAGAGACAGGAAAAGGGGTGCCTTTGAGTGATTGCAGCCATTCCGGGTGTCAGATCTCAGACCCCTTGGTTGTGCAACTTTTTATAGAAAGCCTGTGGAAACATAATGGTAGGCAGGGGTGACCGTGGTTCAGCGTCACAGACATCTCATCTTTTCTCATAGTGCTGCAGGGGTTATGCTACAAATTGAAAGTTCGAGCTACATGAAAGGAACTGACACACCAAGCCAGGAAGCCTTTCCTTCTGCAGAAAGCTCTGATCTTCAAGTTAGCAAATCTGGAAGGGGCAGATTTGACGAGAATGATTTCAAATTTTGCAATTTCAGAGACTACAAGTGTAACAAGGGAATTAGGACCACCACGTCCAGCACTGATAAAATACTTTTTAAAACTCCAAATGTAGAACTGAGGTAGGATGGACATAGAACACCCCGTGCTTCCTGGCCCTAATATTAGGGTAATTTCATGCTGGGAGTCAGGTGTGGGCTCCTTGGGGTTGGGGATGCTCAGAAGGCACCCCTCTTAATCACCTTCCCCCACACCAATGTAGAACAAGCTCGCCCCATGACTTGTCATCCTACCCCAGTGAGTAGAGATGCTCGTTTGCTTTTAGATGCAGCTTCCTAAAAATAGCCCTCCAGCTTCGTAAGGGGGAAGGAGCTGGAGGGCTTGCCTCCCGGTATTCTAAGATATGTGGCATTGAGGAAATAGATCTCCCTCAGGATGAGAGAGGAAAGAGAGATCATTTTTAAGAAAGGAGAAAGATGGAGGAAGAGTATGAGTTAGAGTTTTAGGAATACAAGATAAAAGGAATAATTAATCAAAGGTGTATCAACATAAGAAAGAGAGAAAATTGTGAGATGGACATTACATCTGGATGCCACAAATCACTCTGCTCACTTAATGCCCATAATTGTCCTGGGAGGCAGCTGATTTTCCTCATTCTACTAGAAGGGAAATAGGCTTCGTGAATTTTTAAAGCATCTTCAAGTTCACAGAGGCAGTAAATGGCAGAGAAGAAATTCAAACATGTATCTGTGATTGTAAAGCCTGGGTTCTTTGCCATCAAAAATCCCCACAAGAATAGTAATAAAAGCTAATATTTATGGAGAACTCTCTAAGTACCCCACACTGTTCTACAGAGTTTACACGTGTTAACTATTGAATTTTACATTAAATTACGTACAACTGATTTAAGATTTATGTATAATTGTACCCATTTTGGAGACTCAGACACTGAGACTTTAAGTAACTTGCCTAAGATCTCATGGCTAATAATTGTGTGTGCAGAGTTCTGAAAGAATACACATCAGAAGAAAGCTTCCAGGGCTAAAGAGAGATTCTAAGTAACATTCCAAATGTCATTTAAACAAAGCCTTGTCTGTGTGGGTGGAGGGCAGTGGAGTGAGGGGTGGTGGTGACCTGAGCTGTAGGGAACTGACACTTGACTGGTGTTAAGAGAGAAAAGGAAAAATGAGCTGGGGCACAGCAGAAAGACTAGGGCAACGGCCATCAATAGCAGCAAGCAAAATCTGGATAGAATAACGGGGGGGGGGGGGGTGAGGAGGAGGAAAAACGTCATCTTAGCCCACTGAGTGGCTCCGCTCAGCAGAGCTAAGTAGGGCACTTGCCATCAGCTGAAGAACAGCTTAGAGCTGAGCAGGCAGGGAGGGAGCGCCTGGGAGGTTGTCTCACTGTGAAGCCGAGGAAGTGGATCTGAGGTCCACTCAGAAAAAAACAAACCAAACCCAAACAAAACAAACCTCCATTTTCCCAGAAATGAAGGTCCGGAAGACGAGAGCTCAGTATAGACAGGAGGCTGCTGGCAGGCGTGGCCTTGAGGACTGGGCATAGGGACTTTGAATTAGAGGAAAACAGGAGGGCCTGGAAGGGCCCATCTCCGTAATTAAATCCACTCTCAGCAACAGAGCAGTGTGAGGCTGGACTGTGTGTCCTCCCTCTCATGTGGGCACCTAGCCTGGCGCTGGGCCACAGGGTCTGGTTTCACTTCCTCTGCCTGGGAGGAGATGGTGGAGGAAAGCTGTGATCCAATGTACAAACGCCAGCCGTAGAGATAGTCTCTTTTTTCCCCCTGAGTAGTTGCAGCCAAAATGTAATCCTTACTGATTGCCCAAAGCAATAGTGACCTCCCTTCATTATTTTACCCAGAATGCCTCTGTGTCCAAGTGTCAAACCCAGAGTCAGAATGATCTCTGTGGTCCAACAATTTATCCCTTTATGCATCTACACAGCATATTTCTATAACGACATGAGACCGTTCTTTCTCCAGCGCTCTAAGTCCTGACAAACATTCAGAACCTCACTTTTCGCTGTGTCTTGGGTCCAGGATGTAGGTGTATCTCCTTCTGACGGGGCCATGCAACTACAAGAACAATTTATTTTAAGGGAAAATTGCCCACCGTTTAGAGTAAATAAAGTTGAGAGCAGGGCTGAGAGACTTCATTTTCACTTCCTAGTACAGCAAGTAAAGAGTGAGCTTCCTTCACCTTCAATTGCTCTCCTCAGAAAGTTTTTATTTAGTTTAATCGAAGAAAGCACAGTTTCTAGACCAAAGAAGAAGAAAATAAGACAAGGCAAGGCAAGTAAGTAAAAGACATTTCAGCTCGGACTTTTCAAAAAAAAAAATTTCTCTTTTTTTCTCTCATCCCTTTCTCTCTTTCTCTCTTTCCTCCTCCCCCTTTCTTTGTTTTATTAGTATTTTACCAACAATCAATTGTGTCTAATATGAAGCATCACTACCATAGGTAAAGGTGTGATCTACAAATGACAAGAGAAAAGGGATGTAACAAAATGAACTGAAATATGCGTTCAAAGCCATTGTTGTAATAATATATCTTATAAGAAACGTCCACAGGGGAGCTGGTATATAAATAGAAGCACAGTGTGAAATAAGGACCATGATTTATTTTCCGCCGAAGCTGCTGATTCTGTGCCAGGGAACAACAATGCTAACAAGAGAACGCACTAAGTAATGCCCCTTAGATGTCTGTCCTTTGTGTGGCAAATACTGTATGTTACACAAGGAGCAGTGGCATGTGCTCCCAACTACATGCTCTTTTTTTTTTAAAGGATTAAAGGACACCATTCTACATAGGGCTGTCAGACATCAGTCAATGTGGGTTGAAATAAACCACAATGAGTGACGCCCAAGTGGGTTTAATCTGAAAGGTAAATGAAGATACTGTACTCCCAAGAAATTTAAATAATGATATATAAATTATTTATTTTCCGGGCTGTAATTCAAATAATCAACGGGGTAGGAAAAATAAAAGAATAACGGGCTGTGTATTGTATTTCACGTAGTATAGGTGTCTCAGCCTAATGAGTCTCCTGGATCCTAGTTTGCTTTGACTATCACCAGGGGTGATTATAGCTTGCAAAAGCAGACCAGAAAAAAAGCATGCCTTCCTATGTCTTGGGCTGTAATTAAAGCCACAGTCATCAGATAGTGAAGAGGCCAGCTGCAGCCCTTCAAACCGTTAGTACTCTGGCATTAAAACTAGATTACAGCACAAAATATGTACCAAAAATAATCCCAATAAAAATTTGCACATTTGATTACTTAATTGATTTTTTTCTTCTAGATATGAATAAATGACCCAAGCTAAATGCCAGTTCCTTGCAAAGAATTTCATTTAAGCTTCACTGAATTGAAAAGGCTCAACCAGACTCAACATTTCCAACTTCCTAGCAAGTAGCAGAAAATCTACCTGACAGTTGCTATGGAAACACGAACAGGAAGAGTGAACCACCAGCCTATAAATCCACAGAGAAACCTTTCTTAATTGGAAGGCCTTTAACCCACACATTTTTCTCATAGCTTCAGAGCTTATTTCTAAAGAGATTATTAAATTCCTCAATTGACTTATGAAGGATGCTTCCCACTATATTACGGTGCTTTGGGTTGCTAGTTCTTTATATCTGTTTCCAAAATTACAAAGCAGACCAGGGATAATAAAAGTTAACACAGATGTTTCAATGAAAAATCCATATGATGTTCTGAAAATAATGTCAGCGGCAATGCTGAACGAAAAGGATTCCAATACATGAACCAAAATGGTGTAGACACGATTGTTTCGAAGTTATTTCTAAGTCATCAAACTTCTTCACCCAACCCTGAATTGAAGATTAATGCAGATAGGAAATCCTGACAGCATTTCCCAATGTTTAAGAACAGTGACCAAATTGGAAAAATGAATAAACGAGCTGGGGAAATATGTTAATTTTATACTCACTCTTGATTTAAAATGCTCCTCGCAACTGAAAGTAAATACTAACTAGTATGTGAGTGACTCTAAACAAGAAGCAAATAAACACAACTCAATGTTTCTGTGAATCTCAATTGAATTGGGGTAGTTTTGGTTGACTAATTCATTACTCAATTGAATTTTGTAATACAATCTACATGAGGAGGAGTTATAACAGAAAAGGTAGAATATATAAATCTACCCATATCCACAGGGAACCTTCTCTCCTTCCTTCCTGCTATACTAAAGACATGTCTCTCTGTTCAGCCTAAGCCAATGCCCTGATTAGATTCAGTTTTCACCCTCTTCAGCTTCCCCAGGCACCTTACAATAGGTACCGTGCTTACAAATTGGCAAAGCCGCCAAGCCCACATTCCACTTTTGTACTGCTGTGTCTCTCCTCTCCGTTTGAGCCTGATATTTGAATAATCTGTTTTTCTCCTCACTGCATCGACTTCCTTACTTTCCATCTCACTTCAATTCCCAGCAAGATGGTGCCCACTCCTGTGACCACTCTCAGTCTGCACAGCCACTGACTGCTCCTCTGGCATGGTGACTTCTCCCATCTTCTTTATGTGAACTTTTCCTTCGTTTCCATTCTATGGCACTTTCTTTTCACTTGTTTATTTTCTGCTTTCTTTGTGATATTTCTTAGGATCTTTCATAAACTCTCTTCTTCGTCCACTTTCTGTCCCCTTTGGGCAACCTCAAACTCTCCCATGGCTTTAATGACCACCAACACATTAATGGGTCACAAATATTGTTTTCAACCTCATTGTAAAAAGGGGGATACAAAATATCTACTTCATCAGACTGCTGAGATCACTGAAGACAACATTTAAAACTTGTCTGACACAGTATCAGCACTCAGCAGAATATTAGCTATTATGAGTTTGTCTTTGAGACTCCTTAAAGACAGCACGTGCGAGCTGAATTCTCTGTCTTTTCCTCATAGTGTTTCTTCCCATTGGTTCTGTCTCAGCAAATCTCCTACTTGTCTGCTCTGCTCATTTTAATCATCAACTCTATCCAAAAATGTCCCTTATCCTTCTCAAGTCAGAGACAGATGCCCCTCTTCTGGGCTATCAAAGCTCGCTGCAGTCTTAATGGTTGGAACCTATGCATTGTAATTGCCTATTTACTTGGCTCTACTCATTTTTGAGAGGGCAACACTGTATCATTTATGCACAGGTTTAGCCTAGAAAAAAAATTTATTTAGCTATGATTGAATGAAACTGGATACGTTCATAAAATAAAACATTCACAAACATTCTTAACTTATTCCTTCATGGTTTTCCTTAAGGCAATTGGCAACTTCCTGTTTCATCCATTTACTGACATCTTATAGAAACGTCCAGTATTACTTTCATTTCAAAATTATGTTGGATAACATGACATTGTCAAGTAATACAGGAGGTAGGGTGGGGTCACAAAGTATGTGTGGGGGGGTGTTGAAAGGTTAAGGGTATGATACAACGCAACGTATATTCATCTACACAGGCAATGTTTACCCAGCATTTAGATTGAAATCCTTCTTTCCTCTGGAAAATGTACCTGGTGTCTATTGTGACCATTAATTGCCTATGGAACGAGAGTGTTGTTTGGAATCATTTGTTTGACGAAGGGGACAAACTCTTTCTCTGGTTAATGTGCTCAAGAGCTCAAGAGATCTTATCTGACCAGGTGCTTTGAAGCCCCTCCCTCTGTTGACACTGGGGGGCTGGGCAGAGATGGGAATTTCAGTCAATGTGCATAGGTAACAACTGAGGGAAGAGAACCTGGGGGACAGGGGACACCAGCTTCCACCTAACAGTGGTTGTGGAAACAAAACCACCTGAGATCAGTATACATACAATTATCTCACAAACAATGAGTGAGGCCAAAGCACAGTAGCTGGAAGCCCTCCTGATTTACACAGATGATAGCACATTCACAGACACTCACATGCTCATGAGGCTGTCACTTTGTGGCTTCCTTTCTCAACCCTCTGTGTTCTGTTTCACATACTTCCAACTTACAAAACTCCGAAAGGGCCAGGGTGGGACAGTGGGCACAAACACAATGTATGTTGCTCAGTCAGATCTCATTACCCAACAGAAACCACTGAGAGTTCCATGACCTCCCACTTGGGGTGGGTATACATGTTAGTGGAGCTCTGATCCTCAAGAGGTCTGATTCTGAATCCAGCTCTGCCTCTTCCGGGCTGTGTGACTCTGGGAAAACTTACTGAACCTCACTCAGCTGCCTCTCTTGTGAAGAAGAGAAAATAGTGCCTGCCTTAGAGGGTTGTTGACAGGGTTATATAAGGCACGTGGATAAAATTGTTTAGACCAATAAATGTTCAGTAAAATGCAGCTAAAGAAGGAATGAGCAATGTAGCTCCAGTCGACATGAGGTCATCTCAAGTGAACATTGCAGTTAAACCTTCCAGTGCTTTGATCAAAGGGATCAGCGAATTAATTAGCTCATGTATTGTTTCACCACCTGGAATATCACTTAGGATTTAAACACTAATAACTGTAGCTGTCTTTTTGGCTCTGACTCTTTTCAAAACACATAATTTCAAAAATATATTTTGCAGTAGGAGGCTTTCAGCCTGCTCTTTAAAATTTAGAAATTGAAATTCTAATTTCTTTATTGAAAAACATAAAATGCTAAAATAGCTTTCGTAACATATCTGTGTTGTACAAGATAATTACATATTGGACAAAAAGCAATTCCATATAGATAGTGGAATCAAATATTTTTTTTCTTTTTTTTTTTTTTTTTTTAGTTGTGCTTTTCTGTAAAAACAGGTACCAAAATCATATGTCTGAATGAGAACGAATTTGGAAGTTTGGCTTACTGGTTTAATTCACTCACCTGCATTCTACCTGTTGAAATTCTACCATATGATATTATGACACATTGTTTCACACCAGTTGACTAATTTAATCCCCATAATAACATTGACATGTACATAGATTTTTGGATATTATTCCCATTTTTATAGATGATAAGGCTACAAAATCAGAGAACTAAAGTAATTTTCATAATTGCATGAAGAATTAGGCAGAATCAAAATTCACATCCAGCTGCCTGCTAACAAAGACTATTGTTTTTTTGACATTACCTTGTCTCATGATATAATTATACTCCACCTTCATGTGTTTCAGTAGTTTTGTAATTCCACTGTTCTCTATTCTTTATTCCTTCCCCCTTCCTCTTTCCTTCCCTCCTTCTCTCTCTTCCTGCTATCTTTTCACACATGTGTATTTCTCCTGCCTAAGGACCTTCCTTTCTAGTCAATATTTAGTAGTGTATTTAGTACAGCAATTTATCAGGACAGATTGTTGAGTAGCATGGTTGCTGTTTTCTTTTGCTAATGAAAAGGATGAAATCCCCCTGTAATACAGTGGTGCCATCACTCTTGGGTTCCCCACCATGGTCCTCTTACCTCTTCCTACCCAAACTTAAGCACAAATCTAAAATGTGTGGGAACTCATATTCTTTGTTCCCACTTTCTTTTTCAATTTTAGTTTCAGTTTTCTTTGTGTAAATGTAGATAAATAAAATCATGGAGTAGGAGACCTCAAAACTTTAGGAATTTGAATTTTATCACAAATTCAAATTCTAGTTTATAAGCTTCAATACCCAACATTTTGTAAGTACAATTTTCTCCTAGTAATAAGTATGATTTATACATATATGTATATGTACAAACACACACACACACACACCCCTATATATAATGCTATTAAATCTATTTTCTAATAGTGACTATATAGTAATTCAAAGTAACAAGTTAAGAGGACTAAAACGCACATAACATACAGGTTGGAAAACAACGTTTTTGAGCAAAAGAGCAGTCATGTGTCATACTTACTGGCCTTTATTAACCTACTAATCCTCCTATACAATATATCCAAACAGAAAGACAATTATTTATTTTATTAAGCATCTCACTGTCATAATTTTCTTTGTGGCTTATGCTTTCCCAAAACCCCACCAATTTCTATTTCTCCAACTGATTTCTCAGTGAAGACTTAATGAAAACGAGAGCAGATATACCAACAGCATCACCTTTACTTGCTGTTTACAATTACTGGGGAGGTCAACTTTTACCTGGATCCCTCTTCCCCCACCCTTTCCTATGAAGGAGGGAAAGTCAAGCGGAAGGAAGGAGAAATAAGTAAGGCTATGCATTGTCATTTATAGAACTTAATGAATCAGATTCTTATAGCACATACACCTCTGTCACTCACTTTAGAAAACCTGGGGAGCAATATTAACTCTTAGAGCTTTCCTCTCCCCAGTAGTGTTTATATCCCTTCAGAGTACTAAATTCAGTCTTCTTCCCTTGAGGGATAGGGTAAGAAACTCTTTCTTTTCCTTTTTTTTTTTTTTTTTTTTAGAATTACAGCATTCCTAGGAAAAGGACCATTTTTAAAGAGGAGGAAAATGAAGTTTACAGACAAGAAACTTGCCTGCAGTCACAGACGTGATCCAGTTTAGAACAGCGATTCACAGCCAGATCTTTCCACTGAATCTACTTCTGTTCTCTTAAAAACATAATTAATTCTTTTAGATAAAAATGAATTCATGCTTTAAATACATCTTTGGGTTCTGATTTTCAGTAATTGCAGAGTAGCGTGTATTAGATTAGTTTTCCTACTGATAACAATTATATTAAAAAAGGTATTTGAAGGCACTTAAGAGTGACCAAAATCAGGTAGAAAGAGAGGGCCCAACTCTTGACAGGAGAAACCACAGTGAGTGAAACCTAAGTATTATAGTTGTCCCCCTTATCTGCAGTGGATATGTTCCAAGACCCACAGGGGATGCCTGAAACTGCGGATAGTACCAAACCCTATATATTCTGCATTTTATCCATCCATCCATCCACATCTATGATAAAGTCTAATTTATAAATTAGGCTCAGGAGGAGATTAACAACAATAACTAATAATAAACTAGAACAATTACAATACACTGTAATCAAAGTTATATGAATGTGGTGTCTCTCTCAAAATATTTTGTTGTACTGTAATCACTCTTCTTATGATGATGTGAGATAATACAATGCCTACGTGTTGAGATGAAGTGAGGTGAATTACACAGGCACTGTGACGTAGAGTTAGGCTACTATAAGGGTTGCTGGAACATGAGCGTTATGAAACCGCGACAGTTGATCTAAAAACTCAAATGGCGACTAAAAGACTAAGCAGTGAGGAATATATACAGAGTGGAGACACTGGACAATGCAATTAGTCACATCCCAGGTGGCATACAGCAGGACTAGGCAAGATTTCACCATGCTACTCAGAGCAGTGCACAATTTAACAATTATGAATTTTTTTCTTTCTGGAATTTTATATTTGATATTTCATAATGCAGTTGATTGGTGGTAACAAATCCACAGAAAGCAAAACTACAAATCTTATAGCTTTTCCCCTAAAGGGAATCCGCAATCCTCCCAGCCAGGGATGGACAAGATCAAATAGGAAGACACAGCTTGATTAGCCTGATGTAAAAAGGATAAAATCTGGGGATGCAGAGTGGCTGGCAATTGAGAGGTGAGGGATCCTGAAAGGAACAGAAGTACAAAGGGAGAAGCCCCAGAATTGGCATATAAACTCCTTTCAAATTCTTCAAACCTTGAATGGTGTTATTTGTTAGACAAGGCTCCATTGGGCTTAGGAGGCTAACAGTAGTTTAAAGCTGAGAGAGCTGACAGGGGTTTCTACTGCTGAGCATCACAAAGAAGACTGAATTAGGAATTCAGGTCTCATCAAGTTAGAGGGACCTGGTAAATATTTTGGGCTTTTCATTCAAATCCCAAAAGGAGTAGGAATACTACCCAATGATTAAGGTATTCACACTAGAATTAAGGAAAAAACAAACAGACCCACCTTAACACAATGTGATATAAAGATGATGTATTACAGAATTGTACACCTGAAATCTATGTAACTTTACTAGTAAAGTAACTATGTAACTATGTCACCCTAGTAAACTTTAATTTAAAAAAAGTTTAAAAACCAAACATCTAGCAGTCTAAGTTGATTTGCAGCAATTTAACTGTACCAGAATAAATTTTTTTCAGATTCTTCAGAGGAGGATAGTAGAATACAAAGTCTCAACAAGATATAATCCATATTTTTAAAGAAGATATATAAAGAGAAAAATCCGTCTGTAAAAATAGACCTACAGAATATAGAAGTAATATATGTACATATTCATTTGTAGGCAGGCTTTTTTTCTTAACTATGATAAATACATTAAATGATCTACAGAAATGGTGACTACATATTATATATATATACACATTTATGTTTATATACAAAAGTATAAAAGAAGAAATTGTATAAGCAGAACTACATGTTGTAAAATTCTTAATCACTTAGTATAATACTAACATATCTATCTATATGTATGTATCTAGAAAGATAGATGTATAATTTTTTAACCTTGTTTCTTTAGGAATACAGTCTATATACTTAGATACACATATAGATACAGATACTATACACATATAGATATAGATACTATAGATCTATATCTCTGTCTCTGTCTCTCCCTCTCTATGTATATATACACTATCATATATACATATATATGTACATATATACATATATGTATGTTTATATGTGTATGTACATATATATGTATGTATATGTATATATGTATGTATATATGTGTATATAGATACATATATATTTATATATGTGTATATATATATATATATATATATATATAGAGAGAGAGAGAGAGAGAGAGAGAGACTGCATTCTCAAAGAAACTAGTTTAAAAAATTAAAGGAAGTAGTTTGAATAAATGACCAGCAGAGGAATTGTAATAAATTACTAAAAGATATCTGATAAACCAAAATAAAGCATAAAATAAAGAATAAAGAAATAAATACCAGAGAGGACAATGAGAAAATAATCAGATAGTAGGATTAATACCACCATATTGATAATAACATTAAATGTAAATAGACTAAAATATGCCTTTTACTCGCAATAAGCTTTTCCTCCAAATGTTTCAAAGAACGTTTGCAATAATTATCACAGTTTTGATATTTTCAGTAAAACTTTACTGGTAAGGATCTACTTTTAGTTGATCAAGTTGATACAGATCTACTTTTAGTTGATCAAGTTGATACAGATTTACTCAAAGTTGATAAAATTGATAACGATCTACTCAAATTTATGAATTACTGAAAACTGAGAAGGTTACCAATTTCATTGCCACAAAGAAATATGAACAACCCCCCTCTCATCACCCCGGAGCTGAAAAATAGGCTAACCCTAACAAAGTGAAATAAGTTCCAGAGTGGAGGAGACCCAGAATAGTAATTCGTATAAAAAAGACTATAAGGTCAACACACTGTAATTGGCAATGCATCAAACAACAATAGCAAATGCCACCTCAGGCTACAATGACAGAACTGGGTAAGGGATTCCAGGTCAATGAGCAAATCAGACTTCCAGAAATCACATGGATACATCACATGTACAGTATTATGTTCAATTCGGCTTTGTTTGAAGGGCGACATTGTCAATGAAAATATATTAACAGTAGAATGAATAGTATAGTGAAAGCCTGGGAAATCATATTCATCAAGGATAAACCTATTTGACAAGAGAACAATCAAGATAGAGAAGAAAGGCCTCAGGGAGATGTAATATTTAAAGGACCATGACGAGGAAATGCATTGGTTTTCTGTATAGCTCCCATTGGCTCTTGAATTCTCTGTTTCCATAACATCACATAAACATAGTGTGATATGTGGTGTCACAATGTGTGGCACAACACATACGAAGACAGATTGTGTTCAGGCATCAGTTGAGATGTGCTGCTTATTTAATCTGTCCTTTCTGGGTACCAGTATCTTGACTGCTACTAAATAATTATCATTTTGTATGCTGGCCTTTTCCAGGGCTATTAGTTGGTTAATGTTGTGAAATATTCAATGAATATTTTTCAAAACAATGGATATGATCTCTATATATATTGTGTATATGTATGTGAGGTGTATCATATATATCCTACTTTTTCTCCACCAATAGGCACAACCGTTTGATGGATGTGACTATAGTAATTGTCTGGCCTTGTTTCATCCGGGAATAATTATTCCCTCACTTGGATTCTACTCCAGCTCATCTGTGTGGTCTTACATGGGAGACAGTTAATATAGCTGCTCGTTTCACTCAAGCACCATCTGCAAATTCCAGAGAATCTCTGTTTTCATACAATTATTCAAACTTCCAACACAGAGAATCTGTATTTATTTAGTTCTAGATAATTATTTTTCTACTTTGCTTTTGCCTAGGTAACAGCTGAACTCAAGCAAATGACATTTCCTGTTTAAGAAGCTCCCCTGGGGAAGGGCTTCTCTCTTGCAGGGTGACATGGTGATGAAGAGTGCAAAGTCAAGTGCCAGACTGCCACCATGGAAACCCTGGCCCCGCCACATGACAGCTGCAGGACCGTGGGCACGTTACTTAGCTTCTTTGTGTCCCAGCACCAACCTCACTGTGTTATGTCAGTATTAAATGATTTAATGGTATAAATTGCTTAGAATACTGCCTAGCATATAATAAACACAATTGTTATTATTCTCCTTCTGTGATACGTCTGGAATGTCATCTGGTAGAAGTTTCCACATAATGTCCTAGTCATCACCCAGTGTGCCATGGAAAAAATTCCGTGAGGCAACCTTTTGTTCTCACAGTACAGACCTTTGCTTTTAAATCATATCATGTTTGATAAATATAAATGTTATAATTACTTATCTTCACGTCTGTTTTCTCTACTAACTTAAAAGCTACTTGTGGTCAGGGATAAGGTCTTATGTTAACTAGAATAGAACTAAAATATTCCCAATAAAATCTTCTGAGATACACAGTAGTTTTTTAAGTTAGAGGGAGGCATCATTCATTTAACTTAAGGAAGAAGTCACAATCTAAGTTGTATGAGAATATGGGCTTCCATTTTATTAAATATAAAAGACTGGAATCTATATATCCATAATATCATAAAGAGATTTCAACACTGAATCAGAAATTTAAAAACATATTCCCTTTCATTCCAACAATTCTGTTTCTCTTCCATTCCTTGAACATACCTTCATTGAGCATTTATATTAGCCAAGCATTGTACTAAGAAATGGGAAAACAGCTAATAATAATAAGGAAATCTCTAGACTGAAGATAATCAAATGAACAATTAAAATAAAGAATTCAAACTTTAATAGAGGTAATTACAGTCTGTCTTACAGGATCAATTCAGATGATAGGTCAGCTAAAGAAGTGAGTGTTGAGCTAAATATTGAAAGATGAGGGACAGCTTCATCAAATGGCCCGGTTGGAGTAGGTCTTGTAGGCGGGAGGATTAGAAAATTCACTGTAACAACATATTAGGTGACTGAAGCTACAGTTATAACCCCATTTCTCAGAGGGAAATCTATGATATGGAAAAGTAAAGGGAATGTCTTGTAAGGGTATTAATGATAAGATCGGGAATAATATCCAAACATTTTAGTTCCATCTTCATTCTAAGTAGTTGTGTCTTTCCAAAGCACACTATAATTTTAGAGCGGATTTTGTACCCTTTCTAAGATTTAACTCTTCTGTATTGATTAGTTTTCATAATAACAAATAGTAATATTGATTACAATGAAATATTCTTAATTTAAAAAGCAACAATCTGACTAATCCCTTCAGGCAAACAGGAATACTTTAAAGTTCTCCATGTGGCCTCCATTCATTCCTTACAGTTTGATAATTTCCCTAAAGCACAGTAGTTTGAATACCCAGACATCTGAGTGTACCTTTCATTTCTTCTTTTGGTATAGTTTAGTGGATACTAACCCTAGGGTTTATAAGAACTCCACTCTAGGCCTATACACAAATATGCCACACACTGCACTACGTTTTATAGGTGATTTGAACATTTTCAAGATTAATTTGACTGCACATAATTTTACCTTTATGAGCCACCTTTAGAATGGAACGCTTACATAAGATGTTTCTCTACTATTCTGTTGTTTCAAATGTTAGCTACTCTTATTATAATCACCCAGCTTATTTGATGCTCTTTAGCTCTCTATTTCTATTATAAAGGTGATTAGCTTCATTTAATATTAAAAGAAATAGACACATTTACACGGCGATAGTGCTTCTGCTTGATGCCTCACCTTACCCACCTCTTCTTGTACCCGAGTACGCTTTCCTGCAAAAACCTCTGAAAGAATCCCTTATAAAGACCATTTTCTGAATATCAGCCCACCCAAGAAGGCCATTACTAGTAGGGATGGAAGTTACAGTCATCTTTTCCCAGCTAGAGCAAACAGCCAAATCCCACCACAAAACTGATAACAGGACAAAGTCAGAGAGAAGCGCTATGTAAATACTACAAGGAGAGATATCTTCCCCCTCATATGTGGGTGGGTCTATTTCCCTGCATACCATTTCCTGCCCTCAAGAAATGTCAGTTTCACTCCTTTTTTGCTCACACTCGTACTCAGGACCGTCTGGGATTTTCTATGGCAGTTTGGCAGACACCATGAACATGCTCATTCAATACACATAGTGATGGGTTTCTAGTACACAGACCCTAACAAGTTAAAAACTCTATTTCCAACACTCCCTTCCCCTACAGCTAGGGTTTCCAGGGGTGCTTTAGGTCCTGCCAATCAGATTCTCCCCATTGAGTCCTGGATGGAGTTTAATGAGGACAGAGGCTGGACTTGGGGCATGAATGTAAAGTGGACTGCCTCAGAGACCCGTGTGGTTCTGGATCCAGAAGTTTCCTAACATTTTCCTGGTTCTACAGCTTTCTGATTTTGCTAGAGGCAGTTGCAGTCTAGTGATTTAGTTCTGAAATGTGGCTTTGGGAGTCATTCCTGGAAACTCAGACTAGAGTTTGTTCCTTTACCCTCTGAACTAGTTTTAAATCATTCAATACCATTTCTGCTCAAACTTCATTAAATGATAAATGTCTTTCTGCTTACACCGTCTAAAATAACGTTTTGTTTCTTAGAAATTGAACCCTTCCTAACATGCTCTGAGAGGGGCATTAAAGCAGACCCCCAAACTGAGAATTCCTGAAGGGGCAGGTTCCTCTGTGTTCTTTGATTATACATTTAGCATACGCCCCTTCTGGGTGTTTTGGCTCCTGGACACTTTGATTTAGGTCTGAATTCCCATATGGCTAGGATGGCTCATATATTTGGTGAAGAGTTATATGTGGCTGGAAGAGTCAATGCTTTCAGTGGTTTTCATGCTTGTTAGGTACAGTGAAATATTATTTCACTGACATCTCTAATCACCAACTTTGCAAGTTTTAGGGTAGAGACTGGTGCTAGAGAAGACAAAACCCCCTCTTTCATGACCACACCATAGTAAGTTCACCATTGCTTAATATTCTGAAAAGTTTCTTCCTCACACACAGTTCAGATATACTACTCATTAGCTGGTGAACCTATTTTTAAAAAGGATTGAAGGTGTGATATATTATTTTAACAACCTTTCTATAGCTTTCCTTCACAATTTACCTCGTTATTCTTTCAGTTGGGCAGTTATCCCTAAATACCCCTAATGTACTTTTATGTTCATTCTTGCTTATCTAGAACTTATTAGTATCACCTAAGGTGACTTGGGTTGTAAGTCATTTAAACTTGCATAATGAGCAAATGTGCATGCCTCTATGGTATGAACTAAGAATTAAGGAAAATTCTGACGGCTTCAGGAGAACCATAACATTAGTGCTTTTTTTTTTTTTTTTTTTTTGGTGGGGGCAGTGGCGAGAGTTGGGGGAACAAATCCCTTTATAATCTTTTAATCAAAGGCTGCAGACAATACATCCAAAGTGTCAGGAAAGACCAAGTCAAGGACCCTTGATTAAAAGTACACAAACTTCACTTCAGAACAGACAAGATGTCACCTTTACAGTAAAAACAGGTCTTCCTTTTACACATGATCTTTAAGAATCCAACAAAGCTGCATTCCATACAGAGCTCTAAGGGAGAGCTACTTCTAGGGTAGTCTCCAGGAAGAAGAGAAAGCTGATCTAAAACTGAGGGCATAAGCCCAAAGAAGAGGACATCCCTGATCACGTAAATTGCTACAGGATTTAGGTCTCTGATGGAATAGCTGTGATCACATGTGCTTCGTTCTTTCTTTCCGTAGCTAACATCTAACTATACTAGAGCCCTGGATAAATCACATTCGTTACCCCATTTGAATCTCCCATGATTCTATGAACTTGATGTTATTGATACCATTGCCTTACAGATTATATAATTGAGGCTAAGAAATATTTGGTAATTTATCTAACGTAATACCACCTGGCAGTAGAACCAACGTTACAGACTGGTACTCTAATTCCAGTCTCTGAATAGTACTTTATACTCCGTACTTAAGTTCTACCATCTTGGGTGATCGCAGAACTCCATATAATCTGGATCATTGGACCTATACTTATCAGACATTAGGACAAGACATCAACATGGCAGCATGGTGAACCAAGTCAGAAGTGACAATAGCAAAGCAACTGCACCAAAATATATCATATGTGGGCCATTCCATGAAAGGACAATGGCATATACACTTGTGGTTCACATAGATATAGTCTCTATTTATAAATGATTTAGCCACTTCTTGGGAGATGTTGAAAACTATTTTAGAACAAATAAACTATTTGTTATTATTTTGTCTTTCTTTTGATTATACTTCTCTTTACTATATTATGGTCATATTGCTTTAAAGTGAAGTCTGCTAAAACAAGCGAGTGCATATTTCCAAGTTTCTGACTATGAGTTTCAGTGTGAAGGAATCTAAAAGACACACAGCTGAGGATATCTGGAACTTTCTGCCACTGGTACCTCTGCATTAAATGTTACATTAAAAGGATGATGAGCATCACGATTCTCTGACTGTGACATAACATTATGCAGTTAAAAGAGTACAAGTTCTATAACCAGGCAATCCTGTGTTTAAATGTTTGTTCCCTCATATACTAGATTGGTGAACTTTGGTAAATCACTGAAAGTCTCTGACCTTTAATTTTCCCAACTTTAAGATATTGAGAAATAAATACTACCAGGGATTTTGATTAAAAAAAATTAAATTATATAGTAAGATCTACTCCCATACTAATAAAGTACCACACTAAAGAAGTGCTCAGAAAAGGGTCAGCTAACATATTAGAAGGCTGATTTTTGCATTGACTCCTTGCTTAAGAGGTCAAAAGGACTGATAGAAGATGGGAGGTATTTTCCATCTCACATCCCCACCCCCTTATATAGTTATGTTTTGTTGAGTTGTGAGGTCTTTGTCTTCAAAGATTTATCAACCTGTTGCAAGCAGGCCAAAAACAGATAGGTGGTTACACAAAAGACAATCTCTATCCAGACTTCTGTTTTGGAGAAAAGTCGAAATTGTGAGAGATAGATGTGGGCCAACCTTCGGAAGAGAGAATTTGGAGAGCATCCCCTCCATGGCAAAGTTTGGTCAGTTCTAGTCAGAGCCGGGATTAGGAGTGCCCCCAGGAGGGGGCCGGACTTCAGATAAGGACCAAGCTCAGAGGCCCTGAGCACCGTTGGGGGTCTGCAGTATAGAAACCTGGGGAGAGGGGCTCTCTCAAGGTAGCTGTGGTGGCAGACAGCTGAAGCCAGCGCCTCAGGAGGTAATGGTGAGGATGGGTGACACTGGAGATGCGGGACCTGGCCCTATCCTAGTGGTAGAAACCCAGGATTCTTGTTCCATAAAATGGAAGGACTAGATAACGGCAGAGGTTGCATTTTTTTCTCAGACAGGAGAGTCGAGTCCCAGGATAGATGAAATGGAGGGGAAAAAAAAGGAATAATACATTCTTCAATCTGTGTATTGTGGAATATTTTTATAATTATTACAGTACTCCTGCACAGTATTTATGGTTTTAAAAAGGCATAGGCTATTTAAAACTTTCTTAAAATTGAATACACATTCTTTTTTAGTGTGGAAAGATACTATGCCTTCCTCCCCATAAAAGTAATGAATAAAGAGTTTATTTTTTGAAAAAAAATTAAGGAGAGAAAAGGAACTAAATCATGAATAACATAAATAGGCTTTCACTCAATAGGAAGGGAGACTCCAACTCCTAAATATTAAGGCAGGGAGAGTAGTAGGAAAGAAGAAAGAAAGAACAATCGGATACTCCACTGTGGGCCCTGTAGTCTGTTGTGTGCTATGGGAAATAGATATCATGACCTCCACTTCTGTAGACATGGAGAATCTCACAGAATTTTAAAAATGTGTCAGTGTTCATTGCAGCCATGATGAGATTGAGGAGTGTACTTTGTACAAACTCCTGTGCTTTCTGAGAACCCCAGTTGGCTCTCTACTGGGGGGACAAATTATGAGGCAAGGCTGAGGTACTTCTAGCGAGCTCACTGCAGTTTTACAGCAACTGACCTTTTAATGGGGAACTAATTTTAAATGGACTGAAGGAATTTTTTTCAAAATGTATACAATTTTAGCTATGAGACTAAATTTTTAGGGATAAGAAACATGAATGGTAGGAAGCAGGGATCATCCTAAAAGGCCTCTGTGAAGCTGACAGCAGCCCCATCCCCTGTTTTGGGAAACAGTCCTGCTGAGGCCTAGATTTTTCAACACTCAGCTCACCTGCTCACGCCGTTCACACCTGTGACAGAAAACAAGGGCCCTCCTTTCCCATCCTTTGGGTGACAGAAAAAGGCTCTAATTTGTTGGGGCAAAGGTAAATTAAAACAGGACAATCTAGCCATTGTCTGTAATGACTGTATTTTATTTTACTTTTAATTTTTATTACAATACCATTGGTACTTTATTTGATTAGTACAGTATTACATTAGTTTCAGGGGTACAACATAGTGATTCGACATTTACCGTGCGATTACCACGAGACATCTAGTCACCATCTGTAACCGTACAACGTTATTCTGATATTACTGACTATATTCCCTGTGCTGTACTTTCCATCCTGTGGCTTACCCTCTTGGTTGTGTCTCATGACATATATATAGGAAGTCCTCTTATCTTTCTTGGTCAGAGTTTCTTTTATTTTCTTGAAAGTAGAATTTGTGCCCAATCAACCACTAAGCGTGCCCTTCTCAGTAAGGGAATTTAACAAAAAAGCACTGAGCATCTCCCCAGGGGACCACAAAGCACAGGCCACATGTATCTTGAAGATTTTTTTTTTTTTCTGATAACATTTCACACATTAAGGAAAAAGCAGAACAAATGCAAATGTGAAAAATGCTGGCAAAATAATTATAGCAGTTCTTGATGTACCCAGAGAAGCTGGGAGAAAATTCAGAATGCCTATGTATGAAGAAGCAAAGCAACATTGCTAATTTTAGGATGGAAAGTCTCTTTTCCTGTCCTAACCCCTAACCTCACGAAGGGGTGTTTTCAGCAAGCGAGTCATGTGCGAACAATACATAAGCAGATGAAATAAATAAAACAGGTTGAGGTGGATCGTTTGGACTTGGGAGGATAGCAATATCCCTATTCAGCATGTCTACTATTCTGTGAAGCAGCTAGAGTGTAAACCAGGAAAGACGAGAAAGATGCTTCAGCAAGAATTGGTAGCTCTGTAAACAGAGAATGACTGAGAAGCACAGACGACAATGACATCCAGAAACTCCTAGGTCGCTCCTATTTTTCTTATTAAGTGTTATGTTCTCCCTCAAAGTCATTACAAAGCTAAAAATTATGTTTTGACATAAAATTTCTTCCTCTGAGTGAGCCCTGTTCATCTTTTTTCTTTCTGTCTTTCTGCTTCTCTCACTCTTTTTTCCTTATTCTTTTCAGTCAGCATTGTTTCTCTTGTTTGTTTGTTTGTTTGTTTGTTTGTTTGTTTTTAATGTGTATGTGTCTCAGTCTGGGTCTCCTGAAAGAGAGCCTGAGACCAGATTCTGTGCAGGCAGTTTATTTGCGAGTGATCCCAGAATGTTGGTATGAGGGGCCAACAGGGCGAACAGAGAAAGCAAGTCAGTGCAGGAATGCGTTACTGCATCACCTCCACTCTACCTACAACGGGCCTTTGACTATTGGAACTCACTTAGCAGTTATATGAAATGCAGTCAGGATTTTCTGCACAGAGGACCAAAGTGGACACATTCATATATCCATGGCCTGTGTCCTCCATTGGCCAAGTGGGGTATCACAGGCACTAATTTTCCCATGCTTTGGGGCTGATGTGCCTGTGTGCTGGCAGGATACAGCTGGCATCCCATAGCACAGCTTCAGAGAAGCCCCGGAGACAGAAACCTTGGTTTGTTGTATGGATCAAAGCCAGGAACTGTTAGGGGACACCTGGGTACAACCCTCTGCAGTGCAAAAGTGGTTGCCACAGCAGGAACCGGAGTTCTTGGTGAGACCTACAAAACAGGGAGTGACCCCTCAGCGGTATCTGATACTCGAGGCTGCTAAATGTAACTGTTTGGACCACTGTATATTTCATTGCTTGCATCTACCATATTTCAGTTATCAAGTCTCCTTATGTTACCTCTAACTCTCTAAAACCACAACTGCAGTGAACACCCTCAAACACAGCAATGCCCTTGGATTTAGGGACAGGGACTCCCGCCCTGGGCCCCAAACTGCATGCAGTGCTGTGCTTTGAATTGCCTCCCCTGAAATGTACCCCTATGATGCCTGGGACTAAACAGGCCTGCAGTGGCACTAAGGTTGGTGCCCTGAGCCTGGACAACAACCTGTGTGAATCCTGTTCCCATTTCTCTCCTGTGGAGCTATTTCTGATTTTCTCCCAGGAATGTGGGGTTAACTAGTCGCCCTAGGGAGCTCCAGTACTCACATCTGTGGGTCTTCCCAAGCCTGTGGGGCTCAAGTTCCATGCAACTGAGTCGCCAGGATGGTGTTGGCACACTAATTTTGGAAGGTTCCCTAAGGTGATAGAGATGATGGCATCCAACCTTTATCCTGTGTGTCATATCCAGCTCTCCCCTCCCCCACACACACTGCTGGCACCCAGACTGGTCACTCCACAGGCTTTGCATGTCAGGAAGTCCTCCAATGTTGGCCTTGCCTGTCTCCTCCAAGGGCCTTTGTAACCTAAACTGTTGGTTCACAATCGTAACAGGTCCTTCCTCTCTGCATCTTCTCTTGCCTACAAGCAACATGATGACATCATGTTCTCTCTTGTCCATCTTAAGTAGTGACAGATGAGGATAGACATCCCTGGAGAAGACGGTAGTGGCCTTTTACTCAGCCACGGGCCCTGGCCTATCCTCCATGGGGAGCAGTGTATGGACTACAACGGTATAGTTAACATTGGGAAAAAAAATAACACCCTAGGAATACAGTAATTATGGCCTAAAAATATCAAGAGAAGACATGGGGTTGGCTATTCATTTGTTTTCACTATAAAAATCCCGAAATTGAAATTTAACATGAAAACAAGGAAATTATCATTCATAGTGTCCTGCATAATCTCTGTAAGCCTTGCCTTTGTGGTCATTATCAATGCAATAGAAGAACAACCTCTGAGACAGTCTTTGGGAACCAGTATTCATATATAGAAGACCAGAGGAATGTAGTGTCATGAGTAATGATGGAAGCGTCATTAAATAATTGAAATCACGAAAGTGCAGAGGCAAATAGGTATGATTCAAACAAACAAACAAAATATGCTCCAAAGAGCCTTGGAACTGTAATAACCATGTCATTCCTTTCTCTGTGGGAGAAAATAAGAAATTGGCCAGAAACGCCATGTTTGACTACAAGGAGCATGAAGAGATGACCGTTGGATCTGAACAAGAAGACATGGTACTTGGACACAATGAAAAATATTCACGTGCACTAGTTAGACAATAAATAATTAAATACCTCTACTCATTATTCTAAATCATCAATAGACTTTCTTGATCAAATTCTACATACAGACCAGGGTACTGCCAAAAACGTTTGCCTGAGCCCTACATATCCTAAGAGTAGTACTGTTTATACATGTCTCTTTATGAAATTGTGGGAGATTCTCTCTGGTACCTACTTAGGAGGGGGTTTGCTAAGTGTAGCACATCATACACCAGATGGCTTTCTGGAATGGCTACGTCGTTCTCTAGTCCCATCACCAGTGCTTGTGGTTCCAGTTTCTCTACATCTTCTCTATTACTTATCATCTGATTTTCTAATTTTTACCAGGATAATAGGTTTAAAATCACAGCGCATTGTTTTAAGTTGTATCGTTAATTGCTACTCCATTAAAGCATCATTTTTTAATAATTCTAGGACATTTAGTTTCTCCTTCTGTAAACTGTATCACCATCATCTTTTCCTTAGTGTCTTTTGGTTACCTTTCTTTACCTTTCTTGCTGATCTGCAGACTTTTTTTTTTTTTAGAGTATACACATTACATTTTAATTCCACATATTAGAGATATTTTTTCCCAATTGAATACTCATCTGGTGTTCTTTATCGAAAGAAAAATATTTAATTTAGATGCATTAAAATTCCAGGTGGTCTGCCTCCAGAAACAGAGCCCTTAACTGCTATTATACAATCCAACATTATGCATTTACAGATAATAGTCACTGCTGGTCTCACTACAGCTGACAACCCTGTGGACAGATAGGAATTAAAATGCTTAAGTGTACATTATAATTAAGGGAAGCTTTCGACTATATTGAATTCTAGTAGGTCCAAATACCCCCAATCTCCCAGAAGACTGTCACCACTAAATGTTCCAGAAGCCTGTTTTACTCAGCCAGTTACCAATGTCTTGGGCTCCCTCAGTTGAGAGATAATTCTCCAGGGGTCTCCTGTGTTTCTGGATGTCATGGGAGCAGATAACTTTGTTTCAGACTATCTTTGCAAGAACGGTCATATAGCAAATAATCTTGGAAGACATAGTTCTCTTTTCAGAGCAAAGAATAGGCATGCTTACTGGCCAGTAAGAAAGATTTGGGTAACCTAAGCTCAGGATTGACCCTGTAAAACGGCTTACTGTGAGGGTGGTGTCACCAGCCTTCTTCCCGTTGACCTGGGAGAGTTGGACCTGGGAGAAGTGATGTGAGTGTTGTGACAATCATGGTGCTCATCTCTGTTGAAGCTTCATGTTTTCTGTTAGTGTGCAGGAAACTGTGACAGGCAAACTTGTTAGATGGGATAGCGGATAAAATCTCACAATCTGGGTGAGTATTAACACACGTCCTAGCAGTTATTTATCCATTTGTCATCTGGTAATTGTCTGCACTTCTGCTCTCATGACTCCACCCTCTTCCCCAAAATCATCCTTTGCATTTTCTTAGACTCATACTCATATTCTTTTTTTGCTTTGTTTTTTTTTTCTTTGATGATTAGACTTTCTTCTTTTTAACTTTTTTTTTTTATTAGTTTCAGGTACACAAAACAATGTAATAGTTACACATTTATCATTTAGACTCATATTCTTAAATCACTATCTTCTTTATGCGATTTATGACATCGCATTCCCTTGGAGCTTAATCTCCATGGCTTTTGCTTTTTTAAATGCCTATGAAGTCCCCTCTACCCCATCATCAAATCTTTAGATGACTGGGCTCTCAGGGCATAGGGTGTAAATCCTCTTTGTTCATCCTCTGCACTCCTCTACTCTAATAGGAAGTGGCCTCCCCTACAACCATTGCTGTGAATACCATCACCATTCATGATTTTACCAACTCTATAACCCAAGACCACTCTTTTGGGCTCCACACCCAGTTAGATTTTTGCCTGCTTAACATTTTCTTCTGAATATCTCAGAGGAACTTAAACTCAACAAATCTAAAACAGAACTAATGACGACTCTTCTCCAAACCTCCTTCTGCAGGTTTCTTGTCTTGCTAATTGAGTCACCATCTACTAGTGATTTGAGACAGACTTGGCACCTCTCGTTTAATGAGTCATAACAGCCTGCTGATGATATTGCTTAAATATCTTTAGAAGCATCCTGTTTTTCTCCATTTCCACATCCCCACCCTATTCTAAGAAACCGGCATCCCTTTCCCATATTATCACACTATTTTGCTGAATGGTCTTTCTATGTCCAACCCTGCTCCCTATGAAACCATTTTCCATGCTAGCAAGAGTGACCTGCTCAAAGTGAAAATCGATTCCTTTAACCTCACTATCAAAATCCTTGAGCAACTTCCTTCCTGATCATTTATAATAAAGACCCACTGACTCAAGAAGCCCTGTAAGACCATGGAGTTTTCTGGGCCAGCCTCATCTCATGCTACTCTTTTCCTCACCTCCTGCACCCCAACTCTCAAACACCATGTGCTTTGCTCCTCCTTAGAAAATAGACAAATGCTCTTGGTTCTACCATGAATGACTTCCTCTCTGTGATGGATTTAAAAAGTCAAAAACATTTTTTTTTCCTTTACTCCCTTAAAGAGGAGGCAAAATTTATTTTCTCTCCCCTTGAAACTGTGCCGGTACATAAATGTTTTAAACAATCTGAGGTAGTTCTGGGTCTAAACCTTAAAAAAAAAAAAAAAAAAAAGCACCACATGGTAACATTTTCTTTTTGTGGTTTTGTGAGTCTTGAGATGCCATCTAAGAAGTTGAGCTTCCTTTACAGAGAGACCATGGGGAAAGACCACCTAAAAAAATCAAGACTTTGAAAAGAGAGAGAGAAGTTCTGCCATGACAGCTGACCCCAGCCTTCGAGACATCCACCACCTAAGTGACAGACAGCTTAGCTATTCCAGCCTTGAGATGCCAAATGACTGAGTACCAACTGGCATCACCTGTAACACAAGAATTACACAGTTGAGCAACCAACCACACCACCACTGAAGATCATCAAATGACTATGTTGTTAAACCACTAAGGGTTGGATTGGTTAGGCAGCAATGGCGCTGCCTTGTCAGAAGCAAGGGATTCTATGGCAGTGATGAAGGCATTCTGTATATCCACAGATGGAGATTTCAGCAGGAAAAAATTCCAGCAGCTAAGGAAAATCCATATCTAGGGTGACTCTAGTGAGAGTAAGTATTTGAAAGTAATCATCCTGCCACTAAGTGGCTGGCTGGTGGCCTCAGGGAATGTTACCGTATTGACATTCACTTTTGGTCCCTGCTGTTGGTAGTGAAACACTCAGAGGTGGCTCTATTCAGATCAGTTTTGGAGAGTGAAATCCATGTTCTGGGCTTGCCTACCACATGACAACTTCGGTCATATGCCCAATAGGCAGGGACAGGGCAGGCTGGCAAAATGTTGGCTTTCCTGAAGTAATTGGCTTGGTACCACATGATGGCGGCAAGGCATGATATGCTTGGAATTTAGAAAATTGTTTGGAATGTTTTAATTATTTAAACCCAGTATGATTTCAGGATATGTAAAGTGTACTAGTCTTTTTAGCTGTGTTAATAGTCTATTTTTTAAAAAAATAAGTATAAGTTATGTTTCCACCAAGAATAATGCATGTGGTTAGACTTCAAAAGACTGATATCTCAAAAGAACTTTTGTTTGTGAGAAAAGAATTAGACTTGGAAATTGAGTCCTGGACTAACTACCTGGTCGCTGTGTTAGGTACAATTTACAGGGCTAATTCATTTTTATTGGTTAAAAGATAAAGTGGACAGTACACTAAGTGGCAAGGGACTGACATATGATTAAAAAGTAAAGAGATACCTGAACTGATGGGAAGCTGCCTCGGAGAGAAACCAAAGATAAACAACGCAAATGGAGCATAAGTCAAGCATTGCTCTGGGAGAGTGTGTCTTGCTGCCAAAATGTATGCAAGAATCAGGGAAGTGGCTTTCATACCGGTTCTCTCCCCACCCCCCTCCCCTGCAAGCTGACTGCTTTTTTTCTTTTCCTTCATTGCCATTAACTCTCTCTTCCATGAGTATTATGGAGTAATTGAGGGTGCAAAATTAACATGCGATTACAAGTACTGTACTTATAAGGATGGAACCTTAGAAAGTATGATCCAATTTCAAGGAAAGAGGTTGTTGGAACTGTATCATATAATCTCCTTCTTTGTTTTTATAATTACGTTAGATGAAATAGCTGAGATACCTTTAAAATATCTTCATTTCTAGTCTACTCATAATTCTAAGAAGGTTATGGCTACGTAAACAAGATGATCTTGGAATTAAAACAACGAGCAACTTAATTTCTCAAGTCTTAATTGCTCACTGCAATGTTAGGATTATACTGATTTACAGTGAAGTGAAGATTAAATGAGAGAATGGCTAAGTGTCATCTACCAGTCTCAGGTTTTAAAAAAGTATATATATTGAAGAGATAAATGAAAACAAGCATTTATGAGGATTTCATGTGTTATTCAGTGAAAGTAGAGACATCGAACATATTTCAGTTTCATTAAATTTGCAAAACTACTTATGATAAACACAGTACTCTGTGGATTCATCAGCCTGATAAATAATAACCATATGCTGCTCACGGAGACCCTCTAGTTGAGTAAGTTCTTTCCTATACAAATGTATTGGCTGAATCTATCTACTATAAAAGATGTAAAATGAAAAATATAAACACCCTTAGAACATGGTATTTTAGAAACAGAAGTTAAATCTAGCAGATTTTTCTAAAGCCTGAACATCTCATTTAAATAAAGCAAACATTTAACCTACACATTAGACATTTAAGCAGGGCCTTAATGAATCAATTAATTTACTCATTTATTTTGGACATCATTAAACTAATTAGCTATAATCTGGCTTCCATACATTTGTAATGCCTAGTTATAAAAAATCCTTAACTGTTAAATAAGTAACAGGATCAACTGATATTCTAAATTCAGCCTTTTAGAATTCTTTCATTTTTATTTCTAGAGTTTTTCCTGGGCAGGAAATGCTTTTACCCCCTTTCATATGGAAATTATTTCCACAATACGCACCATCAATATTCATCAAGTATCACAGCAATTAACAAACCGTGAATAATCTGGGACAAAAATTTAATGCATGAAAACCCACAAACATCTAGGTGGCTGTTAATAAGGCTATGTTTGAGGTAATCACACACAAATTTAATTTTAAATATACTTCCCTTAAGGAAGGGGTATCGATGTTAATTTAAGAATTTAATTTGTATGGTGTTTTAATAAAATATCTTTCAAGGAATGTGCAAAAACATCATGCTGCGAACTTTATCAATCAAATATTTAATTTTCTTTTATGGAATGGAAATAGACTATTCTCTCTCTATTTATATAACTTTATATAACTCCTTTGTAGATTTTACATAATCTAATAGTACCTTGGTATAAGACAAAAGTACAAATTATTTAAATATATACTCCATAAAACGATTAATTTTGAAATTAGTAGTTAAAGGACTTTTATTTAAGTTTTAAGCAATATTAAAGTTTAGTCAAGGCATTTTGAGGTGGATTATCTCTGTAAGTGAGCTGACACTGACTTAAACTTTAGGCACATTCTAATTGGCTGTCAAACTTAGTATTTTAAACTGGTAACTATTAATACCACATACATTCATAATTTTTGTCTTTTCTTGTCTAAACTTGATGACATAGGAAGAAGGGATGGAGACCTCCCCTATGCAATGAGGATACCCAGGTCCAGCAGCTTTGTATAATTCCCCAATGACTAGTGAGTGGCAGAATGTCAGGCCTAGGACTAGATCAGGTCTCCCTATCTTTACTAAGTTTTTTCCCCTTTCAGTAAAAGAATAAAGCCAATAAAAGCTGAAGAAATTATAAAGATACAAGCAGAAGTTAATTACACTGAAAATAAAGATATAATAGAAAGAATCGACAAGAAGCAAGCTAATTCTTACAAAGACTAATAAAGTAGATAAATCTCTGGCACGGCAAATCAGGGATCAAGAAACAGCAGAGATAAAGAATATTAGAAATGTAAGGGAGGGTTGATTATAGCTAGGATTAATCAGAGTAGAAGTTTTAAATATTTACAAGAAGAATATGAAAAAATATACCTTATGACAAATGTGAAGAGATAAAAATTGCCATTTCATAGAAAATATGTTACCAAAGCATACTGAATAGAAAACCTGAAGATATGGCTGATGATTAAAGGTGTTCAATCCACAGATAAAACTTTATCCCTCAACAACAACAAAAAAATCAGTATAACATTGTAGGTCCATATGACTTCTTAGGCATTTTATACCAAATATTCAAGGGAGAGATAATTCCACTATTATACAAACACCCAAGAACAGGAAAAAGGGCCATATCCTTACCCCATTTTATGTAACTAATATAACTTTGTTAAGAAAATCAGGTGAGAGGAGTATGAAGAAAGAAAACTGCATTCTAGTAATATCACTCATGAACATAAATGAAAACCCCAAATAAATATTAGCAAACCAAATTCCACAACGTGTGCTTGGAAATATCAATTAGTTATTTTTTAATCAGTTCAGAGAATCTTTGTCTTTTCTCTAGAGCATTTAACTCATTTGCAATTATTTGATTTCGGCTTTATTTCTGTCATTGCATGAAACAGTTCCTTGTCCGGACTTCCCCCAACCCCTTTTTTGTTCTTCCTTTCAGTGTTCTTTTCTGATTGAATAAGCATTTTTCTTCTTTAGTTTTCACTTTACTTGTCCTTTTTATTTAATTTTCATTGTTCTCATCTTTTCTTTCCTGCTCTCTTCCATACTGATTGTGTCAACTTTCGTCCTGTTTCATTTTCCTTCCTTTATGTATTATTTTTGGCAGTAGGAGGCTACAATTTTCCACAGATTTTAACAGATGAAATTTTTACATAAATTTCCTATGTATCTTTACTCCACTCCAAACTAAGGGCCTTAGAAAGCTTTAGCTCCAATCAACACACTTCCCAATTTATATGATATTGTAGTATAATTTTTTTTCTTCCAAAGTGTTGTTGTTTGATTCAATGTTTGTTTTGATTTCCCTAAAGATTTCCCAACATCTTTGTTCACCATTCTTTTGCATTTTAGACTTTTCAGAAGTTGAAGTTCTACTGGTAGAGAACATCTCTCAGTTTTCGTTTGAAATTACGTGTTTCACCCTCATAATTGAAAGATACTTCTGATGGTTACAGAATGGAACGCACAGTTATGTTCTGCACACGTTGAAGACAATATTCAACTGTCTTCTAGCTCCCACGGTTTCTGTTGTATTGTCAGCTGTCAGTCTGATGTCGTTCCTTTGCAGGTGATCAGCGCAATGTCTGTGACTGCAATCACCTAATACCTTTCCTGCGTGCTCCACAGCTTCATCGGCACGTGCTTAGGGATGATCATTGGGAGTTTTCTTCTCTCCCCTACCTCCTTCCTTCGCTTCCCCCTTTCCTTTCTTTCTTCCTGCTTGTATTTTTTTGGGATTCCAGTATTTGAAGGTTGGTGAATTTTAATAATTCTAGGCGAATTCTTAGCTATTATATTTTAGATATTGCTATACCCCCTTCTCTTTTAAATGTCCTCTGAAACACTGATTAAATACATATTTTTTTATTCTGACTTTTTGTGTGTTAACCTCTTTTTTTTCTCCCCCAATCTCTTTGTTTTCCTTGACTTTTTTTAGCCATACTCTTTTTGGGTTATGTACTTCAGTTTTCTAATTTTTTTGTCATCTATATTTATCTGGAATTTAACCCAGTCATTGAGGTTTTACATTTTATTTTTTCATTCCCAAGAGTTTCATTTGCTGTTTTTAAAATAGTTTCAGAATCTTTATGAATTATATTTTTTTCAAAGTCTTATTTCCAGTCTCTCTGTTATGTCTTTATATGTATAAATATGTATAGTTACCTCTCTCTACACATGACTTTAGTTTTTCAAAATATTCTGTTTCTGAATGGTTGCTAGAATTTCTGGATATATCCTATGTGCCTCTTTATTTTTCTTTTATATTTTATGTATAGTTTATAAGAAATATGCTACATGCTGGGGAAATACTTTATTTGATATTCTACTTCATTGACTGATTTTATTGCTGTTTCTTTTCAGCAATTCAACTCAACTGAGATTTTCATTTTGAAAACATGTTTAAATTTCCATATTTCACACAACTCTCAGAAGGATGTCAGGTAAACTTATTTTGAGGCGTTCAGTTAACAGTAAAAGCATTGTTTGCTTGGGTGCTACTTTGTTAACCCTCTAATGGTATTTGTTCTTTTGATTATTGGTTACCATGTTGTGTTTCCCTATGAAATCCGTCTCTCCAGACTTAGCTGAGGTTGGTTCTGACTATAAGAGCCTGTGTCTGGTGGTTGTAATGGAAAGCCCACCCTGGACTTACAGCTCCTTCTCCCATCTAGGGGTCTGGAGTGACCTGGGCACTGCTGCAGCTCTGTAGCCAGGAGTCATAGCTGGTGCTTGGTCATGCGTGGACACTTTGCTCCCTGCTCAGTCAAAACAACTTGAGGTCGAATAAACCAATGGTTCGTCAGACTTCATTTCCCCTTTTAATTTCAATGTGATTCCTTCTGCTTCTGCTCCAGGTACGAGGATTAAGTTTGCGAACTTATTGCAATGATATTGTTAACCTTTTTTGATATCAGAGAGATTATTCATTATGAACTTGTACCAACTGGACAGAGTTAACCAAGTTTACTATTTGGAAGCGCTGAAAAGGATGCATGAAAAAGTTAGAGGAAAACGACCTGAACTTTTCACCAACAATTCATGGCTCTTGCATCACGACAATGTACCAGCTCACACAGCACTGTCTGTCAGGGAGTTTTTAGCCAGTAAACAAATAACTGTATTGGAACACCCTCCCTACTCACCTGATCTGGCCCCCAATGACTTTTTTCTTTACCTGAAGATACAGGAAATGTTGAAAGGAAGACATTCTGATGACTTTAAGGACATCAAGGATAATATGATGACAGCTCTGATGGCCGTTCCAGAAAAAGAGCTCCAAAATTGCTTTGAAGGGTGAACTAGGCGCTGGCACCAGTGCAGGGTTTCCCAAGGGCAGTACTTCAAAGGTGACCATAGTGATACTCAGCAGAGAGGTATGTTGCACTTTTCGTAGGATGATTCACGACCTTAATTGTCAGACCTCCTATATCTGAGCTTTGAGCTTACCTGAAACTGTTCCTAAGCCACTGTGGTCCCTTCCTAGATGAGTTTTAGATTTTCATTCCCTCTATTCTTGCTTCTCTGTGACTCTTATCTCATATCATTTCTAGTTCTTAGGAATTCTTCAGAAATGTTCTTCCACCAATCTTCCCTTATTTTCCATTGTAGTTATGACTTTATTTTCTTTAACACAATTTATTACCTAGCGTTTCACAGAGAATTTTGCGGGAAGGCAAATTAAATATTTGAGTTCCCCTTACCATTTTTAAAAAATCCCATCCTCCGACTTCTTTTTCTATTTCTATTCTCTCATTTGTTTAAATCAAATTAATATATTAATGACTCCATAGCATTTGATATGTTGTTGCATCATGGTTTATTTAAACATCCCCTACCCCTTGATACCTCAACTGTTTTACTAATATAAATAACACTATAGTGGACCTAATTAGAGAAGTATACATATTTACATATTCACAATTACTTCCAGAGAAGCATGCTTGAAATGAACTTACTGTCTAACACCCTTCAAAAACCTTGAAAGTGTTGGTTCTACTGTGGATGTCAAATTTAAGATGTAAGATTATGCTATGAGTGCTGCTGTCCCTTCTAAAGAGACAGAGGGGGC
This sequence comes from Rhinolophus sinicus, assembly GCF_057876585.1. Taxonomy (NCBI): domain Eukaryota; kingdom Metazoa; phylum Chordata; class Mammalia; order Chiroptera; family Rhinolophidae; genus Rhinolophus; species Rhinolophus sinicus. The sequence continues at coordinate 110,180,730 of NC_142501.1, read as the reverse complement.
TCAATTTTGGGTGCTTTTGCTGTCAGCCTGTCTCTAATGCTGATTAGGAAGAAATGACTGATTTCACCGTGCTAAGTCTAAGTTTCACACTCAGAAGAAAAAGTAACACTTCTGCCAGCCGTTTCAAAAACAGTTTATGTGCTATAGATAAGTAAAAAGTGAAAGCAGGTGTCATCATTTCTATTTTTATACCTGACTCTATTAATGTTCTTTCTGTATCTATAGTTAGCAAAATATATAGTTAGAATATATGATCTATCAACACATGTGTGTGTATATATGTATGTATGTGTGTATATATATACATGTTATGCACTGCATGCTTCTGTCCTGGACCCCCAAAGTGATGGTGTTTACAGATGAGACCTTTGGGAGGTGATTAGGTTTAGATGGTGTCACAGAGGAGGGACACAATTGATGTGATTAGTGCTCTTATGAGAAGAGACACCTGAGAGCTTACTCAGTCTCTTTTTCCACCATATAGGACACAGTGAGAATGTAACCCTCTACAGTCCAAGGATAGAAACTTTCATCAGAATCCAACCCTGCTGCCACCTCCAGCCTTCAGAACTGGGAGACATGAATTTCTGTTGTTCAAGCCACTCGGTCCACAGTATTTTGTTCTAGCAGCCTAAGCCAAGACAGATTTTGGTATTGAGAAGTAGGGTGCTGCTGTAATGAATACCTAAACATGTGGAAGTGGTTTTGGAACCAAGTAATACGTAGAGACCAAACATTTTTGAGATATGTAGTAGAAATATGGACATTAAGGGTGATTCCAGTGAGATCTCAGATGCAAATGAAGAACTCATTATTGGAAACTGGAGGAAAGGTGGTCCTTGTTATAAAGTGGCAAACAACTTGACAAAACGGGGTTCTCATGTTTTATGGAAGGTAGAGCTTGTGAGTGATGAAATAGGATATTTAACTCAGGAAACTTCTAAGCAAAATATTGACAGTATAGCTTGGTTCCTTCCAACCACTTACAGTAAAATGAGAAAAGAGAGAGATGAGCTGAAGAAACATTGTTAAGCAAAAAGGAACTTAAACATTTGGAAAATTCTCAGCCTCTCCATATAGCGAAATGATGATGATGATGATAATACAATAATATATAGAGAAAACTTCTTCTGAACAGAACACTAAGGGTGTGGTTGAAAACAATTTGATAAAGAATCATGGGTGTAAAGTGAATTTAATAAACCCAGAAGAGAGATGGGCTTATACCAGCAGAGACACTGCCAGTTTGAACTAAAGGGGACAGAGAAGGTGGGACAGAATGAAAGAAAGTTGTTAGATGTGGATTTTACAAGATGGAACTATAGAGCTATTCACATGTGACTATGAGCTATCTTTCAAGAAGGGGAAAAAAAATCCCAAAGATGACTCACAAATCATCAGAGTTACCACTCCCTGCACCGGCCCAGAGTTCAGAGGCCTGGGGAGCAAGGCTGCCTCCACCTTGGTTTCATGCACTTAGGCAGAGGCCTCAGAGAGCCACATGGGAGGGTGCCAAGCCCTGGGGGTGACGCTGCTTCCCCGGGGGCCCTGGAGAGCAGCGCATTCAACCAAAGAAGATTATTCTCAAGCCTAGCCGTAAGGCCTAACAGAATTGGCCTTGCTGAGTTTTAGACTTTCTTGGGGCCCATCAACCCTTTCATATTTTCTATTTTTCCCTTTTGGAATGGGAATGTCTATCTTAGGCCTGCCTCTGTATTTTGGAAGTGCATAATTTATCTGGTTTCACAGGCTCACAACTGGAGAAAAATTTTGCCTCAGGATGAATTGTATTTCAAGACTCCAACATATCTGATTTTAGATAATATTTAGATGAGACTCTGGACTTTAAAGTTGACACTGAATGAATGAGCTAAGACTTTTGGGGCTGTTGGGATGGAATAAATGTATTTTCCATGTAAGGAGCACACCAATTTTAGGAGGCCAGAGGAAGAATACTATGGATTCAATATTTGGGACCCCCCAACCCCCGAAGCATATGTTTAAGACCTAACCCCCAATATGATGGTACTTGGAGATGGGCCTTTGGGAGGTGATTAGGGTGAGATGAAATCCTAAGGCTGGGGCCCTCTTGATAGGATTAGTGCCCTTGTAAGGGGAGACACCAGGGAACAGGCATGTGAGCACAGAGATGGCAGCCACCTGTGCATCAAGGGCAGTCCCTGGAACATAATGCACCTTAATGGCACCTCGATCTTGGACTTCCAGCCTCTGGAACTGTGGGAAATGAAGTTCGGTTGTTTAAGCCGCCCACTCTGTGATGTTTTGTTGTGGTAGACCAAGCTGACTTCACACACACACACACACACACACACACACACACACATTAATATATATTTTTTCTTTCACCTAAAATGGAAAACTTCCTAGATACAATCTGATGGAGTTTTAATCCAAACATTTAACATGACAACTTGAAGATTCTTTCCTTCAGCACTCTAAGAAAGCTTAGAAAAATGATCTGTTTCTTCTTGATTCAGATCCTGAGCCTCAGTAGCTGCAGTATTTCTAGGGTGTTACCACATAATTTGGCCTGCATGATGCGTTCCTATTATTAAATCCTGCCTTCAGGTGGGGCCTTCAGTGAGAGCATTTTGGTGACCTGATATCATGCTTTTTATCCTTGTCCAATGAGAAGATTGTTGGTCCTTAAGGGATTTGGGGCTCACATGGACGATTTCCACACCCGTGGTCAGCCCTTCTCCACTATTTTCCGACTGTTGGGTTTTTTGTTTGTTTGTTTGTTTGCTTTTGTTTTTAACTGAAATGAGTGGGAAAAATAGGTTTGTAAATATAATGATATTTGCGCCGCATAAATACATTATCCGAGGAGTTAAAAAAACAACAACACAAAAACACTCTTCCAGCAGGAAGATTTTCTGAGATACAATCACGAGTTCAGAAGAAAGGCAGCTCACAATGCGATAGGAGATTAAGTATAAAAGTTGGGACCCGTATCTCAGCTGGGCTCCTGCATCTGTAATGCACTATGTAACTGAATGAGATGCCTAATTTTCCTGACTTTAACTCTGTGATCTTAGAGTGGGAATAATAATGCCATTCCTCAGGGTAATTAGGAAGATAAATATACTTTATGTGAAGTCCCCAGATTGATTTCTGGCCATTAATTGGTCCTAAATGGCAACAGTGTAGTGGTTATTATTATTGTTATTACTTCTGTTACGACTTTCACCACTGACTCCTTTTCTACCTACAGCTGTTGCAAAATATAAACTAATTCTTACATCTGCTGCTCATGTGTTCTGATTGTCATTAATTGCACAGAGTTTTCAGTCACTCAAAATTGGGCTACTGTACTTGCTCAGTTCTTTCATGCTCTAACCATGTAATTTTGGATTCTGTGTCTCAATTTATTAATCTCTAAAAAACAGAACAATAACATTTCTCTCGCAAGTTACTCTGAGGATTAAATAACACATACATATGTCACTGAGAATAGTATCTTCAATGTAAAGGTTTATAATTTATTTAATAATAATTATAAATCATTATATAAACAATTAATTTATGTTAGTAATTTCTTAAAATTAATTTTATGACAAATTTAAAAAACACATGAATTTCTGTCAAAACCCATGTAAGATACTTAAAACTTCTCTTGGATTGTCCCATACCCATTCATATCACAAGATTCTCTTTCTTATATCCAAACCTAAAATTATTTTCTTTGTTTGCTTTATAAGGGAGGCATGTTACAAGGAGGAAATCAAGCAAATAATGTAACTAGAAAAAGGCTGTTAAAATGCACACCCCTAAACACATTTTAAAAAGAGATACTAAATAACCCATTGTCCCCAAAGAAAAGAACAGCAAACAGTTAAGATCACAACAAGCACCATGAAGAAAATCCCAAAGTGAAAAGGTAGTTATATAAAGAGCTAGTGAACAATGTAAGTACTATAAATACATACATAATTTCATCATCCGCTATTTCACTGTTAGATGTACTCCCTTTCAGATTGTTCTCACGCATCTGTTCAAGACAAAGCCACGGAGCCTCTTAAATTACTCACAGCTCTTAAAAACATACACTGGGGGTTGCAGATTTTAAAGTATTTAAATTTTATTTAAATGTGTTTAAAGAGGGTGTTATATCCCTGAATTTGGAAGAAGATAACATATTTCCCATAACCAAACCACTCAAACGTGTAAGGACTTTACTGAATGCTAATTAAACCCAGGAAAAATGTTGGAAAAAATTGAAATTCCAAGCTCATTTAAACCATATTTTGTAAGGTATTTTAAAAGATAACAAAGGTCTCACAGTTGGCAGTGAAAAATTAACTAGTGTGTATTTTTATTTTTGCTTTATTTATTTATTTGCAATAGCTTCTCTTTTCTCAATATTCTATATCTATGAATTTACCCAAGATGTTTTATGATTTCATCTCTAAGACTAAATTACTTAAGTACTGGCTGAACCATCATATACAAGATTAACAGATAATTGAAAACTGTTCCTTCATAATTCAAGAGAATACGTCATAATTCAAAAAAATATCATAATACTTACATACAGTGAGTCTGTTCTAGATTTTTCTTCAAACAATCCTACCTCAACGTTTGCCATGGTATTTTCCATTTTTAATAGGGCAATTCTATTATTTTGTGTATAAGTTATTATATTTTTAACCACTTTTAAAATATTTAAGGGAACAAATTGATCATGATTTTTGGCCAGAAATTTGGTTGATAGAATAAAACTATTTGGAGGTAGTTGATACATGTTGTATTTTCTTCAATAACCTGTATAAAAGAGGCATTGATGGGGATCATGAGTTATGAAGAATGATCTTAGGAGACTTGTCTGAAATAGACCACCATGAAGAAATCAAGTCTACAGACATAATCCTACATTTTTCTATTTTTCAGCAAGAAGTAAAGGATGCATTGACTTTTTTTCTCATCAAGGAATGGAAAGAAAACAGATGGGATAAGGAGATGGCTACTACAAGCACACCAGTCTTACATCTGCTGTCAACTGTGAATGGAGAATTACTCCAGATATAATTAGGAATGCCAAAGAGGAAAATTAATGTCTTCTTTCCAGTAAATGCACTGTTTATAATCTACTGAAGCCTTAAATTGGCCAGAAATAGAACTGGAGGGAATAAGACAAAGGGCACTGACCTCAGAGAATGGTAACGAGACACAAGTTGCACTTGCTTACACTCCCTTTTTTCAGCTATGTAATTGTGATTTTGCTCTCAAAATAACAGCATACTTTTTAATTAGTGCATGATAATGAGTATGTAAGGAACTGAATTATGTGCTAGATTGGGCTGTTTCTGATATTTACATTTAGTCAAAGAATTTAGATTGAGCCTCTTCAAAGCTGACATCTCATTACTTAGTGGCAAATCCTGAACTGTAAGCCATGTGCCTAACAAAGATGTGCTTCCAAAACCCAGCATACGGAGATAGGTAACTTCGGAATAGAGAACACTAGTATTTACTTCATTACGCTAATTATCCACCGAAACCTACTACAATGTCCACAACGGGTGCTTTCCTTTTTAAGGCATTAGCCCCAGATGTTTCTTTAAATAATGTGCCTATCAAAAAGAAGATTTTAGAAAACAGGGGTACTGTTTCAAAGGCTATTGTGATGGTGATATTGCTACTGGTGGAGCATGCTAACTGTGTTTTATTGCATCAGGGAAATGGGGAAATGCTAGAATGAAAATGAATAGTTCCAGGTACAGTTAAGAGAGTCTGGGAAAAGGAATTCTATGTATATCATAAAATAATCTCTTTTAGCTCCAAGTTGTGATTCATTGATTCCTCATCCTTATCAAACTTCTTGGGTGAACATTGGGGCATTGATAGGAGAGTGATGGGACGGAGATAAATGAAGGTAGGCTGAGATGAATGAGTAACTTGACTTCCCTTTAAGCTTTCCTCACCAACAGATACTGCTTTTCTTCCTGTCTCTGAGGAAGTAGCTTCTCCTAACATCAGGATGCTATAGTGACCTTCCGTTGCGAGGGAATGACTATTTCCAACGGATTCAAACTAACTATCCCTCGTGGCCTCCAGACCCACAGTACAGTCAAATCCAACCTAACCAAGGGAGATGGGAGGAGTCAACTTAGACACTGAACAAAACTGCACAATGTGGTTAGTTTATATCAACATAAATTAACAGATATGTGCAAAAACGGCATATAAGTGTATCTGTCTAGGGTGGAGAGAAAATAAGATTAGAATGGCCAAATGTACCAATATGGGTATATTTATGAGGGGTTCTGGATTCTATATGTTAGCTTGAGCAAGTGGGAAAGGACCTCACAATTGCTCACATATCCTATTTCCCCGAAAATAAGACCTAGCCAGACAATCAGCTCTAATGCGTCTTTTGGAGCAAAAATTAATATAAGACCCGGTTTTTATTTTATTTTTATTTTATTTTATTTTATTTATTTTATTTTATTCCCACTTTTATATAAGACCGGATCTTTTATAAATTTTTGCTCCAAAAGACGTATTAGAGCTGATTGTCTGGCTAGGTCCTGTTTTTGGGGAAACACAGTAGGTGTCTAAAATCTGGATACCATTTTGGTCTACATTAAATTAAGTTGAAATGTGCAATTTCCTTACAATAATGTAAAGGCATGAATGTAAAGGCTGAAGGAAACAGGAACGTCGGGGTGGATTTCTAATGTGTAACTGACTCACCGTCTCCTGGGAGGGCTCAGAGGACACTTTGCACAAAAGTGTGGGTAATATTTGGTGAGGGGAGCACTGCCATCCTTGGGAAGCTGTGCAAACATCCTCTGTATGATGGGATGATGGCAGGTCTTCCTGACGAACTACCCTTCTATGCTGTCACAAGTGTGTCCTGCCAATCCCCCTCCTTTCCTTCCCAAAAGGGACCTGCAGCCATTAGCTTGAGTAAGTGTGCTTTTCAGAGAGGGATGTTTGGGGTGACCGGATTCTGAGTTGGCACTAAACCCGAGGAAGTCTATCAGTCAGGGAGGGAACTCTGGAGGGTTGGGTGGTAAACAAGCTTCTGGCCTGATTCTGTGTCCTGATGTATTAGTGGATCCACAAATTTATCTGGAATTCATATTCCATTTTTAAAAATGCAGTTAGGAAAGACAATACTTGACAAGTGGAATAGTTCACTCACCTTATTTCCTGTTTTCAAAAGGAAAGCATAACTTTCCCAAATACCAAAGCTTATGATTGCACCTTTAGCTGGGTTATAAAATTCCCAGGAGAATTAAAAAAGTTACACGTGTTGGTTTTGGGGGAAGTCTTCCTCATCCTATAGGACTTCCTCTCGTTTCCAGTCTTACACATACGCATATTCTTATGGGGATGAAGCAGAGCTCGTGATAAATATTCTGAATTTAGAACAACTGAAACAGTGTAGTGATACTGACTTTTCTAAATATAATTAGAAAGTTCTTATAAACTACACTTTTTGAATCACGTCACATTGGATAAAACGAACAAATACTCTTTATGTGATTTCCTTCACATTGGGTGTGCATGATTTGATACATAGTCAAACCACAGTTAACAAGTTGTGTCACAAAATATTCCAATTACTAATCCACCCCAATATTACACAAGAGTCATTATGTACTATTTCTTAAAGAATAACATGGAACGCCATATTTGAAACATTTAAATATGCATGAGGTCATGCATACATTTTTAGAATTCTAATACTTAGTATGCAAGCAAAACTTTTGCTATCATATCAGATCACATCATGGGATAGCATACAAAAGGTTGAAATGTGAACATAAATGTAGGCAGCAAGTATTGAAAATTCCCCCATCAACTCCGTCATTGTGCATTCCGTCATTTTAGACCATCACTGGTACTCGTCTAAAATGGCAATGCTGCATTAGCATCTCAAGTTGGATTTTTATTTACCCTTTTCACCTCCACCTAATTATAAATGAGATGATTTGGAATGCATGAAAGGAACTGGGAGGGGAAAAAAGGGGCGGGGGAGGGCAAGAGTGAAAGAGCTGGCAGTAAGCAGCCATTTCTACATGTCAGCTTTAATGTGGATGTAATTGACTAAATGACAAAGTGCCTAGTAGCTGTTTGTGGACAGAACACTTTTCCAGCTTCCTCCAAAGCTTGCGGAAAGAACAAAGGTTAGTGAGAGGATTATAAGGTGGTGACATCCATTCAAGTTTTTCTGACATAATCTGAGTTTAAGTCAAAAGGGCATAAATAGAAGATGAACAAGCTTTCTTAGTATATCAGAGCACTCATCATCAATTGAAGCTGGAACAAAGTATTTTAAGGACCAATAATACAAAACATTATACTATTTTAGTAAATACATATAATGTGTTATCCCCCTCATGGGATCATGGCATGCAAAGGAGCATAAAAGCTTCAAGGAAAAGGTGATCTTATTGGTAAATGGGACACAGATGTTGTGGGAAAACAGAGAACTTGTGGGTAAATAGAGATCTACAAGATGAATCTCTGATATATGAACACACAAAAACCATGTCCACCTAGAAAATGTCTCTGTAAGACACACAATCTCGGGCCGTGCATAAATGCCTGACCCACCATGGCATTTATGATCACCATTCCAGACTTGAGGTATGCTGTAGGCACAGCCTCTCCCTCCATAGCAAATCTAATCGCATCACTTTAAAGTCCGGCATGATTTCTATCACCATTAGGATACACACCCAAATCCTTAATGCAGTTTGTAAAGCCCTATCTATTTTTGCCCTGTTTTTCTAGAATCGCCTGTTATTTCTCTCTCTGTTGTCTGTATCTTCTAGTAGAGTTCCTCAAAAAGTCCATCCTCTTTATAACCACAAGGAATCGTGCTGTCCTATCAGCTGGAAAACTCTGGCAATTCTATACATTTTCCAGATTTTGTTTACACATAGCTCCTTGGCCATGGATGTGTCCCATATGCTAGCCTTAACCAGGCACCACCCGTAGACTCCAATTGCCCTTTTCCCCATTTGTAGCACTAAGCAACTTTGTAGTTACTTGCTTTGTCTTGATTATCCCTGCTAGAGCCCTATGGAGGGACTGTCTCAATCTTGGCCACATCTCCAGCAAGGAGAACAGTTTATGGAGCACAGTAGGGACTAAATAAATATATAGACAATGACTACCTTAAAGTGAAAATTACAAAAAGGGACACATTCTGCAGGCAATTATTTTGGGATTTCTTCCCCCAATTTTATTGAAGTGTAATTGAACTACAATGCATTTCACATATTTACAGTACCATAAAATTGCATATATTGTTACCAACTTATCCATACCTATCGTACAAAGTAAAATCCAAAACTGACCCCCATCATAACTCGGCTATGATGATTCTCATAAGCTCTGTTACCCACATTGGTTTATATATTTTTTCATGTGAATATTTGTAAACTGCCCAAGTCTTTAGCTAGATAATGTTCTATGGAATGAGGCTCATTTCATTTGTAGTATCTTCTTTGGTAAATTTCTGTCTACAAATAGGGAGTTAAAACTGCAATGCAATGTGAAGGACAAGAAAAGTAACCATGTAAGCTTAGGAATGCTACCATAGTTAAGTTATTATCAACTTAAAATAGGGTGTTATAATTTTAAGATATTTTATGTAAGCCTCATAGTAGCCACAAAGAAAAAACCTGTAGTAATTACACCATGATCAAGTAGAATTCATCGCTGGGATGTAAGGATGGTTCAATATGCACAAATCAATAAATGTGATATATCACATAATGGAATGAAAGAAATCACATGATCATCTTAATAGATACAGAAAAAGCGTTTGACGAAATCTAATATCTGTTAAAAAAAACAAAAACAAAAAAGAAAGAAAACAAAACAAACAAAAAATTCTTAACAAATTAGGTATAGAAGGAGTGGAAGGAATGTACGTCAGTATAATAAAGGCCATATATGAGAATTCAACAGTTAACATTATACTCAATTTTGAAAGCAGGTAAAGTTTTCCTCTAGGATAAGAAATAAGACATAGGTGGTCATTTGTACTACTCCTCTTCAATACAGTACTGAAAGTCTTAGCCAGAGAATTCAGGGAAGAAACAAAAGACATCAGAATTAAAGGAGAAAAAATAAAATTTTCTCTATTTGCAGATGACATGATTTCAGGCATGAATAATCCTAAAGACTGCACCAAAAAAATTCTGTTAGATATAATCAACAAATTAAAGTTTTAAGTTACAAAATTAACATATAAAAATCAGTAGTATTTCTATATAGTGACAACAAATTATCTGAAAAAGAAATAAAGAATATAATCCTATTTACAATAGCATGGAAAATAAGAAACTAGGAATAAATTTAACCAAGGAGATGAAAGGTCTGTACACTGAAAACTGCAAGGCACTTGTGAAAGAAATCAAAGACACAAATAAGTAGATCCTGTGTTCGTGGATTAGAAAAATTAATATTGTTAAAATGCCTATGCTACCCCAAGCGATCTACGATTAAATGCAACCCCTCTGAAGATTCCAGCAGCATTTGTTTTACAGAAGTAGAAACAACAATCCTAAAATTTGTATGGAGCAACAAAAGATAATGAATAGCTAAAGCGTCCTGAGAAAGAAGAACAAAGTTGGAGGCATCAGACTTCCTGATTTCAGGCTATATTATAAAGCTAGAGTAATCAAAACAGCATGGTGCTGGCATTAAAAAACAGACACATAAATCAACGGAAAAGAATTGAGAACCCAGAAATAAATCCATGCATATATTGTCAATTAATATTTGACAAGGGAACCAAGAATACTCAAGGGAGAAAAGACTGTCTTTTCAATAAATGGTGCTGGGAAAATTGGATACTCACAAGCAAAAGAATGAACCTGGACCCCTATCTTATACATCCACAGAGATTAATATCCAAAATACATAAAGAACTCAATAACAAAAAAACAACAACAACGTACTAATCCAATTAAAATATGGGCTAAGGACCTGAAGAGACATTTTTCAAGAAGATATAAAAATGGCCAGCAGATATGTGAAAAGATACCAATCATCACTAATTATTAGGGAAACGCAAATCAAAATCACAATGAGGTATCACCTCATACCTGTTAGAATGGCTATCTTCACAAAGATGTGGGATAACAAAACCTGGTGAGTATGTTGGAAAAGGGAACACTGTGCACTGTTGGTGGTGTAGTAAATTGGTACAGACACTATGGAAAACAGTGTTCCATAAAGCATTAAAAACACAACTATCCTGTGATTCAACAATTCTACTTATGGGTATTTATCCAAACGAAACAAAAACACAATATCAAAGAGATAACTGAACCCCCATGTTCACAGCAGCATTATTTTCAATAGCACGAAACCTGTGTCCATTGATGGATGAATGGATAAAGAAAATGTGGTATATATACATGCACACAATGGGATATTATTCAGGCATAAAAAAAAATAAGGAAATCCTGTTTTTGCAATAAGGATGGTCCTTAAGGTCATTATTCTCAGTGAAATAAGTCAGAGAATAATACTGTATGATTATCCTTATATCGGAAATCTAAAAATAAACAAAGAGATCAGATTTGGGTAACCAGAGGCAGGGGTTGGAGAGATGGGGGGATTGGTTAAAAGAGGTCAAAAGGTACAAACTTCCAATTAACAGATCAGTAAGTACTGGGGCTGTAATGTTACAGTATGATGACGGGAGTTAACACTGCTATATGGTATATTTAAAAGTTGTTAAAGAGTAAATAGACCTAAGACTTCTCATTACGACGAAAATTTATTTTTTTATTTATATGAGATGACGGATGTTAACTAAAGTTGGCCATCATTTCACGATATTTGTAAGCCAAGTTATTATACCATACAGCTTATACAGAGCTATATGTCAATTCTATCTCAATAAAACTGGACAAAATCTGAAAAAAAAACAAAAAAAAAACACCCTACAGTGCAGAATGGATACATATTCTGTTGCAATAGGAATATAACTGAGAGCACAGAAGTTGTGGAAAAGAAAACTGATGCACATTGGGAGATCAAAGTCATCATCATTGCTTCTAAAAATTACCTTATACTAGTCAATCCTTCTTCCCATTATGATATAGGATACAAACTGTTGTGATTAGTAGTTCATACAGTTAAGTTTGTTTTGTTTGGTTTTGTTTTTCTCTTCCTCTACCTACTTCTCCTTTTTGAAGCACATACCTCTCTTTCTCTATCTGTATTTATCCACTTCATGGAAACAAAACCTTTGCTGCTTTTGTTCATCCTTGAGGTCTTATTATCTTGGCAGTGCCTGGCACTCAAAAATGTTTGCTTAAATGATATCCTGATTTTGCACATGTTTTTTTATTACAGGGAATGCTTTATTCTTTGTAGATTTTTAAAAATGAGATATAATTTACTTCTTGGAAATTGCACTAATCTCAAGGTTATAGTTTGATGAATCAGGTAACCTCAGATCAAATCAAGAGATAGAAAATTCCCATCAACACAGAGGTTTTTCATATCCTTTCCAATCAACTCCTCTACACCAACAACCACTGTCACGATTTCTATTGCCAATACATTAGATTTACCTGTCTTTTGAATTTCATGTAAAAGAAAACATGAAGTTGGCACTTTTTTGATGAACACAATGTTTGGCGATCTCTCCATACCACTGAATGTTTCAATATATTGTTGCCTTATTGTGGATGAATAATATTCCATTTTACGAATACAACACAATGTATTTCCTGTAGTATTAGTTATAAACATTTGGTTTATTTCTAGTTTTTATTTTATGTAAAAATGCTATGCATATTGTTGCACATGAGTTCATGTGTACATATGAACTCATTTCTCTTGGGCATATTAACCTGGGTGTGTAACTGCTGGGTATTAGAACAGATGTCTGGTTAACTTTATTAGAAACTTCCCAACAGTTTTCCTAAGGACTTAATACTGTTTTATATTCACACCAGCAATGTATGAGAGTTATAGTTACTCTACATCCGTTCTAACACTTGATATTGTTAGGCTTTTTTTTTTTTCCATTTTAATCGTTCTTACACGTGTGGGCTGGTATCACATTGTGGTTTTATTTTGCATTTCCCCATTAAAAAGGCTGAACACCTTAGAAAGCAATTGTTGTGAAGTATGTGTTCAAATAGTTTGCCATCAACATTTTTAATTAATTAATTTGTACTGTGTCTTTATATAAACAAATGTGACTTTTTTGTAATCTGACTGTTTTCTCCCAGTCTGTAACTGGATTTTTTTTCTTTATGATGACTACCCTATAATTTTGAAACTTCATAGTATTCCACTTTATATTCGTACCTCATTTACTTAAACAGTCAAGTTGTTTTCAATGTTTGCTATTTTAAATAATACTGTAACCAACATCCTTGAATATTATTTTACACATATTTTCTTAGGATACAGTCTATAAGAAATTATATTTCTATCAGAAAGTGCACATGCATATGTATTAATATGTTTCATATAGAGTATAAATAAATGTATATGTATATAAAGTTTCATAAATATAAACAATTCCTCCTTCCCCACTTCAGGTCCTGGAGAAACACATATTAAAGAACTCAAACTAGGTTTGGGGCCCTGGATTTTGATTTTACATTTCCACTAATTATTATTTTCAGTCACAAAGTATAATTTTCCACTTTCCTATTACACCTTAACCATATTTTTCATCTATTAAAAAAAAAGCTCTCCCAAATGTAATGTGGACCCTCCCCCCAAAAAAATATTAAGAACCTACTATGTAAGAGGCACAGAACATTCCTTTAGATATAAATGATCTCATTTGATGGATAGGTCAAACCAATAAGTTATATTCTCATTTCATTTTTTTAAATATCTGAAGCTGAGATCTGAGACATCCAAGCATATTCAACTAGCAAACAATTGAGGCCACATTCAAATCAGGTGGCCTGCCTCAAAATCTCAGTACTTTTTTCCATTCAACTGGCTGCTTTCCTAATCAAATTCCTTGAAAACCATGTAGCAAAGCTGATTTTAAACACACACACACACAATTTAACTTCCACATTCTGGTTCTGCATGAGAGGAGCTTGGGAATCACCACTCCATCCTAACAACAAGTCAAAAGACAAACAGACTTCAAAGTCAACAATTCTTGGATATATAAGAGAAAAGAGGACACAGTAGAAAACCTTGCCTCCAAGATTGGAGAGACAGAGAGGCAAACACTCCTCTTCCGCTTGGCTCCCTGGAGCAGAGACTCAGAAGGAGAAACAAGCAGGATGGAAAACCTCAGCTGGAAATGAGGGAGTGCTGGAGGCCCAGAGCACACAAGTCGGAGTGTTAAACCTCAAGAGGGACCCAGTCATAGGGGACACCCAGAAGAGTGAGAGTTTTACCTTTAGGAGCTTGACCAGGTTCCCAAGGTAAATATCGGAGAAAAATCCACCATCACCACCACCATCACGGAGCTTCTGGCAAAGAAGGTGAAAAGGAACCATTCTGAAATACTCCAGAGGGTGCGTCCCTTCTGCCCTCAGGTGAAACTAATGAATCAGAACCTAATCTGCTGAGCTGTTAGCAAAGCATAGCTGACACCTGCAGAAGGAAAATTCCCAACTCTAGCCCACCCTAACCATCCTGTCCTACCGAAGGGGGGAGGAAAAAACAAGAAACACTGATGAAGTTCACAGTCCAGAGGCAAAGGCTCACTAAAAGATTGATACCTGATTGGAGGACTAGCGAACTCCAGCCTCCCTCCCCCTCCACACACCTCACTACCATATTACTAAAGACCTGTTTATTGCAGTTTCTAAGACTAGGACACACAGATCAATGGAATAGAATAGAGAGTCCAAATATAGACTCTCATAAATATAGTTGTCGTGCGGGGCGGCCTGCGGGGTCTCTGCTCCCGCTCCCCACAAGAGAACGCAGGATGTGGTGAGGCCAAAAAGGAACACCCACGGAGCCATAGATAGGGGAGTCATACTAGTATATTCTCGCTGGCGGCACTATACTCTCACTGGAGACCAGCCCAGTCGCCATCTACTTGCTAGCCCCCATTTTTTATGCTAGCATAGCCACAACAGTTATATTAGTGGCCAATGGCTCACTGGTTACAGCTAACGGCCAACTAGCCACAGCTGATGGCCATGCAATCACAGTTGATGGCCATTTACTACCTGAGCCAGCACCTTTCCACGTGAGGCCAAGAGCCTGGGAACTACTTTCTGGGGCTCTGTCCCCACACTCCACCCCTACAGGCTCTCACCTCACAATCTACGTGACAAGCATCTTCCGCGAGGGGCCCTGTGTAAGGAGCCTGGAGGTGAATGCAATATCCTGGACACAGCCAGCCTCTCTGGGCACAGCCAGGGTTTCTCAGGGCACCACCAGTACTTCTGGGCACAGCCAGACTTCCTGGACTTCTTAGGGTACCACCAATCTCCCTGGGTACAGCCAGGGCCTCTCAGGGCACTGCTACTCCCTCTGGGCACAGCCAGGCTTCCTGGACTCAGCCAGGGCTCTCAGGGCAGTGCCACTCTCTCTGGGCCTCTCAGGGTACCGTGCTGGAACAACAGTGGCTCATAGTCAAGGTGCTTACATATTCTCTATGGTGGCCAGTCAAGACACAAAAACAAACATCCGCCAGTTCCACTACATAGTGGTATGTTCCCAAGCAAACAGTCAAAGGGTCCATTAAATTAGGGATGGAAGGCAATTCCTCATAGTCCACAGTCATTCACCAGGGCTGTCCTGGGGGTGAGGGACGACCTTGACCTCACTCGCATTTCCCACTGAGGACTCAGCAAGCGTTTCCTCCTGGGACTACAAGTCCTGCATCCCGGCTGCCTCAGCAAGCACTTCCCAGCCCACAGGGCTGCAATGTCCTTTGCTTTCTCCCGCCTTTGCTGGTTGGGGAACCATCCATGTCTTTCCACCCCTCCACGGGGGTCCATCTCTCCAGCAGCTGCTCCTCCTGGTTTTCCTGAGACTGAGTGTTGATACGCACAAACTGCTCCACCACCCTTCGGAGAGTTTTGGCCGGCACCGTATCCTAGCGACTAAGCCATGTGTCGTGCAGGAGACCCTGCTCGCTGGGCCATGTGTCGTGCGGGGCGGCCTGCGGGGTCTCTGCTCCCGCTCCCCACACAAGAACGCAGGATATGGTGAGGCCGAAAAGGAACACCCACGGAGCCATAGGTAGGGGAGTCATACCACTATGGTCTCACTGGCGGCTGGGCCCACCGGATAACGACCTGCCGTCCGCCTTTCCGCCAACCGACCGACCGACGACTCTCCTCCACTCTCTCGACTCTGTTCCTCTCTCTCGGCTCTCCTCTTCCACTCTCCTCGGTCCTCCTCTTCCGCTCTGCTCGGCTCTTCGGCTCCTCGGCAATCCTCGGCAATCCTTCGTAGCTGCAGCAGTTACACCAGCGGCCAATTGGCTAACCGGCCACAGCCGACGGCCAATCAGCCACAGCCGACGGCCATCCACCACCCGAGCCAGTACCCCTCCACGCGAGGCCGAGAGCCTGTAAACTACTCTCTGGGGCTCTGTCCCCACAGAGTCATACTAGTGTATTCTCGCTGGCCGCACTATTCTCTCACTGGAGACTGGGTCCACACTGTCCGCAACCCGCCATCCTAACTGCAATCCGTGCTTGCCAGCCCAGCCGCCATCTACTTGCTAGCCCCCATTTTTTCTGCTAGCGTAGCCACAGCAGTTATATTAGTGGCCAATGGCTCACTGGTTACAGCTAACGGCCAACTAGCCACAGCTGATGGCCATCCAATCACAGTTGATGGCCATTCACTACCTGAGCCAGCACCTTTCTATGTGAGGCTGAGAGTCTGGAAACTGCTTTCTGGGGCTCTGTCCCCACAATAGTCAACTGATCTTTGACAAAAAGCAAACATAATCCAATGGAGCAAAGGTAGTTTCTTCAACAAAAGGTGCTAGAACAAGACTGGATACCTGTATGAATAAAAAATTAATCTAGACAGTTTTGGTCAAGAATTTCGTAAGACCTTCCACTATTGGAATTTTTCCAATTTTTTTTCTTATGATTAGACTGGGCTGTGGGTTACTGGGAGGAATTTCACACAGAGAGCCATTTTCATTATATCATATTAAGAGTAGATGTTATCAATACGACACATTACTGTTGGTGTTGACCTTGATTACCTGGCTCAGGTGGTTTGTCAGTTTTCTGATAAAACCATTAGAAAGTTACTTTTTTTGTTGTTGTTGTATTTTTTTCACCTCTACATACTATACTCTTTTGAGGGAAGTCATAAGCACAGTCCACACTACTTAAGCAATGAGGATTAGGTTTTCATTCTTGAGAGTAATGGATCTACATAAATTATTTGGAATGCTGCATGGAAGATTTGTCTTTTTTCCTGAACTTATTGATTTAACCATTTAATTTTTTATTATAAAGGACTTACGGATATATATATATATACATATATATACATATATATATATATGTATATATATATATATATATATATATATAATATGTATATATGTGTATATATATATATATATATATATATATATATATATATTTTATACTTTGCATAATAATCTAATACTACTTTATGTTGTTATTCAAACCATTCTAGCTTTGGGAATTGGGAGCTCTTTCATTGGCTCCGGGGTCCCTTTGACATACTCCTACCAAACAGTGTGTGTGTGTGTGTGTGTGTGTGTGTGTGTGTGTGTAAACATGCACACATATATGCACATGTGTGTTTATAGCATTTCCTTACTTTATGCCACAATAAGATGCTCCAGGATTATTTTCATATTTTCAGTGCTGGAATCAGCCATTTCTCCAAGAAATCTCATTCTTTTTATTGTAGAATTAGAATTAGAAACCAGGATTGGAGTACTAAGTATGCGTGTTCATACTGTGTGTGGTGCCATTTCTTTTAGGGTCTCACTGACCGAGCAAGAAAATATATGTAGATATACTAACCTGTGTATAAATATTTCTATATGTAACCATTTGTATCTATATCAACCTAAGTATGAGTACATTCTGAACTCTCCAACTCTAACCTATTACAACATAGATCATTCTCATCTTCTTCCCTTGTTTATCTGCATATTTCCACTCTAACACTGAAAAACCTGGCTCCCACCATCCACCAAGCATTTATTCAATCACTTTAATTCTCTGTAAATACATGGATGGTAGTATCAGAATTGGATGTTCAACATCACTAACAATGATGGAAATCAAAATCAAAGTCACAACAAGATACTACTTCACACTTCTTTGGATGGCTACTGTGAAAAAATTAGAAAATAGTACATGTTGCTGAGGATGAGGAGAAATAGGAAATCTCTATGCACTGTTGACAGGAATTAAAATGGTGCAGTTGCTAGAGAAAACAGAATGTCAGTTCTTTAAAAGGTTAAAAATAGGCTTACTTTTTGATATGGCAATTGCACTTTGGGGTATACAGCAAAAGGAATTGAAATCAGAATCTCAAAGAGGTATTTGTGCACTCATGTTCATAGCACTACTGTTCAAACTTCTGTGGCTTACAACAAAGAATGATTTTGCTGTAACATTAGAGGTTGATCATGGGTTATCTTGGCCTCTTCATTCTAGGACCCATCCTAGGATGACGGAACAGCCCCTAATCTAAGACATTGCTTATCTTCAAGAGAGGGGGTGAAATGGATGAAGAAACAACATGATAGTTCTTGAATCTTCTGCTCATAAGTGGTACATATCATTTCCACTCATTTAACTGGCCAAAGCATGTCATATGACCAAGTGTGACTTTGATGAGAAATATAATCCTGCCAGACAAGTGGGTCTGTGGGGAAGGAGAATGAATATTTTGACAACAATAAAACCTATTTCTAGTGGTTAAGACTACAGAGTGTGAGGATAAACTGCCCAGATTTAAATTTTATCTCTACCAGTTATCAGCTAAGTGACCTCAGGCAAATTACTGAATCTCTCTATATATCATTTTCCTCATTTGTAATATTAGGGTAGTTATATTAACTTCTTAGGGCTGAGATAATACATATAAAACATTTAGCAATGTTTCTGTCACATGGTATATTATATGTGCTTATTATTTTTGTTAGTATCCAAGTGAAGGCAATAGTTTATGTTCAGACTTTCATTCCTTAAATATTTACTTAGTGGGTGCTAATGGGAAGATGGTTGTCCTTTGTTCTTATACCTAAAGTAGGTATTTTCCGCTTTCTCTCTTTAAAATTATTACATTCTTTTTTTTAACTAAATAGGATTTATTCTTAATTACAGATGTATGGCACATTCATAAAAAGCAATTAAAGAAAGATTGGTAATCATATTGTTTCACTATAAAAAATTCCATAGATTTATTTCACTGGCCTATTAACTGAAAGTTTTCCTAAGTTGACAGTGGAAAGATTCATTCAGTCACTTGAATAGTCTCTGATACCTACTCTGTGCAATGAACTGAGAATATAAAAAGTGAGATAATATAGCCTTTGATGTTTTCATTGGCTAGTGAGGAAAGCAAAATACTCAATGAAATGCAAAATATTCTGGGTGTGGGTGGGGGGAGAGGGGAGGAGTCATAGCAAATGAGACATGCAGAGATCTATATCAATGATTCAAAGTGAAATTCAACGTCCAACTGTAACCTGTGAAGAACACATTTTATTTACTGGAAGGAACTACCTGGTGAAGTGAAAACATGATTTTGAGACTACACAGTTAGCAAAAACCATATGGAGTTAAAAAACAATGAAGGGACAATTTTAAATGCTTTGCTTACATTAAAAGTAGACTTTCATGAACTTATTTTCTTATATAACGATAACTATCGAATTCATCTTCATTATTTTACAATTAGCCCTATTGATTACTGCTGACCTCTAACAGGAGGCTTCTGAACTTGTGTTTATTTTTCCAGGCCTTGGGTATTTCAAATGCAAGGTATATTTTATTCCTTTCCCTTCTTCTGAGGTTGGAAATAACAAAGAAGAAGTGAGTTACATGGTACCTATCAAACTTGAGGTTCCCTACTCTCTCTGAAGAAGGAGACAAGTTGCTTCCTTTTATGAAAATGAGACCAGAATTTTCTAGGCAACACAATATATTACCCCAAATCAGGACCAGCTACACAATCTACAGATCCCAGTGCAAATTGCAAATGCTGGGTCTCTTGTCTGAAAATTACTAAGAATTTCAAAATGGTGATGGCAAAGCATTAAACCATTCTAGGGACTCTGAATACCTACTCTGTGCAATGAACTGGGACTATAAAAAATGAGATACTATTGCCTTTGATGTTTTCATTGTCTAGTGAGGGAGGCAAAATACATTCTTTAAACCATTCTAGGGACCCTATGAATACCTGTATTAAGGCACAGGTGACACCCTCCTGAAGCCTAACCTGCCTGATTTCTCTGTCTGAAGGTGGGATTTCTCAATTGTCCACAGGGTTCTTGAGTCCTATGTCAACATTTTTCATAGAGAATGGAGGTAAATGGCAGGATCGCCCATGCTTTACTGCCATCCCTAGAGTTCTGTCCAGGGCACTATTTAAAACTCGGGCTTTAGGGAAGCATTGGGAACCACTTTATAGAAATGCAAAGAAGACAGCAACCATAATCTCCATATTAAAAGACCATTAATTGGAAAAAAATTATAAACAAAACTTGCATCTTTCTTTTTATTGCTTACATCTTGTTGAAGGATACAAGACAAAAATTGCATGCCTTATTGAGACAATAATTTAAATCTGTTGATTTCATTTTGTTCTAATGAGAAGAAAAAATAGTTTAATGGCGATGTATTAGTCAGTAGAGGAGGGGTTATGCTGTAGAAACAAACAGCTCCTACATTGTAAGGGATTCTTATAACAAAGCTCACTTCTTTCTTTCCCAGGGTGGTTACAGGAGACTCCCCAGGGCAACTATCCTTTATGTGGCAAATAAATTTAGTTCTTAACTTTAAAAATGTATACAAAGAAAATCCATAAACTCATTATTGGAGCAGAAATTATATACAATTGAATGTCTTGCACTGAAACACATGTTCACTGTCTCCATAGTGATAAAATAGGTCCAATTGCAATAATCAGTAATAAAATTGAGTTCATACTTTCACAGTTGTGTCTTTTCATTCCAAACACTAGAAAGCTTCCCCACTATGTTTTTATAGGAAAGCACAATTGCATTTCTCATGGCAACAGGCAGTGAAATTTTACATTAGAAAAAGTGCAACTATATCTCATGTGCTTTTGTGGCGTGGAGAATCTACTCTTTCTTTGTTGAAGCAGAATCAACACAGAAACCAAATGATACATTTCATTTTAATCAAGAGTTTCATGGAACCTCAGATACACAAACAAGATTTATGGCTCTTTAGAAGCTACAGTGTATAAAGACAAAATTACTTCAAAAACTCTATTTTCTTGAAGTTAAATGCAAGTCAAATAGGCCCTAATCTACTCAGCCTTTATCTAGTGCCACTCACTGTAGTGTCTAGAAATTTAATATGACAAGTTAGCATTTATATGGCACTTGGATTTGTTTTTATAAAAAACCACTCTGCCTAGTCATTTAAAAAATATATTTTTATTAAATTCATTGGGGTGACATTGGTTAGTACAATTATATAGGTTTCAAGTGTACAATTCTATTATACATCTTTATATCACATTGTGTGTTCACCACCCAGAGTCAGTTCTCCTTCCATCACCGTATATTTGACCCCCTTTACCCTCTTCTACCACCTCCCCTCACCCCTTACCCACTGGGAACCACTACACTGTTGTCTATGTCTATGAGTTTTTGTTTCTTTGTTTGTTTGTGTTGTTGTTGGTTGCTTTCAGTCTTACATCCCGTATGACTTCACTCATTACATATGAGTTAAGTCATATGGTCCTCAACTTTTTCTGTCTCATTTATTGTGCTTAGCATGATAATCTCAAGATCCATCCATGTTGTTGCAAATGGCAGTAGTTCATCTTCTCTTATGGTAGAGTAATATTCCATTGTATGTGTGTGCCACATTTTCTTTATCCAATCATTTATCAAAGGACACTTTTGTTGTTTCCATGTCTTGGCCATTGTGAATAATATAGTCATTTTGAATTTACTTCATGAGCTCTGGCGGACCAATTGTTCCTATTTTATAGTTAAGGATACTTGAAGATTTGAAGTTCCCATGGTGTCATAAGGATCCGAGTGCTTGATCTAGTAAGTCCGCTGTATGAGAATATGAGGCTTCTGCATTTCCTGCCAATGTCAGTAAATGGATTTGGCAGGAACCTAAACCTGGGACATGCCTCAAACTTTCTTTATTCTTGCCAATTGGTTTCAGTTATCCTCAACACTTTTTTTTTTCCTTCACTTGATAACTATTTGAAAAAATTCCTATCTACTGGCAGATGCACCCCCATTGCTTGTGGTAGATTAGCAGAAGTTTCTGAGTAGATAAAATAATTTGCAAATTGTGTATAATTCACAGAGAACTCCTTCTTCCCCACTGGTTGGGACTCATTCGTGTCGGCTGGAACCATAGTGTAAAGAGATTGCACGGGACATTAAGGTGAAGGTTATAGTTGATTCTAGCATAGGGGCATCATATTATTGCATTTCTTACAGATTGCAGACATGCTTGTGATGCTCAGTTTATGAATTTATGCTCTTTTCAGTTGACCCCAGACAGACATGGATCAGCACAATCCATCACTGGTGCAATTCAGCTGTTGTAGGTAAGAGGACAATTCAAACTGTGTGAGGAGAAATACGTATTTCCTCTAAGAAACTTCTGAGCTTCTTCCTGAGAAAAATTTCACTCTTTCCATAAATAGATTACAGCTCTTTTGTACTGGTACATAATTACTCTCACAGACTTTTTTTTTTTGAAACAGATTTTCTGTGTGAGCACATCTTACCTTATATCATGTATGGCAAATATAATTTAATAACATCATCTTTTATTTCAATTTCTCAAGATGTCTCCATTTCCCTTTATTAGTAGACCTGTGCTTAGGTGGGGTTATTTATATTAAAATGCTCTTGGAGTAATTTTCTGACCAACTTCTTTTAACCTCTGAATAAGAAATTTTATCAGTACACAGAGATTCAAGAGAATCTAAACAGAGCTTAGAATTAAATAGAAACGAAAAGCCATACTTTGCTCATGTTCTCAGGACTCAGTTTCTGTCATCCTATTTGAGAAGCTTCTGAAAGTAATTATAGGTAGCATCAGGCACTTCCTGGGTGGTCACCCTCCTGGAGCACTTTGAACTCTGCAGGAATTATAGCATGTGGTACACTGTGTGGCATTTTTAAATTTACATAACTGCTTCTAATATCATAATGTAAACTTGTCAACAGGGAGAGACCACGTTTTATCTCTGTAAACCTAGTGCCTTGTGTAAAGCAATGTTTATAATGATGCTCACTATATTTTTATTACACATAAGTCATTTAAACTCTGAGTATTAGAGACTGGCATGGATATCTTTGAAGTCTACTTAAAGTCTATAACCGAGTGTTCACATTGATGGACTAAACCAGATTTTGCATAAGGCCACCACTAAACCAGCTAGTTTCCCAATATTTGGAACTGGATAAGGAAACCTGGCTAAGCAAAGAGATTAAAATGATGACATCTACTTCACAATTCCAAGTAGATTTCAAAGCAAGGTCTCTAAAGCAAATGTATATACCAATCTAACAAAGTCCAAAATGTGTTGACTACCTCTAGCAAGGTTTCTTTGCATTTCCAATAGATGTACAGATCAGTAAGACGGAGTTTCCTGAAAACTATGGAGTTATGTTGTGTGGATATTATAACAATGGATGGTAGTGACACTAATATAGTGTGATTTAAAAGTTGCCACCAGAGAATCTTTAGAAACTGCTTTATCTCCTTTTTCTCATCTCTCATTTGGGTTGGAAGTGATAAATTGAAAAATAAGTGAAGTTGATTCTTAATTGTTCCTCTTTTCATTGGTTATATCCTAGTTTTGTTCCCTGTTTATTGAGTACTCTAGAAGATTGGAATGATATTTAAGTCTTAATTTAATTAAGTTTTAAATGGCAATCTGCTTACTCCATTTTCCTTTCAATTTGCGTCAATGAGCACCTGCCAAAAAAATATTCAGAAGCATTGTGATTGAAAGCTTGTTTTAGTAATTATCATGTCAACCTCAGCCTTTCTTGTTTTCCTTGTGTTTATAACTTCTCCACCACTATACTTCCTGTATGCTAAAGTCTCTGATTTTAACCGTTACCATAAATATAAAAACATTTTTTTGGAAGAAGAAACAAATATATTATTTCCATTGTAAGACATTTTGATTCATAAAGGAAAAATATGAAAAAGTACATCTAATCTACAGCAATACTCAACTTCTTACTTACATTTTATCTGGGATGTTTTAATGACCTCATACCAGAGTTGTTTTAACATTTTCTTCCAAAAATTCCAGAAAAACGTCCAGTCCAGTGAAAGAGTTTCTAGGTCCAGTCATTTATTGCTACTCTCTCCATTTAATAATAAAGAAAAAAAATGCTGGTCTTATCCAGCTTGAATGATTGTCTTTTGAACACTGTTGAGCTATGATCTGAGTTTTTCAAGCTCTCTTGAAGTAATCTAGATTCTCTTGTCTCCCACTGAAATCCTACCGCTCTTCCCGATACACATCCTCCTCTATTTAAGCCACTGGGTAAATTCAGCCATCTATTTCATCCTTTCTGCTTCAGGGGTGCTGAACTCCAATCCTGAAAGAACATATTTTATTCTTTATTGTCTGTTGGCCCCTCCAGATCCATCCTACCCATTTCTGCCTTGCTGGAAATGGACTTTCCTGGGTTGAATCCCAGTCTCACTGCCAAGCAGCAGAGCTCCTGGTGAACAGCCCTCTCTGGAGCTCCAGATCTCGCTACTGTTCTGTCCCTCAGCCTCTTAGCAGCCCAACCTCCCTCACCTGAGTCTAGCTTTAGGGTCCTTCATCCCAAGGACACCTTACATATTCGCCTTGCTTTCTCCTTACCCTACCAACATCTTTGTAAATGAACCCTTATTGAACTTTCCCCAATTACGACATTTGAACAGTGTGCCACCTTTTTCCTGCCATGACCCTTACAATATACAATCACCCTTACACACACACACACACACTCACACACTCACATGTATAAACTAATTAGTACATAAAAAGATCACTAAGTCCTAAGATCACTTCTTTTTAGTATTACACTTTTTTCCACTTTCTTATGCTGACCATGTCTTAGTTTTATAAAAAAGAGAAAGATCAAAAGGTGGCTTGATAACTAAGTTTGTGAACTCGTTGCAACGATGTTGCTAACCTTTTTTGATATCAGAGAGATTATTCATTATGAATTTGTACAAACTGGACAAACTGTTAATGAACTTACTATTTGGAAGTGCTGAAAAATCTGCGTGAAAAAGTTAGACGACCTGAACTTTTTGACAACAATTCGTGGCTCTTGCATCACGACAATGCACCAGCTCACAAGGCACTGCCTGTGAGGGAGTTTTTAGCCAGTAAATTAACTATATTGGAACACCCTCCCTACTCACCTGATCTGGCCCCCAATGACTTTATTTTTTTATTAAATTTATTGGGGTGACAATTGTTAGTAAAATTACATAGACTTCAGGTGCACAATTCTGCATTACCGAAGATAAAGCACATATTGAAAGGAAGAAATTTTGATGACATTCAGGACATCAAGGGTAATACAACAACAGCTCTGATGGCCATTCCAGAGAAAGAGTTCCAAAATTGCTTTGAAGGGTGGACTAGGCGCTGGCATTGGTGCATAACTTCCCAAGGGGAGTACTTCGAAGGTGACGGTAGTGATATTCAGCAATGATGTATGTAGCACTTTTTCTAGGATGAGTTCCCAAACTTAATTGTCTGACCTCATACACATAATGAAACACAAAAAAAGTCACGTGGTTCAATATCAGCTTTGTTCAAGATGCTACTGTCCAATATTGCTTTTCATCCCTAGTTAGTTCCCAGGCCCATTTCACAATCTGAATATTTCTAATCTTTCTTGAATGCCCAAGCCACCCTACTCTCACTATTTTCCACTGATTGTGCTTCAATTTCAATGAAGAAAAACCAGTACAACTGATGTGAATCCCTCCAATTGTTTTTGTTACTTCAAAACTCCATAACGTCGGTAATATTGTCTTTTTCCTGTCTCCAAAATTGTTTCTTTCCAAGATTTACAACTGCACTTGAACTCTTCAAACCACCTAGTCTTGCATTCCATGGGACTTACCTTCATGAACTATATCTTTGATCTCTTCAATCTTTAGTTTTACACTCTCCACTGATACTTTTTTTTTTATCATTTATAAAAGTTCTCCATTCTCTGCCTTTATTTTTAAGAGAAAAATTCCTATTCTGTATGGTGCTTATCATTTAACCCCTCCGTTTTCTCTGTTCCCTGTCATCTATTTTGTCTTCTCATTCTCGCCTCTGAAATTTTGCTTTCAAAGGCCATCAATGTCTTGATATTTATAAACTATCAATGGCTTAATGCTCAGAAAGTTTTGAGAATGTTTTCTTTCCCTGAATTCTCTTTTTCCTTGGCTTCAATAACACTCCAGACCTCTCACCCTTTTAATTTTCTTCTGGAGATGGCTTCTACAGTTCTTTCACTGACTTCCCTTCTTTCCCTCCCATTTGATACCAGCTTTTTTGATTTGTCCTCAACCCTGTTTTCTTCTGATTTTATACACTTTGGGGACTTAAAAACTATTCTTCCACTTATCCTTTAAGTGTAGTGACCAACAAGTTAAATTTTCAGTTTCCTTTATATCTATACAGACAAGTTCTGAACTATTTCTCAGTGTCTCAATACAGGAAACATGAAATTTGGGTGTTGTTGTTTTGATGGACTGCTTCATCTTAGGGCTTCTTTGTTGCAGCCAGAATTGAAGACCATTAACCTTCCCCAAGCTAAGTGTGGAGTATGTGTCCTTGCTGATTCCCGATCCCTGTCCCTAATACAAACACCCAAACTCCTCTCCACATCTGAGGTCATTCTCAAGTCTCACTCTGATGCTCTTCTAAAATCACATATTTCATTATATCATCCCTCTTCTTAAATACACCCAGGTGTTCTCATGTTCATCAGGATAAATTCTGATGGAATTTATAGCATGTAATCCAAAGCAGGTCCATGTCACATGCTCTATTTTTCAAAGTTGCCCCTGATTATTTACATTTTTGTACCTTATTATACAACAATGGTGAGCTATTTGGCAGTTTCTTAATACATCATGCACTTACATTCTTTCTTTTTATGTTGTCCCCTCAGAAAGCCCTTTTTCCCATCTACGTAACTGAAATTCTACTCATTTCCAAAGTCCAACTTAAATATAAGTATTAGTGAGAATCAAATGCTTCCTTTTTCTTATTATCATAACATGTTGTTTTGCAACCATATTCATTGCACACTTGTAGGTAGCCCTTTGTTATGATGTGAGCCATGATTTCTTTGCATTTTAATGCAAAGTGAAAATATAATTTTGGGGTCACATTATAGTCAAGTTCTAAAATGAAGGTGGAGAAATGGGAAAAGAAAACAACAACAACAACAACAACAAAAAGGTAAAAAATGTCTAGGACTAATAATATGTTATTTTACTAATTTACTTCATATAAAGAATTGCCTTTTTAAAGGTATGGTTGTGCTAATAGATACTTAATTTGAAGATATTCATTCCTTACTTTTAAATAACTACTCAAAAGCTTTCAATGGCATGTATTTCTTAAATAGATTCTTCTAATGATTCTGTTTCCCCTTTGAATTTCCTTAGCAAACTACTTTTCCTCATTTAATACAGATGCAAACTTCAGAAGTGTGTCCCTTTATATTGAACCATATTCTAAATTTAACCTGTCTAGATCAATGAAGATTTATTACAGTCTAATACATTTTCTTCTCATTTTTATGGTCTTCAATGGTCTGCAATGGTCTTCATAATTATTAGTGACTCTTATGCATATGATATTGCGATCAGCTAGGGAGAAAAAAACATTATTTTCCCTTAGTTTAGGTATAAATGAAGAGAGGAAAGTATAGTTTTGAGTGATTTGTTAAAATTGCTCCTGAGATAGAGATAAGACATGAACCTAGGTTTCCAACCTGGGTTATTGTGCTTTTCCCTGCAAAGGTTATTTTCATGTGGGGCTCCTGCTCTACCAAATATCTTTTAGATTTTAAATATTCCAATTTAACCATTAATTGTACTGATCTTTGCCAATATTTTTAAAGAGAAAATTAATCCATGTAGAATACTCCTGAACTCATACAGTTTCTGGGTTATATGGGGATCATTTTTCCCAGGTGGTAAATTTTATACAACAGGCTCCTCTATATTTGGTCCAAAAGTGAAGAACTTTGGTTTTCCAAGCTTGCTTTTTACCTAAATTGAAAGTATATGTGACCCAAGAAAACCTAAAACAGTGTGAGTGGTCCATACCTAATTGAGGCTGTTCTATGAACTTAAGTATCTGTTAATAGTATTTTAAAACCTGGAAACCCCTGTGCAATAATCTTAATTCCACTCCTCAGCATGGATTCATATTTTTCCCAAGAAATAGAGAGCAGCCCATTCAACACTCCTTACTTTTCAGATTATGTAGATTTTCATTTGCCTTGGTTGACCAGACTTTTAGGATAAGAGCTAATCCTTTCAAGTGCAGGGTTTATTAGAGCAAGCCAAGGGAAACAGCCAAGTACATTTCAGTACTCTGGGAATGGAGAGGAAATTGCCAAGAAAACATAATCCCCTATAGATTCTCCTACCTGAAAGGCCAGCTCAAGATTTGAAACCTACCCAGTCAGTGGCAACAGGCCCAGAAAAGTGAAGCACCTGACTCCCTTAAGCCAAAAGACTCTGGAATGGGAGAGAGAGGTAGGTGATGAAAAAGAACCTCATTCTAACAGCCCAGATGGCCCCTGCCATCCCCACCAAATGGCTCACTAGGTCTGACAAAGGGGACAGGTGAGCAAACAGACTAAGGCTGAAATGACTGTTCTAAATAGTACTGGAAAGTGTGGCAGGGACGGGAAAGGCAAACGGAAGCAGAAATCGTCAATTTATGGAAAAATTATTGCCATCTCCACCTGGCAGCATGTGTTTTCGACATCTGCCTTCCTGGGGCTCTTTGGATTGTCTCAGCTGCCCTGGCAAGTGAAGATCAGGTGCTCAGGCAGATGATAAGCTTATTCCCTGCTGGGATGGAGGCTGAGTCGCTGTGCTTTGTCAGCTCAACCCTGGTGATCGATGGGGTGGAGGGAAAGTCACCACTCGATTGGCCCAACAGAATTCTCTCCCTCCCATCAGAGAACCAGTCCTGCAAACAAAAGTGGATGGCATTCAAGAGCTCCAAAGGGGTCGGCAAGGAAGAGAAGCCACTGAAAATGTAGGTGACAGTTTGCAACACAGGACCCTCCCCATAAAAAAACGATCAGTATGCCTAGTTCTCTCTGGTTTCTCTTTCAATCAGACTCTATTGGAACAAGGTTATACATTCCCCAATTTCTATTTTGTATTCACCCACCTTCCAACTTTATCCTAATACTATGCACATTTTTGTATACACGAAACATTATCAGGGTAGGCCTCTTTAGAAACAGAACCACCTTAGGTGGATGGAATATACCATCCACCTAATTTAGTCTAATCCACAAGAGAATTGGAAAACTTCACATAGGATCGATCAGTTCAATTTCCCAAGTTTATCTTATTGAACTAGTTGAAATGATTTTCTTTAAATTAAAGTTTATTGGGG
This sequence comes from Rhinolophus sinicus, assembly GCF_057876585.1. Classification (NCBI taxonomy): domain Eukaryota; kingdom Metazoa; phylum Chordata; class Mammalia; order Chiroptera; family Rhinolophidae; genus Rhinolophus; species Rhinolophus sinicus. The sequence continues at coordinate 110,150,904 of NC_142501.1, read as the reverse complement.
ATGACAATGGTTAGTAAAGTTACATATGTTTCAAGTGTACAATTCTGTAATACATCATCTTTACATCACACTGTGTATTCACCTCCCAGAGTCAGTTCTCCTTCTCTCACCATATATTTACTTCAATTAAAAGAATAGTTGAAATTCTTATGTCTTTTTCAAAAGGCTTCCCTGAGAGAGGGTGAAAAACAATGGTTCTGCTGAAAGGCTACTGATGAGGTGTCAATGGGCATAACATGTCTAGAAGTCCTGTAACCATCAGTGGAACATCCATAGAAGTACATATGTCCTTTGATCCAGGTGTTCATTATTTAGAACTTTTCTGTAACACGGTAATCGGAGATGTGCATAAAGATTTATCTATTAGGATATTCATCGACACATTAGACACAACTTGAATTCCCATGGGATATTTTCTAAACTATGATATAGTTATATGGCAGACTTTGAAAAGATTCAGCCATTAGAAGTAAAATTATCAAAGCATATTAAATTATACCTTTATCAGTCAGTATGTTCTAAGTTATGTTGCAATAACAATAAACAACAAATCCTCGTGGCTTATAGAAAAACAGGCTTGTATATTGCTCACATCATAAGTCTCTGGTGGAATGATTGAGAGTTCTGCTCCACTTTTCCACACTAAGGGATACAGACTATGGAAGGCTGAATAATGACCCCCAGTGGTATCCAGACTCCAATCTCTAGAATCTGTGAATGTTTTCTTATGTGGAAAAGGGTCTTTGTTGATGTGATCAAGTTAAGGATCTTGAGATGGAGAGATTGCTCTTCCATTAACAGGTGGACCCGAAATGTAATCACCAGTATTCTTGTAAGAGGGAGTCAATGGAGATTTGTCTACAGACAGAAGAAAAGAGAATGGTATAATAGAAGTCGAAGGAAGCAAAGTTAGAGAGAGAAGATGCTGCTGATGGTCCTAAACCTGAAGGTAGGGGCCACAAGTCAAGGAACGGAGCGATAGATTCTGGAAAAAGTAAAGAAATGAATTCTTCCCTAGAGTCTTCAAAGGAGGCACAACCCTGCCAACATCTCAAGTTTAGGCTTGTAAGACTCATTTAGAACATCTGGCCTCCAGAACTCTAAGAGAATAAATTTATCCTATTTAAAACCACCAAGTTTGTGATAGTTTGTTACAGTAGCAATAAAATCTAAGACACAGGCTAATAGAACAGGTTCTGTTTTGATCCTTGCTGACTCCGTGGCAGAAAGGAAAAGAGCTTTGGTGGGTTAGACTCTGGAAATTAAATGGTCTTCCTCAGAAGTAGTACTAGTTACTTCCACCTAAACTTCACTGGCCAAACTAAACTTATAGCCCCACCCAAACCCTAATGTTTCAGGAACCCTGAAATTAGAAGAACTAGAAATATTTGGTGCGCCTCACTAATGACTATTCACCACATTGAAAATCTGGGAAACACAATATTCAGTGAAAATCAGGTTACAAATCATTGTGATAAAACAACTGTAACTGCCAATATGAGAAAATAAAACAGAAATTTGTACCTACTCTTAAACAGCCTGAAATGAATATGTACTGTAGTTTTGTTTCTTTGTTTGTTTTTTCTGTGAAGTGAAAGTGTAGGTAACTTTTCTTTCTCCTTTTTAAATGTCTTCAGCAAGTATGTATTTTTCTAACCAGCAAGAAAACACACTCTTTCAATTAGACTAGCAGGTATGCAGTAGAATAGTGTACAAACCTAAAACTAATATTTACAACATACTACTCATTCATGAAATACATAAAGTCAGGAGTCAGAGACTATCACAGTTTGAAAGGGTATGAGAGGAAACTGAAGCCCAAAGACATGGAAAAAATTATCTAAAACAGCAATTATGTAATACTAGACGCCAGGCAAAATTTGTCTTTCGCTTGTTAATAAAATTGAAATTTCATATTCTTTTTTATTTACTTTCTATCTCATAATTTAATGATGATTTTTGGCTTAACGGACATATATATGTGTGTATATATATGTGTATATATATTACATATAATATATATACATATATATTATATATACATATATATGTGTGTATATATATGTTGTCACATAACAGCCTGGCTTGAGTTGTTCCCCCCGTGAGGAATCTTAAAATGTGTACCTTTTTTTGGGCACCCCTGGTATGTATCTATAAGGCCCAGCTGGTAACCTGATTATACCACGGGAACAGACCATCACCTTTTCACGTATGCGTCTTAAGCACCAACCTGAATATCTAACACAAGGTGTCTTTCAAGTAACGCCAAAAATTCCAACATAAGAATAAAATGGTAACTTCAGACATGCTGTCCTTCATGGGAATTCAGGTGTATGGGCTGGCTAGGATTGCCATGACAAAGTGCCACAGAGTGGGTAGCTTAAGCAACATCAATTCATTCTCTCACAACTCTGGAGACCGGAAGCCTCCGATCACGGTGCCGGCAGGGTGGACTTCTTTGAGGCCTCTCTCTTTGGCTTGCAGACGCCGTCCTCTCGCTTTGTCCTCACAAGGTCCGTTTCTCAGCATGTCTGTGTCTTAATCACCTCCTCTTATAAGGACACCAGTGCTACTGGATTGGCGCTCACCCTACTACCTTCACTTTAACTTAAATATATCTTTGAAGACCCTATCTCCAAATATAAACACGTTTTGAGATACTGGGGTTTGGATTTCAACATATACATTTTGGGGTATACAATTCAGCCCAGAATATCAGGTTTTGGAAGAACACTGTTTACTGACATGCGAGAAGCCTCTTAAAAAAATGGAGGAGGAGCAGCCGGTTGGCTCAGTTGGTTAAAGCACAGTTCTCATAACACCAAAGTTGCCGGTTTGATTCCCACATGGGCCAGTGAGCTGAACCCTCCACAACTATATTGAAAACAATGACTTGACTTGGAGCTGATGGCTCCTAGAAAAACACACTGTTCCCCAATAATAATAAAAAAATAATAATAAATAAATAAATAAATAAACAAACAAACAAAGGAAATGCTACATCTAAGAGAGAAGGTGTTGTCCAGCAGAGCTAAGTATGAATCGGCCTAGCCTTTAAAATATCCTTGGAGACCAAAATCTTCCTGGAAGAATGCAAGAATATATATATGAGGTCTGACAATTAAGTTCTTGAACTTGTTGCAACTATGTTGCTAACCTTTTTTGATATGAGAGGAATCATTCATTATGAATTTGTACCGACTGGACAAGTAGTTAACCAAGTTTACTATTTGGAAGTGCTGAAAAGGCTGCGTGACAAAGTTAGATGACTTGAACTTTTTGAGAACTCATGACTCTTGCATCACGACAATGCACCAGCTCACACAGCACTGTCTGTGAGGGAGTATTTAGCCAGTAAACAAACAACTGTAGTGGAGCACCCCCTCTTCTCACCTGATCTGGCCCCCAGTGACTTCTTTCTTTACCTGAAGACAAAGGAAATATTGAAAGGAAGACATTTTGATGACATTCAGGACATCAAGGGTAATACGGCGACAGCTCTCATGGCCATTCCAGAAAAAGAGTTCCAAAATTGCTTTGAAGGGTGGACTAGGCGCTGGGGTGGATGCATAGCTTCCCAAGGGGAGTACTTTGAAGGTGACCATAGTGATATTCAGCAATGAGGTATGTAGCACTTTTTCTAGGATGAGTGCTCGAACTTAATTGTCCGACCTCTGTATGTGTGTTTAAATTTATAGGAACGCTCTACAGGCCTCTTGTTTCTGTAAGAGATCAGCGTGCAAGCACGGGGACCTTTCCTGTGTGTCTCCTACTGCACAGCGTTTGTGGAAGGCAGAGGCTTCCAAGAGAATGGCAATTTAGCTCATTCTGGCTGTAATACACAGTGGGAGTTAATTACTTTTGTTATTTCAATTGATCAAAATGCTCCTAATGCCACAATGACTGTGGGCACACTTACCAATGTGCTATTTTCCCCCATTTATTTAAAAATCTTGCCTCAAGTATTCGCTTGTTCAGCCAAAATTCTGTGTTCCAGATTGATACTTGCTCATTCTTACCAGAACATGAGGTGAATTCCCAAAGTTGACCCACAGATGTGGATTTCTGACACTAACTGCAGTGAGAATACAAGGGGTGGAGGGAGCGGTTAATGCTTTTTCTGTCACAGGACAAAAAGCGTATCATAGGAATCCCTAGAACTTGCCCCCTATACAAATTGGCGCCATTTTACCAATTCACAGAAAAAGAAGGGAGGGCTTCAATGTCCTAAATATCCCGTTCAAGTGCTTACCAAATAGAGCTAATTTGGAGCCCCTAGAAATTTTTGTGATTTCAATGAACAAACAATGGTCCATGGGGCCAGCTGCTCAGTATAATAGAGAAGGCTTTCGCTGCTGCTTCTTTTATCTACTGAGCAAAATGATTCTGGATTGATATTTTGTCCACTTTAATCTTGGGAAAGATCAAAAGAAACTGTGAAAATTCTGTTCAAGTCCTTTGAATACAAAGCAATTATAGTTCAGATCAAAAATCATGTGGCCCTGGAAGTAATGAGCCCATTTCCCACAGCCTCCAGCCTGACTGACACCTTACAGGTTCGGTGTCAGTCCACGCCTTGCTTGTCTCATTTGTCCAGATACCACCTCGCATCTACACAGTGTTTTACAATTTAGAAAACACAATGGGCATTTGATGTTTACAGCTAATCGGTGCTGGATGCAGGGGAGGTTTATTAGGACTTCCATTTACCATGAAGATCCCCAGGCTGACAAACGTGACTCACCACAGCTTCAATGCGGAGGGGAAAGACACTCGTTTCCTGAAGGTAGGCGGGTAAACTGATGTGCTTTCACTATCTCTCCTGCTCCATGACCTATGGTTTTATTAAAAAATAAGGCCAACTTTTGGAAAGTTTGCAATAACCAGCAAAAAATACTAAAGCCAAATATCATTTACCCACACTAAAGAGATCCAAGGATAACATAAATAATTTATATCTCCAGACAATACAAATCCTATTTTGCTTCTACATAATTTTATTTGAACTAACATAATAATATGTGTGAAATCATCTGCTGTGTCTGTTTTCTATTAGGTACTCAATATATGTTGGCTGAATCTAAAACGATTAAACCTACTTCCTTTTTTCTCATGAGGTTTTTGTTTGTTTTGTGTGCATGTGTGTGTGCATGCATGTGTGTGTGTGTGTGTGTGTGTGTGTGTGTGTGTTCCTCCAGAACTGTTCTTTTAGCATGCTCAATGACTGACTGTTTGAGAGTATACCAGAACTCAGGGATGGAAACTGTCTTCGGTGGAACCCATTTTCAGAGCTAGGACAAGAAATAGCTTCCAGAGCTATGTTTAGAGCATTCTCCATTCCAAGAAACCTTATTGAAAACCTAGACAGACATCTCAGACTTCAGACTAAATAAATACTATATGAGTGGTGCCTTAGATGAACTATCCAACCAAATCTCATTGTTTTTGACCTCTAAGTATATTAGGTTGTGTTTGTCAATATATTGCTCTGTAGTTACTTCTAAGTAGCTTTATTTACATACATTCTTGTAAAAAAAAATTAAGGCAGGATCCATTAATTCCTGTGATTTTCTTGCTTTCCAATTAGAGCACGTGGCAAGGGAGAATGCAGGGGGCAGTATAAAGAAAGAAAATGGGCCTTGGAGTTAGAAGACTTGTATGTGAGTACTAGATCCCCAAATTACCAGGTATGTGGTTATGGGCAATTCATGTAGCCACCAAATCTCTGTTTCCAAATATAAGGGTGACGATTAAAATAATTCACAGGATTTTAATTCATTTGTAATCCAATGATTCAAAGCAGATGAAAGATATCTATAATGGTATAATACTATAACTATATAAATACTAATTCCTATGTCAAACAAACCCTAATTAGTTCTTCTTTAAAACTATTTCATTCCTTCTGGGGGCACAGATATGTAATACTTAAAAACATACATTGAAGTTTGATGTGGCCATATGATTGAGTTAAGACCAACAGAATGGCTAGAGAAGAAAATTATAGACAATATTTTTGGTTCTAACTCCTAAAAAATATCCCAAACAAGCCTTTACATCAGATGGTTAGATGTTACTAGGCATTGAAAAATGGTAGTCTTCAGCAGCCTGAGTACCTGAATAACCACATGGAACACAGTCCACATCCCATCCTAGTAACCAATGGACTTTCAATAAGTAAGAACTAAATCTCTATTTTGTTAATATGTGTGTGTGTGTATATATATATATATATATATATATATATATATATATATATATATATATTCTAGATTTCCACAGCCTCATACCTGACTGACCAATGAATAATTATTATTAAATGTCAACCAATATGATTTTTTCTCCCAAGATCTCTGGTTATTTTCAGCCTTTCTCTGTTGATACCACACTTTCAAATACTCAATTCTTAGGAGCACACATGAAAGAATTAAAGGACCCCAAAAGGCACAAGTCAGCAATAATTACAGTACAATCACTCCTGCAGTATGACAGTGTCTCGGCAACTATAAAATCACCCAGTTACTGCACTGTTTAGTTGGTCGACCTTCAGCCCTGAATGGTTATTTTTGTGATCCTGGCTACTTCCCTGATCTTCCCTGATATTTCCTCAGAGGGCAAATTATTGCACATTCTGGTGAGTGTGTGAATTGTCTCTTAACTCATATGCAGAGCAACTTGTATTGCACACATCAGAATGCCAGATAACCCATGCAGTTCTATGAACGTTTTAAAAGTTTTACTATAAATATATGGACTTTCAGTTAGAGCAAAGATATAGTTTTCATATCAATAATTTTGCTTCACCCCTGTCCTGATGATTCTCTCTGAGGGTCCAGTGCCTGGGTCCTTTAAGGTAACTCTTACTGACTTTGTAAAAACCAAGGGATACACCTAGGGAATCCGATGTGGGGCTGGCAGCTCCAGCAGTATCGGTTATTTCCAGGCACGGGTCACAAGCTGCAGCAGAGGCGATCAGACAGGCTCTCCTAATTCATTCCATACCACACTGATCAAAAGATTAGCTCTAGTACCTCTCAGCATTGCCAACCTGTTTTAGTTTGCAATTGCTTTCATATTTTCTTTGAGCCTCTATATTTTATCTTTTATCATATTTTTGTGCTGGTTTCTTTTATCTTGAACATTTAACTTATGGCTCCTAATTCATGCTTATCACTCTAGAGTGACTTTTACAGAACCCGAACAAATTAGGAGCTCCAAAAAGGCTATCTGGTATCTTCTGACGTGAATATAACCAGGACTGCCACCCTTGGGACCTGAGCCATGGTTTTCAAAGCAAATTTACATACCTTACCCACCATAAGTCCATGAAATCAGAGGGTCAGGATTCCCATTTATAGATGAAGTAATGTAAGCTAAGAGATTAGTCACCTTTTTACTTTTCCATGATAAAAAGTGGCAGATCTGAAACTAGCTCCACTCTTTCCTAAATTTCAATCTGGTGTTTATTCTGTTGAATCACATATAACAACTACAACATTCAAAGTGTTCTGGTGAGGATGAGGGGATCGTCTTTATCCTGAAGGGGCCACAAACATATTGGAACCTTAACAAACAGCCTCAAAAATAAAAATGGTCAATAAAAGGGAGAGCTAAGGCTTTTTCCCCTAAAAGCTTACTTGATCATTTTTGAATGAGTACTGTTTCTAAATAAACCAGATTTTTCTGTAGTAACTTGCTCAAACAAATGCAATAGTTGGCTGTGATAACCAGGACAGCAATGGCTGCTTGCGTCAGAGACACAACTTTTAACCAATATGTTTAAATGAAACTTCAAAAAGACCTTTGGACTATCTACAACTGAGAAGATTAAGATGGAAGACATTCTTAATCTATCTAACTTGGACTACTGAAGAGATTACAAGAAACTTATATGAGGTGTGCTCGAAAAATACAGTAATGTTTAAAACGATTACTACAGCAAAAGACCCATTGCCATTAATCTCCCTCAAAATACTCCCCCTCGCTTTGAACACACTTATCCCATCATTCTTGCCTCTTTATGAAGCAGTTCTGGACGTCCTCTTTTGTGAGTGTGTTTACTTCATCCTCCATTATGACAATGCTGACTGCTCTGTTGTCACTCACTGCTTCTGGGACAGCAATTTCTGTCAAATAAAAACATTACTGTGTGTCCTCATCCACCTTATCCACCAGATCTGGCACTGTGTGACTTCTGGCTCTTCCTCAAAGTCAAAATGACCATGAAAGGAAAAAGTTTTGAATCAATTCAGGACATTAGGTCAGCCATGACAGTGCCACTAAAGACACTCATAAAAGAGGACTTCCAGAACTGCTTCAGAAAGTGGCAAGAATGATGGGATAAGTGTGTTCGAAGAGAGGGGAGGTATTTTAAGGGGGATTAATGTCAATGTGTCTTTTGTTGTAATATTTTTTTTTAATTTAAATGTTCATTGTAGTTTTGATCACACCTTGTTTGTATATGACTTGGCAGAAACTACTAGCTAGCTAGCCAAAAATTGTTGACCCCTCTTTTGTGCCTAAAGCTAGACAACATCTCCAAGTCTTCCTTGCAGTTAGATGTGGTCTTCTGAACTAGGACCATCAAATGGGATGCGAGCAAGAATGATATGTGCTACTTCTAGGTCTGGTCCATAAAAAATCCATTGATTATGGACCTCCATGAATTATTCCCACAGGCGTAATCACAAGATGGAAGGAGCTTGGATCCCTGTATGACCATGTGGAGGAAAACCTGACTTTTGTCAACCTGACTAATTCTATGTCTGGGTTTCTTTGTTATTTCACCCTAGTTTATCCTAACTAATACAAGTAGCCAACAGAAGCACATAAAGTAGTAATGAAGATAGGACAAACAAAACTGAGGTGATTATTGGTACTCCCAGGGTATCATGCCATAGAAAGAAGAATTTTCAAAAGGAAATTGGTTGATAAAAACACAGAATCATTTCAGGAGATTCATATGTTATTCATTTATTTGAAGGATGAACTATTATATTTATCATCCAGGTAAGTGGCTGATTTTAAAGACAAAAGAAAAAAATGAAATTCTAATTTCTTTCCAAATATTTCAGTGTTTTGTCTATATATACTGAAGTGTATAAGGTACTCACCAAAGGTAATGACCATGACTTCCTATGACTAATTTGTTAAATTATGAATGGTTTATGACATTTATAAAAGGGATAGAATCAGTTAAAATTTGAATTTGATAACATTGTATGATATCTGCCACATCTACTTTGTTTTAGATATATTCTAGCTAGCTAGCTAGCCATGCGCCTATGTACCTACATACCTACCTGTTATGGGCTCTGAAATCAGACTACCTGTGTTAAAATCCAGCCATGTCATGTGATAACTGTCTGACTTAGGTAAGTTGTGTAACTTTTCTGATTTTTATCTTTTGTGAGATTAAGTGAGTTGGTGCATGTTGCCACCACAGAAATACAACACTCTGATGTCCCACTGCAGGGAGCATAATTGACTAATGGCTTCAGATACTGACTTTCTGGATCCATCCTGTGTTCAACAAAGGTGCTAATGCAGACCCAATGTCTGCAAGACAAGAGACACCTCTGAGGGGCAATTTTGACTTAAGGACTCCCCTCATTCTTGCCTGAAGTTTCTGAGAACTACCTTACAGTTTAACACTTGTCTATCCAATCTCTTGCATCACTCTCTAAATGATCGCCCTGTCTTCTTGGCTCCCCCCACCTTTATCTTTCTCAACTATTTTCTCAATAAACCTCTTGCATGTTGAATCTCACCTTGGAGGACCTAGTAACACAATACAAGTGAAGGGATTACCACACAGCAAGTACTTGATTCATAGTGACTATTATTATTCCTATTCTTTTTATTCATAAAATAGGGGATCCCATAAGCACGATGGTATAGTGGCAGTCCTGTGGGTAGGGAGGGCTCACATTATACACTCAAGATCAGGAAAAACAAACAAACAAACAAACAAACATGTACAAGGTTATAAAAAAATCCTATGTCATAGTGAATAGTATGATATGGTCACCTAAAAATAATATGGAATATAAAAAGCAACAAAAAATAATATGTAAGCGTTGATTTATCATTCATGGTTTGGATTATTTATTTATTTTAATTTACTTATGTAAATTTAAAATCCTAATTTTAGAGATGTGAAGAAAAAAGTTTAAAGGATTAAAAGAAAAAGAAGTCTGGCTTATTGCATATTGAATATTTGAATTTTATAAAAAGTATACAAATCACCTCTTTCCCATGTATTTTTTAGGTTCTGAGGAAACAGAGATAAGACAGAAATACTGTAAGCTGAATGAAGAAATAAAATGTCTTTCTTGAATAGACGATGGAAATATAACACGCTTTTTCGTTTGTGGATTGTTAATACCAGACAGTCATTTCCATAGTGACTGAAGGTTGACCCCTGAGCATAGTCTGATGCTATGTGATCTGGGGGGCAGGTATTGGGGGAGGAGTCAAGGGATGATGGTGTATGATCCCTATTGTTGAATCTACACATTTGCATACTTTATCAATGAACAGTAAGTAAGGGCAAGCCATGTACAGAAGTGCTACACAAACTTGGATAAGAAGACCAGTTCAACAATAAGAACAGTAATAGTAATTAGCAATGCTTCTTGATTATCTACCATGTGTCAGCATTTCATGTAAGCGATCCCTCAATCCTCTCAAGAATACTGTGAAGTCTTCTCTATCTTAAGAATGAGAAAGCTGAGACATAGACTAACAAGAGAGCAGGGTTTTAGCCTGAGTTTCACTGGGGCCCGAGCCTTTGGGCTTAACCTTGGGGTACTTTGTCCGCAGTGGGCACACCATGCAATTCAACCAAATGATTCTGTCAGGAAAGACAGCTGAGGGAGACAGATTTTGAGTAGCTAGTGCATGTTGTAGTTTTCACCAAAGATAACAGAGAAAGAAGCAAGTATTCCAAGTGTGGGCCAGAGAGGCAAGAACAAACACACACTGCAGGAAGACAGCAAACCATGTGCAAAAGAGCGGAACAGTGCTGCCTGCCAGGATTAGTGGTTGTGCTTGGAAATGGGAGAAAGAGGCAGCGGAGGGAGGTGGGAGTCGTTGCTGAGCAGCGGCAGACCTGACACCCGCTCTTTAAGAGCACTCTGTTCTGGCAGATGTCGGTCCTGCTTTAGTTGACTGCTTGGGCCTAGAATCCTGGCATGAAGTCAAGAGGGCCTGGTTTAGAGGCAAAACCCTGGAAATGGAGAACATGGAGTGAATCTGGGGAAGAAAAAAAAAAACTTTATAAAGGACGCACGGGTAGGGGTATTATAATATTGGGAGGTCGGGAAATGTTGTCTATGGACAGAAGTGGCAAAACTGTCCAGCCCAGCTTTCACGGCATGTCAAAGACTCAGCGTGGTTTATGTGCAGTCCTGCTTGAGAGCAGAAGGCGGACGGTCTCATAGGACCCCATCCTGGTGTAGAGCCACCTGCCCCAGTGAGTCCGGCAAACAAAGGGATCTCAGCTCAAATCAGAGCTGGCCAGAGTGTGAGGAAGGCATCTGAGAAGGCTGCAAGGAGGGTTTTGCAATCGTTCCTCACCCCATCCTGTCCCAGAGCAACAGCTAATCCTGGTGAATAACACGGGGGCTGCAGCCAGCTCCCCCCCCGCCCCCGCCCCCGCACCACTGTGCTTTTCTGTAGCTCAGGTGGGCCTCAGCACTCGCAGCTAACAGTCGGTGGGGAAGCTCACCACACGGCTGGCTAATCATGGCCTATTATGCTGTAGAAAAATGTACTGATGTGCCTCTCAAAATTTTACCACGGACACACCTACCATCTGACACCGTACAATTAGCCGAGCGCCCTGGGAGCCTACGGGAGCAGCAATATTACCATATCAGAGAGATCATTATCTGAGTTTCAGAGCTGCCCATGTACACACAGGGTTCCTATAGCCCTCTAGGGCAAGGATTGAGGGCTAGTCTTTATACTGTGGACAAGTGTTAATTTTACAGAGGATTTTCTCTTAAGAAAACCACTCTGCTATATTGCCATCTGATTCATTACGATTTACCCCACTGGGCAACGTTACCCCTTCGCTACACAGAAAATAGTACCATGCTGAGCATTTGTTCATGGGTTTGGCTGGAGAAGAATATCTGTTTGGGGAGCTCTGTGACATTTGAGGCCACCGAATAATCATATAGAAAACCTCTAAGACATCTCCGTGAGGTCTATATTCTCACAACTTATCCCCAGTGCAATGTCCCCGACTCCCTGCCACATACACCTACACGTACATATACAAATACACACATACACATATAGACACACACATGGACATACACAGGCACACACAGAAATCCACACATAGACACAAACACACTCACACACAGACACGGACATGAGCACACATACAGACACAGGAACACCAGATATACACACTCACATACACACATAGGTACACACACACATGCAGACACACACAGAGGCAGACACAGGTACACACTCACATACACAGACACACAAAAATACATACACAGACACACATAGCTACATAGACACACACATATGCAAACACATAGATGCACACAGGTACAGAGACATTCACACATACACTCAGCCACACACACACTCACACACACACACACACACATACACACATACACACACACACACACACAGTCACACACAGAGGACAGCCTCAATTCCAATATAAAAGAGGACATATGAGACAACACTACAAAGGTAAGCTTTTAGAGTAAAATGGTAGTTGAACATCGCAGGCAATCAATTACTATAAATACTATGCATGAAATTCTAATGTAAAAGAAATCAGAGCGTGTGACATGTACTGTGTGCAAAGGTAGTTTTGAACAATGAGGACAGGACATTGAAAACATAGGTTCTTAGAATATTCCAGATATGTAAGTGACAGGGACATGGAGAACGGTCGCACAGAAGGCTGGGATAGGAGCTTTTCTGAACTGTGACAAAACCACTGTGCTTCTTCTAGCACAATGTCTTGTGGGGAAGGAAGTGTGTTTGGGGAGCCCTGTATGCACACCTCCTGTTCCAAGTGGTGCTACAAGTCCACTGGTGAGGGCATATAGTGGGCCTGGGCGGGGCTAGAGGTTTTAGGGCAATGCGAAATGTTCCCTGTGGTGCTGGCTTTATAACCAGGGGACAAGAAAGTTTCCGCCTGTCCCTAAATCTGTTCTTATCCAACCTGTAGCCTGTGGAAGTGAGACAGCAACCCTGCTGCAACTAAAAAAAAAAAAAAAAAATTCAATAGCTTTTTTGTTATGTTTTGGTGGTAGTGGGTCCCCATTTTTTTCTCCATTTCAGCTGCTGTTCTGAAACCTGTGACATTTCTTAGGAAGTGCCAAGAGAACAGTTTTGTGTTTTTTTTGCTGACTTTCCAGCTGGAACTTTTAGGAATCAAAATATCCAATATGTCAGTATTTATGCCATTTCTAGTCATGTTTTGAATCAGGTTTGACTAAGAATATAGGCTTTCTAATTCTGTCAGGAAGCGATATATAGATAGATGATAGATAGATAGATAGATAGATAGATAGATAGATAGATAGATAGGTAGATAGATAGATTGATAGATAGATTGATAGATAAAAGAAAAGAAGACAAGGGAAAGAAAGGGGTGGGGACAGAAGGGGAGGGGAAGGGAAGAGAGAGGAAGGGAGGGGAGGGGAGGAGGTGGTTGGGAGGGGAGGGAGTGAAGGAAGAAAGGAAGCTAACTTGACCTTGAAGTACTCTGAAGAATTTCCAAATGTTTACCTATTTGTCTGGGTTTGAGGTGGTAGCTACTGGTCAGATACAAGGTTTATTGTACATTTTGCATTATAGAAATATGTAAAATACACTGTTCCCTATTTAAGTGCTGCTTCAGAATATCCTTAGATGTCAGTGGTTTACATTTATGTAATAACATATCTTACACCCCAGGGAATTTCTTTTCCATTTATTACATCACACAGTCCCTCAATGTATAGGTAAACAAGGTTGAAAAACATAATTGAATGTGAAGACCTGAGATCAATGTCAGCGCATCCTCTAACGAGCTATTATCACAGTGAGCTGCTCCAGGCAGACAGACGGAGGCCCTATGGGGGTCGTGGCTCTCCTTGTAAAGAAAGCTGAAGTCACATACATGCACAATTTGGCAGAGAAAAAAGACAAAGGTATTGACACTTAACAGGAGATCACAGTGACTTTTTTAAGAAACAGCAGCACTCTCAACCTTTGACTCCCTCTGTCCCTTATATAGGGTTGGGTAGTCGCACCCTTCCTTAGGCACACATCACTAAGAAGAATAGGGTGAGAAATTAGCGTTCTCAGAGGCTGCCGAGATCATGCAGCTGGAATAAGCTGAGCGCACTGGGTAACAAAAATAAAACACATAGCAGTGTTGCGATTTGGATCCTAATAGCAACCACATAGCAGTGTTAGCTGTTGGATGACTGAAGATAGCACTGAAGGTGTTGGCGGAAGGAGGGTCATCTAGAAAGAGGTTAAATGGGAAAGAAAGGGGCACATTGGACAGTAATTCTAATTTTAGGACAGTGTATGTGTGAGCTACACTATGTGGAGATTCTGAGAAGGTATACTTGAAGAAAATCTGTAATTTCAGTTGATTAAAAATATGCTCTTTCTTCTAGTAAACAAATTAATAAAATTCACATTAAAAGGGGACTATAGAGGATGGTAAAGTAGATTAACTCTTGTCCTATACAAAGTATGCTTTTATTATTATAGTAATGTTTGAGTTTTAAAGATTCTAAAATCTCTTTTCACTTGCTCTGGGAACCATATTTCACATTATTAGAAAAAATTGTTTGCATTTCTCATATAAACAATAGATCACTAAAATTCATTCATTCATTTCTCTACTGTAGACCACTATCCTGTAGACTATTTAGAATTACTGGTCCCCACCAACTAAAAGATTTGAGCATTCCCCAATCACTGCGACAACCAAAACGGAAAAAAAAAAAAATCCTCAACTCATTTCCAAACTTCTAGAGGAGGAAGAACCAGCCCACTGCCTTCCAGGTTGAGAAGTCTTGAAAGAGGCTGTGGATATGTTTCTAACTCCAAGGAATGAACAGGCTGGTGGGGAAATAGATAAGCAAGTGTAATCATTTTATAAATGTGTTGCCACACAATCCTGTCATTTTTAAAACTTCTGTGCAAATTTGACCTTAAAGGAAAGGGAAGTAAGAGCTAAAACAAATGAATGGGACTATATGAAACTAAAAAGCAAAAGAAACCAGCAACAAAACAAAGAGGCAACCAACTGAATGGGAGAAGATATTTGCAAACAACGCCTCCAATAAGGGGGCTAATATTCAACATATATAAAGAACTTGTACAACTCAACAACAAAAAAATGAAACAATCCAATTTAAAAATGGGCAGAAGACCTGAACAGAAACTTCTCCCAAGGAAACATACAAATGGCCAATAGATATATTAAAAAATGCTCAACTTCACTAGCTATTAAGGAAATGCAAATCAAATCCACAATGAGATACCACCTCACACCAGTTAGAATGGCTATCATCAACAAGACAAATAATAACAAGTATTGGACAGGCTGTGGAGAAAAAGGAACCCTCATACACTGTTGGTGGGAATGTAAATTGGTATAGCTGCTATGGAATACAGTATGGAGGTTCCTCAAAAAATTAAGAATAGAATTACTATATGACCCAGAAATCCCTCTTCAGGGTCTCTACCCCAAAAAAGCTGAAAACATTTATCTGTAAGATATATGTAGTCCAGTGTTCATTGCAGCACTATTTGCAGTGACCAAGTATTGGAAACAACTAATGTCCTTCAATAGATGATTGGATAAAGAAGATGTGGTATATATACACAATGGAATACTATTCTGCCATAAGAAAAGACGAAATACTGCCATTTGCAACAACATGGATGGATCTTGAGATTATTATGCTAAGTGAAATAAGTCAGACAGAAAAAGTTGAGAACCATATGACTTTACTCATATGTGGGATATAAAACTGAAAGCAACAAAGGAACAAGACAAACAAAGAAACAAAAATTTGTAGACACACACAACAGTTTAGTGGTTACCAGAGGGTAAGTGGGGAGAGAGAGTAGTATAATAGGGTAAAAGGGGGTCAAATATATAGTGATAGAAGGAGAACTAACTCTGGGTGGTGAGCACACAGATTATATAGATGAAGACTTGTACACTTGAAACCTATATAATTTGACTAACCAATGTCACCCCAATAACTTTAATAAAAAAATAAAATTATAAAATGACATCTTTTAAATAAAAATGAATATGAACCAAGTATTAGATGACATTATAGAACTACTATTATTAGGTGTGATTGCAATAATTATGACTATGTAAGAAAATATGTTTTTTACATGGATTATGAGTTATTTAGGGGTGAATCAACATGATGTCTGGGACTATTTCAAATACTAAAGCGAAATAAATAGAGGTGCATATAATAACAAACAATTATGGCAAAACAAAGATGATTTGAGTAGTTGGTAATAGTAAGTCCACTGATATTGCATTTTCTATTTTATAAATATTTAAAATACTCACTTAAATTTTTTTAATAAAAAATCATTAAAAAACTTTAAAAGTAAACAAACAAATAAACACAAAACTCCTGTGCAATAATCAGTTTAGAAGTTTAGAGCCTGGCTATTCTGTCCGCTGAGCTCAGCCTGGAGCAGTGCTCACACAGCCTTGGCAGGGGAGGAGGGCCTCATGCAGGAAGTTTGTGGTCTGGCTCAGTCATGTGGTGCTGATGGCTTCTGCCTCAGGGATCGTCTCCGGGGAGGTGGTGTGTGTGTGTGTGTGTGTGTGTGTGTGTGTGTGTGTGTGTGTGATTGGGGAGGGGGGCACTAGTGAACCTCTCTCTGTATTGTTAAGGAACTCCTCATCAGAGAAACAGCCTGGATCCCTTCGGCCCTGCCAGCAGCAAACCCTCCTCATTTCTTGTCTGGGTTGGGTTTCCCCTCATGTGGCTAAGCAGCCAATGGAGCATCCCTATCGCTCACGCGCATCATTTCCTCTGGGCTCCTCCAGGAGGAGCCATAGGAACAAATGAGGCCCTTATTCATCCTCAGGACCAGAGTACTGGGATGGGGTAAGGATTCTCCTCTTACCCCTCCCAGATCCAAAGTATCACCGTCCTCTCCAGCCCTCGTTATGAGATAGTAGAAGACGTCTTTCCTGTAGACCAGAAAAGGGACCCCCCTGGATGTACATGGACACACCCCAACTTCCAAATAAAGTATGGAAAGGGAAAAATGGTAACTTTATTGTGAAGACAAAGTCACCAAGATTTTTCCCAAGTCATGTCGGTATCATGAACCCCCAGATATGATGTCATGACAGAGACACTTCATCTCTGCTATTCTTCCCCCACAAGTAGGCGTATAACCTAACCTAATCATGCGGGAAACAACAGATGAACACATATGAAGGAGCATCCTAAAAAATACACGACTAGTACTCAAAACTGTCAAGGTCAAGGAAAGTAAGTAAAGACGGAGAACCTGTCAGAAGTGACTAAGGAGACTTGATGACAATACAATGTAGTACCTTGGATTGAATTCCGGAATAGAAAAATGGCATTAGGGAAAAATTAGTACAATGTGAATAAAATCCGGAGTTTAGTTCATAGTCATGTGCCAATACTGGTTTCCTAATTTTAACTACATCATGGTAAGTAAGGAAAATGTTTACCTTAGAGAAAACTGGGGGGGGGGGGGTCTATGAAAACTGTTGTGCTATCGTTGCCCCTTTTTATGCAAATACACAATTATTCCAAAATGGAAAATCTCTTTTGAAAAATCAAGGAGAGAATGGGGCAGAGTTGGGTTCAAGAGCAGGGTAATGACCATAACCAGCAAGGATTTTATATGCCACATGTAAGACTCAAAGAATTTTGATTCGAGGGTAAATATGGTCATTTTTTTACTATAGAAAGATTAAATTGAAAGCAGTGTGGAGGAAAGGGCTGATTGGGAGCTGAGAAAAGAAGGAAGGGTGGTGTGATGAGTTTAAATACAAAGTTTCAACAAGAAGGCTACTACAATAGTTGGAGAAAGAAATCACTTGAACCTTGCTGGAGAGTGTGTGTGTGTGTGTGTGTGTGTGTGTGTGTGTGTGTGTGTAAATGTATATGCTCATGCCAGACTGCATCAGAACAAATTTATTTCATGTCCAATGCTGAAAAGGGCAGCACATATATTTTATAATACAAATGAAACATACTCGTAAATCATTGTTTCTCTTTGGTTTCATTAGTTCTAATAGGATTTTCAGTGATTTTAATGCTTTTTAAAAGAAACAGACAAAGGACTCAGCATCACTTGACTTGAAAATCGTACTGTAGGTTTGGTATAAAAAAATCCTAGATTCTTGTCCTTTATCAGCTATTAGTTATGCAATCTTGGTCTAATCACTTCAATAAGACCAGAGTTTTCCGTTTCGAAAACAAGAAGCCTGAAATAGAATGCCTCTGATTTCTAAGATGTTGCAGTGGAATTACTACCTTTGGAACATTATTGGATAAGGAGCTGCTTAATCAGTTTCCTCCCAGGACTAAAGAGAGAATTAATATCGGTTGAATGCTTTACTATTCTAAAACTTTTTTTATCATCAATGATTTTGTTTTCAATCCTGTGAAGGTAATGGTGGCCCAAACAACATAAAATTACTTCATTAACAAGAATTCATTTCAAACACTGCTGTCTTATAACATTCCTATGAATTTCAATACAAAGATTTATGACAGGCATTTCTAAGCAATGAAATTTGTTTTGTAACTATGGAAGTGCTTGCAGTTTTAAAATTGTTCATAAAAATAATTTGAATGCTTTAAGACTTCTGGAAAAGAAATCAACCCTGAAAAAGTTAGACAAAATGTTTTGCACTAGATGTTCACTGATTAAAAAGAGTCGAAATATTGGTATAATTTTATAAAACTGCATTAATTTTTTGGGTGAACTATTACTAATACAAGTAAGGCATTTATTCTGATAAGGTAAAATTGGACAATTTAACATATTTAAGAAAATTTCCAAGCTGCGAAATTTGGTATGATTTCACTGGGACCAGATACCAAGTAAATAAAACATATCTATCATTTAACTGAACCAATTTATTTTTTTCCTGAGGGAGGCTGAAGTAAACATGGTAATCATAGAGTTTAAACTACTACAACACATCTATTTCCTATTGCTTCTAGTTTCTAAAATATTTCAGATCTGAGTTTCTTTCAACATTATGCTACAACCTCTTTTGAAATAAAAAAAAATAGACTGAGCCATATAAATATTTTACTTTTAAAAAATACATAGTGTTGCAATGATGAAACTCTTACTGGCAATTTATATTTACACAATAGAATTCGTTCCCATGACATCTACCATTAGAAATCACACCAGAAATCTCACTGTGGATTCTTTAAGCTAAAAGTCATTATTAGCCCAAAACAGACTGCAAATATATATGATCGCAATTGAGTTTAATTATATGTCACGGTCATAAAGGAGGCCTTCAAAAGTACTATAACAGAAAGAAAATGTTTACATGATGCATGTCGTAGTTTTGTAAATAATTTCCACTGTCTATAACAATTGTTGGAGGGAGAGAGTACTTTGGCCTTGCCTTATAAATTAGAGTAGTAAGCCGAACTCTGATCTGTCAGAAACCCCTGAAGCTCATTTCTATTCAGCATTTATTTGGCTCTGTTTCAATTTATACCTTTATTGAATAGTTTCTTCACTTTTAATTTCATGTAATTTAGGATGCTGAAAGCCCACATCAAACAAAAAGAGACAAAAAAATGATGCGTGATTACAGATATCTCTCTGTAGAATACACTAGAATTTGTGTAGGATCTGAAAAGGGAACTGATATTCCCTTTGCATATGATCTGAAAAGGGAACTGACTTACTCTGAGTTTTAGAGAAACTAGAAGGAAATGGGCATCTCCAATGGGTCATTTCCTCAGACCTCATCTTAAATTAGTAGTACAGAAATATCCCCATAGTTTCAATTTTTAAATAACCCATTGCTTTTATCACAGCTTTCTTAACTGCACCCCATTCCTTCTATTAAGCCAGTACTTACTTCGCAACTATTTAGAGAATCTTCCAGGTGTTACTCAAACAAGAAGGAAGCCACTGCCTCTGAGAGCCATCTCTACGGATTCCGATGGTGTCTTTTAGTCGCTGGGACAGCCTTGGCTTTTGCTTTTGTGTCCATGACCCATGTGATAAATGCCACCTGAGCAATAACAGAAGAGGAAAGAATAAATGGAACACAATATTAAGGAAGCATTTTAAAGGTATCTAAGAAGCCCAAAGAGCAACATTTGTATTATTTTATTTTTTTTCAGTAGGACATTAGCACTCACAGTCCTTGACCCTCCTGCCTGTTATGTCAGACCACTGAGCCATGGTGTCTCTGTGAATAAGTGGAAAAAGACAGAGAAATGCCTTTGCAGTGTTAGATGAGTTTGGAAAATACATTATATCTAGAACAAAGCGATGGTGCCTTTTTAATTGATCTTCTTACCATCACTCCTTAAATCCGAGGTCCACTGCTTTCATATCATTGAAAGACTGCTCAAAAACCCACTTCCAGTGCTGGTAGTGCATCAAGAGACAGCTGGTTTCACACACACACACACACACACACACACACACACACGCACACACACACACACAAATGTAAAATCCTCAATCTGGTTTATACACATACACTGAATTTATAAGAACGTTTTACTTCAAAATTAATGTACGAGTGATTTCAAAGATTTTCAAATGATTGACAATGACTGTAACTTGTAAATATGCAAAAATAAGAAAATAGCATAAAAACAATTGCACTGGTATGTAATTATTTTTAATATATTAGTGCTCAAGTCTTTCCTCTGACATTCTAGAAATATTGGTTTATTTAATAGAATGAAGAATAAACAATATGAACAATCAGACATTGTGGCTTTCCTGAGCTTGAAATTCAGAATTCTCTCCTCAGAGTCAGTGTGTTTTAAAGGGTACAGGGATGAGCCTTACGTACCCATGAATTCTCTGTAAAACAAGTCACATCTTTGTTTCAGTTCTCTTTACTATGCTCAAAGCATCTCTTAACACACATATTGACATTAAAACAAAAGAGTTTGTATTCAATTTTGTGGGAAAGAGGAATCACATTCATTCTTAGAGGCATTGATGTTATACTGATAAACAAACGTATGCCTCAATTAACTAGATTTTATCTTTATTTTCAATATCTATGATGGTATAAACTATCCAGGTAAACATTCAGGTAGAAACGATTTTTCACTTCAAGTGTTCACACTGTCACAAATAGGCCTGTGATGTACTTTCTTCTGCTTTCTGCATGAAAATGATATTTTAGGTAATAAAGTAGATATTCTCCATATGAGACGTTATTATCTCAACTAGGTTTCTGTCAATCAGGTTGACCCTAAACGTTTTGGCAACATTTTTGTAAAGTTTGAGATTTCTTTTGTTTTCCTATTACTGTCCAAATAGCAGAATACCCAAAAATTAGAATATGCTTTAGCGATTTATTATGTTTAATGACAGTGGAGAGTGAAAAAAAAAAAGATTATGGGGATTTTTCCAGAATGCATGTCCAGTATAGTTTCTCTCTCCGTGTTCCATTACACAGGTGCTATCTGCTGCTTTGACTTAGAACTGAACATTCAAGTCTGAAACAAAACGGTAAGCTTATACTTAGGATTACTCAACTGAGCTAATAAAATTTAAAAATTTCATTCACAATCCTTTCAGAGAAAAAGTAAACACTAATTTTGTTCAGGAGTTATTGCTAGACGTAAGAAACCATCACTTCAACTGAAATCACACTTAGAGATAAAATAAAGTGCTAAAATTACACAAATAACAGGTTTATCTAATACCACACTGTCTATTCTACTAGTCAGTGATGACATTGAAGATGCAAGACTAGCTAGGCTACAATGGCCGCCATGATCATCCTTAGTACTACTCAGCAAGTTTGCACTTTTTTCTCTTTGTGGACACACAAGATTGAGCTTCCCTAATCCCTTGAGGTTAAGTGACCATGTGACTTGTTTTCACAGTGAGATGGGGCGCCGAAGAGTAATTCTTCATCGTTCACTTCTCCTGGGTCAGACACTGCACGCACATGTTAATACGGGGGAATGACAGGGAAACACCATGTGGAGGCTCCATCCTGGAAACTATGCATGAGATCAGAAACCAAGAGCAAGAAATCGATTTTTACTGTTTTAAGCTACTGAGATTTGAAGGCTGTTCCTTAATACAGCTTACCTAGCTTTTTCTGATGGATACATACCCTTTGCCTTAATAAATAATATTTTTTTAAAAAACAGACTTGGAAAATTATACAGATCATGTCAACCTATGACTACAATCTATGAATTTCATTCTCAAGTGGGAACGGGATCTCTTTTCATCTTCTAGACTATTACCAAAAATCACTCATGAAGACCCTGATTAGAGCAGAGAAATGGATTTCTTTCTGGTTTATAGATGCCACAGAACAATTTACTCTTATGCCACTAATTTACCTTTCTGAGACTTCTCAAAATCAACATTATGGTAATTTCTCTGTTCCCTCTCTCCCTCCCTTTGAATATGTTGTCAAGAGTTTGACTAAACTGCTTAAAGATATATTGGAACATGTTGCTATAACTTTGAAGATACACGCACACACACACACACACACACACACACACACACACACACACACTGGAGAATCACTAGAAAAAGACAAAGAGAGAAGGAAACTAATACATTTGCCACATGATAAAGATCTACATAGATAAATATAATTGGAGAAACAGAAAAAAAGTTTTTCATTTGCAAATAAAAGCTTACAGAAGCCCCCAAAATAAGGGATACATTTCAGTTCTTTTAAAGCTTTGCCTCGATTGTATTTAATCCAGACAACATTTGAATTTATAAATAGTTCCTGCATTTTTACAGATAATGATACCAGGACATAGAATTTTTCTAACTAGTTCATACTGGTAATAATCAGTAGAATTGGACTTCAAACTCAAAGCTGACACCAAACCTCTAAGTTATATAAATAGAAGTAATCTTCTTTGTGCCTACGCCCTTCCCACAGGATATGGCTACAGTGTGGGCTTAATGAAACCCCTGAGGGTTTCTAAATAACTTTTGAAAATTAATGAGCTTACAGAAACTCATATTTCAATAATTCACATACAATTTGAGAGCTCATTCCACTGCACCCCATGAATGAAATCTTAGGTTAATGAACCTAAATACACTATCATCAATGAATCAAATAGTTTTACAGATGGCTCAATGGGAAAATCTATCAAGTGACTGTCATTTTGCACATTGCTTGTATCATCATTGATTTATTTGTCTATAGTCAGATGAAAGTTCTTTTATGATGCATTATTATTTAAAATAATCAGCAGTGTGTCGTAATATCAACAGCTCTGCTCCCATGAAGCCACTTTTCATGTAGCACCAGGCAGAAGATTTGAGGCCAGTGTATATGTACATCCATCAACTGCTATACTATTTACACTGGCTTCACCAGAATCAGATGGAGAAATAGTAAGTGCATTCCCCAAGAAGCTCCCAAGAATGCAGATGCAATTTAATGCTTTCATTACAAACCCCGATTTTCCCCTTCTTAACTTCGACTGCTATCTGCAGGAAGAGTCTGGGAGATAGCGGCCATTGGCAGCGCGTCAGGAAACAAAGCAGTGAGTTTCCTTATGCTCTTCCACTGGATAGTATTAAAACACATTACAAAATATCATCTACGTTAAAAAGCTTGTTGACAGGCACACTTTGTTCACTAGAACATCTACACACTCATCTAATTAAAATATTGCTGGCGCAGATTGAAGGGCTGATAGCTCTACGAAACACTTTGGGTCGACACCATATTCCTTCATTTATTCAAAATATATTTCAGCACATGCTATGTATCAGATATTATAGGCAGTGAACGCTGGAAATATAACAATATGTCAATTAGAAACCTTTGCGTTCTAGGGGAGAAAAAAAAGAGTCAAGCAAATTACTACAATGCAGTAGCAGGTTAACTGTTATTAAAAAGAAAAAAGAGTGCACGTGTATAATAAGGAGAGAGTAATGTGAGGTGCCTAATGGAATCATACAAGTTTTTATACAGGAGGTACCACTGAGGTGGACCTTAACCAGCAAAAGTAGAAAAGTTAAAGAAAATAGGTTAAAACTGCATGTGCAAATCAATGTGGTATTAGAAGATACGTGATATGTGTGGCAGAGTAGGGTATGTGTGTTTGAAGTAAGTTTAAAAAAGGTAAATCGGGCCATTGCATGTCCCTAACACAAGCTTTAAGTCACTGAAACTTACTTTTTTTTCTGTTTCTGAATAGTTTTATTTATTTTTTTGTTACAAACAAGGATTTTCTCCTGAAAATACAGTCAGAAAAATCAAGAAATTAACACTAATTCATCACTACCCCATTCAAATTTTGTCAATGCCCTTTACAGGGAACCATGTCTGGGATTATCTAGTTGTCATTTCTTTTTAGATTCTCACAATCAGTCTTTCCTTCATTTCCTTCACTTTAACCCTTTCGAAGACCATGGAAGAATTATTGTGTAGAGTGTTTTTCAGTTGTGTTCTCCCTGATGCCTCTTTATGACTATAGTCAGGTTATACATCCTTGACAGAAATTTCACTTAAGTTTTATGGTTCTTCTCATTCATCTTATCATGTGGCACACGTGGTTTTGATTTGTCCCCAAATTGGTGATCCTAACTTTATCACTTCATTTAGGTGGTATCTACAAAGCTTTCCACCGTAAAGTTACTTTTTCATGCCTATGTAATCAATACATACTTTGTAGGAAGGTATATTTGCAGACATATATATTTCCCATTCCTTATCAAATTTTAATTTGTTCCCAGAGTCCTAGTTTATGCAGTTTTATTTAGTGAGTTATAATTTCTTCTCATTATTTTGATGCTCCAAGCAGTGGGAACTCCAAGATGGCACCTGTGTCCTGTTACTTGTTCCTGTCATTCTTTGAGAACACACGTCTACAGTTTTAGAAACAAGATATTTTAATATCATCTTACAATTTTCCTGCCCCACACCTGGAATCAACCTGGAACCTAGTCTATTAACCAAGATCTAAGCACAAGGTTTGCTCATAGCTATCGGGGTGTTGCTGCGCCTAGATTCTCTCAGTGGACAGAGCTAGGAAACCTGTGACTATATGACAATTAAGTTTGCGAACTTGTTGCAACAAAGTTACTAAGCTTTTTTGATATCACAGGGATTATTCATTATGAATTTGTACCAACTGGACAAACAGTTAACCAAGTTTACTATTTAGAAGTGCTGAAAAGGCTGCATGAAAAAGGAAGACGAAAATGACCTGAACTTTTCGCCAACAATTCATGGCTCTTGCATCACGACAATGCACCAGCTCACACGACAACTGTCTGTGAGAGAGTTTTTAGCCAGTAAACAAATAACTGTATTGGAACACCCGCCCTACTCACCTGATCTGGCCCCCAATGACTTCTTTCTTTACCTGAAGATAAAGAAAATATTGAAAGGAAGACATTTTGATGACATTCAGGACATCAAGGGTAATATGACGACAGCTCTGAAGAACATGCCAGAAAAAGAGTTCCAAAATTTCTTTGAAGTGTGGACTAGGCGCTGGCATCGGAGCATAGCTTCCCAAGAGGAGTACTTTGAAGGTGACTATAGTGATACTCAGCATTGAGGTATGTAGCACTTTTTCTAGGATGAGTTCATAACTTAATTGTCAGACTTCATATTTTTACATATACATCCATGCATACATACTTACACACATTTGTTTTGATTCTTTATCTACACATGTATGTTGAGTTCCACCAACATCTGTAACTCCAATTTAGCATCACAGGGCTCATTCTGTTTGTTTTTTTCTCTTTTCTTTTTACCCCTTTCTCTTCTTGTAATTCTCTTCTCTGAGATTAAGGAGCATGGCTTTCATTATCCTTACTTACTTATTCGATTAATCTTTCTGTATATACTAATCTTTATTTTTTGTTGTTGCTGTTGCTGCTATCAAGCCTGCCTACACCAACCCCACCAGCATCCTCCTTACCCTCCTGTGGTTCCAACACCCTGCATGAGCCATCACCACCCATGGGCATAAAGTCCTCGTCACACTGCCTGGGCTCAGAAACTCAGGGGAGTCCCTGTCACCGTTCTTGAATTTTGAAACTCTGTCGTGGGCAGCTTGCCCAAGGGTCATCTTCTTACCTTGTTCCAAGTCATGCAACAGATTGCCCTCCCACCCGGAGCCCTGTACTTGGTCTTGGCTCACACATCTCACCCCTGGCCTGATACTTTACATGGATGCCTTCCTCATCTCTCCCGTTCTGACATCACAAAGCAGGCTGCCTCACAGCTCCAATAAGCCTCACGTGCTGCCGCCAACAGCCCCTTAGAACCGCTCAGCTCCCTCTCTGTGCCCTCCCTTCTTCAGCGCCCTGATACCCTCAGGCATTATCACCATGCTGGTTTCCACCTAATGCATTTAGGAGTGAATTTTCAAGAAGGGAAGCATAGGTCAATGGGAAGGAAAGGGGAAAAAGAAAAGAACTAGCTATGATATTTTTATGTGGAGGAAATGATAATGGATTTGAATTTGAGAGAGATGCATGTGGAAACTATAAGGGGGCTTGTTCTGAAGCCATAGGGCTAGTGAGGTCAGTTATGAGAAACTGGCTTTACATCAGATAATATGGGTCTGAAATATGACTGTGACAGTAGAATTTTTTTAAAAAAGAATATTTTTTGAGGCTGAAAGAAATTGATAATTAATTAGGTAACAGGGAGGTAAGGGAAATTGAAGGGTCATACTAACACTGAATTTTAGCTTCAGTTTGGCAACTGGCAGAAGGCGACATTTAACCATTTGGGGATTTCCTTTCTCCAAATAATTCATTTTCCTATTTTCTAATGCTTAGATAGTCTGGCCTCTGACCTTCCTAACACGATTCTTTTAAATCTGAGCTCTTTGTAAGACTCACACCATCGCATGCACTTCTTAAATTTTAGTATATCCTATAAATTTCTCACTTCTTTTATCAGTAAATATTCCCTAGATATGTATCTTCTTAAATAATGTAATCATGTAAAACTTGCCAAATCTTTCATTTTGTTCTTAGGGACCTTATCTTTTGTCATTTTTTGTTTCTTTAGTATTATCGTAAGTGATAAAACAGCTCTAATAAAAATCTTGAAAAAATTCATATAGTACTATCAGAAATATGAGTCACCAGGAGATCACAGTATCACTAGAAAGCAGGGGGAGTAACACCGCTAAAGAGTTATTTAAATTGCAGCAGAGTCAGCAACCATGAACCTGAATGTTATTCAAGCTACTAAACTAAGCATGTCTCTGTGAGAATAGCTTCTATCCAATTAAAAAATGGCTGGAGTGAATATCAAAGAATGAAATAGAAAACCAACAAACAAAAACATGGACCCTGTTTTGTAATCAAAGTTTTGAAACAGGCAAGGGAAGGAGACTTTGTTCAATTTCTGGAAGTTGAAGTCTATATCACCAATTTCGTTTTCATTTCTTGTCCCCGCTCCCATATCCATTAGTTATTATCAGTAGAGGCACAGCCAAAACCTTTCTGTCATGGATGACTCCTCCTCACTGGAAGTAATAAGACACGCTCAATTCCTTCCCCAGTGATGGTGCCTTTAAAAAAAAAAAAACTCAGTTGATACATTTTGACAGGGGAATCTATAGTATCTAGCGAAAGCTTGGTAAAAAGTAATTGAGTATTTGGAACTTTTTGGGCTATAACTTCGGACTGAAATATCACTAGACATCTTTTCATATTGCTTTATCATTCCCTGTTTTATTTTCAATTTTCTTTTGTTTATTTCTGATTTCCTAAGCCCCATTATAGTACCTAACATATATGAAGTTCTCCTTAATTGTTTGTTTTGTCTTTTCATGTTTCATTTTGGATAGATTGATTTATATCTTCAAGTTTACTAGTCTTTTCTTTTCCAGCGTCTAATATTTTGTTAATCCATCTAAGATATTTGTTTATCTCAAACGTTGCATTTTGTGTAGAGCAGTAAATTTAATTCTTTGTAATTTTATTTTTCTACTTGACAAAAACAATCTTTATCATTATAAATATAAAAAGAATAATTATAATATCTATTTTCATGTTCTTGTCTTCTTATCCTATCATTTATGGTATTCCTGGGTCAGTTAAAAAAAGTAATATACTTAGTGTGTTCACCACCCAGAGTCAGTTCTCTTTCCATCACCATATATGTGATCCCCTTTACCCTCATCTATCACCACTGATAATGTATTACAGAATCTTAAATCTATGTAACTTTGCTAACAATTGTCACCCCAATAAACTCTAATTTAAATATATATACATATATGTATATATATATATATATATATATATATACATATATGTATATATATTAAAAAAGTAATATACTATTTTTTAGAGCAGGTTTTCACTTAAAGAAAACTGAGCAAAAAGTATTGATGCGTATTATTAACTAAACTCCATAGTTTCCATTAGGGTTCACTCTTGTATTGTACAATCTATGAGTTTTGACAAATTTATAGCGACAAGCATCCACCTTTAGAGTGTTATAGAGAACAGTTTCACTGCCCCAAAATCCTCTGTGCCCCACATACGAGTACTGAACCCTCTGTTCCTCTCCACAGACTCCTGGCAACCCCCTGATCATTTTATTGTTACTGTAGTTTTATCTTTTGTAGAATATCATATATTTAGAATCATACAGTATGTAGCTTCTCAGATTGGCTTCTTTCCCTTAGTAATATACACGAAAGTTTCCTCCACGTCTTTTCATGGCTTGATAACTCTTCTTTTTAATATGAATAATATTCCATTGAGTGGACTGACCAGTTTGCTTATCCATTCACCTACTGAAGGACATCTTGGTCACCTCCAACTTTGGCAACGATGAATAAAGCTGCTATGAATCTTCATGTGCATGTTTGTGTGTGGACATAAATTTCAGCTCATCTGGGTAAATACCAAGGAGCATGATTGACATCTTGTATGGAAACATGTTGAGGTTTGTGAGAAACTGCCAAACTGTCTTCCAAAGTGGCTGCTCCATTTTGCATTCCTATCCACAATGAATGAGAGTTCCTGGTGCTCCAAATCCTCACCTGCATTTGGTTTTGTCGGTGTTTTAGATTTTAGCCATTCTAAGAGGTGTGCAGTAGTATTTCATCATTCTTTTAATTTGTAATTCCTGATGGCATATGATGTTGAACATCTTTTCAGATGTGTATTTGGCATCTGCATATTTTTGGTGACATGTTTATGTGTTTGTACAGTTGTGTTGCCCATTGTTTAATCGAATTGTCTGTTTTCTTATTGTTGAATTTTAGGAGGTTTATTTGATTTGATTTTCTATTTTGGATACCAGTCCTTTATGAGATATATGTTTTGCAAAAATTTTCTCTGAGTCTGTGGTTTGCCTTTGCATTCCTTTCACAATTTTTTATAAAGTTTTAAATTTTAATGAAGTCCAACTCATAAATATTTTCTTTTATGCATCATGCTTTTGGTATTATAGCTAAAAAAATCATTGCCAAACCTAACATCACCTAAATTTTGTTCTATATTATATTCTAGGAGCTTTATAGTTTTATGCTTTAATTTAGGTACGTATCGCATTTTGAATTGACTTTTATGAAAAGTATGAGCTCTGTGTCTATGTTCTATTTTTTTCACATGTGGATATCTAGCTGTTCCAGCAGTATTTGTTGAAAAGACTATCCATTCTCCATCGATATACTTTGCTCCTTGGTCCAACATAAGTCAACTATATTTGTGTGCCTATATCTAGGCTCCCTATTCTGTTCCATCAACATATCTGTCTATTCTTTTGCCATAACATGCTCTCTTGATTATTATAGTACTATAGTAAGTCTTTTAAGTCAGATAGAGTTTGTCTGATTTTGTTCACCATCAATGATTTTGTTCACCATGCCTATTCTTGGACAGTTGTATTTACATATAAACTTTAGAAGCAATTTGAAGATATTCATAGAAAAACTTGCTGATATTTTTAATGGGATTTTTAGTGAAAAATCCAATTAAATTATTTTTATCAAGTTGTGAGGAATTGATATCTTTACAATATTGAGTTTTCCTATCCAGGAATATGGAACACGTCATTTTTTTTTATCAGAGTTTTGCAGTTTTCCTCATATAGATCTTGCACATATTTCATTAGATTTATACTTAACTATATAATTGTTTAGGTTCTAATGAAAGTTATGTAGTGTTTCTAATTTTGAAATCCAAATTTCATTGCTAGTAGATAAAAAATCAACTGTCTTTTGTATTTTAACTTCATAGACTGTAACTTTGTTTTTAATTTCTTGTTAGTTTTAGGAGGGTTTGATTTGTTGTTGTTAATTCTTTGGGATTGTCTACATAGGCAGCCATGTCATCTACAAATAAAGTTTGTTGTATTTCTTCCTTCTCAATCTGTATACCTTTTATATCCTATTATTGTCTTCTTGCATTACTAGGATTTCCAGTCTGATTTTTAATAGGAGAAATGAGAGGGGACATTCTTTTCTTGCTCCTGATGTTAGCGGGGAGGCATCTACTTTCTCATTATTAAGTTTGATGTTAGTTGTAGGCTTATTGTAGACGTTCTTTATCAAGTTGAGGAAGTTCCATCTATTCTTACTTTGCTGAGAGGTTTTTACCATGAACGGGTGTTGGGTTTTGTCAAATGTTTTTTTCTTGCATCTTTTGATCATGTGATTTTTTTTTCTTCTTTAGCCATTTAATGTGATGCATTACATTAATTGATTTTCAAGTGTTGAACCAGTTTTGCATATCTGGAATAAATTTTACTTGGTCATGATGTGTAACTCATTCTGTACATTGTTGAATTCCACTTACTAATATTTTGTTGAGGAATTTGCGTCTATTTTCATGAGAGATATTGCTCTATAGTTTTCCTTCTTTTATGTCTTTATCTCATTATGGAATTATTAGGGCAATGCTGGTCTTATGCAATGATTTAGGAAGCATTTCCTCAGCTTTTATTTTCTGTAACAGATTGTAAAACAATGACATAATCATTTCCTTAAATGCTTGGTAGAATTCCCCAGTTAACCCAGCTAAGCTTAGTGCTTTCTATTTGGGAAGGTTACTAATTATTGATTCATTTTTTTTTAAATAGATGAAGTCCTATTCAGATTGCTTTTATCTTCTAGTGTGAGTTTTTGTAGACTGTATCTTTTGAAGGCATTGGTTCTTTTCATCTAGATTATGAATTTATGGTCATAGACTTGTTCATAATATTACTCTATTATCATTTTAATGTCCATAGGGTCATTAATGATGGTTCCATTTTCTTTTCTAATAATAATTTGTGCCTTCTCTCTCTTTTCCTTAGTAAGTACAGCTGGAAGTTTATCAACTTTATTGCTCTTTTTAAGAACCAGCTTTTGGATTCACTGATTTTCTTTATTGCTTGTTTTCAATTGCATTGATTTCTATTTTAAATGTTTTATTATTTCTTTGCTTCTGCTTACTTTGTATTTAATGTGCTCTTCTTTACTAGATCATTAATATGTAAGCTTAGATTATTGATTTTAGATTTTTCTCCTTTTCTAATATACACATTCATTGCTATAAATTTCCCTCTAAGGATTGCTTTTGCAACATCAGAGATATTTGATATTTTATTCACATTCCCATTTGGTTCAAAATTATTTTAAAATTTCTCTCAAGATTTCTTTGACCCATGTGTTAATTAGCAGTGGGTTAATGCCCAAATATTTTGGAATTTCCAGTTATCTTTTTTTTCATTGATTCCCAGCTAATTCCATTGTTATCTGAGAGTATACTTTTATAATCTCTTTATTCTTACACTTTTTAAGGTATGTTGTATGTACCAGAATGTAGTCTATCCCATTTAATGTTTTGTGTGAGCTTGAGAAGAAAGTGTATTCTGCTGTTGTTGGATGTATTAATCTCTAGATGTCCATGATAACCAGTTGATTGATGGTATTGAGTTCAACGATGTCCTTACTAATTTTCTGCCTACTAGATATGTCAGTTACTGATAAAGGAATGTAGTCTCTGATTACAATGGCACATTCATCAAGTTATCTTTGCAGTGCAATCAATTTTGGCCTTACATAGTGTGATGCTGTATTGTTAGGCACATACACTAAAGATTGATAAGTTTCTTGGAGAGAGATGGCTTTCTTATCACGATGCAATGCCCCTCCTTATCCTGATAATTCTTGCTCTGAGTTGGCTCTGTCTGAAATTAATGGAGCTACACCAGTCTTCTTTTGATTAGTATTAGCATGGCATGTAATTCTCTTTCTGTATTTTAAATCTAACTGTGTCTTTTTATTTAAAGTGTGTTATTGTAGATAACATATAACAGGGATCTTTTCTTTTAATCTACTCTGATATCTAATAATCTGCCTTTTAATTGGTGTATTTAGACTATTCACATTTAAAGTGATTATTGATATAGTTGAGTTCATTTCCCCAAATATATATTACTGGTTTCTATTTCTTGTCTTTGTTCTTTGTTTCTTTTTCCATTTTTGTTTTTCACTCTATTTCTACCTCCTTTGGTTTTAATGGAGCATATTATCTGCTGCTATTTAATCTCCTCTCTTAGCATATCAATTATACTTGTTAAAAAAATATTTTAGAGTTCTCCATCCGATCTTATCAGAAACAGGAAGCTTATAACCCATCAAAGGACTCTGCTCATCACGCAGAACAGCGAACAGACTCGCGCAGTGATTACTTACAGGTGGGAAAAATTGGGTGAGCAGGGGAAGAAGGAAGGGAGCGGAGCGGAGACACGCCGCACCTGCGGCGGCGGTGGGGACGTGGGTTGGAATCGCGGTCCATACCTGTGGCTGTAGAAATTCGGCCCCCACCCCTGGGTTGTGGAAATCTGCTCCGCACCTGTGCCTGTGAAAATCCAGCCCACACCCACGGCTACAGATACGCAGGCTACCCCAGGACAGAGGAGAGCACGGAAGCCAGGAAGTGGGTGCTTTGCCCTGTATCTCACAGCGGACCTTCTCCCGCTGCAGGGGCAGCATATCCAGCATTTGAGGCTATAACTTTAGCTACATCCAATTAAGCCTGAGGCCAGACAAAGGACACAAACTCCATACCAGGGCCCCTCCCTCCGCTCTTCTGACCCTACCCCCGCCTTTCTAGAGACTTGATCTAGCCCCTGCACTAAGGAGCAGTGGCAGATTACAGAGGAGCCTTGGTGCCCGGGCTCCGGGAAGACAGGCAGGCGGCTCTGGCCCAGGGAGGAGGCTAGGAGCTGGGCTGGGAGAGGGGGGAACCTTCCGTCCCCAGCCACCACCTTTTCTGGCCTGCGGGAAGAGTGTAAGACAGCGGGGCTGGGAAAGAGAAGACCCCTCCTTCCATCTCCAGCCCCCACCCTTTCTGGCCAGCCTAGGGCGGGGCAACCACCTCCCCAGCTGCAGAGACGCAGGGGTTCCCAGGACAAAAGAGAGAACACAAAAGCCAGGTGGCGGACTCTTTACTCAGCGTCCCACAGCAGACCTCTCTCCCCGCGGAGGCAGCATATCCAGCATTTGAGGCATTAACTTTAGCTACCTCAAATTAAGCCTGAGGCCGGACAAAGGACACAAACTCCACACCTGGGCCCCTCCCCCCGCTCTTCCAATCCTACCCCCACCCTTCCAGAGACTTGAACTGGCTCCTGATCTGAAGAGCAGTGTCAGATTACAGAGGAGCCTTGGGGTTTGGGCTATGGGAAGACTGGCGGGCGGCTCTGGCCTGGGGAAGAGGCTGAGAAGAGTGTGGTTTGTGCTGGCCTAGGAGACAGGAGACTCCTGCATCCCCAGCCACCACCATTTCTGGCCTGCGGGTGGGGTGTGACACAGCTGGACTGGGAAAGAGAAGACCCCTCTTTCCATCCCCAGCCCCCACCCTTTCTGGCCTGCCTAGGGCGGGGCAATTACATTGGCGGAGGCACTCCCAGGGATCAGCAGTAAGTGGCAGACGCAGCTCTCAGCTTTCAGCAGCTGAGGAATCTCTCGCCCGCCACACACACATACAGGGAAGAGGTGCCCTAAGACTCAGGAGAACTGGACACAGGGCTGGTGGTGCTACTCTCAGAGTGCATATGTGCAGGCAAGGGCAGAAACTGCACTGGCTTTGTAAAAACTACTGTCCAGACCCCTCAGCCCCACGCATCTAAAGCTGCAGCCCCAACGTCACTCTAGGCACCAGGTGACCGGCTCTACCTGCACAATACGACTCTGTGCTACAGCAGAGAACAACCTGGAGATTACTTGGTGGGCTTAAGCCACAACTGATGCTGTTTTTTTGTTCTGTTTTGATTTGTCTTTATATCTTTGACATCTTTGCCTGTGTCGAGTAGGGGTTGTCGATTGTTTTTTACATGTGAATGTATTTGATTTTTTCCTTGTTGTTGTTGTTGTGCTTGGTGATTTGCTTTGTTCTGTAATTGCCCTACCAGTCCCCAGCTTAAGAGGCACAAGATTCAACATACCCAGCGGCCAACTCCAGACCAAGCCAGAGTACTACCGGGTTTGACCTACAAGTGACACACCCAGAGGGGATTCTCTACAGGCACATAGAGGCCAAACCACATCTAAGTGGTCAACCCTCACGCAGCAGAATACTCTGCGTGAGCAGAGCCAAGTCTCACAACTAGTCAGCCTAGGAGTTAACCCCACCTACTCACAAGTGAAAAGCAATTAAGGATCTTCTTTAACAGGACAATATACACAACACAAGAGTCACTTTTGGAGCACACACAGGGGAGAAGAACGAAGTAGTGCAAGTGAAATATAAAGGACATTTATTACATACTAATCCAGCAAGAACTAAGAACTCCAGGGCATCTACCTAATACATCGAAGCAAACACAGAGAGTCAGCCAGAATGAGGAAACAAAGAAACATATCCCAAATAAAAGAACAGAAGAAACCTCCAGAAATGGAACTAAATGAAGCAGAGGTAACCAAACTATCAGAGACAGAGTTCAGAATACTGATGATAAGAATGTTTAAGGAGCTTAGAGAGGACATCAAGAAGGATGTAAAAATCATAACGAACAACCAGTTAGAACTAAAGAACACAGTCACCGAAATAAAGAACTCACTTGAAGGAATTAACAGCAGGTTAGATGAAGCAGAGGATCGAATCAGCGACTTAGAAGACAAGTTAGCAGAGATCACCCAAACAGAACAACAGAAAGAAAAAAGAATAAAAAACAATGAAGATGGTTTAAGAGACCTCTGGGATAACATCAAGCGCAACAACATGTGCATCATAGGTATACCAGAAGGTGAAGAGAAGAAACAAGCGATTGAGAACATATTTGAAGTAATAATGTCTGAAAATTTCCCTAACCTGATGAAGGAAACCAACATACAAGCCCAGGAAGTGCAGAGAGTTCCAACCAGGATAAATCCAAACAGGTCCACTCCAAGACACATTATAGTTAAAATGGCAAAGATTAAAGACAAAGAGAGAATCCTAAAAGCAGCAAGAGAAAGACAAAGGGTTACATACAAGGGAACTCCTATAAGACTATCAAATGACTTTTTTGCAGAAACATTGAAGGCCAGGAGGGAATGGCATGAGATACTCAAAGTGATGGAAAACAAAGGCCTACAACCTAGGTTGCTTTATCCAGCAAGGTTATCATTTAAAATTGACGGAGAGATAAAGAGCTTCCCAGAAAAGAATAAGCTAAAGGAATTCATTACCACCAGGCCAGCATTGCAAGAAATACTAAAAGGACTTCTGTAAATAGAAGAAAGATGAAAACAATCTAACCACAAATTTAAAAATGGCAATAACTATGTACTTATCAATAATCACTTTAAATGTAAATGGTTTAAATGCTCCAATCAAGAGACATAGGGTGGCTGAGTGGATAAGAAAGCAAGACCCTTGTATATGCTGTATACAAGAGACTCACCTCAGACCAAAAGACACATACAGGCTGAAAGTGAAGGGTTGGAGTAAGATATTCCATGCAAATGGAAATGAGAAAAAAGCTGGAGTTGCAATACTTATCTCTGACAAAATAGACTTTAAAATGAAGAAAATATTAAAAGACAAAGATGGGCACGATATAATAATAAAGGGATCAATTCGACAAGAGGACATAACCTTAGCAAACATCTATGCACCCAACATAGGAGCACGTAAATATATAAAACAGATATTGACTGACATAAAGACAGAGATCAACAGTAACACTATCATAGTAGGGGACTTCAACACACCTCTGACAACAAGGGACAGGTCTTCCAGACAGAAAATCAATACGGAAACAACAGCCTTAAATGACACATTGGACCACTTGGATTTAATCGATATTTTCAGAGCATTCCACGCCAATGCTGCAGAATACACATTCTTCTCAAGCGCACATGGAACATTCTCCAAGATAGACCATATGTTAGGCCACAAAGCAAGTCTGGATAAATTTAAGAAAATTGAAATCATACCAATTGTCTTCTCTGACCACAGTGCTATGAAATTAGAAATGAACTACAGGAAAAAAACTGGAAGACACACAAATTCATGGAGGCTGAATAATATGTTACTAAATAATGAATGGGTCAAGCAGGAGATCAAGGAAGAAATCAAAAGATATCTCGAGACAAATGAAAATGAAAATACAACGACCCAAAATCTATGGGATGCCGCGAAAGCAGTCCTAAGAGGGAAATTCATAGCACTGCAGGCCTACCTAAAGAAACAAGAAACATCACTAATCAACAGTTTATCTTCACACTTAAGGGATCTGGAAAAAGAACAACAAAATAAGCCCAAAGGGAGTACAAGGAAGGAGATAATAAAGATCAGAGCGGAAATAAATGAAATAGAAACCAGAAAAACAATACAAAAGATCAATGAATCCAAGAGTGGGTTCTTAGAGAAGATAAACAAAATTGACAAACCTTTAGCCAGACTCATTAAAAAAAAGAGAGAGAGGACCCAAATTAATAAAATCAGTAATGAAAGAGGAGAAGTGACAACAGACACCGCAGAGATACAAAAAATTTTAAGAAATTACTATGAGCAACTGTATGCCAACAAATTTGACAACCTGGAAGAAATGGACAATTTCCTAGATGCATACAACCTTCCAAGGCTAACTCAAGAAGAGACAGAAAACCTGAATAGACTGATCACCACCAAGGAAATTGAATCAGTAATCAACAATCTCCCAACAAACAAAAGCCCTGGACCAGATGGCTTTACAGGTGAATTTTACAGAACGTTCAAAAAAGAATTGTCACCTATTCTCCTCAAACTCTTCCAAAAAATCCAGAGGGAGGGAAGACTCCCAAACACTTTTTACGAAGCCACTATCATCCTGATCCCAAAATCAGACAAAGACACCACAAAAAAAGAAAACTACAGGCCGATATCGCTAATGAACATAGATGCAAAAATCCTCAACAAAATACTAGCGAACAGAATTCAGCAATACATTAAAAAGATCATACACCATGATCAAGTGGGATTCATTCCTGGTATGCAAGAGTGGTTCAACATCCGCAAATCAATTAATGTCATACACCACATTAACAAAATGAAAAATAAAAATCATATGATCATATCAATTGACGCAGAAAAAGCATTTGATAAAATTCAGCAGCCATTCATGATAAAAACCCTTAAGAAAGTGGGAATAGAGGGATCATATCTCAACATAATAAAGGCCATATATGATAGACCCACAGCTAACATCATACTCAATGGGGAAAAGCTAAAACCATTCCCCTTAAAATCAGGAACAAGGCAAGGTTGCCCACTTTCTCCACTTTTATTCAACATAGTGCTGGAAGTTCTAGCCACAGCAATCAGACAAGAAAAAGAAATAAAAGGCATCCAAATCGGTAAGGAGGAAGTAAAACTGTCATTATATGCAGATGATATGATACTATATTTAGAGAACCCTAAAGACTCCACCAAGAAACTATTAGAGCTGATAGATGAATTTAGTAAAGTAGCAGGATACAAAATTAATATTCAGAAATCAGTTGCATTTGTATATACCAATAATAAAACATCAGAAGGAGAAATTAAAAAAGCAATTCCATTTACAATTGCTCCAAAGACTATAAAATACCTGGGAATAAATTTAACCAAAGAAGTAAAAGATCTGTACTCAGAAAATTATAAGACACTGAAGAAAGAAATGAAAGAAGATACAAATAGATGGAAACACATACCATGTTCATGGATAGGAAGAATTAATATAATTAAAATGTCCATACTGCCTAAGGCAATATACATATTCAACGCAATTCCTATCAAACTACCAACGACATTTTTCACAGAAATAGAACATATAATCCTAAAATTTATATGGGATAACAAAAGACCCCGGATATCCTCAACAATCTTGAGAAATAAGAACAAAGTGGGAGGTATAACAATACCTGACTTCAAATTATACTACAAGGCTACAGTAATCAAAACAGCATGGTACTGGCATAAAAACAGACCCATAGATCAATGGAACAGAATAGAGAGTCCAGAAATAAATCCATGCCTATATGGCCATTTAATCTATGACAATGGAAGCAAGAATGTACGGTGGGGTAAAGACAGTCTATTCAATAAATGGTGCTGGGAAACTTGGACAGACACATGCAAAAAGATGAAGCTGGATCACCTCCTTACACCACATACAAAAATAAATTCAAAATGGCTTAAAGATTTAAATGTAAGATCTGAAACCATAAAATTCCTAGAAGAAAATATAGGAAGAAACTTCACAGACATTACCCGGAGTAAGATTTTTACTCATATATCCCCTCGCGCAAAGGAAGTAAGAGAAAAAATAAACATGTGGGATTACATTAAACTAAAAAGCTTTTTCACAGCAAAGGAAACCATCAATAAAACAAAAATGGATACTACTGAATGGGAAAAGATATTTGCCAACGATATATCTGATAAGGGGTTAATATCACAAATTTATAAAAAAAACTCACTCAACTCAACTCCAAAAAAACAAACAACCCAATTAAAAAATGGGCGGAGGACATGAAGAGACATTTTTCTAAAAAGGACATACAGATGGCAAACAGACATATGAAGAAATGTTCAACCTCACTAACCATCAGAGAAATGCAAATAAAAACCACAATGAGATACCACCTCACCCCAGTCAAGATGGCTATCATCAATAAATCAACAAACAACAAGTGCTGGCGTGGATGTGGAGAAAAGGGAACGCTGGTGCACTGTTGGTGGGAATGCAGATTGGTGCAGCCACTATGGAAAACAGTTTGGAGGTATCTCAAAAACCTGAAAATGGAACTACCTTATGATCCAGCAATCCCTCTCCTAGGTATCTATCCGGAGAAATCCAAAACTCCAATTCAAAAATCTTTATGCACTCCTATGTTTATTGCAGCACTATACACAATAGCCAAGACCTGGAAACAACCGAAATGCCCATCAGTAGATGACTGGATTAAGAAACTGTGGTACATTTATACAATGGAGTATTACGCAGCCATAAAGAAGAAAGAAATCTTACCATTTGCAACAACATGGATGGACCTAGACAACATTATGTTAAGTG
Organism: Rhinolophus sinicus; assembly: GCF_057876585.1. NCBI lineage: Eukaryota > Metazoa > Chordata > Mammalia > Chiroptera > Rhinolophidae > Rhinolophus > Rhinolophus sinicus. The sequence goes on along the minus strand of NC_142501.1, from coordinate 110,111,144 downwards.
AAATAAGTCAGAAAGAGAAAGACAAATACCATATGATCTCACTTATATGTGGAATCTAAAGAAAAGAATAAGTGAATGAACTAATCAGAGACAGCTTTGGAAACATGGAGGAAAAACAGAGGGTTGCTAGAGGGGCGGGGGAGTGGGGATAAGGGGAAGGTGAGAGGTTTTGAAAAATAGTCGGTAACCACAAGATGGTCATGGGGGTGGATGGGGGGAGGGGGGTTCACACAGTGTGAGGGATATAAATGATAAACGTCTAAGTTTTGCTTTGTCTTGTGCACCTGAAACTAATAAAAATAATAAAAATAAAAAGGCATTATTCATGGGACAAAGATAGAGATGCAAGGTTCCTGGGCAGTATAGGGTCAGTTAAGGAGGAGGCACCTCATGTTTAAGTCTCTGCTACATGCCAGCATTCACCTGGTGGTTCACGTACGTAGGCAACCTCATCTAATGCTCAGAAACACCTACAATATATTTGTTTTTACCACTGTTTAACATATGAAGCTTCACATGTTTTCCTGGGTTAGTGTTAGGATGAAGAAAAATTTGTACAACCAATAAATATTCGGTTTCAATAAAAAAAAAATATTTTAGAGGTTGCCTTAGTGTTTCCAATACATATTTATAACTAATCTAAGCCCACTTCCAAATAACACTGTACCACTATACCGTAACACTAAACCGTGTATTCCCAGTTTTCTTCCTTCTATATAACTTTATTGTCATTCATTTCAATTATCCATAAGCTAAAAACATTGAATATATTGTTGTCATTTTGGACAAAATTTATCTGTTAGTGCTATAGGAATAGATAATTAAAGATCTTATTCTACTTTCATTTATTCTTTCACTAATGCTCTTCTGTTTTAATGTAGAGCTGAGTTTCCGATGTATGTCAGTTCCTTCTCTCAGAAGAACTTCTTTTCATATTTCTTGCAAAGTAGATCACTGGGTGACAAATCCCCTCAATGTTTGTGTTTTAGAAAGTCATTATTTTTCCTTAATTTTTGAGGGATAATTTCACTGGATGCAGAATTCTAACTTGGTGTTTTTTTATGTTTCTTCTAACACTAAATATTTCACTCCACTCTCTTGCTTGTATGGATTCTGAAGAGAAGCCCAATGCAATTTTTATACTTGATTTTCAATAGTACAGTTTCCCTCCTCCCAGAATTTCTTTCAAGACTTTCTTTTTCATTATTTAGATTTTGTGTCGTTTAAATATGATATACCTAAGCATATATTTTTTGGCATTTATCCTACTTGAACTTATCTGAGCTTCTGCATTTGGATCTACATTTGAATATTCACCATTAATATTGGAGACTTCTCAACAATTATTCCTTCAAATATTTCTTCTGTTCCTTTCTGTCTTTCTTATCCTTTTGGTATTTCCATTTGATGTAGATTACAGCTTTTGTAATTGTATCATGGTTCTTGGATATTCTGTTACAATATTAAATTTTTTAAACTTTGTTGAGGAATAATTGACAAATGTAACTGTATATGTTCAAAGTGTATTGATGATTTGATAATATGTGCATATGTATATACACTGTAGAATGATTAACAAGGTCAAGATAATTAACACATCCATAACCTCTCATAGTTAACATATTTAAATTTTGTTTTTTTGTTTGCTTGTTTTTGCTTTTTTGGGTGGAGAGTGCTTAAGATCTACTCCAGGAACTTTCAGGAATACAATACTATATAATTCACTGTAGTCTCCATACTGTATATTAGATCCTCAGAACTTATACTTCTTAGAACTGAAAATTTGTAGCCTTTGACCTACATTATCCCATTTCTCCCTCTCTCTTGTCCTTCAGCCATTGGCAACCACCATTCAACTTTGTTTCTAAGAACTTGGTTTTTTTTGTTTGTTTGTTTGTTTGATTGATTTAAGATTTCACATATAACTGCTGCCCCACAGTATTTGTCTTTCTCTTTCTGGCTTATTTCACTTAGCATAATGCCCTCCAGATTCACCCATGCTGTCACAAATGTCAGGATTTCCTTCTTTTTTATGGCTGTCTATTTAAAATTTTAAATATCTTTTTCTCTTTGCATTTCAATTTTGGAAGTTTTTGTTCACCTCTTCTCAAGTTCACTGATTCTTACCTTAGCTATTTGCAGTTAATTAATGTGTGCATCAAAGACATTCTTCATTTATGTGATTGTGTTGATACTTCCTTATAATGTTTTCATGTCTCTGCTTATATCACTTATCTTTTCTTACATGTTGTCTACATTTTCTGTTAGATACCTTAGCATATTAATCATAGTTATTTTGAAACCTTGGTCTGATAATTGCACAATGTCTGCTATATTTGAATCTGATTTTGTCTTTTTAAATAGTGTTGTTCTTTGTTTTCATATGTCATATATATATATATATATATTTTTTTTTTTTTTTTTTTTTTTTTTTTTTTTCTGGAGAGCTGGACATGATGTTCTGGGTAAAATGAACCTGGTACTGGCTCCTGTGGTGGGCTTCTTTTTCTAGACTTCTGCTCTAGTAAGAAGCAATTCTATGTATTCACCTATCTCTCCAATTGGGAGTCAGAAATTTGCCCAGTGACCTCAGTTCTCTAATGAATCTAAAAAGACATGTTGATTGCATGATTGTTTAGCTTTTATCTTGTTTTGAGGATTGGAGTGACTTCCAAGCTCATTACGTGTTGGAGCAGAAGAAGTCTGGCTTAGTTTTCATTGATTTATTATTCTCCTCATTGTGTCATATTATTTTTGCTTTTCTGTGTGCTTGCTAATTTTTGAATAGATGACAGACATTGTGATTTTTCATATTATGTTCTGGATAACCTAATATTAATTTTTTTTTCTTACTTTTTTCCTGTCAAATTGATTTAAAAAAGAATGTGGAAATAGCTTGATCTTTTTGATGTGTGTTTTTAAGCTTTACCAGATGAATCAGAGAAGAAGTTAGTCTAAGGTTAATCTTGCCTCACTAGTGAGTTACTGCTTTAAGTGCTCTACGTGATTCCCTATACATTATGCATTTAAAACAAATCTAATCATGATACTATTAAGTGTATTACACTTAAGTGTGAATCTTAAGTGTATACCATTCTTGTGAAAGTCTACTCCCTTCGGATGGTTCCTATGCCATCCTAAGATACTTTCCTTGCAAACACACACTGATTACTACTTATCTGAACAATCTTCTGCAGATCTCTTGAGCTTCTTCTGTAGCTCTCTCCTGTCTGGAACAAAGCTTTGCAATCTCCAGTTGCCTTGGTCAACCTGAGCTCTCAATTGTATGTCTTCACCTAAGAAAAGTGCTGCAATCTGCTTGGGCTCCCCCTCCTTGTTTTGATTTCTGTATACTCTCTTCAGGCTGCTGTAAGCTCACCCCATGTCTTCCCATCTCTCAGGAATTATTAATTCTAATAATATCCCTAATGTTTCTCTTTAGGGAACTTGACACTTTGCTTCTGCCCTCTCAATTTATCGTCTTTTTAATAATTTTTCTTGTCCCATTGTGCTGGCTGGATTTTCTTAGTACATTGTTGAAAAGCGATGGTGATAGTAGACATCTTTTTATTATCCAGTTTTTAAAGAGACTGCCACTAAGCTTTCACTATTAAGCGTGAAGTTTGATGTATACTTTTGGGATTGATAATTACTAAATTAAGCAATTTCCTTTTCATTCTGTATTTGCTAAGAAATTTTAAAATGTGAATTGAGTATTATATACATGTATTAACATGGTCATATAATTTTATTCTTTCAGTCTCTTGATATTAAATATTTCCAGTATTCCTTTGATTAACTCTACCTAGTTATGATCTATTATTATTATTTGTATTCATGATTGTTATCTCTGTATACTCTATCACACATATCAGCATGTCATGCAAGTAATGGATATGAAAGTAATTTTAATGAATTAAATCCATTTGAATTGAAGTTATTTGAAATCCCTTAAGTGGCCCACAAATTTCAAAACGATGTTTAATTCCTATTCTCTATCTTACTTAATTATAATCTAGAGTATCCAGCATATGTCATATAGGGGGGAAAAAGAACATTTTTAATGAAGGAAGTTATAAGGAGGTAAATATTGTTTCTGGAATCTCTGAAGCACATGCAAGATAGTATCCCAGCTGCTAAGCTTTGGTTCAATAAATGTAATGTTATTGGTCAGTTGTTTGAGCCTAAGTAATAACTACTGCACCTACAGAGCATCTCATCACTTTCATTAGTGTTCATGTATGGGGCTGTGTGATAGGCTTTCAAGCACCTAACTTTTATATAATCACATGATGCACTCACAAGAGTTCAAACACACATACACCATAGGTTTTCTAGAATAAGTAATTCATTGTGGTGCAACATCTAATATACAAGCTTGGAAGGCAAAAATTGTCCCAGTTGATCTCTTTCTGCTTTATTTTGCTTGTTGATTCTAGTATCCTAGATGGCTCTACTTTATTCAATTGGCACCACTTTATTTCTGAATGACAAAATCTCTTTCTACATTCCTAAATAATTAATGGAAGTATTGGATGTGGTGGTGTGGGAGCTGTGATGGAGTGTGAAAGTAAAATAAAGATCTACAGAAAATGGACTAGATTGCTTAAGAAATCAGGCCTTTAAATTTTTAAGAAGCCTGATCTCTAAGCTTGAGTTGAACTCCAAAAGTCATGGAGAATATCAGTTGGACTATAGTATATTAAAAAAAAAAAAGTTAACACGTTAAATATTCAAATAAAAGCTCTCTTTACAAAGCATGTAAGAAGCATTATTTACAAAGTACCAAAATATATAATAGAATTTACTGAAGGCTTACTTCTGAAGCTCTATGCTCAATGATACCTAATTCACCTCACTGGTCATCCAAGAATTATGATCAGTATAAGCAGCACTACTCATATTTTACCAACAAAAAAACATGAAAATATAGAAGTTTAAATGGCATGCTCAGAATCACAAAGACAGAAGGTGTGATTAAAATAAAGATCAGTTTTATCATAATATGTAAATATGTAATTGATAAAATAAATTGTGAAATATATTATTGGTAACATAAAAACTTAAAAAAAAAAATCTATGTTTGATAGATGTATTCTTTGGTCCCCAGAAGGCTTTAATAATTTTAGCCATTTTTGAAATCATTCCTGTTTTGTTTTTCTAGTGCTGTGGCTCTTGTCATTTTAAAGCTGATTTTTCACAATAGTAGCTTAAATCTTTGGCTCTTACAATAACTTTGCTTTCCTTTGTGCTGATGGTGGATGCCCTGTTGGCATTTCCTATTTGTTCTTCAATCTACAAAGGTCAACATACTGAGATTATTGTTAGAGATCCGTGGCTCACCCTTCATTCTGCAATGAATCATTTTCCGTGTGTGATTGTTCACATTTTTATTAAGGGAACTTTATTTTTTGTAGCTGCATATGACTTTTTTTTCTCCTTTCATTCTTGTGTACTTAAAATGCTTTACTATAAAATCACACATTTCTCCAACTCAATTCATGTAATTTTTCTCTTTGAATCATTCTATTTGCACCCACTTACCTTCCACATATAATTCAGGCTTCTTAAGCTTGCCTTTAGTGATTTACTTCAGTTACTAATTTATTTCCATAAAATCTTTTCTTTTTCATTTTTCCATCTAGTCTATCACTTTAGTGCTTTCTTATTTCCCACCCGAATTTTTTCTTCACGTCCGTTCTTTGTTTCCTTTGGTCTTTCACACAATATCCTCTAAATTCTCATTAAAAAAAAAAAAAAAAAATCACGTCCTCTGCCCTTTGGTTTTAATTGGATTGTTTTTTTGTTGTTGAATTGTATGAGCTAGTCAAGAATGATATGATTTCACTGACATGTGGGATATAAAACTGAAAACAACAGAGGAACAAGAGAAACAAAGAAACAAAAACTGATAGACATAGACAATAGTTTAGTAGTTACCAGAGGATAAGGGGGGAGGAGGGTTGTTGATGAGGGTAAACAGGATCAACTATATGGTGATGGAAGGAGAACTGACTCTGAGTGGTGAACACACAATATGATATATAGATGATGTATTACAGAATTGTACACTTGAAACCTATGTAACTACCAACTATTGTCAATATAATACTTTCATTAAAAAAAAATCATTAAATTTTGAAAAGCATAAAACCTGAAAAAATGATCTCTTTTCTCCCTGCGTTTTCCTGTCTAGTATGAGACATTCAAAAAATGTAAAAATAGCTGTCCAAAATGTATATCCTTGTATCTGAACAGATTAAGTTTTACACTGTGTGTGTGTGTACCTGTGGACACACATGACAAACAAGTCTCTAACTTTTAAATTTTAATTATTTTTCTTTAAAAATTGTAATATTTAAATATGTGATTGATAAAATAAATTCTTACATATATTATTGGCATATAAAAACTTTAAAAAAAATCTGTTTGATAGATGTATTCTTTGTTCCCCAGAAGGCTTTAATAATTTTAGCCATTTTTAAAATCATTCCCAGGTTTGTTTTTGTGTCTATGACCCAAGACAATCCAAAAACTAAGTGATATGGTATATAATATAATAAGATAAGTAGGATCTTGTTTGATAAATAGTAGGAAACCAGATAAAGAGAGCTCTACGAGAAGAACAGAGACAGAGATAGTTAGCTTAGTCTATGCTAAGTGATGCTTTCAGTTTAACAGAAAGTAAAACAGGGCTATAAAAATAAATACAAAAAGGAGATCCCATAAGTGCCATAAATAAACAAACTGACATGAGCATTTAAGAGGGGAAGGATCCTAACCCGCAGGGGACATCATGGAAAGTTTTATGTACATGAGAACACTTGAGGGTATCTGAAATGACAGTAAGATTCTGATTGGCAGAGAAAGAATACAGAATGCAGTAGGATGAAGGTGCAAAGTCTGGGAAGTATGGGGTATGTTTAGAGGATGGCAACTGAAGTCATATTTAATTAGTATATGTAATACTGCAGTGTAGGAGGTAAGTTTGAAAGGGTAGGACAAAAACTGCAGAATAAGAGCCTTTATACCAGAGGTCAAATTTCACATTTTAATTGTTAAACAATAGTTATGAAGTTTAAAATTGTTTGAAAATTTGAGTAAAGATATGTTGTATCTTGTTTTATGTCTTCTTCTGGTGTTAAAAAAAAAAAGGAAAGAGTTTTGGTCAAGATGGCATAGGTAATGCAATGCTCTCTTCCTCCCATGACTAACTCAAAGTTACAAGTAAACTACAGAACAACCATCATTGAGAATTGCCTGAAGTCTAGCTGAATAGAAGTCCTACAACTAAGGATATAGAGAAGAAGCCACACTGAGACAGGTAGGAGGGGTGAAGATGTGGAATGTGCTGGTCCCACACCTATCTGTGGTGATTAAAAATTGGGAGGGATACCTCAGCTGCGGAGGTCCCCCCTGAGGAATGAGGGATCCCAGCCCCATACCAGGTTGCTCAGGCCAGGGTTCCAGTGTTGGGAAGAAAGGTCCCCACAACTTCTGGCTGTGAAAACCAATGCAGATTGTGACTAAGTGAGACAGAGGGATGCTAGAGTCCCAGGCACTCTTCTTAAAGGGCCCACATACAGACTTACTCACTGACAGACTAACTTACTCTGTGTTTCAGAAGTGGAGCAGCAGCATGAAAGTCTTCAGGGACATGTGGGAAGGAAATGAATTGTCTGGCTTTAGGGTGAGGTCTGGAGGAACAGCTTCCTTCCAGAAAGAAGTGCTGGCAGAACTCAATGTACCTTTGTTGAGCTCTTCCCCCACCCAGTGTGCACATACAGTCTGCTGCCATATCTGAGTCTCCATCAACATGGTTAACACCATTCACCCCACCCTGGTGATTCCCTGACACCCCCACCCCATCCAACTTGCAGACCCACCCAAGCCACTTCCAATAACTTCCATACAAATGGTCTGTCTTGGTTCATGATACAGACTTTCATGAAATCTTCCAAAGGTTCACAAAACCCAAACAAGCAGCATCTGCTGTTGGCATGCCCTATAGCTCTTGCTGAGCATCTCCAAACCCGGTAGTATCAGCAGCCAGTTTTGGTTTGCAGCTTAGCCTCTTCCAGGCACCACCAGGCCCAGCACAAGTTGCAGCTAATTGCAGTTCACTTTTCAGCTCAGAACAAGTGTCCCCAGGCAGCACAAAGGCAGCAACTGACCTGGGCTTGCAACAGAGGCCATCTGAAGAGGCCCCAAAACCAACACACCTGTGGTCAGCTTCAGACCACACTGCAGGACCACGTAACTACCTCCAGAAATGACACACCCAAAGGGCAGACTGGACTGGCACCAGAGCTCTGCTAAAGCATGTACTGCTCTATAAGGTCAGCCCTTGAACTACACCTCCTCCACTGTAGTCATGGCCAGTCCTCACAACCAATCAGCCTAAGGATCAATCCTTCCCATTGACCTGAAAACAGCAACCAAGGCTCAACTACAATAGGTGGGCACATACAACCCACTTGAGCACCTGGATCAAGTGACCAGGGAGACTGTGCCACTGGGACCCCCAGAACACCTACTATATAAGGCCACTCTACTAAGTTTGAGAGACATAGCAGCCCACCTAATACATAGAAATAAACATGGGGAGGCAGCCAAAATGGGGAGACAAAGAAACATGTCCCAAATGAAAGATCAGAACAAAGCTCCAGAAAAAGAACTAAAGCAAAATGTAAACAAGCAACCTACCACATGCATAGTTCAAAACATTGGTTATAAAGATGCTCAATGATCTCAGTGAGAACTTAACAAAGAGATAGGAAACATAAAAAAATGGAGATAGAAAACATAAAAAGAACCAGTTAGAAATGAAGAATACAATAACCAAAATGAAGACTACATTAGACGGAATCAACAATAGATTAGAAGAAACAGAAGATCAAATAAGAAATTTGGAAGATAAGGTAGCAGAAAACACCCATTCAGAAGGGGGGAAAAAATTCCAAAAAGTGAGGACAGCTTAAAAGGTCTCTGGGAGCACATCAAGCATACCAACTTTTGCATCATAGGTGTAACAGAAGGAGAGAAAGAGAGCAAGGAATTGAAAATCTATTTGAAGAAATAATAATGGAAAACTTACCTAACCTGAAGTGCCAAAAGTTAAGCACAAAGAGAGAATCCTAATAGCAACAAGAGAAAGGCAGATAGTTACTTATAAGGGAGCCCTCACAAGACTGTCAGCTGATTTCTCAACAGAAACTTTGCAGGCAAGAAGGGACTGGTACTAAATATTCAATGTGATGAAAATCAACGCCCTACAGCCAAGATTACTCTACCCAGCAAAGCAATAATTTAGAATTGAAAGATAGATAAAGTTTCTCAAACTAGAAAAAGGTAAAGAAATGTTAAGGGCTTCTTAAGAGAAGGAGAAGGAGAAGAAGAAAAAGAAGGAGGAGAAAAAGTACCAAAAATGTGAACAATAAAATGACAATAATTACATATCTATCAACAATAACTTTAAATGTAAATGGGTTACATGTTCCAATCAAAAGACATAGGGTGGCTGATTGGATAAGGAAACAAAATCCTTACATATGCTGACAACAAGAGACTCACTTCAAATCAAAACACACACAAAGACTGTAAGTAAAGATATGGAAAAAAACATTTCCTGAAAATGGAAACAAACAACCAACCAAAAATCTGGGATAGCAATACTTATACCAGTAAAAAAATGTAGTTTAAAACAAAGGCTATAACAAAGGACAAAGAAGGACCCTGCAATCTCACTTTATCCAAAGAAACACTACTTTGAAGGGCTATATGCATCCATATCTTCACTAAAACATTATTTACAATAGCCAATAGATGGAGGCAGCCTGGGTGTCCATTAATGGATGAATGGATAAAGAAGTGGTACATATATACAATGGAATATTACTTAGCCATAAAAAAGAATGAAAATTTTGCCATCTGCAACAACATGGATGGAGCTAGAAGGCATTGTGCTGAGTGGAGTAAGTCAGATAGAGGAGGACAAGTGTCATATGATTTCACTTATATGTGGAATCTAGAGAATAGGATAAACAAACAGACACAGCAGAAACAAGCTTATAGATACAGAGAGGATTTTGATGGTTGCTGGATTGGGGGGCAGGGTTGGAAAGATGGGTGAAGGGGGAGGAAATTAAGAGGTAAAAATTGGTAGTTACAAATAGCCGTGGGAATATAGGATACAACATAAGGAATATAGTCAGCAGTACTATAATAACTATGCATTGTGTCATATAGTACTGGATTTATCAGGATCATCACGTCATAAGTCATATCAATGTCTAATCACTGTGCTGTATACCTGAAACTAATATAATATTGTATGTCAACTGTAATTAATTTTGAAAAATATTTATAAAAATAGAAAAGAAAGTTTTTACAAGCATCCAGAAAGTGTCAGTGATTTATAACTGAGAGAGAAAATGGAGGCCAACCTTTTTGACATATTCAGCTTCCTCTGAGAGCTGAGTAATAGGAGAAACTGGCAGGTATGTTAATCGTGTATTTTACGTGGCCAGGGAAAGAGTACATACACAATGTTGATTTGTAGGAATACAAGGGAGATTCTCTTCCAACCTGAGTTTAGGGCCACTTTTGCCTTTTCAGAATTTAGAACAAAAATAGATAGAATCTTAAATCACATGTGCATATAAGTGTGTAAAGTTGTTATGCATTTGAGTGTGTTTATGATTTACCAAATGCAATTGCTCAAACTATGCACCACTGTGACTTTGTCACCACCTGGTGACAGGTTACTAAAATTTTAGATTTGCTTATTAAGTGTTCATTTTAAAAAATTGTGTGTAAAACTAAAACAGCATCACATATATGGCAATGGAATCTGAAATCTGTCGACGAGTCACTTCTGTTACCAATGGAACATGAAGGAAGAGGGAATATAATTTAAAATAACATCCTTTCTGCATTCTGTGATTCAATTCTGCATTATCGAATTCTCTTTTATTGTTAAAAATTTGCAAGGCAAAAGTCAGAGTTACAGTGAAGCAGAAAGTATCATTTGTTCCTGTAAATAATTAATAATCAATTTGTAAAGATAGGGTCTGTCTACACATAAAAGATAAAATAATGCAGAGAAGAATGCTACCAAAAGCAACTGATTTTTGTTGAAAAGAGGAAGATATGATTGGCACAGGTAAGTAAGGATTCACAGAGAGAGTGAGACTTGAAGTGGCACTGAAAGAGCAGGACTCAGACAAGTTTAGGCCATTTCATAGGAGCATAAACGATAAATGCATGGATGTAGGGGTGGGCATTTGTGATAAGACACATGTGAGGTAACTGAAGAGCTGGGTAAGCATGGCTCTTTTCCATCATGGAGAGAAAAATTTTCACATGAATAGCAGGTAAATTATTATAGAGCACATGCCTTTTTATATTTGCTTTTGTACTTCCTCTATGTCAAATAAACTGTTTTATATTTATTAGTTAATTGAGCAATCTTTGTTAAATTTAAGAAGGAAGGTATCTGGGGAAAGAAAGAAGAAGGACTGAGATAGATCATTATTTTAGAGGGTCTGGAACAGCAAGATGGAAAATATTGACTCACCTATCCTTTCCTTCTGGAGGATGAAATATCTTGGTTTTGGTAATAAAGACAGATATATGTGATAATTAGGCCTTCATTCAAATTTTAATAGCTATTCATTAGCACTAATTAGATAATGCCATTTTGATGGCTCAAAAGTCAAATGGAATTCTCCATTATTTATATGTTCGTTGATGTATGTGATTGTATCAATAATTGTATGCAAACATACCTTATACATTCCCCACACAAGATTTGAAGAGAGTGTGAGTTGATGCCCACCAGAAGAGTCATCCATAGGTAGAAGAACTGTCATAACAAGTGCAGTGGGTTTGCATGTACATTTTAGGATCAAGGGTGAATAAGATTAAGTCTCCATTCAAAAATCAATTGTCTCCAGTTATCTTTTGATGGCAAAACCAACAAATAACAGACTCCAAAACTAAATAGAAATATCATATTGGGCATTTTCTTTGGCATTTCCTACACATCTACCGTCTCTGCTAAACCTGACGAGTAATCAAGATCTGGTGACGCTAAAAATCCTGCAAGGCAGGAGGAAAGTAGCTTTTCCTGGCCTCTCTTAAAAGTTTCATGTTGCAATAAGCTATGTCAGGAGAAATAGCAAATAGGCCTTTGCAACCATTCTCACAAAAGTTCTTAATTCTCATTTTAAGGTTACAAGTAGTTAAGTCTTATTTTCATAGTTCACATTTTTTTAAAGAGTAGTGATTATTGCAGAGGACACTTAAGTGTAATTCCTTCATGTGTAGGGCATTTTATTTGCTTTTGTTTAGGACCAAAATGTTGCTATTACATTTTGGAAGAGTCAGCTCTTCCTGACTGCCTGAAATCTCATCTAGGAGGGCTCTACCAGACCTTCCAAATAGAGCTTTGCAGGAAGATAATTATGTTTGACCCTCTCACCTAACCATTCCTTCTCAGGGGTGGAGAGGATGAAGAAAGGCAATTCCTGCATTTTATATACACTACATATAGGTATGTGACATTCTTCAGGAGGAAAGATATTCTGCTAATCAGTCCCGTAGTTTCCAGAACACCAAACTTCCAAGCTAAACAACATGATTTTTTCTGGCATTTTTATTTTCACCATAACAATTGAAAAATAATTCAAACCACAAAGGGAAGAAAAGCCCGTTGCTTCAAACGTAAATTTGCCCTTCACTAGAATGTTCCTGTACACTCATTACTTGTACACTGAGGATTTGAAAGCCTTTATTAAGCTTAATTCACTCTGCCTCAAACAATTCAATTGAAGCATAGTAGCTTATTTTAAAGTCCAAAGACAAGTTCAATCCTTATTCTTTTAGAAGTATTCTGTCACAGTGACATAAAATAGGAAAAGGCAGTCTTTCAACTAAGTTGGGTTCTTAAAGTTATTTTGTGCATTATGCTTCAAATCAGAAAAATTTATCTCATCGAATATAACTTTGCATAGAAAATAATTAGAAAGAACAATACAATTCTCTCCAGTTATCTTTTGATGGCAAAACCAACAAATAACAGACTCCAAAACTAAATAGAAATATCATGTTGGGCATTTTCTTTGGCATTTCCTACACATCTACCGTCTCTGCTAAACCTGACAAGTAATCAAGATCTGGTGACACTAAAAGTCACATACTATAATAAAGACGGTGTTTCCCGGAAAATAAGACCTAGTGGACAACCAGCTCTAATGCATCTTTTGGAGCAAAAATTAATATAAGACCTGATCATTATATTATATTTACATTACATTACATTACATTACATTACATTACATTACATTACATTACATTATATAAGACCCAGTTTTATATTATGGTAAAATAAGACTGGGTCTTATATTATTAATTTTTGCTCCAAAAAACGTATTACAGCTGATTGTCCAGCTAGGTCTTATTTTTGGGGAAATACGGGTTGTTGCTGTTTTTTTTTTTTTAAGTATAAACATTCTTTGTGTGAGTCACAGAGTCATTCACCAAGGCAGAACAGTAATAGTTTTGAGTGCACAGTCAGACAGCTAAAGGTAACTGAGACAGTGGTTGTCTGGCCCTCTAAAAGCACAGACCACCATGATGTATGCAGTTGACCTTCCCTTGTCAGGTCTTCTCGCGAGACTTTCAGGATCAAGGGGCTCCTCGCCAAGAAACAAAGGCAGAATCAGCTCATTCCCAGTGGATTCGGATGAAATCCGGTAATAAAATCAGCTGCAATTCCAAGAGGAGACACGGGAGAAGAACCAAGCTGAGTCGACAAGGACTGTCACATGAGATGGCGCACATAGGAAAAAGTTGGACAATGAAGTTTAAGAACTTTCTACTGTGCGCTTATATGGTAGAAAGTTTGCGAACTTCATTGCCTGACCTTTGTACTATGCTGCGTTCGGGATGCTTGGATCTTACCATAGCACTGAAAAAGATTGCTGCTATCTGCACAGTTGGGTGTGGTTCATTGGAAAAATAAGTTTTCTGTTTCTTAATATGTTTCTGCACTAGTAGATTGGTTTAGTAATAAATATGAGGCCATCTAAAAAAAGTAAATAAACATGCAGACTAAGTCAAAAGAGGATTTAGGGGATTTCCATTCCCAAATATTGAGCACTTCATAGGTCTGCCTTTATAGATGTCCTAGCAAGAAACATTGTGAATAAAAATGAGGGTTTGATTAATAATATAAATGGCAATGTTCATTTAGATTATTAATCTAATTCACAGGAAAATTTTAGTTCCTAGTTAATGGGAAAAAGGAAAGAAGTGTAACATTGGTTCATGCAGATAGAGATTTCTCTTTCCCATTGAGAAGGACACATTGGTATACGATACAGAAAACATGTTATTTAAATAAATGGAGATCCCATGCCTTCATTTGTTTTAAAATTGATTATTGTTTACTTACATTTATGGGATTGAAAGACTTTCCAGAGAGCTCTGGGTATAACTTCAAACTGTAATTCCATTATACAACAACTTTAGCTTTATATAAAAATTCGAAACACTTATAAGATGCAAAGATAATTGTGGTAGGATCTTTAAAAACATAAATTGTGCGATATAGTGGAAGGAAAATTGATTTTTATAACATTAATATATGAAACAGCCTCATAATAGATACTAATTAAAAACTTGAGGAATAGTTAATGAAAATACACTCCATTTATTAAGACTATATTATCTAGTAATCCTAACTATAGTTTTAACATATAAGAAAGAGCTATAGCTATTATCAAAAGCATATTTCACCCAATAAACAAATTCATCTGCAGTGTCTGCTTTGCCACAATTATGAAAATGAATTAATAAAAATGTCCTGTTTTACCAGTAAGTGGATGGAAACTGAATGAGCTAACTGTAATATTAAAACTCCATGTACTGAAATGTGTGTTATGATTATGCACAAATCCAACAAGACTAACAAACACTACCAAGTCAGTGTTTTGTCTGATTAACTTCCTTGAGTTCTTCCAGTGAATTCTTCTGTATCTACATAGTCCTGCCCTTTATCCCTTCATCCCTCCACTTCTGTTGACACATAGCTAAAGATTCATATCTATTTTTGTTTCTGTTCAATTTGGCCATTGACAAAGGGAATACAAAGACTTTAACCTTACACTGGGAATTGTCTACCAAAATTTTTAGCAAGGTTCTTGCCAGATTCACTCCAAGTCAATTGTGTTTTGACCTTTATGTAATACTTCTTTAATTCTCTTGAAAGTGATAACCATGACCTAGAAGTATTGTCAATGCTTCTTACCTATTTCCCTAGTCTTTTCGAAGTGTGAAACCTGAGCTGGGTCTCTACTTCATGCTGCTAATTCTCTCATTGGCTTTGCCTATGCAATGCAAAGACAGTTAATTATCGCTCATGTTGTTAAACTCTGCCACAAATGTGCCCACTGAGGCTTCACTTGATATCTTCACTCACATTCCTCTCACGCCACACTTTTCCACCTCTGTGTTATTACCATGTTTCTCTGAAAATAAGACCTAGTAGGAAACTCAGCTCTAATGCATCTTTTGGAGCAAACATTAATAGAAGACCCGGTATTTTGTATTATATTATATTATATTATACCCAGCCTTATATTATAGTAAAATAAGACCGGGTCTTCTATTAATTTTTGCTCCAAAAGATGATTAGAGCTGATTGTCCGACTAGGTCTTATTTTTGGGGAAACACAGTAATACTGTTTTTACAGCAGTGCATGTCTGTGAATCTCAGTGGGCCTTTCTTGTCTCTGAATCTCAACCATCATTAATTTGGCACATATATCTCTGTTCAAATAGCTGTGCTAAGGGCTAATGTGATCATGAAATACGGCAAAGACTGAAAACACTATTATGACAGTCTGAATAAATACTTTGACCAATTTGGTTTCAACAGCAATTACCAAGAATGGCCTCTGCCTTATTATCTCAAGTATCATGAGCTTGATATTTAACATGTTCTTGTTTTTTTGTTTTTTTTCTCAGCAATAATATACTTAGCATTAATAATTTGAGTGGCATTTCTAAAAAACATGTTAAGAGACACACTGAATCATTACAGACAAGCTGTGTTATAAGTATATTTTTCTGAATTTCAGATGAAGAAATTAAAGATTTTAAATTAGTGTTAAACTTCTCAATTATTCTAATGCAGTATGTTAATGAAGAAGCTGAATTTCCATTACATCTGTATTCAAAGCATCTCCTTTGGTTACGTCTATGGATGCAGCTATAGTATCTGTGCATGCTACATTTTTAATGGACTAGAGTTTAATTAAGGGAAAAAAAAAGGAAAACAAACTACACTACCATAGAATAATGATGCACGTATTTCTTGGAGTCAAAAAGAATAATGTTTTAGGACATGAGATGACCGAGGAGGACATCAGACTCTGAGAAGCTAAATATATAAGAATGATACCAGAATATCCCAAATAAAGAGTATGTTTTTGTTTACGACTGGATATGTTTGTATGTATATGATTATGTTTATACTCGATAACCTAATACAATTCTAATTACAAAGCAAAGAGAAATTCTAAATAAACAGAACATTTATTAAGACGCATATTAAACTCTTATGAAATTAATGGACATCTTCTGGGGTTAAAAACTGGAAGCAGAGTAGCAAAATGGGTTGGTAAAGAGACTTTCATGGGAAGATTTCTGGTCTTGACAACCTAGGAGTTAGAGTTTTAATGGCTGTGGGGAACAAAAGATGAGTGCTTGGTCCTCGGTGAGGTAAAGTTACATTTAGCTCTCCCCCACATCTGGGGTTTTGATGGCTATATCCTCAATGAAAAGGTAGACTAGCAAAGCTGTCCACCAGTAAAGACAACAAGGAAATGTGACTGTCTTGGCTTGATGTCTTGGTGGGATAACATGGTCTGTTTTGAGAATTTGTGGTCTTAGACCTGCCATGAAAAAGGTTTGGGGTTTCAATCTGTGCTACCTGCAAGTTATAGGAAAATGTGGGCTGGAAATTAACATTAAAAAGATTAAAAAGCGGTTCCAAAAAACAAAAAAAGTGGCTCCAGCCTGACAGTCTCTCTGAGTTAATTGGTAGAAACAAATGAAAAGTTTTCATAAGGGAAACACCTTCAGCCCAGACTGCAGAGTTAGCTAAAATTGATCTCCCATAAGAAATAACATGATGATAACCCAAGAACCTCATGTAAGTAACCATTAGATAAAGAATACAAATAAATGGCAAAGACATAAATTATTATACGTGAGGGAAATCAAGCCACTTATGAAAAGACAAAATTTATATCAAAAAAGAACAAACACGAAATGAAAATTATGGTCAATAAAATTAAAACCTCAATAGACAGTTATATAATATACCTAAAATATTGAAAAAAAATGATGAACTGGAAAAATAGATCTGATGAAACTATCTAGAATACATACAGTAACAAAGTTCTAGTAGAGGAAAAGAAAAAGAATTTACTGAAGAAACAGGAACGCTTCTATTCAGCAAAACTGTGGACGGTTTAGTGTCATCATCATACGTCTCTATAAGCTCCGATAGCCACAGTTTTAAAGCTGTTTAGTAAACTTTTCAGTGTAAGGTGTCAAGACACTGACAGCACTAAATCTAAAATTATCTGAAAGTGATGTTACTTCTTGAAGTGATGTTTAACCTCAGGGGATATCTACCTGATATAATTATCAATTATCACTTGTACTTTAATAAGTATAGCTAAGATTCTCGACAGAATCTTAGAGAAATGAGAAAAGAGAATGTATGAGAACAGAAAGACCGTTTCTTAGGACTTTAACCTAGGAGGTAACTTGCAAGGCTTCTATGTCTTAACACTTTGAAGGATGTGCCCATGAATACAGAACTTCACAGTAGCCATGTTAGTCTATCATAGTATTAACGCCATTTTCTTTTTTTTACAAATAAGTAGAGCTAATATGTGTATTCTTATTTATCATAATAGCAGCAATGCTATAGTAGCAAATCTTGTATCGCTATTGTAATTTCTTTATTTTAAAAGGTAGAAAATGAACTCATGAAAAGAAAAACACTATCCAATACTTCCTTGGCATATTACAAATTCCTCAGAGGTAAAAACCTCATAGACATATGAGATAAAAAGGGATATAAGTCATTTTTTATGAATCTGTGATAAATATGTTCTCCTCTGGCCCAGTTATTCACTAAGACATACATGGGTATATAGTTGTCTGCTTTAACTTATTGCATTAGATTAGTGTAGGTATTTCCCAAAAATAAAGTTTAAAGCCTCATGGATTTCACAGTGCAGTAGTGACTTTCTTGACAAAATTTAAAATTGAGCTTAATTTCTGAGGAAGATTTTAATTACAAGGAAACGCCCCGACAGCTACTCCTCCACCCGCCATGTATGGTGCACAAGCAAATTGTCCACTGTCTTTTGTCTCAGATTTATTGAAGTATAATTGACAAATAAACTGTAAGGATTTAATGTGTACAATGTGATATATGTATACATTGTGAAAGGACTCCTCCAATTAAGTTAATACATTCATCACTTCACATATTTACATTGTGAGAACATTTGAGTTCTATTCTAGCAAATTTCAATTACACATTCAGTATTATCAACTATAGACACCATGTTATACATTAGATCCTCAGACCATATTCATCTTATAACTGAACATTTGTAGTCTTTTATCAGTCTCTCCTTATTTCCCTCATCCCCCCAAATATGCTCCTGTGTCCCCTTGCAGTCATTCTCTTCCCCCTGGACCTACCTCCAGGAAATCACCAATCTGTTGTTTGTTTCCTCAGTTATTATTGCCCCCCGCCCCAGAATGTCATAAATGAAATCATACAGTACTTATACAACTTTTTAAATCTGGCTTCTTTATCTTAACATAATGCATTTGAAATGTATTCCTATTATTAAATACATTGGTAGTACATTAATTTTTATTGCTGAATGTATTTTATTATATAGATGCACTATTTACTGGTTCATGAACATTTGGGTTTCTTATATTTAGGGGGTAACTATGAATCAAGCCAATCTAAATATTCACTTGCATGTTTTTTACGTGGACACATGTTTTTATTTCTCTTGGGTAAATAACTAGCAGTGGGATTGCTGGGCCACAGTGAGTATATGTTTAATTTTATAAGAAACTCAAACTGTTTTCCAGAGTGGCTACACCATTTTCCATTCCCACCAGCAGTCTATGAGAATTCTATTTGATTTGCATCTTTAACAATAGTTGATACTGTCAATTTTCTTTGTAAGCCATTCAGGTCATTCTAATAGGTATGCACTGCAAAGAAGCTTTTGAAGATTATGACTTAAGAAAAATCATAGGAAAGCAAAATCTCATCAATAAATGTATGTTCTGATGAGACACATGGTATTGAGTTACTTTATTTTAATATAACTGAAAAAGAGTACAAAGAAGGAAGTGGCAATGACATGTGACATATAGGTTATTACTGCATAATACTGGATAAGTGTTTCCACAAAAGAGGAATAAAAAAATTGGAGATTGCTTGTATTTAATTAGAGCTATAAGATATCTATATGTTTGATCATGAACTTGGTTGCACTTTAAAATGACACTGAATTTTAAAATAATAAGAAGAAAGGAGTAATTAGTTCCTTTGAAACTTTTACATGAAATTATTTTCTGATTTATTAATGGTGACAATAATAGTGGTAATGACATATCTAACCTAATAAAAATGTTTTCCCAGGAAAAAGAGTTATGCTAAAACTCACTCTAGTACACACTAGCAAAGGTGCCAAATACAATTATTTATATTTCCTCCTCTGTGTTGCATCTATTAACTAAATTTAGAGCTACCATACATATACATTTCTTAGGATGGTATTATATTTATGCCAAAATCCTCAGTTTTTAATAGCATTTATTTTAAACTGCTTATTGAGATCATTGGCATAAATTACAGATGAAAATAAGGTGAAAGGTTTTATTCCTTATTTAAGCCTAAATATTATAATAGAATACAATTCCATTTGCATGCAACAATACTTTATTGAATGGCCACAAAATGTACTCTTAACTCTGGCTACCTATTTTTAAAATTTTACAAATATTGTTCCATCTGAAGGGGTTAAAACAAAACAAAAAAACAAAACACCCTGGATTAAGTTGCATCATGGTCAGATGTATAAGCAACAATGAGGCAGAAAACAGAAAGAGGCATATGAAATACAGACTGCCAGAGTTAGGTTTTCAAGTCCCAGTTAAACACCAGATCAAGAGAAGTAAAACAATGGTCAGGCTCATGGCTCAGAGATTCAGCTATCAGAAAGACAAAGTGCTACAGGAGCGAAGAATGTCTGGAAATCCCAAATATGACTCTGATGTAGCTGGAAAGAACATGGAGTGTGAAATTATCACACATGTGACATTGGGCTAGGTATAAAAATATTCAAGTCTCAATGTCTTGTTTTGGTAACAGGGTAACCCTGCCTCGTAGAAGTGAGTTAGGAGGTATTCCCTCTGCTTCCATCTTTCAGAAGAGATTTCAGAGAACTAGCGTAATTTCTTCCTTAAATGTTTGGTTGAATTCACCAGTGAACCCATCTGGGCTTACTGCTTTCTGTTCTGGGAAGTTGTTATTTATCAACTCAATCTCTTTAATAGTTATAGGCCATTCAGATATCTATTCCTTCTTGTGTGATTTTTGGCAGATTGTGTGTTTCAAGGAATGGTCCATTTCATCTAGGTTATCAAATTTGTGGGCATGGAGTTACTCACAATATTACTTTTTTACCCTTTAAGCCCATGGGATCTGTTGTGATGCTGCCTCCTTAATTTCTGATATGAGTGATTTGTGTGGTTTTATTTTTCCTAGTTTGGTTGGTTAGAGAGAGGCTTATTGGTTTTATTTATCTTTCCATAGAACCAGCTTTTGGTTTTGTTGATTTTTCCTTATTGATTTCACTGATTTATGCTCTAAGTTCTGGGAAAATTCTGTACATATGTTATTGAAATGTCAGTTTCATTTCATCTTCTCTATTCTGTGTATATCAGTTATGGTTCTTTGGAGAAGCAGAACAAATAGCATACATCCAGAGAGAGAAGGGGATTTGTTGTAAGGAATAGGTTTCTGTGATTGTGGGGACTGACAAGTCAGAAATTTATGGGTCAGGGTAGCAGGCGGCAAATTCAGGTAAGAGTTGCTATTATAGTACTGAGTCTGAAATCCACAGGGGAGTACAATAGTTTGAAAACTCAGGTAGAATTTCTTTGTTACAGTCTTGAGGCAGAATTCCTTCATTTCTGTTTTTCTTTCTCTTAAAGGCTTTCAACTGACTGGGTGAGGCCCACCCACATAATGGAAGTATGTGCTTTATTTAGTCATCCGATCATGAATGTTATCACATCTACAAAATACCAATGTCTATACTGGTGTTTAACCTAACAACTGGACACTATAGCCTTTCCAGTTGACACATAAAATGAACCATCATATTCTACAAATCCAATGCAAATGTGCAGGATCGTCTTGATCTATTCTCCACAGAAATCAACTACTCTTTCATATTTCTAATCTCTTTTTATTTCTGCTGAATTTTGGGTGAATCTTCCAATCATGAATACTTTTTGCACATAGTTTTATGCTATCTAATATTTAATGTCAAAGACTATGCTTTTCATTTTTAATATACGAATAATTTTTTAAAAAAATTCTTATTCTTGTAAAATTTCTGTTTTTGTCCCATGATCTATGCTTATTTTTAAGGAAAAAATAAACTATTATTTTATATATAAATATTTCTTTTAAATAATTGTTTCATTTATTACTTTGTGCATTAAAATCTTATTTAATTTTAAAGCTTTTCAAATTCTGTAAATTAAATGTTGTATCTGAAATTATATCTATACCTATGATTAAGTCTGTGATGTTATATCTTAGTATTTTTTTTATGTATTTTAAATTTGGGTTAAAAATTCATTTTAAGTGGAAAACTTCACTGTTTGAATTTTGTCTGTTTTTTTCTCCTTATCCCCTTTGTTAGCTAAAGTTTTGGATATTTCTACCTTATTGCTGGTAGCCCCCAGGCAAAAACTAGGCTTGGGGATCCTTCTCAGCAATGATCTTGAAATGTTTACAAACCAGTTCACAGAGTAGATGCTATCTTGTCTCACATTTTTTGTCATCAGAATTCATTTTTGTCTTCTGGCCTACCTTAGCCCAGGGTTTCCTCTGAAGTCATGGACCCATGCAGTGACAGTTATTCCAGGCTTTCTTATATGTTGTCCAAGCCCACTACAACCCCTGGCTTTAAGTGCGGGTCTTCATCTCATTAGGCCATATTGTATGAAACACTCAGGCTTTGTTCCTGGCAGGAGCAAAGTTCCTAGCTGCCACTACCTGCCACTCTTACAGTTTTCAGTTTTCTGCAGTCTTTGCATTCACAGAAATGTCTACCTTGTTTATGAGGCTAGAGATAGCCTGTTGACTATCTCACTTAGGTCATATGTATACTTGTCCTATATTTAGATCTTTTGGGAGAGTATAAGCATACATTTATTGTATCAAAGAAGAAATATTTCTTGCTGATTCGTTAATCTCATGACATACCCTACCTCTAAAAACTTTGTAAGCTTATACATTAACTAATCTAAACTCCTTTGCCACACATTCACAATTTTCCTCTTTCTGGTTACCTCACTAATGCCCATGTGTCTTTCAGAAACAACCTATTATCAGTAAAATAATTATAACAGCCATACTAGATGGCAACAACTACTTCCTTTAGAAAATAGTCTTTAGGAAAAAAGAAAAAAGTGCCCCAATTCCTAGCAATGCCGAAGAGCCATCCAGCTTGTTAAAATGGGATCATAGCATTGCTATTCATTTTCCAGACTTGTAACTTTTATTGTCATCACCCTCATTAAATAGCATATAATTGAGTGTTCCTTTGGTATTTGGCACTGTTCTAGGTGTTTTCGTATTTAGCTAAGGAATTAATGAACAGTGGAAGCAAATCAGTACATGAGGTTTTTATCTCTACAACAAATAGTCAAACTATACCCAGAGTAGCTTTTTGGAATTTAGATAGACCAATACAATATAAAATATTGTCAGCTTCGTATCCTCTGTGGTAATCATTGCAGCCCTTAACAATGTATTTGGTAATGTTTGATTGATGACTTATTGAATAATTAATTCAAAAAAACGAACAAAGTAGGTGAGCACCTACTTTGGAACAAGTGCTCTACCAGATGGAGAGAGAAATTATTCAGTATCAATAGCTCTGATATGTGTCTCTTTGCAATCACTCCTGAGATTATGCCTAGCTTATGTTAAATGCTCAGTGGATGTTTGTTGAAATTAACAAGTGAGTGAATCAATAAATGAATAAAATTAAATGTCTTTAGAAGAAAAATGTGATGCAATGATAACATGTAGTTTTATTCTCCTCAGATATTAAACCCTTACATTTTGAGCATAAACCCATCACATGTCCACTGGGATTATCCATTAATCGTCCCATGTGGCCCACCTGTCTACTGATCACCAAAGTCACTTTCTATGTTTCTAGGACTCACAATGCAACCACATACCCAAACCTCTCTTGTGTTAAAGGAGTTCCAAATACAGCAAGGTGAGCAGAAACGATGTAGTGTGTAGAAGTTACCATCTACACAAGATTCCATATGGATTTTTCTTTTTCTAACCAGCAAGATAAATGAAAAAGAGGTGATCTTGGGAACTATGTGCTAAAGATGGGACCACATGATAGAATGAGAGGGATCTCCGCATCACTGCTTGCCGAACCACTCGGGCAGAGAGGCTCACATTGGCTTGTTTAAGTACACTAGAAATAGACATGTAGTGTGCTAACCAACTGACATCTTGGACTTGATCTGTTACAATGGTTAGTGATACCTCAATGAATCAACTCTTTTCTCAAGAACAAGTTTATATGAAAGTGTAAGAACTGAACCATAGGAGCTCATCATTATCATATGTAGATAGCCTATCATTGCATAGTTTAGTAAATAAGGATTAACATATTTGTATATTTTTTTCTTATTTTCTTATAATATATATCCACCAGAGACTGAATTCCATACAGAATTCAGAGAAAGAGTGCAAAAAGGGAAGAGAGATTGACAATTTTACCAAATGACTTGTACTGGTCATATTGCCTTTCATGTATCTTTCTAAACGTGAAAAGGAAGCATTACTAATAGCCCTGACATAGGGGAAGGTGTGGCGTTACAAAAGTCTTCACCACAAAAACAAATCTGAGGACACTGTAGTCCATCTAATTGCCCTTCATCTCTATCAAGTTTGCTCATTGACTGACAGGAAAGCCAAGCCCTTAGCGTTCATGAAAACCAGTATGGCGTTTCTTGTCTCTTGGCTTTTGCTCATACCATTTCTTCTGTCTGGAATGACCTTGTCTGCATCTTCACTTGGTTACTAACTCTTCATTTTACCTCAGACGTGACGTTCTCAAAGGCCAACCCTCTAAGGTTGAGCTAAGTGACCTTTGTATACTGAAATGATCTTTTTCTGTCTCCTCCACATATCTAGATGCACTGATGGTCGGGACTGTGTATTACTCATCGCTCCATTCCTAATACCTAGCCTACTGCTTGTCTCTGGGCCTTAGTACAATTTTTGCCTGACCAAAAGAGCTCCAAGAGAAGAGGGAGCACCTTTGACTGGAGAGGAATCGGAGAATGTGACTGGGGTAGTATATATATCACGTGGCTTTTAAAAGATGGACTGGCTTTCCACAGTGCCATGGAGAAGCAAAGTATCCCAGACCGAGAGAGGCATAATTAAGGAAATGGAGAAGTAACATGGGTATTTAGGGAGACTCTTAGGAAATATGATGTGAATGGGATAAAAAAAAAAGTATATGTATGTTAGCGTGGACAAAGTCTAGAAAGGTAGATCATGAACAGATTGTGGAGTTAGGTCCACAATTATTTGCTATGTTAGGTCATTTGCCCTTCATTTTATTAGAAATGTAAAATCAATTAGAAAAGGTTTGAAGAGGAAAGTGGCATCTCTAATTTCATCCAAGAATTGTATACTGAGGGATTGCATTATGTTGTGCAGAATGAGATGGAAAAGGTGGGAAGTCCTGGGACAGAAAACAAAGAGAATAAGTGGCAGGGCTCAGTGACAGACTGTATTTTTTGGTGAAAAGGAAGCAGCTAATGATGGCATAAAGTTTCTGAATCTGGACACTCAAGGGTTAGTTGCTTCATTGTATCAGTTGGAAATATGTTCAGCTGCAAGTAACAGGAAACCTAATGCGTAGCAGCTTATACAACTAAGAAATTACTTTCACATATTACAGGGCATCTGAAGTTGAGTGACTGTTGTAATTGACTCAGTGACTCAACAAAGAGAGAGACACAGGATTTGTGTGATTCTCTTGGCCTTTCCATCCTAGACACAGCTGGGTGCTGAGCTGTTAGGTAATACATGTGCACTGGAGACAAAAAGAAGGGGGAAAGGGACTATTTCAAGAGCCGCAACTGCCCTTTTTTTTGGTCAGAAAACCAAAACCTTTACTAAAGTATACCCTATAGGCTTTAGCTATGTCTCATTGGCTAAAAGTGCATTATTTGAGTATGTTGAGCTACATGGAGAGACTGAGTAAAGGAGTTTTTGAAAATGTTTAGACTTCAAAGCGTGAAACCTCAAGTAAGAAGAGAGTTGAGGATGCAAGCTCAGTTAGACAGTCTTAGTGTCTACGTGGTTAATAACATGTCAGGGATTCGAGTTTGAGATGTGTTCACAGGATGAGAATAATTTAAATAGGATTAACTAAAAGAGTTCCAAGGTTTCTTCTAGATTATTTAGAAACACTGGCAGGATATCCAGGTCTATAATAACATGATTTTTCTGTAAACTGTCCTTGATGTTGAAACCAACCAGCTGGTAAGAGCACTAGTGATAAAAGCAGAGTACAGCTGTTCTTTCAGCCTCTCTAAAGCACTGCAGTCCGACATAAATATAATGTGGGCCATGAGGCAATTTTACATTTCTAGAACCCATATAAAAAAAAAGTCAAAAAGAAATGGAAACATTACTTTTAATAATATATTTTATTATATGAATATATACCAAATATAGTAATTCCAACATGTAATTGACATAAAAATCAATAATAGATTTTCATTATTTTTTACCTTTGGTCTTCAACATTCTGTGTGTATTTTACACTTACAACATATCTTAATTTGGACCAGGTATATTTCAAGGGTTCATTAGCCCCTTGTGGGTAGTGGCTACTCTATTGCACAACACCGTTTTAATCATTGCAAAAAAATCATGAGAAATCTCAATCACAATACCAGCAAGTAATTTTATGGATATCAACAAACTTACTCTGAAGTTTATTTGGAGAGTCAAAAGACCCAGAATACCCACACGATATTGAAAGAGAAGAACAAATCTGGAAGACTGAGGCTATCTGACTTTAAGAAGTACTATAAAGCTATAGTAATCAAGACAGTGTGGTATTGGTGAAAGAATAGATAAAGATCAATGGCACAGGGTAGCAATCCCATAAATAAAACCCCAATATATTTATATGATTGATCTTTGACAAAGGAGCAAAGGTAATGTAATAGAGCAAAGGTAGTCTCTTCAACAAATGGTGCGGGAAAAACTGGACATCCACACCCAAGAGCATGAATTCAGACAAAGACTTTACACCTTACACCAAAATTCACTCAAAGTGGATCGTAGACCTAAATGTAAAATGCAAAGTTGTAGAACCCATAGAGGACAACAAAGGAGAAAACATAAATGATCTTGAGTTTGGTGATGCCTTTTTAGATAACAATACCGAAAACATAATCCATGAAAGAAATAATGGATATGTTGGACTTCATTAAAATTAAAAACTTCTGTTTTCAAAAACAGCATGAAGAGAATGAGAAGACAAGCCTCAGACTGGGAGAAATTATTTGCAAAAGATATATCTGAAGAAGGACTGCTATCCAAAATACACAAAGAACTCTTAAAACTCAACAGTAAGAAACCAAAAACACAATTAAAAAATGGGCCAATTAACTAAACAGATAACTCAGCAAAGAAGACATACAGATGGCAAATAAGCATAGGAAAAAGGATACTCCATATCATCTGTCATCAGGGAAATGCAAATTAAAACAACAATCAGATATCATTATACATCCATTAAAATAGTAAAAACGTGGAACACTGACAACACCAAATGCTGGTGAAGATGTGGAGCAACAGGAACTCTCATTCATTGCTGGTGGGAACGCGACACAGTACAGCCACTTTGGAAGACAGTTTGGTGGTTTCTTAAAAAACAACTAAATATACTCTTACCGTATGATACATCAAGGATTCTCCTTGGTATGTACCCAAATGAGTTAAAAAGGTATGTCTACACAAAAACTTGTAATGGATGTTTATAGCAGTTTTGGTCATAATTTCCAAAACTTCGAAGCAACCAAGATGTTCTTCAGGAAGAGAATGGACATGTAAATTGTGGTATATGTAGACAGTGGCATATTATTCAGCACTAAAAATAAATATCTATCAAGCCATGAAAAGACACAGGGGAAGCTAAAATGCATATTAACTGCAAAAGTGAAATAAGCCAATCTAAAAAGGTGATATATACTATATGGTTCCAACTGTATGACATTCTGGAAAAGGCAAACTATGGAAATAATAATAACAGAGTGGTTGCCAGAGGTTGTTGAGGGAGGGGGCATAGGAGAGAAGAATAGGCAGAGCATAGAGGATTTTTAGGGCGGTGAACATACTCTGTACGATAGTATAATGACAGCTATATGTCATTATATATTTTTCCAAACCCATAGAACACCAAGAATAAACCTTAAGGTAAACCACAGACCTTTGGTGATTATGATGTGTCAATTTACCTTCATCCTTGCTAGAAAATGTACAACACTGATGAGTGATGCTGATAACAGAGGACGCTATCATGTGTGTGGACAGGGGCACATGAGAAATTTCTGTATCTCCTTCTCAATTGTGTTGTAACCCTAAAACTGCTCTAAAAAAAAATGATTTCTTAAAAAAAAACTCACATGGAAAGAGAAAAAATAAGGGAAAACATTTTTCTTCCTGAATAATTTCCAAAGGAACAAAACAAATTAGAGAGTGAATTGAATCTATTTTAAAGAAACTCAGCCTTAGCCTTGATATCTCACAAAAACAGAAATTTAGGAGGATAACAATTTTTTTGATGTTTTAGAAATAATTCCAGAATGGTCTGTCTTTGTTTCTGCTTGTTGGAAAAGGAATAATTGAACAAAGCTTTGAAGACCATGATGGGCAGGATGTTTCAGGTATAAACATTTCTCTTGAACAGGCAACAGGGCTGACTGCTAGTAGTAGTTTCTTGGATTATCACGTGGCAAATTCAAATAGTTTAAGGCTGCAGACAGATACAGAGGCAGCCTCACTGATACTAGATAGGAAAGAATGGAAGCCAAATAATTCCTGAAAAAGGCAATGCTTGGTGGACCTTAAAGGCTTTGCTATCCAATTTGTTACGCTACTGTCACATAATGTTTCTTATGAGATCACTCCCCCCTCCCGCCACTTTGTTGTTGCTTGATGGACTGAAGTTAGTGTAAGTATATTTCTTCTTGTTGAAAGCATTAGATGGGGCTACAAGAATGGAACGGCTGCTCCCTTAGGTGACAGAGCTATGACCAGAGCCATGGCCCTGATGAATCCATGAAGCCTTCGGAACACCATGACTGGGACACTAAGAGAGGTGTGTTTGGCCATGCCTTGGTCTCAGCACTCCCAGGAATGACAGGCATTATTAGCTGATGAAGATAGACTAGTCATGGAAGGGAATCTAGCTAAAAGCCACCAAATATGTCCTCCCGAATGCCATCATCTTCTTCTAGAGAAGTCTGACATTTTCTCCAAAGTCCATCCAAAAATACCACCTCCTCTGTGCAGCCCTCCCTGATTGCCCCAGTCAAAAATTTTTACTCCTTTTACTCTCTTCTCTGCCATGATAGCTACAATAAACAACTGTTACTATCACATGAATGTCAAATATCTTCTGACATTATGTATTTCTAATATACAATTCTCATGAGCATAAAACTTCAGAATACCTTCTTCAGCTCTTGTCCTTGGACTAGTGACTACGTCTGACCAGTTGGCACTCAATAAACATGAATTTTGGTAAAATTTTCCTACTTCTATTTAACTTCATAGTTTACAGTTAGAAATATCAAGTTTTCCATTAGTAAAGTGGGGCAAGATTATTTTCCTATTAATGTTACATAGTTGTGGTACAAATGGAGCGAAACGTCTATTCATGGTGGACATTATATAAAGTACTAATTTAAAGGTCACACCTGCCCTTGAGAACGACTAACTTAAGTAGTGTTGCCATACCACATAACAATAATAGCGGACACTAATATAGTGCTTACCGTGTGCCAGGCACTGTTTGAAGGTTGTCATATTGTAACCCACTTAATCTTCACTCCAACGTTAAGACAGTCCTGTTATTACCATCTCCATTTTTTTGCCTTAGACAATGTATTACAACACAGAGAGTTCATGCCCCCTGCCTGAGCTAGCAGACAGTAGGGCTGGAGTCAATCCAGGCATCCAGGATCAGGCACAGAGCACTTCCCCAGCTTGATATACCATCTCCCCACTGGCCTAATGGGATGGGGGAGGTGGCCATGGTTCCTTGCAGTGCTGCTAGGAAAACTGCCAGCCTTTCACCTTCTGACCACTAAATGGGGCCCCTGAGAGACCATCCGAGTCTGCTCCCAGAACCCAGGACATGAGAAATGGACTCTACATTTCGGTCCACAGAGGAGCATGCTTTTTATCAACATGTAAGAGACGATTCAGGTAAATATCAGAGGAACAGTGACTTAAAAATCCATACGCGAGAGAACAGGCTGTCAGAGGCTTCCAGGGTGGGTGTGGCCTTGTCTGTATGCTGCCTGAGTTATAGGGCATAAACTAGCAGAGGTGAGTAGGTGTCTCCTTGAGGAAACTATAGTGAAACTGGAGGTGACACCCAGAAGCTTGGGTTCTGTTTGTGTTTCTGCAGCAAATGGAACAGATTTTTAAATTGCGGTGTGCTTTGAGGAAAAGATGTGTAATCACGTAATATCAATGCTGGAAGTGACCTTGGCTTTGAGTTGAACAGCTTCTTCATAAAGCATTTGTGCCTGCAGGGACAATGTATCTTTTCATGTCTACTTAGGATTTTAGTTTTACAATAACAGCAATTGGTAGAAATTTACAGAATCTCTGAGCTTCACCATTTTGAAAACTTTGCAGCATGCAAGTTAATTGCAAGGATACTTCCCTTCATGTGCTCCATTGAAATGGTCATTTGATGCATGTTTAGCGAATTTGACCATTTTAATTAAACGATTATAAATATTGGGTGCAGATATTGGGGTCACAGATCTCAGTGGAGTGAACACGGGATGGGATAAGGAGAGATACAGGGAAGATTTTGCCTCAGAGTGACTAATTTGTACCCCAGAAATATTGCTATAGTTCCATCTTTATAACTTCCCTTTTGAGATAGTGTGGATTTGGGGTAAAAATATCCCACGCCATATGTGAGAGACATGTATTTTAGAAATCTCAAGTGACATAGGCTTGCCAGTCACATGAATGATATAAGAACTTCTAATTAGCACAAGAAAGCAGTTTTTCCCTATTTTTTTTTTCCCTCTGATTTGAGCACATATGCTCAGAACTAGTCACATGTGTCTTAGGCCATTCTCTGCCTTAGCAATTTCTGAGGGAGACTGCATATTCTTCTTGGGTGGTACACACTGCTCTGTTCCTTACCAATGTGGCAGCTGGGCCCAGCTGCTTTCTGCCTAAAGTAAACCCACAGCTGCTCACATCGCCCTCAACTGTCTCCTCCTGGAAGGTAATCAACCAAAGCAGACCAGGGGCTTCTCACAGTGACATCAGGGCTTACACTGTAATCACTGATAAAGCAAAGTAATATGAATGGAGATGGCTTTCTGCAGAGCTAACAAAAAGAAGGAAATTCTATAGAAGACGGCAAGTCTCCCCTGTGTAGAACTAAAGGAAGCAGTGATTAGAGGGTATTTCAATCATCATTACCTGACTTCATGTCATTGGCTACTTATAAACTGACAAAGATAGTTTCAGAGCAGAAATCTAAAATGTTTGCCTAATTTTAGTTAATAGACACTACTTCTCTGAAGGCGGAAACCTCTAGAAAGAGATCACCTTTATCATTCACAGGGAAGGAAATGAATGCCAAAAAAATACTATTATTTGGGCATGATGGTTTTCCAAATCAAACCAAGTTTCATCTCAGAATCATGAAGAGGTGGCCACTGACATCGCCACATAAGCAATGCAGAGGTCACGTCCTGGAGCCCAGACAGGAATATCAATACCATGTGTCCTTAGATATCACTTCATTCAATATCCTGTAGTCCATGCTGGTAAAGTGACTTGCCCAAGGTCATACATTTAGGTAATGGCTGAAATGAGCAGACCGTCTGTTCATGACTTAGTTCTGTGTCTTTGAACACTACACTCCTGCCTTCTGGTTAACTTGAGAACCTAAAGCCAAGACAGAACTATTTCAAAGACATCATCATTTACTTAGCGATGTGTGTGTAAACTATTCAGAAGCAGGGTATGACAACTGTCCTCTCCAGTCGCACCTGGAAGTTGGGCCTGGTGTCTCAGAATCTGTGGGGCTTATCTTAGGATGGCTTGTGTTTCTTGATGTGCTCAGAGACACCAGAAAAGACGTTTCATTCGCTAAGGGGAATGGGAAAAGCACAGACGCTGACACGAGTGACATTGCCCAGCACATGTAAATGCACATGTCATAGAGTTCACCCTTTCAACCCCAGACTGCCAAGGTTCTGTATACCCTGAAATGGAGATTTACTCAGTGGGACCTCTACGTCACATAAAAGGTGTGTGTGCTTCGGTTGACCAGAAAGGGGTGCGTGCAGAACAATCTGTGTGCACTGAAAATGAGATGTAGCACTGATGTCTTTGATATTTTCAGTCTCTCACAATCACGCATTATTTATATTCAGGCTGAGCTCCAGAACTCACGCCCAGTCCTGAGCACTCTCCAGGGAAGAATGAAAGCCAACGACAACACACACCCAAGCTGTGGGAGATCCCGCCATCCCAGCTCTGCCCAGGCATCGGATTCCCCATAGGAGCCTTTGCCTACTCCACACTGGAATCTTGATTATTTATCCCCCGGATACCAATTAACTCTGATACGTGACAGTCACTATTCTTGATGCCAAGGATTCGTTCAGTGGTAAAAGCAAAACAAATGAGGTCACGGACAAGATCTTTGATTTCATGACACATATTCTAGATGGGAAGGATAGGAAATAAGCACTTAAACACCTAAGAGAGATAGTTACCAATAGTGAGAAGGCATGCAAGAGAGAAATCCGAGTAATAATGGGATAGAGTGGGATTGATGGAGATGGGCGAGGGCAGTGACACTTGTTCCTTTAGACGGGGCAGCTGAGGAAGACCATTTGAGGAGACAACATTCAAGGCGGGGCATGAATGATAAGGAGATGTCAGTCATAGGAAGATCTGGGGAAGAGAATCCTCAGTGGAGATCATAAGAAGAAAAAGAGCTAGGAATATTCAAGAGAAAGAAAGAAAGTGGCCAGTGGGGTTGGTACTGAGAATGAGGGCATAGTAAACATTGGCTGATTTTTGTCAGCCCTCTTCCTGACATTTACAGAGTTCCTCTGGTGGGAAGCAGAAGTTGCCTCCTGCTGTAGAAACTAAGAACTGAAATTTATTGGTTTCTCAGCTTCTTTAGGTCAATGCCAAATAAGGTTGTGAACAGAGGACCACGAGCACATATTCTAGATTAGACCAACTGACATTCTTTGACTTTGGAGCTCGAAATACTGCCAAGATCTATTAGGGGTAGAGGCGCCAGCAGGGGCTTCCAAGGCCTAAGCTGGGAGTTCCCACAGAGCATGCTCTGGTGTCCTGTGCTCAGAGAAGGCCACAAGTCTGTCCCACAAGCATGGGCCTGGTCATTGTTTTCATCAAGAGTCCCTCTGTTTTCCCTGATTTCCTCTGCCTGACCCTCCAGCATTCCCAGTAATTCTGTGACTATCCTAACAGCCTTTTGAAACCTTTATTTTCTGCTTGAATCATCCAAGTTGGAATGGTTGCTAGCAACTAAAACTCTTTTTGGACTGACACAGAAATTGGTTCTGGGTGTGGTTGCACATAACAAACTATTACGGAAGAGAGCTGGAATTGGTTTTCTAGCTTGGTTAGAGAAGCAGGCAATAAAAATCAGCCAGTATGAGGGAATCCGACCTTAGCAGTGCATGGCAAGCACTGGTGAAGAAATCATTTAATTATCACCTGCAGTCACCTGGAATGAAGTGCCATTGAAGGTGAAGATTCAGGGAACTGAGTGGACCGTGCCAGGAAGGGATAGTTGAATTCAAGGACTGTGGGTGTGAGTGGCTCTTTCTAACAGTGTTGAGAAGCTAAAGAAAAAGGACTGCAAATCTGAAGTTCCTAAGTCCACCAAATGAGTTATAGATTGAATTTCTACGACTGTGCTAAAAAAAAAAAAATTATCACTGTGTTAAGAGAATCTCTCGTTTCTTGACACACGGGGGATGACATAGCTTTCTACTTGCTGCCCCAGAAAGGTGGATCCAATGGACTCCATGGCTATAAACTCACTCAAATTTACAGTCTCACAAGGTCTGTCGTGAGAATTTTAGGACACTTACTAGGGAAGTGTATGACCTTGAGAATTGGAATGGTATCCTAGGGAAAGCGCGAGAAAATTCTGAGTTCCCTGAAGGATTCTTGTCCCCATCACTGGCAGCTCCCAAACAAACACCCATTAATTCTCTTTGTGAAATGAGCAGCAGCCTTTCCCTCATCTGGAGTGGCTCGTCTATCCTTCCAAAGACTGGGGAATATCTTATTCATGGTCACCTGCAGGGGACACCAGTTCTGTTCCTGCCCTGGTGGTAACCAGCTCACTGTGTCAAGACTACTGATGAGGACCAGATCACAGGTGTGTCAGGAGTGGCACAAATGCAAACCTTATCCTGGGAGGACAAAGCTGACAAATCCTCCAAATTGAATGAATATATATATATATATATATATATATATATATATATATATATATTCCCCCCCTCCTTTCCACCAATATATGGGGAATGCATGTGGAAACCCATTCAAACCCAAGTTAAGAGGGTAAAGTCTTATCTTGGATCAGGTTGAATGTACCAATAGAGATCCATCAATCAGGGATTGGTGACCCAGTGCGCTAACTGGAGTAGACAGAGCTGAGTCTACTCATGGTTAGTTGAATCCTGGATGGAACAGTGATGGTGTTTCTGACCCACTCCCAGCCCGTAAATAGAACCAGGTTTCCCCACCCAGCTGAGGAACAGCCCCAGAAAGGAAGTTCAGGGTGAAAATGGAGGCAGATGTCACCTATCTTGATAGGTGGCAAACTGATAGAGACCCTGAGGAAAACCCTGTTTTAGGTCTATTAGTTGGGGTGCTTGCTGACACCAGACTTAGGAAACTGATTCATATAATCACAGCACTGCTGGGTCAGGAGAGACCTCCCCGAGCTTGTCCCCATCCACACTTCCTCCCTGGCCACGGATTAATCATTTAAAACTACAACTCTACTACTTTCACTTTGGTCTTCACAATCCAGCCACATATACTAACTGAAAAAAAAAAGAAAACGTGTTTCCTCATTCCTAGGGGTTAAAAGGCTTATAAAATCTTTCTTTTCCCTACCACAGAACTATTGCATAGCCACTAACGTACCAAGGGCAGGCTGGTGAGGTCAGTCTGCCTGGTTTCAAACAATAGGAAGATAGTTTAAGAAAATTAACAGCTATAATAAAACTTACTAAAACTTGGTCTGCTTTTTATTATTATCATTCATCAAAAGTTCTAAACAATGTCAGTGATAAAATATTCCATTCTGATAACATCTTTTGTTAGTCTAAGTTTGAGACAATTACTACCACTGAATGTTAATAATATATAAGCTTTAATTTCATACATTGTTACTTATCCTTTAATAAGCATTGCGTTTTCCCTGGAAGGAAATTCTGAGTACCCACACATAAGTAGCACCTGACATAGACAGACTCATCCACATATATGTGTTTCAAAAGCACATATGAGTTTCTGTTTCCCATTTGTTTGTCTTGTTCTTTTGTTGTTTTTGGTTTATAGTCACCCCAATAAATTTAATTAAATTAAATTAAAAAAAAAAAGAAAAAAAAAGCACATATGAAAAAATTTGGAGTTGTTCAAGCTTATTTCAATTTATATCCCAATATATATCCCAATTTATATCCCAAATAACCCTGTGATATTACATATTTCTGCACTTAAACCATAGATTTGGATAAACATGATGGCACCGTGATTGCAAAAGCAAGGGGACTAACCAGTTCCATTGATTCTGTCTGTGCAGTCACCCAAGTTTTCATTTGTGTTTACTGTTTGCAAGAATGACACAAGCCAACTGTGAGATAGCAACAGTTTTGCTTAGTAAGTCTAAATTTTAGTTCATGGACGGACTCTTTTGCTGAATTTAAATATCTTTAAAACAGAAATGTATTCTTTCTTTCGATTGTTAATTGTTTATCTTACAAGAAAAGACTGAACAAAAATAGTTACTATACTGGTTATTCCACGGTTATTACAGAAAATAATTTTGTCACATAGAGGAGGGGGTGGTAAAATATCCATTGAGGATACCAAATACTTACTAGCCCTATGTGTGTCTCCTTAGAAAAAACTAAGTTAATAAACTAAGACAGCCTGCCTTTGATGTCCTTTCACTGAAGAAAGGGCACAGGCCTGGTAATGACCCATGTGGTCCCATTTTTTTCACGAAAACCTTCAAAATTGCCCCCTCCCTTTTCCTCTTCTTCACTTAGATCACCTGCTCTGATTCCCTTCTCTTTCAAACTGTCTCAGTGAAGACAATATGCCAGAAATCTTTTGGAATAGGACAGGAGTAATGACCCAAACATCCACAGAGAAAGGGGTGCTAGAATGGGCCTATCACTGCCATCTCCCCACACATCTGAGATCACTCTGTGGCCCCTGAAAGGACCTAAGAGATGGAACTATTTCAAGTCTTTGAGAAGTACTTGTGAGAAATGAGGGTCGCAAGCCAGACCTTAGGGAACAGCTTGATGGCTGCATTTGGCAGCTCTTGGCTGCTGAGGAGTGGGAAAATTTGCTGCTAAAATGGGTTCTCTGGATTTCAGAGGGGATAGCAAGACCTGGGGTGGTGGAAGCCAAACACTGGCACTAAGTTGGCAGAGATAGGGGTGTATGGTGACAGGACAGGCAGCGGCCCAGCACGTGCCCACATGTAACCGCATGCTCATGGGCTGCACAGGATCAGAGAGATGTAGAACGCCCCCTCACCCACTTCAAGGGTTTTCTACAAGATTTATGTAATGAGAAAATTCTAGGTTGGCCAAAGAATGGCCTGGCTTACAAGAACTCACTGAAGTCACAACCCCTCGCTTAATTCTGATGTCAGTCAGTTCACAAGCCCAGAGTAAAAGATGAAAGTACCAGCAACTAAGTAAGGGCTTTGTAGCACCCAGGATAACTGGATACTGGGATAAGGAAAATATTCAGTCAGAGCTGTTGGTGTGTCTCTGAGCTAATATTCCTTTCTGGGGATCCAGGTTACTACTATAACCTATGCTTCAGGGTGAGAGACTCAAAGGAGTCGTTCGATAAATAAAGTACGGGCTCAAGTCAACTTCACAGTAGGCTCAGCGGTATCTCAACCCTGCCCAAGTTCATTTCCTGAGTTTCTATGTGTAGAGTTGGAAGGGCTACCTTCAGCAATGGCCATTTGATCTCTTCAGCAAGGAGCTCAGCTAGGAAGAGACAAATACACACAAAACAATACTTTTGCTACGGGAACTGCTGAGGGCAGTGTCCTCACCCAGTTCGTGACAGAGGCAGAGTGGCCAAAACAATCACAACCTACTTGACTCTAGTTTGATTGGCACATAAGATGAATAGGTTGGAATGGCATAAAATTATAGTTCATTATTCCAGTCCTAGGTGCTTTTCCAGGTGTGGCTCTTCAGAATGATAAACCAAGAAAAAAACATGGAATTCAATTAAAACATGTCTTCCTCATGTCAGTTCAGGTCAGGTTTTGCTACCGAATGAGCTACTGAAATTTAATTTTCATATTTTTTTAATTAATGATTGCAGATAAAAACTCTTTTCCAGTTTACCCAGTCGTCTGACTATTTCTTCTCATTCTTCTTCAAAGGCATGACCTCCTGCCCATACCTTAAATGCTATCATTTCCCAGCTGTGAATACTAAAACCATTTCTTTTCTCAATCCACTCTCATTGGGTAGTTTTATCCTTTCCTCTAGATTCAATTTCTTTCTGACTATCATGAATTCCAAGTTTCTATGTCCTGTCCAAGTATCTCCCATGAACCCTAGTTCCATCTACCGTTGCAAT
Source organism: Rhinolophus sinicus (assembly GCF_057876585.1). Lineage (NCBI taxonomy): Eukaryota > Metazoa > Chordata > Mammalia > Chiroptera > Rhinolophidae > Rhinolophus > Rhinolophus sinicus. Next base: position 110,073,541 of record NC_142501.1, on the reverse strand, counting down.
GCCTTTGAACTCCAATACAGACAGGTCAACCTCATTCTATTCAAAATTGAACCTGTAATCTTTCACTTCAAACCTTCCTTATCTCAGTAAACAGCATGTGTATTCACCACAGAACAATCACTTCGGCCAGAATTTACAGGCATGGCTGCCTTATCCAGGTAGGAAAGCCCAGGGTTCCACTGACTGCTTCACCTTTAAATGCGGTCTTGTGCAAATCACAAAGTTTTTGAGCCTAAACTGTATCACCTATAGAATGGGATATTTTAAACTGGAAGTCTTAAGTTCCAGATCTGACTCCACCACTTATTAACAATGGGACTTTGATCATTTTGTCATCTGTAAAATGGTTATAACGTCACAAAGTTATAAGGTGGTTGGGGGAAAAACCTCAAAGGGATAAAGATGAATGCATCTTGTAAAGTATAGAGCATTATACAAATGCTTGCTATTATGATTATTATCTCTAAGTTCTTTTAAAGCTCTAAAACTCACATTCTATGGGTGTGGAAAAGAGCAATTTCAGTTATCAAGTGGGACGAGACGATCCTCCTTGAGTACAACAAACCAACTACCTGGCTAGGTTACATAAATCAGGAAGTGGGACAGTGTCTGTTCTTGCTCTTTTTTTAAATTAAAAATGTATTTTAAAAATTTAAATAAGGATTGTATGCATTTAAGGAGTATGGCATTCTTTTAAAATATACATATACATTAAAAGGTAAATGTGTGAAGGAATGGACATGTTAATTAGCTCGTGTGTGTGTGTGTGTCTGTGTGTGTGTGTGTGTGTGGTGAGAACACCTGAAATTTACTCTCCTTATGAATAAAATATAGTCTTATTAACAATAGTCATCACACTATACTTTACACCTTAAGACTTATACGTCCCACATAACCACAGCATCTGTTCTCCATGAAACACTTCCTGAAGAGGTCAGAAATCATGACTGACATGTCAGAGATGATGGCCCATCAGGCAAGGAGGAGACTCCTGGGGTCTCAGCTTTTTTCAGTCCCTCAGTGAAGTTTTGTTTGGACCTAGTTTAATTCAGCACCAGCTGCCTGGGAAATGATCAGAGGCAGTTTGAAAGTTCAGCGTGCAAGGAGAGAGCTTCCTGGGCAGGATAAGCCCCTTCATCTATCGCCTTCCTCCTCTTTAAGGCTTTCAAAGAGTGCAGCGATTCCTTCTTCCTTTTATTTCCTTAAAGTCTTTCTTTTCATCTCCAGCACGTCTAATTCTTGTCTCATTATAATTTCACTTATTTCTATAAAAGAAACCTGACAGCTACAGAACATTTGAGAGAAAGTGATAGGAGGGTGGGTATGTGGGGGAGTGAAGAAGCAGGGGGAGAGAGAGAGATTGAGAGAGAGAGAGAGAGAGAGAGAGAGAGAGAGAGAGAGAGAGAGAGAGATATGCCCAGGGCTGGGTCCTCGGCAACCTCCTTTGGGTGACACTCAGAAAGTCCTGGATCTCAGCCATATGGCAGCACAATCAATCCCTTGGTGTTATTTTCAGAAGGCACCCAGTGTCGATAGAAAATGGGATGGAAATCATCGCAGCTTCAATAGCAGAGAAGTAGCCCAATTTTTGCCTAAATTAGCTACTTAGTCTTTTACAGTGAGGCTGGACTCTATATCTGCATGTGTGTTCATGGCTTCCCATGATGAATGTTCTTGTTAGAGGCGGCAAATTCTTACCAGTTCATTCATTCATTTATTTTTCACCTCATTCCAAAAACTGAGTTAAAGAGTGTTATGAACTGTACATCTCTGTCTCTCCACCCCCAAAAATTTCTATGTTGAAATCCTACCTCCACAATATGATGGTATTTGGAAGTGGGGGTCTTTGTGTGATGCGTAGGTCATGAAAGTGGAGCCCTCCTGGATGGGATTAGTGCCCTTATAAGAGGTCAGAAAGCTGGCTTGCGCTTCTTACCGTGTGAGGCTGTCATATGAGGTGGCCTGAGGGGTCTCTGCTCCCACTCCCCACGCAAGAACACAGGATATGGCTAAGCCAAAAAGGAACACCCACGGAGCCATAGGTAGGGGAGTCATACCACTATAGTCTCACTGGAGGCTGGATCCACACGACCTGCATCCTGCTGTCCAATTCTCTGACTGCCAACCGACCGACTCACCAACCAAAGCAGCCGTGACAGTTATATCAGTGGCTAATTGGCTAACTGGTTACAGCTGATAGCCAACTAGCCACAGCTGACGGCCATCTATTACCCCTGCCAGCAGCTTTCCACGTGAGGCTGAGAGCCTGGAAACTGCTCTCTGGGACTCTCTCCCCACAGAGGCTATGATAAAAGTCAGCAGTCTGGGACCAGAAGAGGGCAATTGTCAGAATCCCACCTAGCTGGTACCTCGATCTCAGACTTCCAGCCTCCAGAACTGTGAGAAATAGTTTCGTTGTTTGTAAACCACCCAGTCTGTAGCACTTTGCTATAGCAGCCTGGCCTGACTAAAACAAAGGGATTCACATTTCCACTAGTTTTTACATAATCTGTCCTCTCTAATGGGTCATTCTAGTATGGCAATTTCTTCAAACCATCTGAGGAAATTAGTTGTCTTCCTACAGAAATAGGAAACAGAAAAAGGAAATTAGTTTCTTCCTACAGAAAAAGGATAAGAAATTTTTTTTTTTCATTCCTGATAATATAGTCCACTGTTTCAACAAGCTAATTGTTTTCACATTTTATGTGATCTTACCTACTATTTAGACTCTAGTACAGAATTGGTTGAAGATGAATCTTTTTTTGCAGGCTTAATAGATTGTAAATTAAACCCAACCCTGTTTTGATCACTGTAATTGACATGAAATACAAGGTACAATTTTGAAATTAAAAAACAAAACAAAAAAACTATTCCTTACTGATTTATCAAATATTTGAGGAATGGATTAAAAGTACAATCTAGATGATTTTCCCTGTGTTTTACTACTAATGCAGCACAATACAAGTTGTCTTGTCTTTAGAAATAAAATGGAAAAGAACCATGTTTATGTACATTTGTAGATGAAGGCATTTACCTACAAATCATGGCTTATCTGTAATTTTTACTAGCTTCCATAGAGTTAGCCAAAGATAAATTCTCTTGATTGAATAATATACTTCCTAGTATAACTTTCATCTCCTTAGAGTTGCTGCTGACTTTATTTATTTATTTATTTATTTATTTATTTATTTATTTATTTATGTATTTATTCATTCATTCATTCATTCATTCATTCATTTGGTTATTTATTTATTTATTTATTTATTTATTTATTTATTTAGCTAAATTTTGAAGTGGGAAGAAGATGGGGTTTTGACAGCTACAATCAGGAAGCTGGCAGTGCTCCTCAGGAGTGGGAATAACCATGATGATTCAAAGGATGGCTCCCCCATCTCCAGGAGATTTATTGGGGATAATTTGATCCTTTCATATATTGTTAATTGACATTCTTGCCAAGAGGAAAAGTCTGTGAAGGTTCAGGTTTCTAACATTTGAAAGTACTTTTTTTTCTCCTATCTTGTCTTTGTGAGTCTTATCTGTTTGTCTCTTCAGTTCTCTTAAGAATCATAATTGGTGTTATTATCGTTGCTATGATAATAATTAGGCATAGCTTTTTGACACTCTAAATTGGGAATACAGAATTTTCAAGCAGGAGAGACTGAAAAGCTAAACCGTTCCACTTTGAAACCAAAAAGGGCTCTGCCGATTGGATTCAGGTGCAATAATTCTGAGTCTTTTGCAGTTTTTATTTAATAAGGCAGAAGGAAGAAATAAAGCAGCTCACATTTTCACATGAGAAACCCAAGGAGATCTTCCTAATGTGCTAATTGCGTCTTATGACCAATAAATAAAAAGAAGTGCGAGATTAGTATATTGAGAACCAGATTTTCCCTCGTTGACTTATTGCATCTCCTTGGAAAATGACTGCAATGTTTTAAAAATTCAGACAAGAAAGCTATAATCATGATAGGAGACAAATATTTGCATTACACATTCTCCCTTCTACCATTAGAATGCTCTAATATTTGAATGAAATGGAATTTTTGTTCCGAGTATAGATAATTTAAGGATAGTTTGAAATACCTAGAGGTATAGCACATTCATTTACATAATCATAGGGTTATATTTTATGTTTATTTTGATAATCTAATATAGTCAATTTTACTTTTTCCAACATTTAGAATAGCTTTTTTATCTGAATTCAAAAATGATTCAGGAACGCTGCAAAAATAATCAAACAATAAAGAAAATATAGAGAGGAAATTAGAATTTATCTGAAATTCTTCCTTCCAGAGATTACTGAAATTTGCTCTGTGGTTAACATCCTTCCATACATGAGGTCATGCTATACGTGATTGATAAACTGTGTTGCATTCAGTAATGAATGTCAGTTACTAGATACTGTATAGTCACTAAATGTGCCATCATTTATTTAGCTAATCTTCTGTTGGTGGATACTTAATATTTGCCCATATGAACCATTCTTGAGAGAATACATTCAGAACACAATCTTTGGGGAATTTTCAGTTTATTGTCTCAAGGTGTAACTGTAGATTTTTTGCGGTATATGGGAACTTAGAGAAGATCTAATCCAGCAAGAGTCTAAAATATTTGCGAAAGGTTAATTTATGACAGCTTAATTTATGACAGAACCACAACAATCGATTTACTGAAGGCATAAGGTGAGCGTAGTATGGTGACAAGCACTGTCGTGAACAAAAATGTAAATTTCAAGGTAAGAGACCTAGACTTGCCATTTGGAACTGATCAAAGTAAACTGTGAGCCATGTAAAAGGTGCATAATAATTATGTGGTTACTAAATTAGAAAATCTCACTTGATACCAGAACTTTTACAACAGGGTCCTGACGATTCCTTCTGCTCCGTCTCTCATGATGTCCATTCAGCTTGCACCCTGCTGTCAGTTATCAGTTTAAGAATCAAAGCTCTTTATGTCATGACCCAGTATAACCCCCTATCTTTGTAACTACTGCTGAAACTAAAAGCAAAATTAACACTCCCTGCTGACAGAATAATGAGTAAAGAGTTCACATACGATTCACTAGAAAATCGGAAGCTGTTATTTTTATTGAATAGATTATTAATAAATTAGAACCAGTTTGTCTTTAGAGGTTATGAGTATAATGATTTACAAGGTAACAAATGGAAATAATCTTGGGCTTGGCTACTGGCTGTGAGGTTGGTGAGGAAAGACTGGCTCAGAGAGAGAGTGTGAAGAACCGACAGAAGGAGCAAACCATTGTGTGTGCCGGGATTCACCCGGGGGAAACGGAGAAGGAAGAGTGGGAAACAATGTGACAGGGATGATTCTGGGGACCTGAAAAACTGGAGCCTTTTATCTCTCTTACAAATTATGAAAGCTGAACAGGGGAAGAGCTTAGAGTGAAAGTTGATGATTTTATTTTAGCTATGTAGAATATGAGTCCATTCTGTCTTAGAACGTCTAACTTGAACTGCTCATTGGGAAAAGGATGCCCTGACTTGGACGGATGAAGGCAGGGTGACATGAGAGGCTTTGGCAAGTATATGGGTGAAATCATGATGCCTTCTGTGAGTCTGACAATTATTTAGCGACCATCAAAAATATGAAAAGAAGTAGTTGACATTCATGTAAATGAACACATATTTAGATTACTGTTTATTAAATATTATCAATCTACCTGTTTAATAATTTATGACATCTGACTGATTATATGGTTGTTGCTCACCACCAATGTATAGTTTATTGTGGGGATTACATTTGCTGATACATAAAATACATTTAGGACTATATGTAGCATGTAGTCAGTGTCCAATATATTGTAGCTACTTGGGAATTCAATGTCTGCCTTTAAAAAAAAAAAAGCCTTCCTTCCGTTTTTCCTTCTCCCCCTTCATCCCTCTGACGTGGATTTGACTTGGACTTGAACTCCAAGCAAGAAAGCAGTGTCCAGCTTCAGGGCCTTTGCATTTCTTCTCTATCTACCTGGCCTGCTCTTCCCCAGGCATTTGCCGAACTCCCTCCCTCCCATTCTTCAGGTCTCTGCTTAATCATCACTGTCATGGTGAAGGCTTCCCTAACGGCCCCTTAAAAATAGCAGTGCACCACCACCCAGCACTCTGATTCTTTTTTTGCTTTATGTTTTATGTCAGGTAATGAAAATGCTATAAAAACAACATTAACTATAACTATAACTATAACTATAACTATAACTATAACTATAACTATATATATAATTATATATAGTTATTGTTGTTATAGCAACAATATATATATTTGCTATAACAACAATCATATGTATATATGATATTTATGGCCCTCCACCCCTTTCCTATCTATCTATCTAGAGCCTGGAATTTGTCTATTGTAATCAATGTTGTTTGCCTGGAGCCCAAGGCCCAGCAGTAAGTAGACACTCAGTAATTATCTGTTGAACGAATGAATAAAGAAGAAGAAAATGAATGACAGCCATCTATTGAGTGTGGTGTGTCAGGCAGTAAGCTCAGCACTTTGTATACCTGTTTCATTAATACCCTGACTAACTGGATGATAAAGGCTTTATTATTGCCCCTTAATAATTTGAAGAAATGAGTTATAGGCCCAAAAAACAAAGCGGGAGTACCTCCCTTCTCTGGTCAAGAGGCACAAATCAATTCTCACAGGGAGGTAAGTTCTTCCTAAAAATCCAAACAATTAGAGCTGTATAATTTGGGTAGGTTTGATTTAAATGCAAAGCTATTCTCCCCACAGTCCCTTGGGATGTTTTTGTGCTGGAGCCTACACGGGTTCCCCTAATGTGATTTGGCTTGAATTATGTACTTATTAGTCAATTGGAACTTTTACATTTAATGTGGTGCTTTGCCATATAAATAACCCAATCTTTATTCAATACAAGATTATGTACTAGCCTGACTGTGCCTTTAAATTAAACATTACAAAATCAATGAGGTGTCATTAAGGGTACATTGGCTGAATGAAAGAAAAGAAAACTCCTGAGCAAAATCTTTTTATTTATTTTTTTCTGAGTTGAAGTTGGGATGGGGACTAGATGAGTGGGGCGAGCAGATTGCGGGCTGTGTTTCTATTTCTCCCTACAGTGTTTTGACGTATTGATGAATCGCCCCAGAATGGCAAGTAGTAGGTCTGCCATGAACATCCCAGCTTTCCCTATTACTATGAAAACACTTGTTAAAATATGTCAAAAGGAACTTCCCAAAGACAGGGAAGTGAAGCAAAAGTGGGAGGAAAAAAACAAAACTCCAAATCTGTTTTACAACTGAACTAGAGATAAACTGTGGACATACTATGTTTTCTCTGCAAATTATAAGCATCGTGCATTGGAGTCTCTTTGTCCAGGTACACATTTCTTTTGTAGTGTAGAAGCGAGGGGGTGCAGCTCTTCCTCTCTAGGGTTTGGCTGTTTGACTTTCTTTATATGTTGAAAGAAAGATCTCTGGTTAAAGTAATTTTCTATAGAAACTCATTCTAATAAAAAGATCCTCACGGGGCATATTGTGTCTTCCAACAGGTATGATGTAACGACACCATGGAATTCTCTGTGCAGTTAAAGAACCACTGAATTAGCAATCAGTGGCAGAACTGAGGCTATGTTCTAATGTCCTTACTATGTGTCTTCACACATCACATTTATATATACATGTTTATAGACATGCATAAATATATGTATACATGCATACAGAGTTATGATGTGTGTATACATGGATACATATGTACATGTACGTACATACATATGTAGATATATACTATGAATGGGGAAGATATATGCTATAACTCCTGATTCTAAGAAACCATTGTACACTGAAATACATTTACTTCTCCTAACTCTGCGACTCTGTTTGCACATTACATAATAATTCCCAAGAATTGTGGGCCAAGTGAGGAAAGAGACCATCATATAATAAATAAATAAATAAATAAATAAATAAATAAATAAATAAATAAATAAAAGAAATAACTCAACAAAAGCTTTAGAAGTAGGAAAGCCCCGGAAATGGCCAGAAAGCAAATAGATTTGATTTAGTTTAGATATAATTTACAAGTAATTACCTACAACAAAGAAACTACACAAGACTACATGTCTAAAACACATCATGAATGAGTGACAAAAAGAAGATGTACACTAAGAGATACAAAGTTGGGCAAGGGTCGGGCAGATACATACCTGTGTGTGAACAGGCTTACCAGGTACCAGCTGGATGGCGATTACAGGACTGAAGTATCAGAATTAGTAGTTATAGCCAAGAGCCAGAAGTTTTCTGTTTTTATGTTCTGCAATCATTAGAACACTATTGTGATGTTTTCACTGTTGCAGAAATAAATAAAACTATGTATTTCATGCATGTGGCTAAAAATACCACAAGCTATCAGCTAAAAAATAAATGAGTTTCCCACTTGAAATTCTGCCTATGACAGGGGCAAACTCTGATGTTTCTGGATTCCCTTTCTTTGGCTCTAAATGAAGCCATCAGTAATCTTGCGCTCACGTTTCTAACTGGACCAGCATTTACATGTCATTCCATCTCATTGTCACTACTTCTCACTTGCTACAATTATTTCTAGTTCCAAGTCTTTGCTCATATCTTGTTTTCCACTTTTCATGCCCTTCCTTCTCTCTACCTACACAATAAGTATTTTTATCAAGAGTCCAGTTTGAGTGCCAGCTGTCCTCTGCACTGTCCCCTGACTGTGTATTGAGCACACTAATTTCTCTTTTCTTCATAAATTCCCTTGGTACTTATTGAGATAGTTACTTGATTTACTACTTCATTTATTCTATGTGAGCCTTAATGAATACAGTAAGTGCTGAAAGGATTTATGCTTTTTATTTAAAAAAGCTGGTATTCAGGTACCTTTTGAATAACAGATCATTGCTAACATGAATAATTTTTAAAAGTTTGAGACCCAGAAAATAACTCAATCTTTGATGAAATTAGGAATTATTTCTATAAACAAAGCACAACAGATGAGATGGAAAGGGGTAGAAAAACTGAGAAATCACTTACCAGATAGGAGAAAGCTTATATTTTTGATGCAAAGTAAGATTTAATAGAGGGAATTAGGGGTCAGAATGTTTGAAAGTCTGGGGAAGTGAAGGTCAGGGAAATTCATCAGTAGCTTTAAGGAAATCAGAAAATTACAACAATAAGGGAAAATCAAGAATCAACTGCCTTCAGCACGATTGTGATAGAATGCCAGGAAACCACTGGCTAAATTTCATGTCTGTCATCTGAAAGACCCATGTATCCACAATAATAACTTTTGCTTCTCTTCTACTTTCAAAACTTGGACACATGACCTTATTGGTGGAATCTAAATGAGAACACTGCTACTGAGAATTCTGGAACATATAGTTTCCAGCCAGCTTCCAGCCTCTGGTAGCAGAGGAGAGCTCCTGAAGGGAAGGGAGATGAGTGTTGATTTCCAATATGCGTGCGTGTGTGCACGTGTCATGTGTGCATGTGTGAGTGTGTGTAAGTGTCACAGCAATAACAAAAGAAATGTTATGTCACCAGCTATTTTCAATAGCTCTAGGCCATTAAAATTCTCCTGATAAAATTCGCCTTTGGTGTATAAGGTAATACATTTGTCAGACTGATGGATATAGATATATTTTATAGATTTCTAAGGAAGTAAACAAGGAACATGCATAAATATAGATTTTTGCAGAAAGAAGACTATATAAGAACCAAGGAACATATACATTTCCAAAAGACCTTTTAATATTCTGATGTCTTCTTTGCCACATTTAATTTGACAAAGGCTTTTAGCTTTCAGAGTTAATGTTTCACATTGACTTCTAAAATTAACATCAACTTGGAGAAGGCAAAGATATAATAAACAGCATCTGCTCACAAAGCTGCTTGGTGGATGAAAACTTGAAAAAGTATAAAGCTGGATACTCTCTATATAGATACACACACACACACACACACACACACACACACACACACACACACACCCCTCACGTATAGACATAATTAAATCCACAAGTCTGTTTCAGCTTAGCCACTATTCAAGAAGGAAAAGTTTTCATAGTTGTCATTTGTCAAAGTTTCTTTTAGTACCTGATAACTGTTGGGGTATAAATATGTAAGTGCAATTATGAGGTCAACAGTCAAATCAATTAGAAAACTTCAATCTGACCAGAGTGAAAGGGGACCCTGAGAAATAATCAAGATATATTTGTACACAAAAGCATGGTGCAGTTGCCAGAGGGTAAGGGGGGTGGGGGGTGGGGGGTGGGAGATGAGGGTAAGGGGGATCGAATATATGGTGATGGAAGGAGAACTGACTCTGGGTGATGAACACACAATGGGATTTATAGATACAGAATTGTACACCTGAAATCTAATTGTACACTAATTGAAATCTGTAATACAGAATTGTACACCTGAAATCTATGTAATTTTACTAACAATTGTCACCTCAATAAATTTAATTTAAAAAAAAAAAGCATGGTGCAGATGAGACATAGATCTCAATAATTTAAACAAAAACAATTTATGAGCTATTTTTTATCTCAAATATTGGATAAAACTGGGAGTTTTAAGGCCTCAATTATATGAATAATTGCTTTTTATTTATTTCACTGTGCATTTATTTGTGAGACATACACCTATAGAAATCTAAAACCATTCCTTGTGCTATCAATTGAAAAAAAAGGGAGAAAACATCTAAAGTAAATCTTTCCCACTTTTTCCACTTTTATTTGTGTTAGAATGCAAATCTACTAGGTAACACTTTACTATTATCACTTATCATTATAATTCAGCATCATTATCCCAATATCCCCCTAAATAATAGGTAGAAAAAAAAGGAGAGGAAGAAAAAAAGTGGGGGGAGGGAGGGAGAGAGAGGGAGGTAGAAGGAAAGCAGGAAGGCAGGAAGGAGGGAAGGAAGGAATAATAAATCAATGAAGCTGATTTGGTTGTAAGTAGAGCTGCTTGGCAATCAAAATACCCTTAAGCATTGACTGTTATTCTGTATAAGTCAGTATCTATTAAAAGTAAAGAGTGTTTTGGGTTTTTATATTTTAATTATTGGAAGATACTTCTGGACATTGACTTTCTAATTACCTCCTCTATCGTTAGTATATTTACAAGTCCAATAACAATATTAATGTGACTATTGACAAGGAAGTTTAACAATTTAAGGTAAAACTTTGGAATTATTTGTTTTATGTAGACCTACACAAAATCTTAAAAAAGTGTATTAGCGTTGTTAATGCAAAGAATAATCATATGTGAGGGTATAAAACATATCAACAAAGGCAAACTTTTGTATTACAGAATGTAAAAGATCCTGGAAAGGGCCTCAAAAAGCATTAGTCTTGAGAGGACTGGACAAATATTGTCCCAGTCAACGAAAAACAACTGACTTACTCTTCAGTAAATACCGATAGCACTGCAAAACCCTGCAGACAAATTATTTTTAAAAATGTTACATATAAAAAGAAACAAAAACAAGTACCTGAAATTTGCTTTAAGTAATTGTTTTAGGGCACACATATATGCTTATTTTAAAAAGACTAGGTGACTGGATTTTGGCTATTATACATTTTTTTACATTAAAGTTTGTTGGGGTGACAATGGTTAGTAAAGTTACATAGGTTTCAAGTGTACAATTCTGTATTACATCATCTATATATCACACTGTGTATTCACCACCCAGAGTCAGTTCTCCTTCCATCACCATATATTTGATCCCCCTTACCCTCATCTCCCACCTCTTACCCCCTACAATTTGAGAGTAAAGTATGTTTAGATGTTGTATTTTAAGAATTTCAGTATTTTCTGTTTATGTCTATATTCAAACTCAGTAAAACCCAAAACAAGATAATTAGCATGGAATGACAGAAACACAACTTGTACTGGCTTTAAAAATGAGAGGGGCATTTATGCTTCCAACCCAGATAAAGTCCCAGGCCAAACTATACCTCCCACTTTATCTTAAAGACAACTGAAAATAAATGGCCAAATTATATGAAAAGTGATTTAAAGAAGCTACTCATTAGGCAGCGGAGAACAATGATTCATGAGAAACAAGAAACAACTGAAATAAGCGCTTGCATTCCTCAGTGAATTGCCAAGTGATAGTTTCCAGGCCAGGACATTATGTGGGGAATCATGGCAGTGCCCACAGGCCTCTTTTGGGAAGTAATAAAGCTGCAATTCTGCTTAGGACAGGAGTCTAAAATTCACAAGATACAGTGAGAGAGGTGCACATAGAGAGAAATCTCTGAAAATCTGCAGAGTATCCCCTCAAATGTTCATTTGAATACTGACCAGTGAATCCATGTGAAAACATGAACTGTGGCTGGAAAAACTGCCAGTAAAAGGATGAAAAGGAACAGTTTATAGGGCTCAAACATGGCTAAGAATAATTTCTTTTCCTACAGTCCAGAGTAAAAAAAACCTCATAATTCACAGAGTATCACATAGAGCACTCAGAAAAGCTTTGCTTCAGTAGTGGACAAAGCAAATTCTGGAAAAATACTGCTCTGGTCCCATGCAACAAACATGGATAAGCAAGACCTGAAAGGATTAATTTCATAGCAACATAACCATATCTCCCCCAAAATTCTCAAGAATATTTATAGTAATGAAAAGATATTTAACACATAATGAGTAAAATCAATTTAAACATGATTAGACATTCAAATTTTTATAATTAAGAGAAGTGACAGTCCATAAAAACTAACTCAGAAATGGCACAGATGACAGATTAAGTAGACAAGGACATCAAAATAGTTATACTGTATTTAATATGGTCAGAAAACTAGGAAAATGATTGAGAATATTAAAGAGAGCCATGGAAGAGAGGGGAGGAAATTTGACATTTACAGATGAAAACTACAATGTCTGAGATGAAAAATACACAGGAAGCATTAATAGTATATTATACATTACAATAAATTAGTAAACTTGAACTATAAAATAAAAATTATACAAAACAAAATATAGAGATGAAAAAGACTAAAACAAAGAAGAAAACAATTATTTGTGAGATAACTTCATGCAGATTAATTTGAGTCTATGAAGGAAAAAGAGCCTCAAAAAATATTTTAAGAAATAAAAACCGAAATTTCCAAATTTAAGAAACACAATCATTGCACAGATTCAAAAATTCAATGACCCCCCCGATTCCCAAAAAATATATATCAGAATAATAGCAGATGTCTCATCAGAAACAATGAATGTCAACCGACCGTGGAGTGACAAATTCAAAGAACTGAAGGGATTAAAACAAACAAACAAACAAACAAACAAACAAAAAACTTGTCAGCCTAGATTTCAATACCCAATACAAATTCATTTAGCGATAAAGGCAAAATAAGTAGTTTTTAGACCTACAAAAGCTAAAAGAATTAAACACCAGAAGAGGTACACTGTATGAAAGGATAACGGTAGAAGGAAAATGATAGATCTATACAAAGAAACGAAGAGCATCACAATTAGTAATTACATTGGTAAATATAAAAGGCTATATTTATGATTATTTAACCTCTTTAAAAGAGAATGAACAAAGAGAATGGGAAGGCAATCAGACTATATATATCTGATATATATATATATATATATATATATATATATATATATATATATATATATATATTTGAACAAAAGATCTGAACAGATGCTTCACCAAAGATAATATACAAATGATTAAGCATCCATATGAAAAGATGATCCATATTACATATCATAGAAAATGGCAAATTAAAACAAGAAACTGCCACACACTTAGCAGAATATCTGAGACCGGAAACAATGACAACACTACATGCTGACAAGGATGTGGAGCAACAGGAACTCTCATTCATGGTGGTAGGAATGAAACGTAGTATAGCCACTTTGGAAGACAGTTTGGTGGTTTCTTAAAAAAAATAAATATAATCTTACCATATGATCCAGCAATCATCCTCCTTATATGTACCCAAATGAGTTAAAATGTATGTCCACACAAACTTGTATGTGGATGTTTACAGCAATTTTGGTCATAATTGGCAAAATTTGGAAGCCACCAAGATGCTCTTTGAGAAAGGAATGGATATTTAAACATCGGGACAACTTATTATCATATACAGACAATAGGTAATAATACAGAAGGCTTGAACAATAACTAGGTTGACCTGTTTGGCAGTTTCAGACTATTCCAACTAAAAGTAACAGATCAACGAATACAAAAATCAATGTACTTTTTCAAATGCACATGGAATATGTACTAAAAACAAAATAGTCTGGTCCATAAGATAAGTCTCAGCAAATGTAAAAGTACTCAAATCATATAAAATATGTCATCTGACCACAATGAAATTAAACTAGAAATAAATAACGGGAAGAAAACTTGAAAATTTGAAATATCTGGAATCTAAATAACAAACTTCTTCAAAAAATTAGAAGTAAAAAAATCAACATAAAAATTAGAACGTATTTTGAAGCCAAAAAATAAAAGCAAAACATACATAGTAAAAAAAAAAAAAAAAAAAAAAAAATTTCAAAGCAATATTCTCAGCTTCTGCCAGAAAGCAAATTAAAACCACAAGTAAAGGTATATGCAATCCCAATCAAAGAGATAAAGGAAGTAGTAAATATCAGGGCAGAAGTCAATTAAATAGAAAACAGAAAAACAGAGAAAAATGAATAAAACCAAAAGCTGGTTCTTTAGTAAGATCAATAAAAATAATTAACTTCCATGTGGAAAATACAGGGAGAATAGACATATTATCAGTATCAGGAGTGAGAGTGGTGACATCCCTACAGAGTCTGTAGATACAAAAATGATAATTATCAAGAATTATGAACAATTCCATGGTAATAACATTGACAACACAGATGAAATGGAAAAATTCCTTGAATGCCTCTAACTATGAAAGCTCAATCAAGAAGCAACAGACATTCACAAAATCCCCATGTGTTTTAAAGGAACTGAATTTATAGTTCAAAACTCTTCCAACAAAGAAAACTGCAGACACACATGGTTTCACTTATGAATTCTACTGAACTTTTAAGGAAAGAATGATACAAATTTTACACAAATACTTCCAGAAAATTGAGGACAACATTTCTCAACTTATTTGATAAAGCCAGCATTACTCTAACACCAAAACCAGACAAAAACATGACAAGAAAAGGAATTACAGGCCAATATCACTCATGAACATAGATGCAAAATTTTTAACAAATCATAACATATCAAATCCAACAATATATAAAAATGATAATATACATCATGCTAAATGGGGAGTGTATCCCAAATATACAAGTTTGGTTTAACACTCCAAAATTGATCAATATTCAAAATATTAAAAGATTAAGAAATAAAAACCACGTGAACATATCTAGAGGACAGAAAAAAAATTTTGACAAAATCCAGTATCTATTTTTGATAAAAATTCTCAGCAAACTAGGAATAGTGGCAAACAATACATCTAATGGTGAAAGACTGCATATGAGCTAATATTAGGAGCAAGGCACTCTTGCCACTTCTAGTTCCAGCCAGTGCAAACAAGAAAATAATTGAAAAATATCTTGTTTGGAAAAGAAATATTTAAACTCTTCTTGTTTGCAGATGACATGGTCATCTACGGTATGCAGAAAAAATCTACAGAATCACAAAAACAGCCATGAGAACTAATAAATGTCTTTACAAGGTTGTAAGCTACATAATATGGAAAATTATTTGTATTCCTATATACTAGCAACAAACATCTTGAAATAAAAAATGTTAAATGCTACCTAAAATAGTATTAAAAATATGATACTCGAATAAATTTCATGAAGATATAAAGAGCATGAGCACTAAAATTAAAAAATCTTGCTGAATGAAAATAAACATGACTTCAGTAAATAGAGAGAAAAGCTATATTTATAAATAAGAAAATTTAGTGTTAATATGTCAATTCTCTCCAAATTGATCTATCAGTTCACTCACAATTTCAGTAAGTTTTTGTAGAATATTTTACAAAGGAATAATAAAATTCATTCATTAATGAAAATAGACTAGAATAGCCAACACAAATTTGAAAACCAGTAATACAGTTGGAGGAAATATACTATCTGACTTCAAGATTTATTAAGAAGCTACAGTAGTCTGGAGAGTGTGGCATTGCTGTAAAGAGATCAATATAATAGAATAAAGCTTCTAGAAACGGACCAACACACGTACTGTCATTTTGACAAAGGTACAAATGCAGTTCAGTGGAGAAATAATAGGATTTTCAACAATTTTTTTTTTAAAAAAAGGATGAATTGGACTTTTTCAAAATTAAAATAGATGGGGTTTTGAATGACATGCTTAAGGGGATAAAAAGATAACTTACAGACTGGGAAAAGATGCTTGCAAATCACATGTGATAAAGATGTTGCAACCAGAATATATATAAAGTTCTCAAGCCTCAACAATAATGTCAAGAATTCAATTAGAAATACGAAAAAGTCTTGTACAGACACTGCACCAAGGATATGAGTTGCGAATAAATGCTTCTAAAGATGTTCAACTTATTAGTCATTGAGAAAATGTAAATTAAAATCACAATGAGATAACACTAAACATCAAAGAGAAGGGCTAAAGTTAAAACGGTGATCATACCAAGTTTCTGTTGGTGAGAATTTGGAGGAACTGGACCTCTTGTATACTACTTGTGGGAATGTAAAATGATACAACTACTTTGGAAAATAATGTGGTATTTCCTTAAACATTAAACATGCACTAACCAGATGATTGGACCATTCTTCGCCTCGTTATTTACCCAAGAGAAATGAAAGCATATGTCCATAAAAAGACTTTCACAAGAGTGTTCAAAGCAGCTTAAATTGAAAAAGCTCAACATTGCAAATAATGCAAAAGTGTGTACCAACAGGTCAATGATAAAACAAACTGGCACATCAATAAACGACATAAACATCTATGGTACTTCTAAGTAAAAAATAGTAAGCTCTTGGTACATGAAACAAAATGAATGAAACTCAAAATAATTATGCAGACTGAAAGACGCTAACCGCCCCCCAAAAAGGAATATGCTCTTTGAATCCATTTGTATAAAATGTTAAGAAATGCAACCAATCTACAGTTACAAAAGGCAGATCAACAGTTGCATGAGGATGGGAAAAGTGGTAGAGAAGGATTACAAAAGGGCATCAGGGAACTTTTAGAGAGATAGATATGTTTATTATTTTGTTACAGTGATGGTTTCAAAGATGTATGAGGTATGACAACTAAGTTCAGGAACTCATCCTAGAAAAAGTGCTACACACCTCATTGCTGAATATCACTATGGTCACCTTCGAAATACTCCTCTTGGGCAGCTATGCATCCACCCCAGTGCCCCGTCCACCCTTCAAAACAGTTTTGGAACTCATTTTCTGGAATGGCCATCAGAGCTGTCATCATATTACACTTGATGACCTGAATGTCATCAAAATGTCTTCCTTTCAATATTTCCTTTATCTTCGGGTAAAGAAAGAAGTAATTGGGCGCCAGATCAGGTGAGTAGGGAGGGTGTTCCAATACAGTTATTTGTTTACTGGCTAAAAACTCCCTCACAGACAGTGCCCTGTGAGCTGGTGCATTGTCGTGATGCAAGAGCCATGAATTGTTGGCGAAAAGTTCAGGTCGTCTAACTTTTTCATGCAGCCTTTTCAGCACATCCAAATAGTAAACTTGGTTAACTGTTTGTCTAGTTGGTACAAATTCATCATGAATAATCCGTCTGATATCAAAAAAGGTTAGCAACATCCTTCCAACAAGTTTGCGAACTTAATTGACAGGCCTCTTATACAGGTGTTAAAACTTATCACACTGTTCACTTTAAATACATGCAGTTTATTGTATAATGCTGCTACAAAGATTATTAGAAAGTCTGAAAAAGACAGTTAAATAATAAGTTTTGGAACTACCTACTTCTGCATCATTCGGGGATCTGATAATATAGGTTGGTACAAAAGTAATTGCTGTTTTTGCAATTATTTTTTATCTTTTTAAACCGCAATTACTCTTGCACCAACCTAATATTAACCTGCATGACAAAGCAGGTGAGACCAGGTCACCAGCACTATAAGTCAACATGCGTTATCTTTTGTATAGTCAGTACCGAGAGTTCAACTGGGCGATGCTGAAGGTGCAAGCAGGTACCGTGTTTCCCTGAAAATAAGACCTAGCCAGACAATCAGCTCTAATGCGTCTTTTGGAGCAAAAACTAATATAAGATCTGGTCTTATTTTACTATAATATAAGACCTGGTCTAATCTAATCTAATCTAATCTAACCTAATCTAATCTAATCTAATATGATATAATATTATTCCTGTCTTATATTAATTTTTGCTCCAAAAGACGCATTAGAGCTGATTGTCCAGCTAGGTCTTATTTTCGGGGAAACAGGGTAAGGGTCAGGAAGTTGTTTGGGGATATAGGCATGTGTTTAGTATTTCCAAGCACTTTGCTAGTTTCTCATAGAAAATTTAAAAGGAATACAAAGCTTCATTGATGCCAGCAAGGAACCAATCGTTTGGGCAGAAAGAGCTGAGATGAGCAACACATGTAGGGAAAATTCGGGCCAACTGTGGGACAAGAATGATTTGTACATCGGACTTTCAAAATGGGTAGAGTCCAGATCATAGAAAATGAAAACAGATAAAATAAAGAATGATTTATTAGTTGAACTATGAATTGAATTAAGTTTGAAATTTGAGTAGTATTTATACAAATAGGGGTAGAGAGGAAATGGCGCAGAAAAGTCAGAAAATGAGGAGGAGAACAGAGGCAGAACATTGAATAGAGTCTTCCGGTTAAGACTGAGCTTGACTGTGGGGAAATGCTAGACAATAACATCTACCTGAACAAGGAGCTTGAGAGATGTTTCAAGTCAGACAGTAAAACGGATTTTATCTGGTGGCTGAAGTTCTAATCTCTTGTGTCATACGTCTAGCTGTAGTGTGCAGAGTATCTTGGAGAGATGAAAAGCTGAAAATCAGATTATTTCAGCAGCTACAACAGGAGTCCAGGTCCAGGAAGCACTGATGAAGACCTGGCCCTTCATGGTACTGAGTGTAGATTCCCCCCAAACGCCATCCAATCAATCTGCTTAGAAAGCAAAGCTAAGTGGATCGCTGACTGCTGTCTCAGAGATGATTTCCTCCAAAAGATTCTTAGTAGCTTCTTAGAAGAGGGAAGAGAAATGCAGAATACTAATGAGGGTTTTGGTTGGCGGGTGACGACTGGAAAAGATAGGTCTCTCAGTGGTTGGGGGCACTGCTGATAGAACTTGAGTAAAGTTCTCACATATAGTGTCGGATTGACGGATTGATGGACAAAGTCATGAGAGGATTTCATAGCAGTCTTTGATGATCTTAGTTGAAAACTCTATTGCCCTGAGAACTTCTTCAAGTCCTCTAGTGTTTAATAAATGGATTTGGGGAGATTTCTGAAATACCATTATTTGCAACTCTGCATCTACCTGGATAAGTGTTCCCTGAAATAATAAAGGCATATCAATGCATGCAGTAGGATAGTGTATCATGCTAATGTTGACAATAAACTACATAGTTACAGATGGTTCCGCTCTCAGATGGTTAAGTGAAGAAAGGCTTACCTAAGAAACAATAAGATTTGGTGGCAATTTAATATAGGGTACAACGAAAAGGATGATCTAAGGGTTGATAATTTGAAAACACTGACTGAATTGTGATATTAGAATCATAATTTAAAGGTGTAAAGAGTTTATAATAAGTGTTTCAGACAGATGCTGATGACTGAATTTTTATTAAGTTTAGGAAATTATTAACTATTCAGAATTCAATGTATATTTATTAATATAATTACAATGCATTATGGTCACTTTAAATCATTTTGGAAACAAAGTAGGTATATATGATGAAATAAAAATACATTGTGATGAATTAAAATTCAAGTTAATCATATTGATTATATGTTTATTGTAAATTTTGTATCTGTGATTACAAAGTGAAATCTCTCTTTTTTGAATGCCTGGGTCACTTTTCCTGTAATAACAAGTCCATAAGACTCCTGTTTCATATTAAGTTAATTATACACGTGACTTTTATTCACCTAGATTTTGTATTCCTTGAGGGAGTCAAAGAAAAACTACATGGGGCAGAATTAAAACGGCAAGGATGACCTCATTCAAGAATACTGAAATAAGGGATTGAGACTGAATGCAACTCCACTGAAACAAAAGGTGGGAGGATTTTTAAGCATTGGGAAAAGTGGAAAGGAAATACTGGAGAATATTAGGGGTGAGGATAGTCAACAAGATGAGACCATCTATGTTTGCTAATTGTCACTTATCAAAGTGTGAACAAAAAGGGGCCTGCATGGCAGACCCGACAAGCTCAGTCACTGAATGTAACTACGTGGGCTGTTTTGATGATAAAATTCCTAACTGAACAGGCTATAATGGGAAGTCATGTCCTAAGGCCTACATACTTATGTTCACCTTGAGCAAGACGTGCCCATTGTTCTTTGCATCTAGAATAACACACTTAAAATGTCAGAACGATCTCTTCTCCAAACCTCCAGAGGTAAACACCCCAGTATGGCGGGTGGTGGCGATACAGGAGAGTTAGCATGTCCCTAGGTAGACAGGGAGGTCCCTGGTGGAATAAACAAAGACAGCCATATCCTAAAACTTCAGGTTTTGAAATCACTCCTTTGCTCCAGGACATAATGTAACAAGTCCTTGAGGTTAATCATAAAATTAATTTTGGCCTGACAAACGGAGCTGATCTGTTAGATAAAGAGTGGGTTACTTTGCTAATTCCTTTAGGATGGGCAACAGGAACAAACCTGGTAGACGAATTTCATTAGAAGGTGCCAGTTCCCTTCTTCAAACAAGTTCCCTTCTTCAAACACCTCCCCTTCCCCAAGCCCCCAAGCAAGCAAGGGAAGGTATAAAAGTAAGAGCTTTTGCCTCAGTCATGGGGCACCCCCATTCGGGACCCCCTCCCGCTCGGGAGCTGCAACCTCTTCTCCTGCCTCTAATAAACTAACCTCTTTTTAAAACTCTTTGCCTCTCCCTGGTCCGTGTTTCCATTCTTCGGCTTCATGAGACACGATCCCGGCCCACACTCAGAAACTGCCGGCAGATCCAACATCACCCACATCAGTGGTGGGGGACGATCCCAAGATTCCTCATTGTTATCTTTTACTTGCACACCTCTGTAAGCTTGTACGTTAAATGTTAACTATCCAGCACTCACCAATGCAAAATAAATGTGTATCTCTCCATACTACTACCTACCTAATCCTAGAGCCTGCTTCACTTTACTTTCTCCTGCCTCCGGTAATCTACCACCAATGGATTTCATGTAACCTTCTTTAACATCTTCTGTGATTCTCATGCAGAAAATAAACTGCAAAAGTGCTCTTCCTGGGAGCATTTTCTCAGTCCTTTGAGATCTTGCTTCCAGGGCTGGCTCTCAGCCTTTGGCTCAAATAAACTCTTTAAACAAACCTTTGTTTAGGTCTGGAATTTCTTTCCTGGACAAAAGTTAGGCACCTACTCTCCCACAGAGATTGGGAATTAGGGGTGTTATCTTTTGTGATAATTACATTTCGAAAAGATGGTTTCTAGGTCCTTAAGACAGGCATTCTTGGGTTATAAAACTGAAAGAGGCTGGAAGAAGATTTACATCTCAAAAGGGCAGAGAAAGAATTTACAGTGGCAAGTTTCCTAAAGTAGAAGCTCTAACCAAAGGGAAGTCAGGGACCTATAGCCCTGAAGAAACCTGTCTCAAGTTTAGTCAAGATGAGGGGAACCGTAGGCCCTCGTGGTCAATGGCTGAAACATATGTATCCACCATTCACTTATCCCCCTTTGCAAAGACCTTGTGCATACTTAGTGCTCCTTAACCAGTTACTAGAACCACAAAAATGCTAGACATAGAAAAACCTTACAGCACATCCAATCCAATGTCCTCATTATATATATATACATGCATATATATATATATATATATATATATATATATATATGCACACACACATATGTATATATATACACATATGTATGTGTATACACACACATATATACACATATATAAATACACACACATACACAAATTGGTATATATAAATTACTACATACATAGTGCTACGAAAGCTAGATGCAATGCCTTTGTGCTAAGAAACGTCTGTTTTAGATATTTAAGAGTATTTTTAAAAATCAGAACATAGGGTTTGATCCTACTGGTTCTTCCTCAGACCTTGAAAGATCAGTAGCTGCTAAAAGTTTAAATCAGCTTGAAAGATAAACATCTTCAAGGGTCTGACTTATCCCAGTGCCATCCCCAAGCTTTTTGCACTTTATAACACAAAAATTCTTTCTTCGTTTTTAAAGTCTGTCTTCTCTCAGAAATATTTTCAGTTGGTTACATCTAAGACAAATCAATCGATCCCTTTTAAGAATGGGGACATGACAACAAGTTCTTTGAAAAAATAACGTATAATTCCCCTGGTTCCCTTTTCTAAATTGCATCACTTCCCCCAATCAGTGAATTCTAACCATTAGAAAATCTTGCCATGTGAACCTAACAATTGTTAGACATTGTGAACCTAACAAATGTTAAAAATTGTCTCCAAATCTATACAAACCCTTCTGTTCATCAAGCTTTTTTTTAGTGATAAAGATAAGTCAATATTATTTTAAAGACCAAATTTATTGAAGCCTTAAAAAAAACCCTACCATTAAGATTTACATAAAAAATGAATCATAGTTTGCAATATTTGTAACACAAAGATTTCTGTCAAAAAAAAAAAAAACAGTTGGAAATAACATGCTGTTTGCAATGTAATTGTTACTATTCACTAAAGCAGAAAAGGGAAATGCAAAGAGCTGAAAGGCTGACAGCCTAGTCATTTAAAACTACAGGTTGTCTCAGGAATGACAATGGTTTTGAAATTCAGCTCAACCCATGCCGAGAGGTTGCTAACTCTACATAGTCAAGAATATTTAACACTTTAGTTGAATAAGTTTTTCTCTGTCTTTTTTCCTCAGAAGATTTCAACTAACCAAGAAAATCTTAGCCTGAGAAAAACAAAAAAACAAACATGAAATATTCAAATGGGCACTGGTCTTTTCTACAGAGAGCTTCTCAAATCTGAATTTTTAAGAAGGACATTCGTTTAAATGCGTAAGATCGACAGGGTTGTAAAGCCCACAAAAAATTTTGTTTCTTCTGCTAGGGAAAAAATAAAAAATAACAGCAGAAATACACACCTATATATTTGTTGTGTATTAATAGACCTACATATTGGCTTAAGGTTTTTTGTTTGTTTGTTTGTTTTTCATTCTTAAAACAATTTCCGTCTCTATTCTGAGGCTGGAATTATCCTTGTTGTGGGGACTTACCTTAGTGACTCTTGTCCTTCTGTGTCCTTTTGCACACACTGACAGACAATCTCTTTGACTCAGCTTTAGTCAGGCTTTTCTGGACCCTTTCCTCAACTACTAGACCTCCATCTTGACTCCCATCACTGCTGAGCTGCATAGCTCAGTTTTAGCAAGAATCCTGCTAAGACAGCATATGGACAACCACCGCCCTTGATATCTGATCATCTTCCACCACCTTGATATCTAATCAAATATCCCCCAGATGATGTCTGATCAATCACCCCGGCCTGCCTTCAGCAAGACTCCTGTTAAGTCATTTTAGCTAGAATTCCCCCCTACTTTCAGTGTCTCCTGTTAGCAATTTCCCATCCACCAAACCATTCACTCTGTTCCTTCTCTATAGATTTCCACTTGCTTCTGTTGTATTTGGAATTGAGCCCAGTTGTATACTTACATCTCTTTCCCCCTATTGCAATAGTTCTTGATTGGAACCTGTTTTTACCACCTTAACTCCTGTTTCTCTGGTTTTAACACCCACCCCTGGAAGCATTACCTCCAGTGAATCCGATGTCTTTGGATGCCTGCTCTGTGCTGTAGCTGCCAACTTCACAAACAAGGTCTGAGTGGTGAGCCAGCCAGTCTTCAGTTCCTCTCCTTCTGACTTTGAGGTGTTCGGACTGCACACAGGAAAAGGTCAAGGTGTAACATTCCACTTTGTGTTTAGCTTTCTTTTTCTATAGTCTCTTTTTCTGTCCTAACCTTTGAGTTCACAGCTAACTATTCAACAACCCAAAAGATAACACCTACTGACCACTTCCTTCCACATCCCATCCCCCATAATTTATATTAGCCTGAAGTTAAAGGCACATAAGATGTCAACCAATTCATCCATCCAATCCATTACCATTTTACAAATGAGGAAACTGAGGCTCAAGTCTTCGTATTTCTACAAAATGACAGATTTAAGATTAAAAACTAACTTCTTTTAACTTCAATTTAGGGTTCTTTCTACCAGAGCATACTGCCTCATCAAATTGATATATTCTAATGATTTATGCTCTTTTTGTTTTTTTTTATATTTTATCCATTGGCAATGTACTGAATTGCCATTATCAACATAACATTTCTCATGCTTCATATTTCTTTTGCAGAGATGCTAAAGTAGGACCTATGATGTCAGGCACATGTGAGTTTAAGACCTGCTCTGCCCCACTTACATGTGACCTCTTACTCGTTCAATCCAAAATAGTAAAAGAGAGATTGGGGATATTAATGGAATAGTATTTAATCAGCATCACAAGTTATGAATGTGATATTATAATACTGCTGCATAAATGGTTATAGGAATCTTTGGATTAATCGCTTTGTCTTTCAAACTTCACACCCCATCAAGATACTTATAAAACAAAATTACAAAGCAAATCACCAATATATATTTTGCAGATAAAGGAGAGCCTCAGGAGTTTAATATATGTTGGCTGATGGCTTCTAGAACAATCTCCCTCAAGTATGATTAGATTTGCAACTGTCTGAGTTTAAAGTTAATAGAACATGGTGCTCAAAATTTCTGAAACACAAAAAAGCTCAGCATACTAGTTATTAAATCAAAGACAATGTAAATGGAGTTTATCCCCCTTTTTTTTCCCAATGTATATAGTAGCTTATGCAGACTGAATTTCTGTCTGTTACTAAGATGAGGTATTTTTGAATTTTGTAACGACAGATTGTGTTACAAGATTAAATTCTTGTGGCTTTCTGTTTGTTTGTTTGCCTTGTTTTGTTTTTCAGGAAAAAAGCTGATCTTTAAATAACATCCAAAATGGTTGACATTGTCTTACAGATTATAAATGAGTAATTAATACCCTATGGAATTTATTTGAAAAGTAAAGTTTTTCTCTTATTGCAAGGTGTTTTTTTTGTTGTTGTTGTTGTTTGATTTGTTTTGTTTTGGTATACATCTTTTTGCCTTCAGCTAACAATCCTCTGAAATACTATGGAAACCAGCACATATGCCTCATTAAATTTTCCTTGCAGGAGAAAAATTGAAAGAATTTTTATACTATTGAGTAGATAAAAATAAAGCACATTTCCTTTAGGAGTGATTACATTCTCCTGTTTCAATTCTTTAAGGAAAGGAACCAGAGTTGGAAGAGAAAAAAAGGACCATGTGTTTTCACATTTGTGAAATGGTGATGGTTTTTAAAAACTGAATTTCTTGAATAATTACTGAAAATAAACATTCTAAATTATACTTCATATTAAGTACTAAACGACATTTCAGATATATTGTGAAACTAAAGTAACTATTTCTGATTATGCATACATAATTACTAGTGACATTAAAGAATTTCTCTATTAACAACTTTTATTTGCATAATGTCTTGGTTAAGGAGAAGGGCTTAATGAAAAACAAATCTTATTTAATTTTGTTCTACAGAGTTAGGCGATGGACATGATTCTTTTGCAGATGAGACCAGAACCAGGTAGGGTTGTAAGTAATTTCATAATGTGAGTGAAGTTTCTCCTGAGGCAGGGGCTATCAAATTCTCTGGTGTTTTGATAGTCAAATAATAAAGAAAACTCTTTTGTCTTAAGAAACTTTAGCTTCCCCCCAAATTGACAAATCTATTTCATATTAAGTGTTGACACTTTCACATACCTTGGAATTTGGGAATGAAAGAAAACATTAGCTTTGCATAGTCTTTATTTATTCCTTCACTATCAGAATTAGCCTAATGACTAGATCTCAGAATGTACAAACATCACTGTTAGAATCTCCCTATTTATTCTGCCAATTTGTATTGTGTCCTCTTAACTAAGGCAGGGACTATTAGGAATGTGTCCTGAATTAAATGTCCAATCTTTGAAAAGCTGAATGATGTTTTTAAAGGCGCACTGTTAAGTGGAACAGGTTATCGATTTTTGTTGAGTTAGTATTTTGTATATTGGAATTCACTTTAACAATAGAAATCAATATGTAACTCTTTGAAACCACTGTTCTGGAACTGTTAGTCTTTTGTTGTTGTTGTTGTTTTTTAAACTAAATAATAGATGTAATTCATTTAGCAGCATGTTAATTTCCTATCTGTCTGGATTGAAAGGTTTCTATGTTAATGATGTATTAATTGAGACATCTAAAGGGTACACTGAAACCTCCACCACATTAAACAAACACAAGTGCTTTGAGGTATAACATGATGGGCCCAAAATATGATTTGTATGTAATCACCTAAATTTAGACAATGGTGTTGTGCTTCAGCAGTTGGTGGCTATTTCTTGGGTGGTGGAGATCTGAGTTTTAGTCTATTCCTTATAAAAAATGGCATGAGGGAGGAGGGAGCCAGTATTACATTGGCAGAGTTTAGGTATCACATGTATCGAAACTCTTAACTGATGACAATGACCCTAGTCCACATAGATTGCATTTGTGTCTCAATAATCTAAATCTCAACCTACATTAAATTGAATAAGGAAACTGAAAGTGCCTGATAGTGCCTGGAATAAATAAGCCATTCCAACATATTCAAATTTGCTTTTACTTTCTTTTATGTAGTTTTCTTGTTTGCCTTGTCACCTATAGTCTCTATTCACTTGGGCTCTGAAATCCCTTTGCTTAGTTAGATCATTCCTTACTAAGTGGCAATAAAATGCTATGATAATTATATTAGTTTTATTACATAGATTATTACATATGTTCAATATTTTTTTCTTCACGGATGATCAAAGTTATATGGCTTTCTTTATTTTCCTTAAATTCAGCAATAGATTTCACTTTTTTTCAAGTCTTGATAACAAGAGAAAAAAAATATACTGACCTGTTATTCATTTGTTTTAAATTTGTGGGACATTTTTTATCCTCCATTTTGCAGTCTCATGCCCAAGGGAGAATATCACTATTTTAAAAATTGTTGTGTTTGACATTGCAAATCTGTAAGTTTTACCTTATAAATTTCCTGGGTTTTTTGTTTGTTTTGTTTTGTTTTTGACATTTGTAAACATAATGAGAGGAGGAGATTAGCAGTCTACCAGGATTTCCAGAAAAGGTAAAAACAAACAAACAAAAAACTTTACAACTATGTGTGTCTATCAAAGATATGTGCCCTATGTAGGGTTACTACAAGTGGTAAGTTAGGCGGCCAATAATGTTCCTATACTAATTCTGACATGACATCATTTGCATAATTAATGTGAGTTTTACAGAACTATTCAGCTTATTTTATTAATATTTTACTTTCTAGATTTGTTCATTGAAACACACAACCATGCACATGGTGAGCATGGTGAGTTTAATTTATTTTTATTAGCAACATTTTACTGATTTTTTTTTTTAAATCACTCTTTAATCCATTTTGATTCTGGATCTCAAACAGTAGAATAAAGTCTATGAAAAAAGAAGCATGAGGTGCTAAGAAAATATATAGAGAGTTGATGGGGTTCAAGGAAGGCTTTATAAAGAAAATGGTGCCCTAGCTCAGCGTAGAAGAGGGAATTAACCAGGCAAATAGGAAGGGAGAGACAGATGGGAGAATGGAGGGGTATGCTAAGTAGAGGGGAATAGATTGGTATAAGGCAAGAAGGCATGAAAGAGCATAACCTGCGAGGGGATGGCAGTTGGGGATTGATTATGGATGAGATAGCAGAACTGACAGGGAAGATTAAGGAAGCAATTACAAAGAGTTTGGATTCAGAGTATGGTCTCTCACTTGAAGTCCTATTCACCACTTTCTGTCAAATATTCACTCATATTTTAGCAAAGGGCTATGAGGTCATAGCTTCTGCAGTCCTCTAGAGTTAAAAATCGTCCTCTGAGTTTCTGCATTTTTTTGTTCATACTTCCAATATAACATAGCAGAAGAAAAAAATCATCAAGAATATGTATATTGAATCTGACTGGTTTTAGATTAAATTATTTGCCCTTGTGATCTTTTCATGTCTATATGCACAGAACTACTTCACTCTTTAAAACTGCTGCATAGCATTCCATAATACGGATTTATTTCCACAAAACTTCATTTATTCTCAATTTCTGCAAATGTTAATTTATTTGTGAGTTGATACTTTATATGGTTCTTGCATTTCCTTGGTGATTAGCTGATTAAAAATTCTTTTTGACGGTTTTATTATCTATTATTTGCCTTACATATATTTCCCATGTATTCTGCTGTATTATTTAACATTTTTATTAATTTATATATCTTGTATCCATAATTAACAAATATAAGTTTACTAATTTATATATTTGCAATATTTTACCTCTCTTTTATATGTTATAAATATTTTCTCTCAGCTTGTCCCTTATTTTAATTTTATTTATGGCATATTATGTTACAGGGATGTTTCTATTTTGATGCTATCAAATGCAAATTGATTGGGGATGACTAACAATGAAAAAAAAGTACCAATCTTTTCCTTATTGATTTTATATTCTGGATATCCCATATTGTATTCATAACAATTTTATAGTTTTATTTTTCTTATTTATTTTGAATTCTTTATTTTAATGTTTAAATTTAACTGAAATTTAGTTTCATTTTTGGAAAACAAGCCATAAAATTAAGTCTTTATCTCACTCTAAATGGTCCATTGTCTAATACCCTTTATTGACTCAGTCATTCTTCCTTAGTAATTTCATGGCATTATTTTCATATTCCAAATTTACATATACACACGCACACATACACGTATAGGCATCTATTTATAGACTACCTATTTTAGTCCTGAGATATACTTGGCTACTTCTGCAAAAAATACTACACACTTCTATCACACATAGCTTTATAATGCATTTTCATATCTGATAGAGCAAGAATTGCCTTGCCATTTTTTTCCAAAGTATTCTTGGCTAGTTTAAATATTTAACATCCCATACAAATTTTTAAGTTGGCTTTTCAAGTTAATGAAAAATTATTTTTGAAAATTTTGAATTGAATTGCATTGCATTCCC
The DNA here is from genome assembly GCF_057876585.1 of Rhinolophus sinicus. Classification (NCBI taxonomy): domain Eukaryota; kingdom Metazoa; phylum Chordata; class Mammalia; order Chiroptera; family Rhinolophidae; genus Rhinolophus; species Rhinolophus sinicus. The sequence goes on along the minus strand of NC_142501.1, from coordinate 110,044,227 downwards.
AGATTATTTTGAAAAGATGACATCTTTTAAATGTCAAGTCTTCCAATTCTGAGCATTCTCTCCACATATTCAGATGTTCTTCCATAACTCGTAGTCATAATATGTGTTTTTTATAAAGGTCTGGTTCATTTCTTGATATGCTTATCCTTTTGTATGTTATAATTTTGTTATTGTTATGACTGTGCTTTTTACTATTATATGTCTAACTGATTTGTTGGAATACAGAGAACAATTGGTTATTTTACATTGATCTTGTAACTTATGGAATTCTCTTTGAAAATAGTTCGCCCAATAGTGAATTGTCTATATGTGTACAATCATAGAAATGCCAGTTTTGTCTCTAAAATTACTATTTCAATCTCATTTTCATGTTTTATAACATTTTGTAAATTTGTAAGTATAATATAGAATAACCATGGTGAAAACAGGCAACCCTTCCTCGTTCCAGATTGCAATGCGGAAGGTATGGTTTCTGTGTTAAGATTATTCTTTCTGTATGTTTCTGGTAAGGCTGTCTTGCTATTGACTTCTCACTCTTGTCACTCTATGCCATAATTGAGGGAAAATATTTACATCATTTAACCATTCTTTTTTAAATTAATAGGTACTTTCTGGACGTTGGGATAAAAAATCTGGTCCCAGAGACTGAGGCTGATGTCTTTTATGACTATTGTAGAAAATTCAGGATGGTTAAATTAAATGGAGGAACATTTTCTGACTATATTCAGGACCAGATACCTCTGATGTTTCCCTCTTCATGATCTTAAGCCATTTAAGATAGAAAAGGATTAATGGTTTTAAAAGATAGTAAACAACCAGCATATTTTTAAAGATACTGTAACACAAATTATTCTCAATGGTTTTATTATGTAGTGTAAAAAGAAAATAGGAAGGTCTAAGTAATTGAAGAAAGGATTGTTGAAGTATTTTTACTTCCAAATTCACACTAGATACACATTTGTATAGCTCACTAAATGTAACAAAGCCATAAATTTGAATTTATTTACACCATTGAAGCTATACTTTGAATTTTAATAATTTTATACACAAACATATCTGATATTCCCAAGTTAGATTAATTTTTGACCAATAATGCGAGAAATGTTTGTGTACTTTACATCTAGGGTTAGAATGAAAGCGGGAATGCAATACAGACCATTCAGAAGCATGGAGAAATTCAGCTATGTGAGAAAGGCTTTAAATTTTGTGATGGAAAGAAGACAGCCTGAACAAAAAACACACACAAAAAAACTAATGCTAGAAAAGTGACAAAACTAACAATAGAAAAAGAAGGACTTGTGTTAGAAAAAGGAAAAGAAAAAAATTTCAGAATTTTATTTGATGGCCTAACTTGTTAGAGAATAAAATACCCAATTCTTGTGACACAGGGAACAATAGGCTCAAAAGAAAAGGGAGCCTGCATTTAAGCTTGTGAGCACCAGGAATTTGAGTAGGTAACCACCTTTGGTCAGGGGTCAGCACTCTGTCAAGAGAACATGCTCTGAGTCAAATTACTTAAGAACTTATTTTTCAGAACCAACCAGTAAGTTAATAATATTTTATATGGAATTTGACTTTAGAATTCTCCCAGGAAAATGAACTGCTTGACCGGAAACAAAAAATAAGTACCTCCTTTCTTAACTCCAAGAAACTATAAATATTGTATTTTCTACTTCAAGCATAGGTCTGACTGCTAAGCAAATAATTAAAAAGTATTAGGGTTTTTTTGTTTGATTTTTTTGTTTGTTGTTTTGTTTTGTTTTTGTCTTGACCTAGTGAAAAATTAATGGGACCAAGTACTCTAGTGCATTTTGGTCTCAGTTGGCTTAATGACTTGAATATTTTGTAATTCTTCTGTGCCCCTTAGTTTTATTAACTACAAAATGAATTAATTGACAAAGGATAAAATATACAAGAATGTTTAAGGCAATCCAGGCATCACATAAACTAAGCGCCCGAAGTGTATAAACTGCAAGTTGGTCTGGAGATAGCAGGGATGGAGGACTTGCCTGCTATGTGCATGACCTTCCTCTCACTCGGAGGCATTTCTAAATAAACTACAGGTCCCTTTTAGTTCTCATACTCCATAATTTGGAGATATGTGTCCTGTTGAGAACTGTATCTTTTCTCCAGGGTTTTCTTAAATAGTTGTACTTTATAAATGGCAACTCAGTACCAGGCTTTCACTTATGCTACTATGTTAATCTGGGCAACCCTGGCATTACCTTTCCTTTCAGTTCTGCCATTCAGGCTGCTTCAGGCTTCGTAATGCTGGATACTGGCCGCAAATTTTTCAGTTGGGAATTTTGAAATGTAGCCCATCTTTAGATCTCTTTTGGGAAAACTAAACAAAAAACAATACAAGTTAATATGGAACCAGAAGTGTACCAGGATGTCTCTAACCCACCATCCTCTAAAGGAATCCTTGCTGCTAGTACTAACGACAGCAGTAGTTATCTAAATTAAAGCTAGCTGTATACTCCCTGTATCTTCCTTATCATTTTAAAAATGTATTTATTTATTTAAAAAATTTAAACCAGTTCACTGAGGTATGATTAACATACATCAAGCTGTACATATTTAATGTACACAACTTCATGCATTTGGAGCTAAGTATACATCTGTGAAACTATTACCATAATCTATGCCATTAGCACAGCCATCACCTCCAAAAGTTTCCTCCAACCCTGCTATTATAATGGTTATTATTATTATTACTATTATTATTTGTGATAGGAACTAATAAGATTTATCTTTTTATCATTTTTTTAAAGAATACAATATACTACAGGAATTATGCTGTACAGTAGATCTCTAGGACTTATTCATCTTGTAAACTGAAAATTTGTACTCTTTAACTAATCCATCCCCATTCCTCCCTCCTCCATCTCCTGACAAACACCATTCAACACTCTGCTTCTATGAGAGTCACTAGATTCTTCAGATTCGTCATATAAATAGTATCCTGTACTATTTGTCTTCCTGTGTCTGGCTTATTTTGCTTAGAATAATGTCCTCCATGTTCATCTGTGCTGTTGCAAATGCAGAGCAAAATAGAGTTTAGGTGAAAAACTGTCACAAGAGACAAAGATGATCATCACATAATGTTAAAGGGCTAGTTCACCAGGATGCTATAACAATTATAAACATATATGCACTAAACATCAGAGCACTAAAATGTATAAAGCACACATTGACAAATCTGAAGGGAGAAATAGACAACAATGCAATAATAGTAACAGTCTTTACTATCCCTCTTTCAATAATGGATAGATTATCCAGATAGAAAATGAAAAAGGAAAACAGCAGACTTGAACAACACTATAGACCAAATGCGTCTAATAAAAATATAAAAAACATTCCACATAACATTAGCAGAATACACATTGTTTTCAAGCACACATGGAACATTATTCAGGATAGATTAACATGCTAGGTCACAAAACAAGTCTTAACAAATTTAAAAGATTGAAGAAAATCCAAGTATCTCTTCCAACCACAAGGGAATTAAACTAGGTATAATAACAAAAGGAGAACAGGAAATTAAGCAACACACTCTTAACAAATCCTGGGCTGGAGGAGAAATTGAAAGAAAAATTAGAAAATGTTGAGACAAACAAAATCAAAATAACAAACCAAACTTTGGAATACACCAAAAGCAGTGCTAGGAGAGAAGTTTATAGTGGTGTATACCTACATGAAAAGAAGAAGAAGGAGAAGGAGAAGAGGAAGAAGAAGAAGAAGAAGAAGAAGAAGAAGAAGAAGAAGAAGAAGAAGAAGAAGAAGAAGAAGAAGAAGAAGAAGAAGAAGAAGAAAGATCTCCCATACTTCAAGGAACTAGAAAAAGAATAACAAACTAAACCCAAAGTTAACAAAAGGAAGTAATAATAATAATAATAATAATAATAATAATAATAATAACAAAGATTAGAGAAGAAATAAATGAATATAGAAAAATGATAGGAAACTAAATCAATGGAACTAATAGTTGTGTTTTTTTAAAAGATAAACCAAATTGACAAATCTTTAGCTAGACTAACTAAACAAAACAAAAGAAGACTCAAATAAATAAAATCTGTAATGAAAGAGGAGATACTGCAATTAATGTCACAAAAAGATCGCAATAGGTTATTATGATTAACTATGTTCCAAAAAAATGGACTACCTAGAATAAATGAATAAATTTCTAGAAGCATACAACTTACCGAGACTGAATCCAGAAGAAATAGAAAGCATGGACAGAACAATAGCAAATGAAGAGAACGAATTATTATAGTAATCAAAAAAGGTCCTGAGAAAATAAAGCTCAGGACCAAATGGCTTTACAGGGGAATTTTACCAAACATTTAAAGAAGAATTAATAGCAATCCTTCTTACACTGTTACAAAAAAATGGAGTAAGAGGGAGCACTACCAAATGTACTTTGTGAGGCCAGCATAATTCTGACACCAAAGCCACATGCAACTAAAGAAAGGGGGTGGTGCAGGGCGGGGGAAGACAAGTTACACTCCATGAAAAAAAAAATTCAAAATGTGCATCAAAAAACAACACCAACAGAATAAGGCAACCCACAAAATGGGATGAAATATTTGCAAATAATATATCTGATAAGTGAATGATATCTAGACTATACACAGAACTCCTAAATTCAACACCAAAAAAAAAAAAAATAACCCAATTCAAAACAGGCAAAGGACTTGAACCCATATTTCTCCAAAGAAGATCTATAAAAGTCCAATAAACACACAAAAATATGCTCAATATCACTAATCATTAGGGAAATGCAAATTAAAGCTATAATGACATACCACTTCACACCCATTAGGATGGCCACTATCAAAAAACAGAAAATAAAAAGTGTTGGTGAGAATGTGGAAAAATCAGAATGCTTGTGCACCATTGTTTGGAATGTAAGATGGTTCAGTACTGTAGAAAACAGGATGGTGGTTTCTTAAAATATTAAACATAGAACTACTATATGATCCAGCAATTGCACTTCTGGGTATATATCCAAAATAACTGAAAACAGGGTCTCAAAGAGATATTTTCATATTCTTATTGGCATTACTCACAATAGCTAAAATGTGGAAGCAAGCCACGTGTCCATCTACGAATGAATGCATAAGCAAAATGTGGTATAAACATACAGTAGAATATTACTCAGCCTTAAAAAGAAAGGAAATTCTGACACATACCACAACATAGATGAACCTTGAGGACATTATGTTAGGTGAAATAAGACTGTTACACATAAAAAATACTGTGTGATATCACTGATATGAGGTATTTGCTGTAGTCAAATTCATAGAGATAGAAAGTAGAATTGTTGTTATCAAGGGCTGAGAGAAGACAGAATGAGAAGTTGTTGTTTAATGGGTATAGAGTTTGTTTTACAAGATGAAAAGAACTATGGAGATGGATGGTGGGGATGGCTGCACATTATGAATGTATTTAATACCACTGAACTGTACATGTTAAAATGGTTAAGATGGTAAATTTTATGTTTATTTGATCACAATAAAAAATTGTAAAAATTTTACACTGCAGTGTGACTGATGTTAAAATCAAGTGATAGGTCGTTTGCGAATATATAGGTAGGGCATTTTAATCAAAATTACATAGGAAGGATGGGATGGAGTTGATCGCTGGCCTCAGTGGATTCCAGAGACAGAAGCTGTTGACCTACACTCCATTTGTAGTTTAAGTCGTAGGAGGTTTGTCTTTGCTTTGTTTCTATGGAATGTTATATAACTTCATTATCCTAGATTTTAGGATTGTAAATCAGAGAGGGATGTTTCCAGTCCTTACTTCATTCCCCAGAAATGTCTGCAACTTCAAGGAATTTCAGTCTGCAATTTCAGTTCTATCCCAGGTGATCTTCATGGACATTGGTACAGGGTTTTCCTTTAAGGAAAGGAACAGCTGGAAGAAACCTTAGTGAACATTTAGTTTAACTCCATCACTTTAGAGGGGAAGGAATGAGCTCAGGAAAATTAATAATTTAGCTAAAGTCACATGAGCTTTTGGACAGCTGGATGTACAAAGTCAATTCTGTAGCCCGAGGTCATCATGGGTTTCATAGATATGGCAAATGAAGGATAAGAACAGGTAAGCAGACACTGCTTTTAGACACAAGATACTCTTGCAGATTATATTTGAGACTGAATCTTGATGATGTATGTGACTCTGCCATTGATGTATCTGGGAATTATCATTAATGGGTCAAATCTGACAAAAGTAAAGTGTTGGTCTTGATGGGGTAATTTTAAATAAGGGCAGGAGTCAAGTTAGTGTAGTGAAAAATAGGGGCTCTTTGAACAGTGATTTAGGACGTCAGTGGTGTACGTGAAATGACATAACCAACTTCTTTACTTACTAGGCCATAGGTAGCCTCTTAATCTATCACTGCATGATATGTTCTGCTCTCTGATTTCATCTCCTTCTCAAAATGTTACGGATATCAAAGTAAGCCCCTCACTTTTCACGAGGGATCTCTACAATAACTATTCAGTCTGATTCACATATGAGTACATATTCTATTCTTCTGGAACAGACAAGTCATTTAAAAATCTTAAATAGATTCTGCTGTAAAAACCACAATTGCTGCTTCAGGATATATCTGAGTCTATGATATTATTACTTGTGTAGGGAGTGCATTTTTCAAAAAAAAAATATATATCATACAGTGAAGTTGGTGTTCATCTATCATTGGAATAACAGAAAACATATGAGTTATATCTGATAAAATAACACCACATACATTGCTATATAAGTGTATGGTACAGTATAATATGCTTGACAAATTTAACCAGGTATTCTTTAAAAACCCGATAAAAGCAAATCGGAAATAGGGATAAAGTAGAAAAAAAGATTAAAAAGAAAAAAATACCAAGAACACTGTTTCTGGATATTTTCATCATTTATTAAATATAGAAAAAATACATTATTTTCCTTTATCTCTATTTCATCTTTTCCTTACTTCTCCATGTGACTTCTATAGCTTGTATATCCTGTTACTGCTGTATTCAGGGATAGAGTGTACTTGAATACTTCAGCCCTGAGGAATAAAGAAAGTTATTGGTAATAGTCCAGGGGAAGATTTGGACAAGCATAGAAATAGGTTGCTTTGGTAGGGGTGGGAGAACATGAGGAAAAGAGAGGGAGGAGGAGGGAGAGAGAAAGGGGGCAGGAGAGACAGAGGAGTGTATGTGTGGTTTGTGTGTGTATGTGTGAGAGAGAGGAGCAGATGAAGATAGAAATGAGACAGGAAAGGAGGGAGGGAGGGAGAGAGGAAGAGAGATTAGAGAGAGAGAGACAGAGAGAGAGAGAGAGAGAGAGAGAGAGAGAGAGAGAGAGAGAGAGGAAAGGAGGGGAGGGGAGGGGAGGGGAGGAAGAAAGAATATGCTGTCGGTAATATTTATCTTCTGTCACCCAATCCCCAGTGTTAGTCTGAGAAGTGGAGAGAATTTTAACTACCAAAAATGGACACGTATAGAGAAGGTTGAAAATGTTCTCCTGCAGGGCACCAACATATTTCAAGTTACTTATTTTGAGACAACTTTTAATTTCAATAATAAGTGTTTGAATTTATAAGCTGAACAAAGATTCAAATTTAAGTGAGGGACATCAATGTATAACAATGATTTTATAGTCATTTTGTACTTGAAAAAAACCAACATTCATCATTTCTGTGACTTTAGGAGAGAAAGAACTCTTATAAGCTTTTGAGAAATGCCAGCGAGTACACTAAACACATATATGTGCTTCATGTTTACGCACTACCTTTTACAAATGTAGTAAAATATTCTGCAATACAGAATCTGAGCATTTTTAGTGTTGAGTGGCAACTGCTCTTGTTGATACAGAGGTATACTTCCTAGTAATTTTAGCTTTGAGTTCTTAATTTTTAATAGTTATTAGTCATTTATTCAATAGATGTACTACTATCTACTATCATTTATTTTTCTAAGTGCTGGCCTAGAGTAGATTTCAATACAGACACTGTCCTTCCACTCTCATGAAGTCTACAGTGAGGAGATGAAGCTCACCTATGTGCCTACTGTATACAATACATCTTACACGGAACAAGAATTAAAACAGAACCACACTATCACATATTAGAGTCTTTAACAATCATCTCTGAAACTCCCACTGGTAGTGGGAGAAAAAAAAGGAATACATTTTAGATTATCCTTTACAAATGGTTACTATGCTTCTGCTTAAATACATAAGTAACAGGTAGTTCACCAATTTGCATCTGACTTATTGTTTCTAATTCAGTTCTTGTTAGAAGATGTTGGTGGCCCCGATGGATATTAATTTCCTTTAATTTCACAGGAAATGAGACTTAACTGATAGCTGAGTACTATAATTTTTAGCCTCTCTTTCAGCAAGGTGTGTCCATATAATAACATTCTAGACAAACGGATGAAGAATAAATGGCATATGTTATGCCCATGTCTTGCCATTAACACAGTTGGGTGTGCACTGTCCTGTACCCTTTTCTCCTTATTGTTGGTATAGATGTCAAGGATTGAAGGTATTATTTTGACTCTGGAATTGAAGCCATGCATTCAAGATGGAAGGGCTGTCCCCTTAGTCCTGTAACCTTTACCTTTGGTGATAGAACAATACACTTCTATCTTGTTTAATCTACTGTGTTGTAAGATACCTTTGTTACAGTAATTTACAATGGACCCTAACTAATACAGTGATCATCTTGTAATAGTACAGAGACTGATTTCCATTCACTGACCACCCTTTTATATATCTTACAACAGTTATACAATTTCCTGTTTATTTAAAGTATTTAACAAATATTTATTGGGTGTGTATTACTGCAGAGTTCCATACCAGGAACTTAGGACTATTGGGGGACTGGACATGAGATATGATTGGATAAAAAGAGCCTCTCATTGCACTGTAACTGAGAAAGTCTCAGACAGCTCAGTGAGCCCCAGAGCAAAGATGGCTCATTAGTGGAGTCCCGTGTTGCGAAGGAAAGTCTAGGCTCCAGTACCCCTGACATGCTCAGTCATTGGCTGGGAATTTGACTGCAAATGGGGAGAGTCTGACTGTAATATGAATGTTGTGGTGGATTTCAAGGCTGTTAGCTAACTAGTTCTTCATGCCAGGTTTTTCCAGAGGGGAACTCTGAACGGCATGCTCCCAACGCTTCTACATGTGAGGGGTAAATTAATGTGTTCGATTATGTAATTAATGTGTTAGCTTATAGAATATTCTCTGACACTTAAATATGTTGAATACACTTTTTCTAGAATGTTTATTTTATTATAACCAAGCAGTAAATATGAATTAATTGCTATGAGAAGACAGAAAGTTATAGAATAATGAGACAATGTCCTTTGCCCCAAGAAAACTATATTTTAGACAACTAAAAATATGTACTTATAAAAGTTATCAGATTAGTATCTACTTATTGGCAGAAATACTCTATTTTGGATATAATGAAAGAAACCTTCACAAATGAAAGGAAGTTTAAGAAATGATGGGAACACAGTAAGATCAGGTATGGAAATCGAAATTGCCAGAAAAGTTGTGGGAAAATGAATACACTAGGACTTTTGGCAAGAGTGGAATGGTTCCTCCCTCACTGTAAACACAGAGAAATGATGGATAAATATATAGCCAGGAAATAAGAAAAGGCAAAGATAAGCACAAAAAGGGAACTCATACAATGTACTGAGCTTGAATTGATGCTTGGGTAGTCTAGTGATATGTATGATTTACATATAAGTTGAAGGAACTGGTGGCTGGGTGTTGCCACAAAGTCTTAAGGTCTTAAAATAAAAATGGTTGCAACTGAACACTTCATTTAGTGGCAATCCTCAAATGACTGACTTGGCCATGAAAATCAAATTATAAAATACTTTCCATTAGTCTAGGGAAGCAGTAACAATGCTGGTTACTGGCCTTTGGATTTGCACAAAAAATAAAAATTAATAAATAATTTTACAAATGATTTAAGGTGAATTGAGATCTCCAGCCCATGGGGGCTGTAACACATTCAAGATATTTACATTTGCATGGGAATACCAAGCCAGCAGTTAACATGCTATCAAGTTTGAAACAATGTCATATGTAAAGCCCTATCAGAAATAAACCAAGATCATTCTGAAGAGATATATTAATAACCCAGAGTACATGGAACTCCCCCCTCCAAAAAAAAAAAAAATACTTATTGAATAGCTTACAATAAAATTATAAGCCATGTAAGAAAAACATCCACCAGGAAGGAGAATGAGCAGACATAATAAATGAGAGATTTTAAACCCAAAGATATAGCAATAATGGAATATTATCTAAAAATATTCTAAATGGAATACTTCACATCTTTCCTCCCTTCCGTTTTACTTTTTCCTCACCCTTGTTTGGGATTGCATCTTGCAGATAAAGTGTTGCACTTAACACAATTTACAATTTAGAATTTTTTTAGAGAGCTCTGAAAATTGATAGAAATTATAATGAGAGAATGAAAAATAAAATAAAGTCATATATGAAAAAGAATCAAATAGCGGAGAATCACCTGGAGTACAGCTGAAACAAAGTCCTACAACTAAGGACATATAAAAGCAGCCACCTCGAGAATCGTAGGAGGGGCAGAGATGTGGAATGGGCTGGTCCCATATCAGCATGTCACCACCAAAAATCAGGAGGGATATCTTGGCTACAGAAGTCCCTCTCCACTCTATCCCCCAAGAGTCCCAGCCCCACAGCAGGCTCTACAGCCCAGGGTTCCAGGGCCAGGGAGAGAAGTCCACACAACTTCTGCCTGTGAAAACCAGTGGAGATTGTGGCTAAGTGAGACAAGGGTGGCTTCAGTCCCAGGTTTTTCTCTTAAAGGGCCTGTGCACAAACTTGCTGACAGACTCACTGGCTCTGAATTCCAGTGCTAGGGCAGCAGCTTGAAAGGCATCAAGTATTTATGGGGAGGAACTGAGTTGTCTGGTTCCAGGGCGAGCACTGGAAGGGCAGCTTTCTCCCCGATGGAGGAGCTAGCAAAAGTCATTGTTTCCTTATTGAGCCCTTCCCCCTCCTGGCATGCAGACACCGGCAGCTGCCATACCTGAGTCTCTGTCAACCTGGCTAGTTTGTTTGCCCTGATTCCCTGATACCCTGCCCCACCCAACTTCCACTCATATCCAAGTCACTTCTGATGGCTTTTCTGTATGAATGGTATGTCTTGGCTCATGCTGTGCACGTTCCTAAAATCTCTCAAGGTTCACAAAACAAACAGCATCTGGCTTCAGCATGTCCTGTACTTCTGGCTGAGCAGCCATAAGCCTGGCACTAGTGACAGTTGCCCTTGGTTTGTGGCTTGGCCTCTCTAGGAAACCTCCAAGCCCAGTGCAAGTGGTGGCCATCTGCAAATTGCTTTGTGGTTCACACCAGGTGGTTGTGGGCAGGGCACAGGCTGTGGCTGAACTTGGCCTATGGTGGGGCCAGCTTCAGAACCATCCAGAGCATCACCCAGCTGAATTCAGGGACAACACATCCAATGGGCACACTCAGCAGGCACCACAGCCCTGCTGAAGCAAATCCTGCTATGCAGGGTCAGCCCCCTGCATAGCAGCTCCTCCTCTGTAGTCAAGCCAGTCCTCACAACAAATCATCCCAAGGATCAAACATTCCCATTGATGTGCAAACAGCAACCAAGGCTCTAATGCAATAGGAGGGCACACACAACCCACACAAGGAAACACCTGGAGTACCCAGCTCAGGTGACCAAGAAGACTATGCCATTGAGCCCCATACCACACATACTACATAAGGCCACTCTACCAAGACTGGTGGCATAGCAGCCCTACCTAATACATAGAAACAAACACAGAGAGGCAGCCAAGATGGGGAGATAAACATGTCCCAAATGAAAGAACAGAACAAAGCTCCAGGTAAAGCACTAAACAAAATGAAGACAAGCAATCTACCAGACACAGAGTTCCAAACACTGGTTAAAGGATATTCAGTGATCTAAGGGAGAACTTCAACAAAGAGATAGGAAACATAAAAATGGACACAGAAAATATAAAAAAGAACCAGTCAGAAATAAAGAATAAAATTACAGAAAAGAAGAATACATTAGAGGGCATCAATAGCAGATTAGATGAAGCGGAGGATTGAATCAGCAATTTAGAAGGTCACAGAAAACATCCAAACAGAACAGCAAAAGAAACAAAAAAGAGGATAGTTTAAGGTGCCTCTGGGACAACATCAAGCCTACCAGTATTTGCATCATAGGGGTACCAGAAGAAGAGAAGGAGCAAGGAATTGAAAACCTATTTGAAAAAATAATGACAGAAAACTTCCCTAACCCGGTGAAAGAAATAGGTACACATGCCCAGGAAGTGCAGAGACTCCCAAACAAGATGAACCCAAACAGGCCCACACTAAGACACATCATAATTAAAATGGCAAAGGTTAAAGAAAAAGAAAGAATCCTAAAGATGGCGAGAGAAAAGCAGTTAGTTACCTACAAGGGAGCTGCCATAAGATTGTCAGCTGATTTCTCAACAGAAACTTTGCAGACCAGAAGGAATTGACACAAAATATTCAATGTGATGAAATGCAAGTACCTACAACCAAGATTATTCTACCCAGCAATGCTATCATTTAATTCGAAGGACACATAAAGAGTTTTCCATACAAGAAAAAGATAAGTTGTTCATCAACACCAAACAAAAATTATAAGGAATCTTAGAGGGATTTCTTCAAGTAGAAAAAAAAAAAAAAAAAAAAAAAAGATAAAATTATGAATAATAAAATGGCAATGACTACATATTTATTGACAAGTACTTTCAATATAAATGGATTAAATACTCCAATCAAAAATATAGGGTGGCTGAATAAATAAGAAAACAAGACATTTACAGGCTGCCCACAAGAAATTCACTTCAGATCAAAAGACACACAGAGTGTGAAAGTAAAGGAATGGAAAAAAAAATATTTCATGAAAATGGAAATGAAAGGAAAAAAGCTGGAGTCGCAATAATTATACCAGACAAAATAGACTTTAACACAATAGTTAAAACAAGAGACAAAGTAGGACCCAATAATCCCACTTGTGTGTACTTAACTAAAGAAAACCAAAATGCTACTTTGAGGGAATGTGTGCATCCATATGTCTAATGCAACATTATTTACAATGGCCAAGATGTGGAGGCAGCCTGGGTGTCTGTTGATGGATGAATGGATAAAGAAGAGATGGTACATACAGAGGGTGCCCCAAAAATGTGTACACATTTTAAGAAAGGAAAAAAATACTGTATTAAAATTGTGATACTCAATATATACTGATAACAAAAGATGAATACAAGTCATGTGTATACATTTTTTTTGGCACCCCCGGTATATTTAATGGAATACTGCTCGTCCACGAATGGGAATGGGTTCTCACCATCTACAGTGGCATGGATGGACTTAAAGGGTGTTCTGCTGAGTGGAGTATGTGAGACAGAGAAAGACGGATGCAATGTGATTTCACTTACATGTGGAATCTAAAGAACAAAATAAACAAACAAAACAGAAACAAACTCATAGATACAGAGAACATTTTGATGGTTGCCAGATTGGAGAAGGGTTGGGGGTGGGTGAAAAACGGGAAGGGATTAAGAAGTACAAATTGGTTGTTACAAAGTAGTCATGGGGATGTAGGGTATAGCATAAGGAATATAGTCAATAATGTTGTAATAACTATGTATAGTGTCAAATGGGTACTAGATTTATTAGGGTGGTAAGTAGAAAGGGGGTTGGGACAAGGTGAAATATGTGAAGGGATTAAGAATTGCAAATTGGTAGTTACAAAATAGTCATGGGGATGCAAAGAAAAGCATAGGGAATATAGTCAGTAATATGGTAATAGCTATGTATAGTGCCAGGTGGGTACTAGACTAGTCAGGGGGATCACTTCTTAAATTCTGTAAATGTCTAACTACTATGCTGTACAGCTGAAATTAATATAAAATAATATTGAATGTCAACTGTAATTCAAAAAATTAAAAAAGAGGGAGGCAATGTGAGGGGAATAAGAGGTTCAAATTCCCAGATATAAAACAAATAAGTCATGTAATGTGCAGCATAGGGAATATAGTCAATAATATTGTGATAGTGTGGTACTCTGTCAGATGGCCGTTGGACTTATGGCGATCACTTCTTTAGGAACTGCCTTACCCTGATAGAGTGTATCTATCAAAATCATCCTTAATTGTGAAATATTAGAAGTCATCAGACCAAATAAATACAGAAATAAACCAAAGATGATTTCTGTCACTGCATTTATTCAACATTGTGCTGAAGTTCTCAGTTAATAGAATTAGAGAAAAAAGTAAAGAAAATAGAAGGCTGAAGAATTTGAAAGGAAGAATCTAAACTATTATCCATAGAGAATTGTCTAGATACAAAATTCAAAGAATATGCATAAAATATCGAAGAAACAGTAAGGGTTCATTCAGTAAGTTTTTTGGGTAAACATCAGTCTACATAAATCAATAGTGCCCTAATATATCAGCGCAACAAAACTAAAGGTGGAAATTAAGAAATCCCCTTCCCAATAAGAACAAAAACCCATAAAGCATAAATCTAACCTAAACATTCTAGATGTTACAAAAAACTGAAATGTTATGTTCAAGGAGAGATTCAGTATCATAAAGATGATTCTTTCCGATTTTAAATGTGATGCAACACCAATTAATATTAAATGTTTTACCTTTCTGGAACTTGACAAACTGATTAAAATGTGTCAAAGACTAGCCCATAAAAAAGTAACGTTTACTGTGAGTTACCAGACATACAATCTATTTTAAAGCTATGGTATTTAAAAAGGATCAATGTTACAACGGTAGATAAACAGACCAGTGGGATAGAATAGTGAGCTGAGAGACAGACCCAAACATATAAGTTTCCTTGAATAATTACTGCATTCAACATAAATTTTGTTTGCCTTCTCAGAATCCCTTGACCTTTCTCGTTTTTCTCTTTCAGCTGTTTGATTGGCACCCTCTTTTGGGCCATTTGCCTTTTTTGAACTGGTCTAAAAGCCCTACTGTGGAGCATAGGGTACAGCTTCCTGAGGAGCTGCTGATGGTTTGGAGATGTAACCCAGATATACAGGGGGTTAGCTCCCTGTGGTGTGAGCATTCAGCAAAGGACCAACAGGAGAAAGGGAACAGGCAGGCGGATATCGGTCCTCTCCTGCCTCTCTCCTGTGGACAGCTCCAAGGTAACAGATATTGCAGCCTCATCAGAGGAGTCTGGAGGGAGCTGTATGTCTTAGCACTTCATTGGGACACAGCATTAACTGGAATGACAATGCGTTCATTACATGGCATTACTTCGCATCATTCCTCATCATTCTTTTCATTTTTATCCTCATCCTTACTATCTCGGCTCACATCTTGCAAATAAAGTGTTACCCCTTAATCCTGGCCCGCACTTTGCTTTCTAGAGGATCTGGACTAAGAAGTTACATGTGGTGTTATAATTCAGCATTTTAAAGAAAAAAAAAAGTTCAATAAATGTGTTTGGGGCGGGGTAAGTGAATCCTTATTTCTCACCAAACAAACAAAACTGTTCTCAATGGCTTACATACATAATTACGAAAGCAAACATTTAAAATTTGAAGAATAAAACACAGGGAAATATATTTTATTAAATCAAATTTAGGACTGTTTCCTGAATAAACCACAAAAGGCAAAACTTAAAGGGAAATACAGACACATTTGAATTGATTACAGTTATATCTGTAAATATAGCTAGGTAGAAGGGATAGAATAAAATATTTGATTAAAATAATACACGGAGGATTATTATTACACAGGATGTGTACAGAGAAATTATCTAAATCAAACATCATAAATAAGTGCTGTCTAGTGTGGTTAACATTGGAAATATTACGAAGAGGCCAGTTCTGCATGTATTCTGATGGTAGAGTTAAAAGGACATCCTACAGGACTGGACATAGTATAAAGAGAGAACTCAAAGATGACTGAGATTTTTGACCTGAGTAACTGAAAAGATGTAGTTACCCTCAAATGATTTAGAAAGTTCTCAGTGGAGGAAATGTACGGGAAGTAAAGAGCACACGTTTGGACATGTCAAAGTGTAAATGGCCCCTAAACACCAAAGAGATGGCAGGTATACAACTGGATATACAAATTGGAATTACAGTGAAGGGGTCTGAACTATAGATAACCATCAGCTGTTAAATGTTTGGTATTTAAATAGCATACGTTGGGACTGAGGATTGAGTACTACGATACTCCAACACTAACAGGCTGGGAATGAGTAAGAGGAAAACAGGAAAGGACACTGAGAAGAAATGAACAGTCTGGGTAGGAGGAAAATAAGGGGATACAATCCTGGAAGCTAAGTTACAAAAAATGTATCCAGGAGAAATGGATCAACTGCTGTCAAATGCTGCTCAATTATTAACCAAAAGAAGTGAGAAATGACTCCTGGATATATTAGTGTGGGTATCACTGATGATCTTGAAAACACTTTCAATGTATTAATAGGAATAAAGTCTGACAAGAATAGATTTAAGAGGCAATCAAGGAGTTGACCATAAGAATTAACAGCTCTTTCACTCTTTCAGGAATTTTGCTTCAAATAGTTGGGGAAAAAGGGGGGGGGGCGAATAGATGGCAATCAAAGTATAGAGAACTACCTTTTAATCTGAGGAAATAGTTGTATGGTTACATGCTAATAGAAATAATCTAGTAGACAGAAGAAAAACTGATGGCAGAGATATATTAGAGTTCTCTGCAGAAACCAAACCAATAGGATAAATATCTATATTAAACAATTTTTTAAAAAATATAGAGATCTAATTTTTCCAGTAATATTTGTTGAAAAGACTACCCTTTCTCCACTAAAATGCTGTATCCCTTTGTCAAAAATGAATTGAATCCATGGTTAGGTATATTTCTGGACTCAATTATTCTTCTTGATTTATTTGTTTGTCGATCTTGACGTCAACAGTACATGGCAACTCTTGATGTTAGATAGTACCCCAAAGTTGTTTGCGCTTTTTTGAATCCTTTGCATTTCCATATGAGTATTAGAATAAGCTTGCCAATTTGGATTTTTATTGGGATTGCACTGAATTTCTAGATCAATTTTTGGGGGATTGACATCTACATTATGTTGAGTCTTTCAATCAATGAACACAATATATTGCTTAATTTATTTATACACTCTTTAATTTCCTTCAGACATGCTTTGTGATTTTCAGCACACAGACCTTGTGTTTCTTTTGACATTTTTCTTCTCAAAGTACTTCATATTTTTGATGCTAGTATAAGTGCTTTTTTTATGCAGCATCAATTTTATTTTCAAAATAAATTTGTACCACTTAAAATAATATATATTTTTTTCATACAAAGTGAAGAATATATCCATTTAAGGGATCAAATATGTGGTGATGGAAGGAAAACTGACTCTGGGTGGTGAACATACAATGTGATATATAGATGATGTATTACAGAATTGTACACCTGAAACCTTTGTAAACTTAAACAATTGTTACCCCAATAAACTTAGAACAAAAAATATTTCAAGGAGTGGATTAGTCTTTTTCTTTTCTTTTTGTAGTAAGAATGATTAACATGAGATCTACCCTTGAAAGTGGTAATGTGTTTTAATTCAATTTCCAATTCTTCATTATGGGTATATATTATTGAAATACAATTGGTTTCTGTGCACTCATTTAATCCTGCAATCTTTCTAAACCCAATAATTAGATCCAGTATTAGTTTGGGGGATTACACTGGATATTCTACAGAGAAAATCATATGCCTCTGAAAAAAACCAAGTTTTTGTTGTTCCCTTCCAATCTGAATGCCTTTTATTTCTTCTTGCCTTATTGCACATGCTCGAAATGTACTACTGTGTTGAACAGAAGTGATGAGAGCAGACATTTTTCCTTGTTCTTCATCTAGGAGGAAAGGTAAACATTCAGTTTTTGGCCATTAAGTATGTTGTTAACTGTAGGTTTCTTGCACATGTCTTATCAGATTGAGAAAGTTTCTGTTTACCATGTTTCCCCAAAAATAAGACTGGGTCTTATATTAATTTTTGCTCCAAAAGACACATTAGGGCTTATGTTCAGGGGATGTCATCCTGAAAAATTATGCTAGGACTTATTTTCCGGTTAGGTCTTATTTTCAGGAAAACACGGTATTCCTAGTTTGCTGAGAGGTTTTATTAGGAATTAATGTGAACTTATTTCTCTTGTCCCTTGAGAAGTTCATATGCATTTTTTTTTTTTTTTTTAGATTCTTAATATGGTTAATTACATTAATTGCTTTTAAAAATGTCAGGGGTGACTAGTTAGCTCAGTTGGTTAGACCGTGGTGCTAATAACACCACAATTGTCAGTTTGATCTCCACAAGGGCCACCATGAGCTGCACCCTCCAAAAAAAAATAAAAAAATAAAAAAGAAATGAAATAAAAAAAATAAAATTAAAATGTTAAATAAACCTTGTATTTCTGGGATAAACTACACTTATTCATAATATATTATTTTTATATATTCTTGAATTTTAGTTGCTATTTTCTTTTTCTCTCTATTTTCATGAGGGATATTGGCCCTTCGTTTTTTTTTTGTTGTTGTTGCTGTTGTTTTTCCTTGTTTTTTTCTTATAATATCTTTGTCTCATTTTGGTCACAGATTATGGACTTCACAGAATAAGTTGGGGAAGTATTCCCTCTTATTCCCTTTTCTGGGAGAATTTGCATACAATTCATATCATTTTTTCCTCATAAGTTTGTTAGAATGTATCATGGATACATAGAGGGCTCTGGGCCTAAATTTTTTGGTGTGGGAAGGTTTTTAATATCAAAATTAACATCTTTAATAGAAAAAGAGCTAGTCAAATTAGTTTTTTTTTCTTCAGTGAAAACTTCTTTCAAGAAATTCACTCATCTCATTTAATTTGTGGAATTTATTGGCATAAAGCTGTTCATAATAGTCCTTACTACCTTTGAACCTCTATAGAACTTTTGCCACATCACCCATATATTTTCTGATATCAATAATTTGTATTTTCACCTACGTTGTCCTGATTAATCTGGCAGTGGTTGTTCATTTTGACATTTTCACAGGGCCAGCTTTTCATTTTCTTTATCTTTTCTATCGTTTTCTGTTTTCCATTTCATTGCTTTTTCCTATGAGCACCATTATTTCCATTCTTCTGATGCTTTGAAGGTTCATTTGTTCTTTTTTTCCTAATTTTTAAGGTGGAAACTGAGGTAATTGATTTAAGACACTTCATTTTTTCTAATATAGGCTTTTAATGTTATACATTTCCCTCTAAGCACTTCTGTAGCTGCACCACACCAGATTTTATATTCTGCTTTCATTTTCATTCAGTTCAAAGTACCTTCTAATTTCCCTTTAAATTCCTTCTTTGACTTACGAATTATTTTGAAGTGTGTTATTAAATGATCCTGTTATTTGGGGACTTTACAAACATCTCTCTGTAACTCATTTCTAATTTATTTGTATTGTGGTCAGAGAACATATGTTTTGTGACTTGAATCCTCTCAATTTGTGATTGGTGTTCTGGACCAGAAAATGGTTGATCATTATATAATACATTTTCCTTGTGCCCTTGAGGAAAATGTGTGCCCTGATCTTGTTGGTCGAAGTCGTCTATGAATGCCAATTAGGTTAGGTTGATTAATGGTGCTGTTGAAATCTTCTGTAGCTTCACTGATTTACTGTCTATTTGTTCTATCAATTATTGAAAGAGGAGCATGGGTTTATCTATTTTCCTTGACGTTCTATCATTTTTTACTTCATGGGCTTTGAAGCTTTATGATCAAGTTCATGCAAATTTAGAATTATTTCCTCTTGGTGAATTGACACTTTTATCATTATCAAATGATGCTCATTTTTCCTGTTAATATTCTTTACACTGATCTAATACTAATATACGCAGTTACTTCCACTTTCTTTTGAACACTGTTAGCTTAATACATCTTTTACTTTTAACCTATTTGTGTCTTTATATTTAAAGTGAGTTTCTTATAGGCAGAATATGGTTGGGCCTGACCTTTTCTTTTTCTTTTTTTTAATTCAATCTCTCAATGTCTGACTTTAATTGGGATAGTTATACTATTTACATTTAATGTAATCGTTCACCCAGTAGGGTTAAATCTTCCATCTTACTCTTTGATTTCTAGTTATCTCATCTGAATTTTATTCCTTTTTCCTTCTTTTATATCACTTGGGCATTTTTGTGTGATTCCTATTTATCCCTTTTGTTGTGTTATTAGCTACAACTATGTCCTTGGTGTTATTTTAGTGATGGCTATAAGGTACATAGTATGCACGTTTAACTTATGAGAGTCTACCGAAAGTGATATCACACCACTTCACATTTGGTATTAAGAAGCCTTCAACCTCACATTTTTTATTTCTCCCTAGTTAACCTCTGTGTTGTTGTTGCCCTATATTTTACTTGTGTACATTTTTAACCCCCAAAGCATACTCTCATCATTTTTGTTCCAAATGTTTAATTTCCTCTTTTAAGACATTTATTTAATAAGAAAAAACATTTCGTTTTAATATTTACCTTTGTAGGTACCATTTCCGGTTCATTACATTCCTTTACATAGATTTATATTTCCATCTGGTATTATTTTCCTTCTGCCTAAAATAATTCCTTAAATAATTTCTGTAATGCAGGTCTGCTAGTGATTAATTCTTTCAGCTTTTCTATGTCTACCTTTCATCTTTATTTCTGAAAAAATCTTTTCACTGCTGTAGAATTCTAGACTGCTTATTTCTTTTAGTACTACAAATGTGCTGTTCTACTGTTTTCCTATTTGCATTGTTTCCTAGGAGAAATCTGTTGTCATCTCTTTCTTTGTTCTTTTGTGCACATCTTCTACCACAGACTTTATGATGTGCCTTGTTGAAGTTTTCTTCAGGTTTCGAGAGCTGGATATTTGCGGAACTTTTGCAGCATATATATATATATATATATATATATATATATATATATATATATATATATGGAATATATATATATATATATTCCACTCTACTCCTTATTTTAAGTAACATTATTTCAAATACAGAGTCAGAATTAAAATATAATAAAACTATGTTAATTCCTTCTTCCTTCAGGTGCTTAGTACCTCTAACAGTATATTTGACATATTTTATATAAAATGATTCCCCTGAATAATAATTAATCCTTTTGTCCTATGAGTTTTACCTCTCCTCATGTCAAAACTTAGAATATTCTGAAGGAATATTTCACAGGACAGATATAGTGACTATCTTGCTACTAATACGATTTCATTGAAACTTTTGTTGCTAGGTGAATATAGTTTAATATTTTATGCTTGCTAGCAACATTTTTAAATGAACATGACACTCCTACATACAGGTTTAACCTATTATGACTAGGATGATCCTCAGAATAGGATTATCAGGCAGAAAGCAAAGCTAGTTGAGGATATATCCATGGGCAGAAAGGCTTCTATAATGTGAATGAATATCTAGGTCCATGAATAAGAGTGTCTCTATATAATTGAATTGTTTGAAAGTCTTCACTTATCATGACATGCGTCTGAAGCAAGGATGTGAAGAATCTTTGAGTATTACCAGTGTCTTGTGTGTGTGTGTGTGTCTGTGTGTGTGAGGATGGATATTGGAGGGGGACAGGGAATACAGGGAATAAGAACGCTTGGGGATGGTTTGTAGAAAGGGGTTCAACGGTTCTGTATCTCTAATGCAGTGATCATTATATGAATCTACACATGTGACAAAAGTGCAGAGAATTATGTACACACATTGTACCAATGCCCATTTTGTGGTTTTGATAGTGTACTATAATTATGTAAGATGTAACCATTCAGGCAAACTGGGTTAGGGTACACAGGACTTCTCTGTGCTATGTTTGCAACTTTCTAGGAACCTATAATTATCTAAATTAAAGAGTCAAAATAAAAAATAAAAAGAGTTTAACGAACCTCCATCTTTACATTTAGTGAAATGCCTTGAGGAACTCAATTATAGTTTTTTCAGGTTCTCGATTCTTGAAAAAATACTCATTTCATTTCCCTTATGTTTTTTCTTCTGCTTATCCTTTATGACCTCATTAGCAATGTGAGTTAATTGAACACATCTTTTAAAATGATAAGCATTTTCAAGTCTATTACATTATCTCCAGGATTGATGGACCAAAAAGATTCAGCAGATTGTACTGTTTTTCCAGGTGAACAAAAACTAAGGTTGAGCAATATTTTCTCCTACTGAAAATGAACCCGCTATCATTGTTCACTCATATTTTAAAAATAACAACCCAAATTCTTAGATGATAATTCTATGCTTTTATCCCTCAAGCTTACAATAATGAGTCTATAAAACGTAGCCTTTTGGCTCACATATGTACTTAGAGTGTAAATTATATCATAATGACACTATAATAAAGCCTTATAAGCAGCTCTCAAGGGAAGTTAGACTGAACTCTTAGGTCGGAGCTCTAAAGTTGTTGAATAATTATATCATGTATTTAGATAGTATAATCAGTATTAAAGTACCGAGTCCGTAGGAAATATGTTAAGGCTTTTCTATGCCTTTGTGTCATGACATTCTCTAGTAAGTTTCTTTTAACTTAGTTATTTTTCCCTCTAAATAATCAATGATTTCTGTGATATGATGACCCCAAATATAATTTGAAGTACCAGAAAGTTTAGATATGTTTTCTATGTCTTGGACACTTAAACCACCTAATGATTGTTTTTGGCTTTACTCAAATATACATTTAATCTCAAGAGAGTGGATTCTAGCAAAGTGTATTTACAAAATAGTACAGAGTTCTGGCTGGACTAAATGAAAATAATTCTGATTCCAGTCATTTTTATCTTGTTAATATTACCATTTACTCAGCTCTAACTGTGTATCTCATATGGTGATATGAACTTAATAGTACTACATCATTGAATTCTCAAAAGACGTAAGTTAGTTACTATTATCGGTACAAAAAAAAGAAAAGAAAACTGAAGTGTTTAAAACTTAAGTAACTTCTTCAGGGATGCTAAATCTAAATCATGCTCCTCAAAAATATACCATATTGTTTCTGGATAAATATGCTTCCATAAATCTACTTTACAATGATATATAACATATAATCAGGAAGAAAAAATCCTTCAATATATTTTGGTAATCTCTATGAACTCCTGGAGTCATATATTCAGAGGCTTATGCTGTTTCCTGAATCTGGTTTAAGTAATCAGAAAATGTATAGAGTGAGATTGCGAAACATTTTTCTTTTTTAAGCCTCAGAAACAATATTGGGCCCACATAATTACACAATTACAATGAGTCAGTATTTAATTAGGAGAAAAAGAAACACACAAACCTTAGAGGATATTTTGTAATTCATTAGAACATGATTCATTTTATGGTAACTTTGTCCCCAAATATGTGCTAACTAATCTGGGAGACTGCAAAGGGATTTAATGTCACAGAATATACTAAACAAGTATGGGGGAAGCAAATAGAAAAAGAAAACCATAAAATGCTGAGAATGAGTAAAATGAACATATTATGCCAAAATCATCTTTACAGTGTCAGGGGACAAAAATATATTGTAGAAATGTATTGCAAAGTTACAAGGTATTGTAAAGTCACTTACAATAGAGCCTTTATGTAGAATTAATAATATAGAGTCAAGTTTTTGTCACTGTATCCACTTGCTTAGTGCATAAGATTGATTGCACACACACACACACAGAACCATACTCACTTAATGGTTATAAATATATTAGGTTGGGGAGTAAATCTCACTTAATGGTTATAAATATATTAGGTAGGGGAAACTTTGTTTCTTTGTTTTGTTATGTGTAATTGAAATTACTTTTTGAGAGAAAGTGAAGAAAACAAAACAAAAAGAGAATGTGTTAACTGATGAGGAAGGGAGTGGAAAGACAATTAAATATGAGTATAATCACTGCCAAAAAAATAGCTATCATCCAGTATGGTACACATAAATCCTCCAACAAGTTGTAGAGAATGAAAAATAGTTGCTTCTGGATCAATGCCCAGTCATTTAGTGAGCCTATCAAGCTGACAGTAAGAGTATCCAACCTGATACCCATGAATGCCCAAGAAGAGTGTCTCTGGATGTCAGCCTAGTGTATGTCAATGAAACAGCAGTACAAGAGTATTAAAGCATGCTAACAATCCACTGATAAGCTTGTTTCTGCTACAAATACAAAACCCAAGGCTCACCGCAATTTACTTTTTGAAGCTTGTGCTGTAGTACTAGTGTCTTTTAAAGTACTGACACACATACCGGGTATGGTAGGGAAAATAATAGTCTGACACATGAGAGGAAGCTGGCATTACATCTGAAGGAAGTAAAACTCATTTGAATGGTCACAATTACCCAACTTATGGCTTATTTTTGTGTATCTTCTCTTTCCTAGTTGTAATGAATTTGTTATGATGGCCATTAAGTAGTTACATGACCTAAACTTTAGAGCGTTGTATAGCTTTTAATCATCTTTATAATGAAGCCTCCAAAGGGCTGTGCTGTCCGTAGTGCTGATTTTTTTAGGTATAAGCTAAATATTTTAGGTTCGGTGATTTATAGTAAAACTTGGGATACTTAATATGTGAAGCCCCTTAGTTTACACAGAGAAAACAATCCTTGTGTTTCTTAGTTAAAAAAAAAATACAGACAATATTAACTGATAAAAGCCAAGGCTGTTAGGAAACTAGTTTGTATGTTGTGACTGTAAAATGAATGGGGATTTATCTCCATATCACTCTTAGGTACTAAATAGCTAACATACTTTAAATCACAGACTAAACATAGCATCCCATTATCTTATAGCATTTAAATATATCTATTCCAACAATCACATTGCTCCTTCTAAACCATTAACAGGTGTCCATATTAAACATCTGCTGTAACTTGTTCCACCTGCAAAATAACGACCATTATCCTCTGTCCCTAATACTGCTAGCATTGTGAAATGTTAACTTTTCTCTAGAAGGGCTTATCATTACCAACACTAACATTTTATTTATGTATCTGGACTCTTGATCAGCACATACTGAATTTGCTGATGATCTAGGCAGTGTTAGGAATATGCTGTGAGTGCCTAAAACAGTCTTACATAAATCCTTAGGCTATAGAGGATCTGGGACATTGATATGGTCCTTCCTATGTTCGAGCCACGTGTGTTTCCCACACAGCAGTTGAACTACTGAGAATCATTACTGAATTATTACAATTAGTGAATCATTTACATCCTATGCATTAGTGATCTGAATGGAAATACCACACTCCTGAGCAGACGGTATAGTCTTTATTTTCCACCCATTATATGAGCCACTTGCTTGCTCTTTGCCTGTCTCTTTAGTTGGCAAATCCATAAGATATGATATATCCATAAAAATAGTCATACCTTGATGATAATAATCCCACGTCTGAGAATTTAAAGAATATAAATCAACCAAAGCAAAACCTCATCAGCTTCTCTTGGAAGTATACCAAGCTTAGACTTTTTCTCTTTGCCATGATTTGTATAACGATAGTTATATACATATATAGGGAAGATTATGTAGGTATGTGTGTATACATAATCTAATGTCTAAATATAGGGGAATTTATATAATCAGTTAATATACATAAAACAGGGACATTATTAATCATCCATTAAAATTATTCTTATAAAGACTATAAAAATCTGAAGATTGCTTATGTCATTGTAAGTAAAAACAGCAGAATGTAAAAGGTTATGCATAATACCTTTTGCGGACTTTGGTGTTTTAACTATTGGGCTCTGAATTTAGGCTATTTAAATGATGGGTTGTAAATTTACTCCTTATAAGGTCCTGGAAAAATTGCCTATCCTCCCTGTTCTCCAGTTTCTCCAATTGTTAAAAAAAAAAAGAAAAAAAAAAAAAAAAAAAAAAAGAGCTACTACCAAATAGTATTAACATGTTTTTATCAGAGTTAAATAAAATGATACCTGTAAAGCCCTTTGTGGTATAACTGTCATAAAACCAACATTATAAAAAAAAGATTTACTCATTATGTTTTCAAAAATGAGGAACACATATAGTTAAGTGTTGCTCTCCCACACCTTACTGAGATGTCAAGAGAGGAAACAAAAAAAATGAAAGAACTTGAACCCTGTGCAGGGAAGGTGTCAAATGCATAGCTGTTAACATCCTTATACCCGGACTCGTTGCTATTGTTCAAGATCCTTCTTTTATAGGCCTGTATAACTTGAGGGAAATAGGATTGAAAAATTGAATGAGATATTAAATCTGAGCAAAAGAAATTCATATCATTAAGAGGAGAATATGACCCCCATAAACTCTCTTTTCTTGTACAATGGCAGCATGCAACAATAGAATTTATGTAAAAAGGACTATTTGTATTAACTCAAACATAAGTTGTTTGAGGGTAATACACTCACAATCGCCTACCCTGACTTTTGCTCAGTGTCCACTACAAACATACATGACTGACATCTCTCACCTTGGAAAAAATATTTGTTTTTAAAGGTTAGTTAAACATAACAAAGGAAAAGTCCAAATTTGGGACGCTTCCAAGACATGCCAATAAATTTCTACATCTGCTCTATTATCTCAAATGCATCAAGAAACATTCTTCCAATTAGTTAATTAACTTCGAGAACAAACCAAATTAGTTTAAAATGCAATTTAAACAGAAGCCTATAAATTGTAATTAAAACTGCATGCTGTTGGTATAAATTTTTCAAAATATTTAAGGAGAGTGAATTTCAAAATAACACTTTTTTGGGGGGAGACTGATAAATAGAAGCAAATGTATTCAAATGGTGGATTTTTAAAATATTTTAAATAGTCCTTTAGTCACAATGATATACAAATGTAGATAAGAAATAGAATCTACTCCTTGTAGATGATTAATATGAGATATCCTTGTGTACGTCTCAATGGTTAACAAAGTTTGTTTTTTCTAATAACGAACTGATTCATAGATTAATAAACATATACAAATTGATTAAGCATTAAAGATTTAAAATTGCTAGTAACACTAGTGTATAAACTCCTATGTGGCTACTGTTACTATGATTATTTTTTGTTTTTTAAATTAAGTTTATTGGGGTGACAATTGTTACTAAACGTTACATAGATTTCAGGTGTACAATTCTGTAATACATCATCTATATCTCACATTGTGTGTTCACCACCCAGAGTCAGTTCTCCTTCCATCATCACATATTTGACCCCATTTACCCTCATCTACCATCTCCCCGTACCCTCTGGTAACCACTAAACTATTGTCTATGTCTATGAGTTTTTGTTTTATGTGTTTGTCTTGTTCCTTTGTTGTTTTCAGTTTTACATACCAGATATCAGTGAAATCATATGGTTCTCGACTTTTTCTGTCTGACTTAATTTTGCTTAGCATTATAATCTCAAGATCCATCCATGTTGTCACAAATGGCACTATTTCATCTATTCTTATGGCAGAATAGTATTCCATTGTGTATATATACTAAAACTTATTCATCCAATCATCTATTAAAGGACATTTTGGTTGTTTCCAAGTCTTGGCGACTGTAAATAAAGTTGCAACGAACATTGGAGCACATATGTCTTTACGGATAAGTGTTATCAGATTTTTTTGGGTAGATACCCAGGAGAGGGATTGCTGGGTTATGTGGTAATTCTATTCTTAATTTTTGAGGAACCTCCACACTGCCTTCTGTTACTATGTTACTCTAACATTATCAATACCAATATTTACTATTCATAAATACCACTTTTAATGTTAAAATTTCTTCAGCTTGATCTTATGTGTATACTGATAGCAGAAGCTTATTTAAATACATTTATTAATTCTAAATCAAATTAATGTATTTATTCTCACCAGTTATCTGTCATTATCAAGCAAATGCCTCATTAATCAAATGATACCTGGAAAGTAGGCTTAATTTTATTTTATTTTTCTTCTTAAAAGAGATAACATAATTCCAGAAGAGGTGAGTGTTTTTTTTTAAATGTCTAGAGTGGAATGCTTATAATTTTAGGCAAGACAAATTAAATTGGATTCTTTCAACGATATGCAATCTAGGTGGATCAAACTTTTTGACCCTTTAGAGCCAAAAGGGACATCTAAGGGATTTTGGGTGTTGGTGGAATTTAATATCGAAAAAAATATTTACTTTATCAAAATGTTTTTCCATCTGTCTTTGCTGAATCTCTCCCTATTGTCACATTAATCCGTTTTGTTTCTTCTTGTCCTGTCATCAGCATCACTAGAGAACAGATGGAGATGAGCAGCCTCGACTCACACTTGAAGGAACAAAGTCATTACTCAGATTTTCTGTCTTCAGACAACATTTCTCCACTTTCCATAGATAAGTGATAAGATTTCTCAGAGGCTGAGTGTGATCAAATTCAGTTGAAATCTCTGGAGCTTCTGCTTCATTCCTTCTTTCATATTTTGTTCACATTCTTTGTCATTCTGAAGGGGATCATCTCTTTAGTCTAATAGTTTTTATTTGAATTACTAGTATCAATTTGCCTCGAGATAATTAATATTGTTTCACACAAGTTACATATTCTATCTAAAGGACATTAAAGAACCAATACAAAGGGAGTTTATTAAAAAAAAAAAAAAGAGCACATGGTAAAATTTTGCATATAAGTTAAAAAGGTAAAGTTTTGCCTGGGATCTATGGGGTTCTTCTATTTAAGTTTAAAAGTGTTAAATGCTATAAGTAGAACAGAAGCTTTCTGGGGAAGAAATCAAAACAAAGTTAAGAAAGTAATGATCGTATTACAGCAAAAACAAGAATTATTAAAATAAAAGGAACTTCAATTTTTAAAAGATAGTCTGCATATGATAAAGAAATAATCCATTCTAATTCCTAGTCTCAAGAAGCTAGAATTAATAACATGCAGTATCAGTCAGCAAGATGTTATTATATCCATGTAGCCTATTTTTTTTTTTTTAACAGACTACTTTCTAGAGCAGTTTTAGGTTCACAGGAAAATTGAGAGGAAGGTACAAAGATTTCCTTCATCCCCCCTGCTCCCCCACGTGCACAGCTCCTCCACCATCACCATCCCCACCAGATGGTACATTTGTTACAACTGATGAACCTACATCGACATGCCATTATCACCCTAAATAGTCCATAGGGTTCATTCTTCGTGTTGCACATTCTATGGGTTTTGGCAAACTTATAATAGCATGTACCCATCGTGACAGTATTATACAGAATAATTTCACTGCCTGAAAAATCTGCTGAGCTCCAGCTACCCATCCCACTCTTCCCCAGTCACAGTCTTTTCCTACCTCCTGATTGATGGATCTGAGTGGGGTGTGAGGGTGCAGTGTCCATCTCCTGGGCACCGCCAGGCACTGTCTAACTGTGGATGGCTGCCCTTCACCCATCCTGCCCTGCACTATCACAAACAGAGGGTGTCTGCTCCCCCTTGCACCCCGGAGTCACTGCCTGGCAGGCCTAGCTTCCTGCAGCCCCCTCTTGTCCAGACGGCAGGTCAGAAACCAAAGTCTCCTTTAGAAAGTTATAGGGAATCTCACTTTAATAGGAGCCCTAATATCCCTTATAATTATGGAATCTCCAACTTTGTCACCACCACTAAATCTCCATTAGGTATTTTCTGCTATAGAAATATTTGTTTTGGGAACTATTTTGCAGCTGTTTCCAACTGATAACATTTAAAGTGCTTTCCTATTTGCCACATTAGTCATACTTCTAGTTAGTTTAGGATTTAATGCTGCTTTTTAGAAAATGGAGTTGGAGCTGTAGTTAACTATTTTCTGCCTGATGTACTGACTGGATCTTATAAGAATATACTATTTTTCAGGAAAAACAAACAAAGAAAACAAAACAATACAAACAAATACAACATACAAGTATGTTTAGGCAAACGGTTAAGACATTTAAAATATGTAAATTCCTGAGAACGCAGGAATTACACATTATATAAAGGATGGGACATTGTACTGAATAAAGCCAGGACTCATTGTGACTACAGTGCAAGTTATGGGGTGAAGAATTAGGCGAATGCTAGCCCCCAAAGGCCAAATTACTCTCTAAAGCAATTGTGTCACTCACAGGAGCTGCATATAAGGCCAGTTTCTTGTCTGTTCATTGTTCAGAACTCCGCCCCTATGGATCTGTATCAGTAACAGGTGTTTCTCAAAATACGAAAGTTCTATATTTTCAAGATAATCATCCCTTGGTATCTTATCCCACTCCTAATGGTTATTGTACTATTTACTTTGAAATGTATCAATATTGCTTGGGTTTGCTTGGTTTTGCTATTTATTCTTGAATATGAACCTATTATATACATACATTTATAAATTTTTTTTAAAAAATTTACATGTAACATTTGAGCATCCCTGGCTTTGCCTATTCAGAGTACATGTTTCTTCTTCTAATAATAGCATCTATATATTTCTTTGGGAAATTATCCAGCCAGATTTGCATGAAGCCTGTTTATATCATTTTTTAAAGTAGTATTTTATGGAATTATACCATGCATAAAGAAAGTGCACAAATAATGAGTATACGACTTGATACATTTTCATGAATTGAAAACAAATGTGTACCCAGCAACCAAATCAGGAAAAAGAACATTGCCAGCACTTCAGCTGTCCCTTTTGTCACAGGTACTACCTTTCTCCCAGTGGTAAACATGATTCTGACTTCTGACACATGGAGCAGTTTTCCTATTTTTTGAACCTATATGAATAGAATCAGTAACACTATGCACTTTTTTGTATATAGCTTCTTTCACGCAATATGTTGTGAGATTCACCCATCGTATCGCTCATAGCAGTTTTCTTTATTCTCCTTGTTCTGTTGTATTGCAATTTATGAATGTTTCATGGTAAGCAGAATAAGTACCTTCCAAACATGTTTATGTAATCCCCAGAAGCTGTGAAAAGTTATGTTTCAGGACAAAGAGGGATTAATGTTGCACATAGAGTTGAAGTTGCTAATCAACTAGCCTTATAATAGGGAGAGGATCTTGCATTCTGCCAATGTCATCACAAGGGAAGAGGGGGCAGAAGAGTCAGTGGCAGAGGAATAGGATGTGAGAAAGACTTGAGCAGCAAAACAATAACCTACAACTTTATAGGGAATTACATTCTGGAAAATGGGATCATTAGTAATGGTGCCTAGGTGACAACAATCAATCCAGCACATATGTCAACTAGGTCAAAGTTATTAATCGTGTTATCAGATATTTTATATCATTAATTTTCGTCAGCTTGCTTTCACAGTCATTTTGAGAGGTGTGTTAATATCTGTTGTAGTTTGGAGTATTTTTTCTTTTGGTTATATCAATTTTTGTCTTACATGTATTGACATTATGTTATTAAGTACATAAAATTCAGAATTGTCTACCTTCTCAGTATCTTGTTGATCGAATTTTATTATGAAATATTCTTTATCTCTAGTAATGTTTCTTTCATTAAATTCTCTTGTGTCTATTGTTATTTTTATTGGGACACCAGCTATCTTTGGTTATTGTTTACGTGGCATATCTTTTATCCACCTTTTTAATTTTAATCTCTCTGTGTTCTTATATGCAAGTTGTGTTTTCCATAAACACAATTAAGGAAATGCATTCTGATGACCTTTGTTAATTGGACTATTTGTCCCATTTATATAAAATGGTATTACTGGTGTAACTGTGGTTATTTCTACCTCTTATTTGCTTTTAATTCATCTCATTTGTTTCATTTTCCTTTCTCCATTGCTTCTTATTTCATTAATTAATTTATTATATTATTCTGTTTCCCTTCTATTAATTTATTGATTTCAAATCATTTACTATTCATTAAATCATACCCTCGAGATTACAATATGCATGCTTAATTTACTATAGTTGAATATAAATTGGTATTTTTAATACTTTTCAGACAATGTCAGAACCTTAGAACTCTAACCACAATGTCCCCTCCCACATTTTCTGTTATAATTGCCATTTTTATTTTTACTGCTAAAGCTTTAATTATGTAGATGCTACTTGAAAAATTATCATGTAGTCATTGTCTTAATTTTACTTATTTATTTGTTTGTTTATTTATTTATTTATTTGGTGTACAAATCTATGGGTTTTAACACCAGCATAGATTCATGTAACTACCACTACACTCAGGATACAGAACCATTCTATAACACAAAATTTTCCTCAAGCTATTCTTTGATCGCACTTTTTTGCAACCTAACCTTAGTCAATTATGATATGTTGTTCATCACCTTAGTTAAAAGAACCCACAAGACATTATTGTCATTGCTTACAGTCAATATTTATTTATATTTTGCCACATATTGATCCTTTACATTATACTTCATTTTTTTCTTATGTTATCATTTTTTGCTGTCTAAGATATTTACCTTCTGCATAAAGAACTGCTTTTAAAATTTTTCAATGCATGTAGAGGTGTTTTGTTTGTTTGTTTCTTTTAATTTGGTAAAAAATGTTTTTTAACTTTTTTCTTTTGTTTTGTATTGCTTTCCCTTTTAAAGGATATTTTTGCTGGGTATAGAATTAGAAGACAACAGTGATATGCTTTTTGAACTTTAAAAATACCATTCTATTATCTTCTGGTTTTCATTCTTTTGGTTGAGTAAATGTTGTTCCTTTGAAAGCAATGTGTCCTTTTTACTCTAGTTGTTTTCAAGATTTCTCTTAGTATTTTGTTTTCATAAGGTTTACTAAAATGAACATAGAGATAGCTTTTTTTTCTATATTTTTCTTATTTTATGTACTCTGTGCTTCAGCTTAAATAATTTTTCTAAATCTATCTTCAGTACACTAATTTTCTCCTGATTCTCATCTGCTTTCAATTAATGAATTTAGTTTTTACTTTCAATATATTGCATTTTTATTTAACAAAATAATTTTAAACCAGTTAATTGGCACTCTAATTCTCTAGATAAGTTACCCATCTTAGCAATTATTGTACTTGGATCATCTGTGGGTTTGTTTCCTTTAACTGGTCTTTCTTTTGTTCTTGGTTCTTGGTTCTTGGTATTATATTTGATGAATTATAAGTTGGGATGATTTTTACCTTCCTCTGAAGAGAGTTTATTTTATCTTGGGATAGCATGTAAGTTCAGTATATCACTTTAATATCATTAGGGACTAACTGCTCCCAGAACCAGATCACAGTTTCAGAAGACTCTGGTTCATCTCTTCTTTCATAGTATAGTTCTCCAACAGTCCCAAATGAGAGACTGAAGTGATTATTAGGCTCACATCCAGGAATTAACAGAAAGTTCTGAATTCATTTTATTTGTGTTTTTTATACCATGAAACTATAAAAATGTCTAATCTGATTTCCAATGTCTTTCTCTTTATGTTTTCAGTCTCTTACTCTTTACCTTTTAGAAATATGACAAGTCCCTAATGCAAAAGTCTGCCACATACAGAATTCATTTCTTTGCACCTACCTTCTTATCAGGATTTTAATGTCTCTAGTCCTCGCTGTCCTGACAACCATAAACTCCAAATTTGTCTTTCCTGCATCCTTAAGATGGTCAGAAATGCTGCTGATATTCTGCTTCTTTACAGTATTTAGGTAGTCTTTAACTTTGGTCATATAGCCACCTGCATCTCCACTAAGAATCAGTAAAAGTCCTCAGAGGCAACATGTTTCTAAGAATGTAGGCTTACGTTCC
The DNA here is from genome assembly GCF_057876585.1 of Rhinolophus sinicus. Lineage (NCBI taxonomy): Eukaryota > Metazoa > Chordata > Mammalia > Chiroptera > Rhinolophidae > Rhinolophus > Rhinolophus sinicus. Next base: position 110,010,509 of record NC_142501.1, on the reverse strand, counting down.
CCTGTTCTCTTTCTAATACACTGATCAAAATTCCTATTTCTGGGACTTGATGAGTCTCACTTGTTTTTTTTGCCCAAGTGAAGTCAGAGCCCCTTATTCTAAGTTCCAAGAAGAGGCAGCAGTACTTGAGCGTTTGACTATTGTGGCTCCTCAGGTCCGACTGCCTCAGCAGATTTCTATGATGCTCTCAAAACATTTTTGTATGTTGCTTGGGGTTTTATAATTTTATAGCTTACTGGGAATGCTAGTCTTTTATAAGACATTACGCCAATGCCAAAAGTTGAAGTCCAGTTTGCACTGTTGTTGAAACTATGAATATGGGGCCCTGACATTCCTGGCCTACAAGGGGCAAAGAAATCAAATAACACACATCAAGTCCAAGAAATGTAAGTTTGATCAGGATATTGGAAAGTTTCAAGGCAGTTAAAACCTGTCAACTGCCTGAAAAGATGACTCATTAATTACTGCTACTCAAAATAGCCAACCCACTCCTATGAATGCTAAGGTTTTTTGGTTGTGGTTTAATTCCTTTATTAATCATGAAAGCTTGTTAGTATATTCCCCACTTGTAAGTATATACACTCATGTTACCCTGAGTCAATTTCTACTTTTGATACCCAATGGACCTAATCTATTCCCTTGTACATATACACTTATATGAATATATCATATGTCTCTACAAGATTATGAGGCAATAAAGGCAGAAAGTATTTTTTGTTTGCTTGTGTATAACACATCTCTAAAGCTTGAATATTGATTTTACTAAATATGTGTTGAATTGAATTTTATATTTTACTCAGATTCCCAAATTAACGTAGCTAATATTAATAAAATATTATATCATCCAAAATAAATCAAAACTGCAATTCAAATAATCCTATAATGTAAACTATGAAAACAAAAGAACAAATCAAACACATTGGCTGAATGTGCTCATGTATGACCGTGATTATGATTTATTCTAAAAACACCTCTTACCAGTAGTCAAATCTAATCAAAGCATGACGAACATACTAAGTAGTCAATATGTGTCCAAATTATATTTTTACAAACATGTATGAATAAAACAGGAAAATAGAATGACCACTTTTACTTTAAGGATTAGTAGGAACTTGGAATTTAAAAATTGTTTCTAATGCTGTGTATATTTCATGCACATAAAACTAGAATAGACTGCTGAAATAAAAGTAGAGATTTCTATAAACATAATAGGCTGTATTAAGCCAGCCATTATGTTGGATACGATTTCCATTTAATGTCAGAAATTGGCTTTTGAAGATGGCACTCTAAAAATCAAAGCTTTCAATTTTAGCAGCTTCTAAATTGATTAAAGTAGAAAAGAAGTAAGTGTTAAAGAAACATTTTGAGAATATAGTCATTCAAATCTCATTTTTTGAGGTGTGGTGGGCAGGTGGTGCTTTGTTTTTATTACATAAGGAAAGGAAAAAGAAGGATTGAGACCAGCAATAAAAAGATAACTATGTCAGGGAGGGAAAAATATTCACATCAGAGCTCTCTAGCCCTTCACTATTAGAATATAAATGCTACTCTTGAAATAAACTAGAAAATGAAGGAATATATCTTTCTCTTTAAAGTGCCAGATCAGAAGAGGTGAGTTTTTCTCTGAAAAGCAGGAGAGCTGCCTTCTGAGGTTTCTGTGATCAAAAAATGGGGAAAGCACTGATGTGGAAAGACTGATATTTGAATCTCGCAAAACTGGTTTTCAGCACCAGTAGTGTTAATGGAAAGGAAATCAGAAGCTCCAATACTGTCTAACCCTTTCACACAATGATTTTTTGCACGACAGCTGGGAAAATCTAATTCTAAACTTACACAGGAACTAAGTTCAGTAATATTGCTAGGACATGAATATACTTTATTCATGTAATTTTTTTGTTTGTTTTATTAAAGCAATAAGGGAGCATTGTTATTTGTAGCAAATTGGGTGTGGTGGGAAAAGTAATACTTTGTGCCCCAGACTAGTTCAGCTTATTTATAGGGAGTTTTTCTTAAGGTGCCATTATCATTATCTCTTAAAGAGAACCTCTCAATGTTCTAATAAACTGCATTATTCCAACTGAGTCACTGAAGTGAAGAATCTAGGAACACAGATCTTGGGCAAAAAATTAGGAAAACCCAGACCCTGATGGAGGTTTCACACAGCTATGGTACTTTTTCATAAATGATTTCACCTGAACTGTGGTCGCCTCAGTTACTAACAGAGTTTCATGGAAACTGCTTTCAAGTTTCTGCATAATACTTTTCATTTAATAAATCCTTAGTGACTAGTGCTTAGCATAAATTTCATGCTCAATAAATATTTATTAAATTAAGTAACCATTCTAGTCCACATTTGTCTGAATACCAATCCACTGGCATAAATTAGGACCATATCCACAATTTTACAAATCAATTAGGAACATCATTTACTGGGTATGTGACCTCTAAATTAAAAATTTACTTAACCTCTCTTAATATCAGCTTTATGTTCTATAAAACTTTACATGATGGTCCAGCAAATTATAACATCACATCTATAAAAAGCCTTTCACAGAGTCTAACACATCATATGGGCTATTGTTATTATTTTTTATTATTATTAATATTTGCAAATGACAAATCACCTTTCATCTCTTAGATTTGTGAAACTTTTTTTTTTCTTCATTCGCTAGCTTAATAAACGATCATTCATAGATAGCCAATTTTCAAAGTTCAAAACATCATGGGTCAATTACAAATAGCACTTTGCTTCTTCGGTCTTTGTTTTTTTTCAGGATACCCATACAACTCCATTACTCCATTAGTCAGTTTTGTAAAAAGGTTTCCCATAATTTCTTTTAAGGATGCTATTCTTTCTCCTGTCATCTATCTATCATAAAATTCTGATGGGAGGGACCTGAATTTTAAACAGCTTTCATATTTACCAGGGCTTCTATTCTCTTCCTTTAAATGGGGTGCTCAAGTGCTTAAGGCAATAGCGGTGATGGTTTCAATACTTCCAGAAATTGACAAGACATGATATTTTCAGGAGGGGCCATGCAAGAGTACATATATTTATTTTTATTTATACCATTTTGCTGCAGCCACTAAATATAAAAAAACAGGCAATTGAGTCTCACTGAACACTGATAAACAATAAGGCATTTACTTTTTAGTATAAGCATCAAGACAGGGCTGCACTCAGATCTGGATGTTAATGTGTTTGTTCAGTGGAAAGTACTAGGGCTGGAAGATGACCCTGTTTCAATGAGAAGAGCACCACACATAGTGAGCCCGTAAGCGAAACAACAGTTGGTTTCATCTATGAATCAGATGAACAGGTAGTTGTTCCAAACCACATTTTACAGATGACTTTAAAGACTTGCTGGTCACAAGTGAGGGAAGCAATACTCATGCATGGAAAAGAAGCAAGGATGGGATAAAGTGACAGTATTGTCTTCAAATGATAGCTGCCACTGGCCTCTTCAACCTCTGCCATTACGATCACGTAAGTGAAGTTATATTTACAGAAGATCAGCATTAAAATGGGAACATCATGAAGTCTTTTGTCTCTCTTACTCCCCATGTTTAACCATCTGCCATAGCCTATTATCCGTTTAATAAAGCTTTCATCCCTGTAACAGTGGTAGTGTATCATGTCTAGCCTCCTATCTTGCTTTTGTTTCCGCTTTTACTCCATTCCAACCCATTCTTCTAACTATCCAGTCATATTTCTAAATTAAAAATCCTTTTTTTTTTCTTTTTAAATTTTCACCTACTTCTTAAAAGTCTTCCACCTTCTCCTATTTCTTTAGAGAAGATACTCAAAGTATCTTACCATAGCCTCTCACAATTTCCCAGTATGGCCATGTAAAAAGTTCTCCCCTTTCAGAGAACAAATGAAATCAAGAGATTGTAACTCTTACTTTGAAAGCAGGGTAAGTCAACAAGTTTGCATCTCTGTACCAAGGAGAAGGAACTGTCAGTGTCTGAAAGCCAGAACATCTTCTACTAAGACTTTCTTAACTGCTAATGTGTCTGCAGTGACATTGCAGAATGCATATTCAGATTCAACATTCCAAGGACAAAGCCAAAGTCAAGTAGCACAATTTAGGCAACTATCACCTGAAACCAAATTTTGGTGGATCACTAGCTCTGTCTTATTTTCCATCATATCTTCAATGCTTAGAACACTGTAACTACAATGGCCAATACATAAGTAAATTAATAATTGTGAGGAAATTAATCGCTGTCTTTTCTCAAGAGCAAATCAGTCACAAATGTCATGATCTTAAATTTTTCAAGTTTATTGATTTAAATTTTCAGAATCTTATCTATGAATTAATATTGTGTTCAAAGATAAATATGTAAGATATTATCTAAAGGATTAGTGATAAACATGAAATGATATATTACTAAATATGTAACAGTAGGAAAATAAATTCACACAGCATTTTACGTATACTAAAATATTGCCTATCTTTCAAAATCATGATTTCAAGAGTAATTAAATTATTCAATTAAATAATTAAATAAGTGTACAGAATTTGTCCTTAAAATAAAGATCGTGGGTACAAATCTGTAGAGAAGATAAGATCAACTTGAAGGGAAATGTTAATCGTGTTTTCCTGAATGGTGTGATTATAGGTAATTTAATGAGAAATAAGTGTTAAATTTGTGTTGGCTAGTATTATTTTTTTATTATTTTTTACTTTTCTTAATTAATTTCTTTTAATTTCTAAATGTTCTAAATTAAGCATGCTTTACTTTGATAATGAGAGAGATATTCGATAACCTAAAGGAAGTATTTAATATTGTTCCTTTCTTTTCAACTTACTTCTGTGAAAAATAACAACAAAAAAGAGTAACTCGAGTTCTTAAGGTTTTAAATGCTTATGACTAGAAATGAAGTTATAAACTATATTTATCCCACACAGAAGAAAAGCTTAGCCATAGGAAAAATAAATTGACAAGGTTTAAGAATTTTTCCATTTCACATAAAATCTAATGAGCCTATTCAGCATTGTCAAAGAAATCAATCAGTCTTTACTGTAATAAACCCTGGAGTAGGTGTCATACACTTGTCTGTACTAACAAAATAGCTTAATGATAAGGGGAAACTTGTACGATGACACCTGTAAATTAGAGCATCTGCCCTTCTGACTTGTGATGTGGGCTCTTATTTGACATCACTATTTATAATTTCTGTCCATCGTGCTTTAATATGTCTCAGCAATGTCAAGGGCCACTCATTGTCTCATTGTGCCTCAATTTCAGCTGCTCAAGAGCGACTGTCTATATCTTTCAGATGCTAATGAGAGCCCTACGCCAAGAATTTTAAATATATCACATAGTGTATCATTTAAGATAGAATATTCCAAATACAACCTCCCAATATGGTGACAAATTAACCACTGTTTTAAAAATGATACAGTAACAAACAAATATACAGAAGCTTCATTTTATTTATAAAAATATTATTTGTACATTGGACATGAAATGGGACTTTGTATATTTGGAAAAACCCACTGCAAAATCCTAAGGATCTGATGGAAACATTCTTTAACTGTCATGATGAAAGAAAAATAGCTTTCATCTATTTAGAGTCCTGTGAGACATTCATTATTTGTATTTTTCCTTTGATAATGCAATTATGAGGTTTGACCTTCCACATAGAGATGAGAAAATCTAATCACATCCCTTCATACATTTACTAGTCAGAATATTGCCTGAAGATGGAGACTATGTAAGCAATTTAAAAATTATGGAATTTGAGTTTTTTATTTTTATTTTTATTACAATCCTGGAATGTTGAGGCTGTAGCTGACTACTCAATACTCAAAGTGCTGCTTTTGGGGCAAATAGATCATCATGTTTCATGTCCATATTTGTTAGTCAGGATCAACTGAATAAAGAATTCCAAAATCTCTAGACCTTAAAACAATGGTAGTTAATCACATATAGGCAAGACTTGCTGTGGCCTGAGGCCACTCGCCAGGAGAGATGACCTCCATTTAGTGGATGGATACTACGTCTCCATGCCACCACTGACATTGATGGTAGCCATGGCAAGAGCAGAGGAGAGGTGGAGATCTGTGTACCAGCAAAGAAATGCTTCTGCCCCAAGGTGACACACATCATTTCCACTCCCATTTTTTTAACAAACCTAGTCCCATTGCTATGCCTAATGTCAAGGTCAGGATGTGGAAGGACATATGGAAGTACAAACCTATAGTACACTAGAAAGAAGAAGTAAAGCAGAGGTCAATGGCTATAATATCCACCATGCTATGCAACTGTGATTTGCCAAAACCCAGAAGTATTTATTCATCATTAACAAATAAAAACAGGTTGCCTTGATTCAATGTTTGCATTCCATAGAGGTAAGGTATCGAGCCTCCTTATGTGTGTTGTTATGTGTTATCATATATAACTGTGAAGGAGACAAACAGAAATGATTTACAAGCATGTGCTATATCATCCTCCAAATTTTGAACATCACCTAGACTTTCTGCTTCATGATAAACACATACCTAGAAAGACTTTGAAAAAGTAACTATTCCCTTCAGTTGCCTAGTACAAGTGAAAGAACATTGATTTTGGAGAGAAGCAGCCGTGAGTTTTAATTCTAGCTTATCGGAGAGCTCCTAGGTAGCTTTCCTACAGAATATATTGAGAAAGTCCCCATTTTACTGATGGGGAAACTGTGTCAAAAGGAGGACACGACATATTTGAGAGATACAATGGTAGAAATTATCCCCCATATGGGATTGTTTATGCCTTAATTGAGGCTCATCATTTTAAAAAAAATTAATTCAAAGTAAGATTTCATTGTGTGATATGAAATAATCCATGAAAACAATGTATACTAATATTTAGTATAAAACACACTAGAAAAGTAGGACACATAATTCAATATTTTTTTCAGAAAATAAAATAATTTCTGGATATCAAAATGCATTCAAATAAAGCATATCTCTCAGAAAACACTAAGTTATAATTATATACTGGTAGCAATTTCTATGATGAAAGTATTAAGACAAATTTTATCGCAGCATGTAAATTACAAGTTGAAATTATGAGGTATAAAATCGAATATGAGTTCCCATCCCCTAATGAATCATTCAAGTCTTTACTTTCACAAAGCATTACCCACCTTTGTAATTCCAAACAAAACAATTTTCCACTGTGAACTTTTCTTCAAAAGCAGTTAAATATTTTGTTTTGTGAAGTGATGACATTGGGTCAAAAGCTGCTCTCCCACCCAAAGAGCTATAGATTGGGGCGGGGACATGTTTCACAGTGTATTAATGGTTTTAGACTTGGGGTGTTTCTGAGCTTAACCTGTCTTTTATTTTCCATAATGGTGATAAGATTGTTTTGTCTATTAAGTGTTTTAACGTTGGGTCATGCCATACCTTGTGAACTGACAAATTTGTTCTCATCCCATATTCCCTAAGGCTAAAATTGTTTTGGTCAATGACTACCACTAGATTTAAAAGATTGCCTCAGTACCATAGGCAAATGGTTTACAGTACAAATGAAAACTTTTCCTTTCATGTTAGAATGAGAGAGAGAGAGAGAGAAGAAAAAAGAGAAAACTTATAAATACTCTAGAAATCATTGGCCTTTGCATCTACTTAAGCTGGAATAAAGAGGCATAAGGGAAAGGGAGCTCATATTTGTTGAGCTCTTAATTTTTATTCAGTTCCAAATAGTGCTTGGTGTTTTGTAAACATTTCCTAGCACAATTCTTACAATCACTCAAACATACAACTGTATTCATAGGTAGAATTAAAATTCAGGGATTGTTCTCTTCAAAACCCATGTTCTTTCCAATGCATTCAGCAGTAGAAGGGACTAGCACACTAGTCATACCACAATTAATACCAGCACAGCTGCCATCATTTCAGAGATGGCTATATAAACTTCAGAATTAAGACTATTGAGTTCTTACTATATTTCAGGCAATAACCTTTAATAGGCATTATTTCTGTTAATCCTCATAAGACTATGAGGTAGGTAGCATCATAATTTTACCCATTTTGCAGATGAAAAGAATCATAATTTAAACAGTTTGAGTTACTTGCTCAAAGTTACAAAATAAGTAACTAAATTCATGATAGATCAGGAATCAAAACCAAAGTCCATTTGATGCCAAATTTAAAATTCTAAACCATGGCTTAGCAAAACTGTGAATTATAACTGACAAGTAGTTTTCTTTCCTCATTTTAATAGTCACATGTGACCAATAATTTTATATATATAAATATATATATATAATTCTCCAAGTGAACTGAGGCAGCTATTGTAGCAGCTTTTATGAGTAGAAAAACGTTGCGACTCTACATGTTGACTATCTGAGCGAGAAGCCAACATTCCCAATCAATGCAAATGATTATTATTTAAGGGAAAAAGGAGCATCAGACTTATTTGCAGGCTGTTTCAGTGTCTTTTATGGCTCATTAGCTTTTCTCATCCCTTTCATTTCTGTTTGACTTCTCTGTGAACATTTGTTCACAATTAATCAAGCTGTCCAGCGGTGAGATCTGCGAGTGTGCCTGGGTTGACACAGATCTATCAGCTCTACTGTGAAAAACAACCCAACGCTCCCATTCTGCTGCTGACAAGTGGGTGAGGAGTCTCTCGGCTATGCAGAAAGGCTGGCACTTTGCATTTCGGTACTCTGCACAGGGGCTCTCTCTTCTGGAGCATGACACCTCAGCAGAGACATGGAACTCATTACCTGTCCTCAGCCAGAGGACAGGTGGCCTGATTCCATCCTCTCAGCTCGTCAGTCTGCTGCACTTTTCATATCTGGGTTCTTGCTATGCTAATGCCAACTGGTGGTTGTTGTCTGCAACCCAGCCACGGCCCCAGGCCCTACTGGGACAATCTACGCTGGGTGGTGTCACACTGCAGAATCTGCCTCTTGTGCCTGAAGAATCTGTTTCCATCACTATAGGTCCTTCTGCCCACATGCACCGCAGGCCAGGGGTGCCAGGGAACTCAGATCCTGGGAGTAATAACCCTCAGTCAGTGACTGGTGGGGACTGCTATATCAAATTTCCACTCACACACCTCTGAGCTGGTGTAATCCCAGCGGTGTGTTTTACACTGTAGGATTAAACTGCCATCGTCTGCTGCGGAAGCAAGTTAGCTTACCAACACACCCTTTATGGGCTGCCTTCCTGTTTCTGTTACCCGTCCCCAGTCCTGCACTGGTATTCCTTAGATATTTCAAACAAAGTAGCTATACTTGAATTTCTCTTTCGGGGTCTGCAGTGGGGGAATGCAAGATTTCGCCATTAGGAGGAGAGAGTCCAATCCAAAAGCATGGAAGGAGTCACATTTGGTGAACAAGAGCATGTTTGGTGAATTCAATGGAAAAGGCATTGCAAGCAGAGGAGACCGCATAAACAAAGGCATAGCGTTTTTCAGAGCAGGCTGCAGGAAGCACCATTTCCCTCACTCTCACATTCAATGCCAATTCATCCCTCACACAGCGGAGGAATTCAGTTTTTTAAGGAAGAACTGGTCAAGGGGAAGAAAGTATGACAGAAGATGCTTGAAAGATACCAGTGAGATCCAGAAACTTATTAAAATATTTCTCTACTATTCATCAGAGATTTAACTCAAGATCTTCCTTGATTCCCAAAATTCACACGTTTTACTACAGCAAACGCTGCTCTTAGCTGCTAAATGGAAACGATAATGCTTATCTTGCAGAGTCCTTATGAAAACTCAATGACACTATTACAACTTTGTGGAGATGAAAATGCTGGTAGATCAGTTTCTCTACCAGAGGCTACTTACCTTTGATTAAAATAAGTGCATTGTAAAACTTGCAATTTACTATACAGGCCACGGACCATTGGGGTTGGTCCTGAAAACTGTAAATACAGACTTGTATATCCTAACATTCAAAATCCTCTGGTTCTTATTGTGGGCAATCCTGTGCTTGTTCATTCATCTCTCATTCTTAGTTCCTCCAAATGGAATACTGTAGAAAAAATATCCATCAAGTCTCTGCTAACAGTACAGAGGTTTGGATATCTGCTAAACTCTGGCAACACTCCAGTGTCCCTAGAGCGCCCAATAAACTAAGTCGAAATGTCTTCGCGTGGCTTTCACGTTCATCCATCACATTCCTGCAATCTACTGGTGCACCTTCATCGCCATGATTTTCCAGAAGATAACCGAGACTAAGCAATGAGACTGTCTTGCTATTTTCTAAGGACATGGTGTGCTTTGCTCTCCAGCATTTGCTCTCATCATTGCCTTCACTTACTGTTTCCACTTCCTCCCACTCTCCTCTCCCTCTGCAAAGCATAGCTCAGTCACCCCCATATCTGCCATGCCTTTTTCTCTAGCCACTCAAGTCCGGGGGAATTGCTCCCTCCGTTTATTTTTCCTAGGTCTCTTGCCACTTTTTATTCTGGATTATAAGATCCCAGTCCCCTCCAGCCATCCTGTTCTACTTAAGAGGGTGGTGGGGGGGAGTAGTGAGAAGTACTCACAAGTTCACATCCAGGGCACTGGTTAATAGAAAGACTTAGGCTTACATTTAGGTTTATATTGTGTCTCTCCTACGAGAATGTTAATCCCTGAGGGACGATAGTATCTTACATTTTGCTATATTCCCCAGAGCGTCATAGCATAGCACTATATACATAGCTAGTGTTCTCTACATTAGTGGAAAAATCCAATACTACTTTCATCTGCTTACCTGAAATACCAACAGGGTACTGGTAATTTTGGGGGCCTTTTAGTTCAGTCATCATAAGAGCCTCTCAGAAATATTAGTTAGTCTTCTGGTTTCTAAGAGAAAGAAAGAAATCTCAGGCTCTTCACTAGTTAATAAGAGTACATACATTTTATGCTTTATTACATTCAATAAAATCATCATGCAATTAATAAAGCGCAGAGCTTTTCATAGAAAATGCACTCAATACATGTAAGAAGGTCTAGTTATAATTATCCTCATTTCTTCTTTCCAACTGATTATTGAATAATATTTGGTATTTACATTAAAGTTTTACCTTATTTACTTTATTATTTTTATTTTTAAAAAATGTATTGGGGTGATAATCGTTAGTAAAGTTACATAGATTTCAGATGTACAATTCTGTATTACATCATCTATAAATCCCATTGTGTGTTCACCATCCAGAGTCAGTTCTCTTTCCATCACCATATATTTGATCCCCCTTACCCTCATCTCCCACCGCCCACCCCCCTTACCCTCTGGTAACCACTAAACTATTGTCTGTGTCTATGAGTTTTGTTTCTTTTGTTCTTTTTTTTTTCAGTTTTATATACCACATATCAGTGAAATCACATGGTTTTTGACTTTTTCTGACTTATTTCACTCAGCACAAGCATCTCAAGATCCATCCATGTTGTCGCAAATAGTACTATTTCATCTTCTCTTATGGCAGAATAGTATTCCATTGTGTATATATACCACGCCTTCTTTATCCAATCATCTATTGAAGGACACTTTAGTTGTTTCCATGTCTTGGTCACTGTAAATAAAGCTGCAAAGAACATTGGAGCACATATCTTGATGGATAAATGTTTTCAGATTTTTGGGGTCAATACCCAGGAGAGGTATTGCTGGGTCACATGGTAATTCTATTCTGAATTTTTTGAGGAACCTCCATACTGCCTTCCATAGCGGCTGGACCAATCTGCATTCCCACCAACAGTGCATGAGGGTTCTTTTCTCTCCACAACTTCTCCAACACTTGTTATTAGTTTGCTGATGATAGCCATTCTAACTGGTGTGAAGTGATATCTCATTGTGGATTTTATTTGCATTTCTCTGATGATTAGTGATACTGAACATTTTTTCATATGTCTATTGGCCATTTGTATGTCTTCTTTGGAGAAATGTCTATTCAGGTCCTCTGCCCGTTTTTTAATTGGATTGTTTGTTGTTGTTGTTGAGTTGTATGAGTTCCTTATATATTTTGAATATTAGCCTCTTATCGGAGGCATTGTTTGCATAATTGTCTCACATTAGGTTGGTTGCCTCTTTGTTGATGGTTTCTTTTGCTGTACAGAAGCTTTTTAGTTTGATATAGTCCCATTGATTTATTTCAGTTTTTACTTCCCTTACCTTTGAGGTCAAATTCATAAAATGTTCTTTGAACCCAAGGTCCATAAGTTTAGTACCTATGGTTTCTTCTGTGCAGTTTATTGTTTCAGTCTTATGTTTAGGTCTTTGATCCATTTTGAGTTAATTTTTGTACATGGTGACAGACAGTAGTCTAGTTTCATTCTTTTGCATGTGGCTTTCCAATTCTCCCAGCACCATTTATTGAAGAGTCTGTCTTTTCTCCATGGTATGTTTTTGGCTTCTTTGTCAAAAATTATCTATCCATATTTATGTGGGTTTATTTCTGGGTTCTCAATTCTATTCCATTGGTCTGTATGTATGGTTTTCTGCCAATACCATCCTGTTTTGATTATTGTAGCCCTGTAGTACAAGCTAAAATCAGGCAGTGTCATACTTCTAGTATTGTTCTTTTTTCTTAGGATTACTTTGGCTATTCAGGATCTTTTGTGAGTCCATACAAATCTGATGATTTTTTGTTCTATTTCTTTAAAAAATGCTATTGGTATTTTGATTGGGATTTAATGACTCCTGGAATTCTATCATAATAAGTGCATTCTAGAAAATGATTGTCATAGGTTGCTGCAATTACTTTTGCACCAACCTAATAGAATCCTCATGACAGGACACCAGAAATGAAGGGTTAGGCTTTTCAGAGTATTTAAAGATCCAGATTCAAAAAGCCTTTTCTAACTTCTGTTTCCTAGTCTAGCATGTAAGCAACTTGGATGCTGCCACACTATCCTAACAAGTAAAGGAATCTGAACGAACTGAAAAAAAACAACTCTTCTTATATCTGTCAGAGAAATAAGGTCCAAGGGCAAATGGCTGCCATAAAATTGGACACAGAGAGGCAGATATAGAGAATCGCAGATCACTGGAGTAGAAACCCATGAGGGGAAAGAAAAAGGTTCTGTGGGAGCTAGTGCCGGCACTGAAACCGGAACTGTGACTGATGGAGTGCTAGAGGCTCAGCGTGAACAAGTCTGAGATTTAAAAATTCCAGGGGGACGCAGTCATCAGGAAGCCCCACACTTCTGTGAATTTTATATCTAGGAGCTCCACTTGGTCCTCACAGTGAACATTAGACAAAAGGTCCCTCATGCTTCTGGCAGGGTAAGGGGAAAGGGAAGCATTTTACAGATTCCAGATTTTCTGTTCTTCTTAACAAGGCCTTCCTTCAAGAGAAACTATTAAACCAGAGTCTAACCTGCTGAGGTTTTGTCAGAGCCTAACTGACATGGGGGAATGAAATACCCAATTCCAGCTCCCTCAGGCCATCCTGCCCCACTTAAGGGAGAGAGGTGAGTGAGAAGCACTCGTGAAGTTCACAGTCCAGGTCACAGGTTAATCAAAAGACAGACCTAAACATTAGACTACAGAATGCTTCTCCACTACCCAACTTTACCACTACGTTATAAAGGCCTATTTACGGCAGTTCTTTCAGGTTCTTTTATTCACTCCATCATGCCTACCTTTGAATTTTCTTTTTTCTTTTTACAAGGCCTGGTAAAATACAAAAAGCACCATTTGAAGAGACTAAACAAACATCACAACCAGAGTCACATATGTTAGGAATGTTGGAATTGATAGATTCAAAGTTTAAAACAACTATGATTAATATGCTAAGCGCTTTAATGGGAAAAGTAGACAATATTCAAGACAGATGAATAATGTTAGCAGATGGAAATTCTAAAAAAGAACCAAAAAGAAATGCTAGCGATAAAAAACACTGTAATAGAAATAAAGAATACCTTTGATGAACTCAGGAGTCAACCAGACAGAGCTGAGGAAAGAATATTTGAGTGAGATGATATACGTCAGAAATGTCTAAACCTCTAAAGCAAAAAGCAAAAAAAAAAAACAAAAAAAAAACCCACACAAAAAATACAAGACTGGAAAAAAATCAAAAACAACAAAACTAAATGTCACCCAAGAACCGTGAGACAACTATAAAATGTGTAATATACATTGAGTAGTAATATCAGAAGAAGAAATACAGGGATGGAACAATATTTGAAGCAATAATGTCTGAGAATTCTCCTAAATTAATGTCAGATATCAAGCCACAAATCCAAAACCTAATCTTAGAGGCATACCATATTTGAACTTCACAAAATCAAAGATTAAAAAAATATATAAAATCTTGAAAGAATTGAATGTAAGATCTGGTGCCATACAACTTCTAGAAGAAAACAGGCAGTAAGCTCTTTGACATCAGTCTTGGCAATAATTTTTTTGGATTTGACTTCATTTTAGACTTAACATCTAATCCAAGTTCACTTTCAAATAGCATTATATCACCTCACAGTTAGTTCAAGTACTTATGATTACAAAATAGCCCTCATTCCTTCCTGTCATTCCTTGTATCATTGCTGTCGTTAATTTCATTTATACGTAAGCACAACACACACACACACACACACACACACACACACACACACACACAAGCCTACACCAAAAGCAAAGGAACAAAAGCAAAATTCAACAAGTGGTGCTACATCAAACTAAAATGCTAATGTATAGCAAAGAAAACGATCAACAAAATTAAAAATAAAACCATACTGAATGGAAGAAAATATTTGCAAGTCATAAATCTTATAAAGAGTTAACATCTGAAATATACAAAGAACTCATACAACTCAATAGCAAAAAACAAACAAACAAACAAAAAAAACCAGGCAGAGGATCTGGATTGACATTTTTTTTTTCAAAGAAGACATACAGACGGCCAACAGGTACATGAAAAAAAATATCAAAATCATTAATCATCAGAAAAATGCAAATCAAAACTAAATGTGTGATATCACCTCACACATTTCAGAATGGTTATTATAAAAAAGACAACAGATTACAAATGCTGGTGAGGATGTGAACAAAGGGGAATCCTGTTCATTGTTGGTGGGAACGTACATTTGTGCAGCCACTATGGAAACCGGTATGAAGGCTCCTTAAATTAAAAATAGAACTACCTTATGACATAGCAATTCCCTTCTGGGTATTTGTCCAAAGAAAATGAAAACACTAATTCAAAAAAGTCATATTCACCCACATATTCACTGTGACATTATTCACAATAGCCAACATATGGAAACAACCTAAATGTCCACTGACAGATAAATGGATAAAGAAATGTTACATAATGGAGTATTATTCATCCATAAAAAAATAATGCAAACTTGCCATGTGTGACAACATGGATGGACCTTGAGTACAGTATGCTAAGTGAATTAAGTCAGACAGAAAAAGACAAATGCCATATATGTGGAATCCAAAACCAAACCAAACCAAAACAAGCTGTTAGATACAGAGAATAGATTGGTGGTTGTCAGAGGAAGGGGTGGGAAGGGTAGGAATGGACAATAGGTAAGGAGAGTCAAAAGGCACAAAATTCCAGTTATAAAATAAGTCTAAGTCCTGGGGATGTAATGTGCAGCATGGTAACTATGGTTAATAATATGGTAGTGCATATTTGAAAGTTACTAAAAGAGTAGATAAAAAAATTTCTCACAAGAAAAAAAATTCTGTAACTATCTGTGGTGATGAGTGTGAACTAGACTTATTGTAATGATCATTTACAATATATACAAATATCAAATTGTTATTTTGTACATATGAACTAGTATAAAGTTGTATGCCAATTATACCTCAATTTTGAAAAAAGAAAAAAAGAAAAACTCTTAAAAGAAGCTAGAGAAAAAAAATCTAACGTATAGAGGAGCAAAAATAAGAACTACATCTGACTTCTCCTCAGAGACCATACAAGCAAAAATATAGTGGAATGAAATACTTGACGTCTTGAGAGAAACAAAAACCAAAAACTAAACATGGAATTTTGAATTCTGAAAAAGTATCCTTTAGAAATGAAAGAGAAATAAAGTTTACTAAAAAAAACAAACAAACAAAACAAAACAAAAACAAAAAAAGTGCAATTTTTTTCCCAGTAAACCTGCCTTCCAAAAAATGTTAAAAGCAATTCTTCACTGAGAAGGAAAATTATATAGGTCAGAAAATCAGATAAATGTAAAGAAAGGATGAGCATCAGAGAATAAGTCAGTAAAGGTAAAATAACTCATTTTGATTATCTTTGATTGACTTAACAGATAATAATTTATTCAAAATAATAGTAGCAACATTAAATGCATGTGTGTGTGTGTGTGCATGCTTATGTGTAAGTGAAATTATTGACAGTAATGATACTAGGAATGAGAGGAAGGAATTAGGAATATTTTATAATTATAAGTACTTGAACTACCTGGGAGGTGATATAGTGCTATTTGAAAGTGGACTTGAATTACCTGTAGGTCTAAAGTGCAATCATATAAAATGCTCGGTGAAAATCAGAGATGGTAGAAAATGCGGGAAGACAAAAAACAGAAAAAAAGAAAAAGAGTGAAAAATAGAAAACAATAGCAAATTTGGTAGATATTAATAGTACTATATTTGTAAAGACAATAGATAAATTCACTATTACAGTTGGATATTTTAACAGCCCTTTATGAGAACTGGACACACCCAGCAGGCACACAATCAGTAAGGATGTAGTTGAACTCAATAGTATCATCAATTAACAGCATATAGTTGACAACGCTAGACTACTTTATTCAAAAAAACAGAATATACATTCTTCCAAGCTCACATGGAACTTTCATCAAGATAAATCACATTCTAGACCTTGAAACACACTTTAACAAATTGAAAAAAAAGAAAAGAAAAGAAGTCATACAATATGTCTGTTCTTAAACCACAATGGAATTAAACTAGAAATCAATAGCAGAAAGATAGCGGGAACAATCCCACTATACTTGGAGATTAAACAATATACCTCTAAATAACACATGGTCAAAGAAGAAATCACAAGAGAAACATAAAATTACTTTGAACCAAAAAGAAAATGAAAATGAAATTTATGAAAATTTGTGAGATGCAGCACAAGCAGTGCTTAAAGGGAAATGTGTAGCACCAAATGCAAATATTTAAAAAAGGAGAAATATCTAAAAGCAATAATCTAAACTTCAACTTTGGAAATTAGGGAAAAAAAAGCAAATCAAATCCGAACTAAGCAGAAAAAATAATAATAATAAAAATTAGAGCAGAAATCACTGAAATTAAACATAGAAATTCAATAGAGAAAATTAGTAAAGCTAAAAGTTGATTCTTGGAAAATATCAATAAAATTAATAAGTCTTTAGTGAGGCTAACTGGGAAAAAATAGAAGACAGAAATTGCTAATACCAGAAATGAAAGAGAACTATCACCACAGATGCCAGGTACATTAAAAATATAATAAATGAATATTCTAAATAAGCCTTAGCCCTCAGTTTAATAACTTAGGAGAAATGGACTAATTTCTTGAAAGACACAATTTGTCAAAACTCACAAAAGAATAAAAGAAACTGAATCATTAATTAATAACCTAAAAATGAAACCACCAGGCCCAGATGGGTCCATTTGAGATTTATACCAAACATTTATAAAGTAATTTTAATTCTCTAAAATCTCATTCAGATAAAAGAAACAGAGGGAATGCTACCTAACTCATTTTGAGAAGCCAGGATTACTCGAATACCAAAGCAGACATAGGTATTACATGAAAACTACAGAGTAATAGCTCTCATGTACACAGATACCAAAATCCTCAAAGAATGTACTAATTTGAATCTAGTAACACAGAAAAATAATCATATATCATAACCAAGTGGGATAAATCCCAGGTAGACAAGCCTGTTTAATGCTGTAAAACCGATGAATGTAATCTATCACATCAACAGATTAAAAAAGAAAAAAAAATCACATGATCATATCAATAGATGCAGAAAAGGTGTTTGACAAAACCCAGTACCAATTCATGGTAAAAACTCTCAGCAAACTAGAAAACAAAACAAAAATACTTTCTCAACTTGTTAAAGAATATCTATAAAACAAACAAGAGAGCAAACAAACAAAACCCCCAAAATAACCTACTGCTAACATCATACCCTTTGCACTAAGATCAGGAACAAGGCGAGGATGTTTTCTCTAGACACTGCTTTTCAACACTGTACTGGAAATTCTAGCTCATGAAATGAAACCAGAAAAGAAAAGAAATGGTATACTAATTGATTGGGAAGGAAAAAATAAAATTGTATTTCCCCAACTATAGATTCAATACAATAGCAATCCAAATCCCAGAAAGTTATTTTGTGGATAGTGACTTATAGGTTCTGAACTTTATATGAAGAGGCAAAAACCCAAAATAGCCAACGCCATATTGAAGGAGAAAAAAAAGTCAGAGGATTAAGACTACCTGACATTTGAGACTTTCTATGAAGCGACTGTGGTATTGGTGAAAGAACAAATTTATCAATGAAACAAAGTAGAGAACCCAAACGTAACTCACATAAATATATTCAATTGATCTTTGACAAAAGAGAAAAGCAATATAATAGAGAAAAGATTATATTTTCAACAAATGGTTCTGGAACAACTGGATATCGATATGCCAAATAAACAAACAAAAAGATTCTGAACATAGACCTTACACTGTTTTAAAAATCAAGTCAAAATAAATTATAGACATACATGTAAACCAAAAAACTGTAAAACTCCTAGTAGGCAACCTAGCAGAAAAACCTAGATGATACTGGGTATGACAATGACTTTTTAGACATAACAACGAAGACATGGTCCATGAAAGAAATAATGGATAAGCTGGATTTCATTAAAATTAAAAACTTCTGCTGTATGAAAAATAATGTCAAAAAAATTGAAAAAAAATAAAAGCTTGACTGGTAAGAAATATTTTCAATGCATATCAGATAAAGGACTGGTATCCTAATTATACAAAGACCTATTAAAACTCAACAATAAGAAAACAAAAACTCAATTTTAAAAATGGGCAAAATATCTGAACAGTCACCACACCAAAGGAGATATACAGATGGAAAATAAGCTTATGAAAAGCTATTCAAGACGAAATAATATTAGGATATTGCAAATTAAAACAACAAGATACCAGTACAGACCTATTAGAAAGGACAAAATCCAAAACACTGACAACACCAAATGCTGTTGAGAAAGTTCCTCTCACCCATTGTTGGTGGAAATGCAAAATGGTTGAGCCACTTTGAAGACAGTTCGCAAGTGTCGTACAAAACTATTCATACTCTTACCATACCATCCAGCAATCCTGCTCCTTAGCATTTACCCCAGTGAACTGGAAACAACAAAAAATAACTTGAACACAGATGTTTACAGCAGCTTTATTCATCTGCTTCAAAACTTGGAAGCAACCTATATGTCCCTCAGTAGGTGAATGGATAAATAAACTGTGGTCCATCCAGACAATGGACTATTATTCAGCACTAAAAAGAAATAAGCTATCTAGTCATACAAATACACAGATAAAACATACGCATATTGCTAAGTGAAAGAAACCAATCTAAAAATACCACACACTCTATAATTCAACTATTTGATCTTCTGGAAAAGGCAAAACTATAGGGACACTGTAAAGATTAGTGGTTGCCAGTGGTAAGGAGGGAAAGAGGGAAGAATAGACAGAGCACAGAGAATTTTCAGGGCGGTAAAACTAGTCTGTATGAGACATCAATGGTGGACACATGTCATTATACATCTGCTAAAACCCCCAGAATGTACACCACCAAGAGAGAATCCGAACACAAACCATGGACTTTGGGTGAGTATGACATGTCATTGTAGGTTGCTTGTAACAAATATAACCACTCTGGTGTAGGAAGTTGATGGGGGGAGGTTGTGCACATGTGGGAGACAGGGCACATTATGGGCGCTCTGTACTTTCCAATCAATTTTACTGTGACCTTAAACCTGCACTACAAAATTAATGTTTCTTAATTTAAAAAAATAAAAAAAAATGTTTTTAGCACCCCAAATCATTGCCACTAGTGGTGACATAAATTCCTTTGGCTTCAACCTTTGTATCTTCAAAATCACTTAATAAAATGCAGAAGAAGAAAAAAATATGTTATTTAAGATAAAAGCCATTCATCATAAAATTAACAACCTTCAACACAAACAGAGATTGATTTTTTTATTGTATCATGTGATTTAATTCACTTCTATGCAGATTTAAGGGATTAGGGATAATAACCCATAATGAAAGGGGCTGCAGTTCATCAAAAAGAACAGGTATTAATTATAAGATTGCAACACAAGGCATCCAAGTTTAAATTAGTACTATTACTTAAAAATTTTTAAAGTTATTTAACAAGTTTATGAAAATCCATAAATTCTTCACATTGAGGACTCTTTGTACATGCCTTTTAGCCAGTGAATGCTTTTAGACCAATTACACTGTTTTAAGTGACATACCAGGAATTTAATGTTATATATTTTAGTATAAATCATTGAATAAAGGTATTAGGTATTTCAATAACTAGTTATTCTCTTAGATGTTTCAACAGTTCTATTTTGGCTACTTTTACAACAATGAAGAGGAATTAATTAAAATCATCAGCAAATGGTTTCCAAGAACAAGTAGTTCTTTTTCTAGAAATTAAACAGAATTAGACAGTGGAAAATATCAATTCAAATATTCAAATACATGCTTTAATTTAAAATTTTAATACTGCAGGTTAATATTAAGGGTGTATTTCAGGGTGGTAGATTGACATCTTTCAAGTATGTATTTTCAGATGACCCTGCTTATGGGTAACACCTAATATGAACATGAATTACAATTTTGTTCATATTGTTCATATTTACTATTGTTTTGAAAATGTGTTCAAATATTCAGTAAAGAGGTAAGTTAGGACTTATTTTACTAAGGTATGATGTTTTTCATTATTCAAATAGTGCTGAAAATAGTTCATTGCTGTGAGTTAAAGATTGAAAAAAATGAATGCCAGCAAAATATAACTCTTGTAATATTTAAATGCTACTGCATGAGCAATCACATGATATTTACAAGGTCTAACACCAAACATAAAATATCCATTTATTTCTCATCTAGGGAAAATTAAAGCATGTTGTCCAGAGGAGCAGATATTTTTTTTTTAAATAACTTGACATATCAAAATTTCCTCTTTGCTGTTAACATGCTAGTGGCTGAAAAGGTGAAATTGTTTTTTCTTAATTGGTGGGAGAAAGAGAGATACTATATACGAGTCCAAAAAGTGTTGAAAGCCTGAGACAACACATCAGTTTGAGAGAAAAATCAAAATAAGAGACATTTGTGTGTAAATGAGTTGAGAAGAAAGTGGGAAAAATCTAGAACTTACTGAAAACAGTAAAGAAAGCAAAAATAAAAAAAAAAAATAAAAAAAATAAAGCCTAAGATGCTGCAAAGAATTTGACCCCAATTTCCTCCCAGATTACTGGATTGTACCATTTCTGTAGCTCTGGATGACATATTCATTAGGGTATTAAGAGATTAGCTAATAAAGTTACTGGAACACTGGCAATTATTCTTGAAAGGCTTCTAGAATTGGGTAGGTGACATGTTGAAGAAAGGACTACGAAAAAAATATAGAAGCAATTTTATTTCTGGTATTTAAAATGCACAAGAGCATAAATCCACTGCTTGTTGGCCAGTTAGTCAAATTTTAATCATATATGTGTGTGTGTGTGTGTGTATATATATATATATATATATATATATATATATATATATTTAAAGAATATATGTATGTATTTAAATAATATATATATATACATTTAAATAATATGTATTATATTTATGTGTGTGTGTGTATATATATATATATATATATATATATATATATATATATATATCCCTTCTACTACATATAGCATTGTGCAATTTGAAAAATAAAAATAAAACAAATTTCTAACAGTCAGCAATCTGGTCCATGCAGGGAACTAGGGATTAGGAAATTTTTTTTTCCAAATAAATAGACAAGAATTTCATGGTGTCAGGGGTAGGGCTAAGGGGAGGGATATTTGGAAGATGATGTTTTATAATTATAACACAAGGAGGGCCTGCTGTCTTGAAATTATTGAGGTACTTAAAGTTCATATTTGTTTAGACGTAAGTATTGTCATGAGCCTCAAATTGGCAAGGCATTTAGAACAAAGAAAAATGATAAATGACATGACATCATTTTGAGTGGGGAGGACACCAGAGGGACTGTAAATATTGGTACGAGGTCTGTTTGAATGCGATATCATCTCAAATATTCCAAGAGTGAGTAGGTGCTAAATATTAGTAACATCTGTAGATGATATGTGAGAGGATGGTGTTATAAACACCAATCAGGATTAAGGCAAAATAAAAGCAGTTCTTGTAAGGCCTACAGAGAATTGGAAAACAGGCAGGACGTAACAAATGAGGTCCAGTGTGGAAACTATCAGCTGCTATTTCAGGGGGAAAATATTCTGAAGCAGATAAGGACAGGAGGAAGTTAAAGTCAGAGTTATAGAAGGCTATATCCTTTAAAGAACATTTTTAAAAATGACAAAGATGGCTTCTAGTTAGTCCAGTGGGAATATACCACTTTGTGTACAGCCCATCTTATTCAAAACTTGATAATATTTTCATAGTTCTCTCCATAAAAAGGTTAAGAGGAGGGTTTGCTATACTGAAGATGAAGGTATTGTGTTTCATGAAGGAATTGGCTGTTTTAGAGTTTGACACCTTGCTCTGTTACGTGAAAGATGCCCTATACTGTTAAGACAAATATGCAAATAAAGGAATAATCAGTTAACCCATCCAACACACAAGCAACTGAATACATATTGTGTGACATGCACCACTGTAGCTGCTAAGGACAGATGCTTATTAAAGAGTCCCTAACTTCAAGAACCTAAAAAATCTCCTAACATAGTGGGAATGGAACAGGGTACAGAGCAGATATCACAGGCATGTATCAACCTATAGCATATCTTTGCCAAAAGATGGCTGACTCTTCAATTTAGATCCATGCTATCAAGAATCCCTGCTCTATAGATACATGGGTTAATTTATGCAATCTGTGACCAGGAAATTAACAAAATGCAAAGTCAAAGTTTAAACCACAGAGGAGAGTTCCATGTCGCAATAAAATGGGTCAGGGCAGATATCTGCAGATCAGTCAGGGTTAAAACAAACAACAAAAAAACAAGAAACAAAAACATACTGCATTCCCAACTTCAAGAGCCTGCACTGTTTCTACAAATCATTTCTAACTATGATTAAGATTACTTTACAAAGAAAGAGAACGTATTCAAAGCTTCCATTCCTCAATAAGTTGTTGGGTGGCTGTAAAGACAGGGGTACACTGTGAGAGTCTTATCTTGGACTGTAAGCTTGGGAACTTCCCAGAGGCAAAATCACCAACTGTGGAAATCTGGTATAATCCAGACTGCAGGAGCCAAAAGGGCACCCTCCATTTTGTCAACAAACTCCTCTTCCTTCCCGGGTACCTTGAAACATTTATTTAGCTAGTGAATTCCTTCTGTTATTAAATTTACTCTCCAGCACTTGGAAGTCAAGGTCAGATGACTCCGTAAGGCAATCAGGCATTTCCCAGGGGTCAACTGGCAACATTTCATGTTATGTTCTCAATCAAGCATGGAATGGATTTTGTATGTACAAATGTTCTTTGATTTCTAAATATTAAAAAAAAAAAAAAAGTGGAAAAACAGGTGTGAAGGGAATTAAGTTCAGAACATGTGTATAGCCAGTATAATATCCTGTGTATGAAGTCAGAATGGTTAAGCATTGGACTTGTGCCTCAATGCTACAAATGGGATGTGTAGGTTTCAAGGATATTGTCCATGTGACTATTTTGGTATATATGAACTTTGAGAGTACTTCTTTTTTTTTTTTTTTTTTTTTTTTTTTCAAATTAAATTTATTGGGGTGACTTTATTGTATTGACATAATTTGTTGAGAATACGATTTTGAATGCAGCTCTGTGTTAGGTGCCTGGGTTGGGTTGGAGTGGAAAATAATCTAAGACAAATAGAAACAGTCTATTTTTTTAAATTAAAGTTTATTGCAGTGACAATTGTTAGTAAAGTTACATAGATTTCAGGTGTACAATTCTGTAATACATCATCTATAAATCACATTTTGTGTTCACCACTCAGAGTCAGTTCTCTTTCCATCACCATATATTTGACCCCATTTACCCTCTTCTAGAACCCCCTGCCCCTTTTACGCTCTGATAACGCCTAAACTATTGTCTAGGTCTATGAGTTTTTGTTCCTTCATTTGTTTGTCTTGTTCTTTTGTTGTTTTTGGTTTTATACACCACATATCAGTGAAATCATATGACTTTTGACTTTTTCTGTTGGACTTATTTCGCTTAGCATTATAATCTCAAGATCCATTCATATTGTCACAAATGGTACTATTTCATCTTTTCTTACTGCTGAATAGTATTCCATTGTGTATATATACCACAACTTCTTTATCCATTCATCTATCAAAGGACATTTTGGTTGCTTCCATGTCTTGGCCACTGTAAATAAAGCTGCAATGAACATTGGAGGACATATATCTTTATGGATAAATGTTTTCAGATTTTTTGGGTAGATACCCTGTAGAGGGGTTGCTGGGTCATATGGTAATTCTATTCTTAATTTTTTGAAGAACCTCCACACTGCCTTCCATAGCAGTTGCACCAATCTGCATTCCCATCAACAGTGTATGAGGGTTCCTCTTTCTCCACAGCCTCTCCAACACTTGTTACTATTTGTCTTGATGATGATAGCCATTCTGACTGGGGTGAGGTGATATCTCATTGTGGTTTTTATTTGCATTTCTCTGATGATTAGTGATGTTGAACATTTTTTCATATGTCTATTTGTCATTTGTATGTCCTCTTTGGAGAAATGTCTCTTCAGGTCCTCTGCCCATTTTTCAATTGGGTTATTTGTTTTTGTTGTTGTTGAGTTGTATGAGCTCCTTGCATATTTTGGATATTAGCCCCTTATCGGAGGCGCTGCTTGCAAAAATATTCTCTCATTCAGTTGGTTGTCTCTTTATTTTGTCGATGGTTTCTTTTGCTGTGCAGACACATTTAAGTTTGAATAGAATTGAGAACCCAGAAATAAACCCACATAAATATGGATAGATAATTTTTGACAAAGAAGCAAAAAACATACCATGGAGAAAAGACAGACTCTTCAATAAATGCTGCTGGGAGAATTGGAAAGCCACATACAAAAGAATGAAACTGAACTGGACTGCTATGTGTCACCATGTAGCAAAATTAATTCAAAATGGATCAAAGACCTAAGCATAAGACCTGAAACAATAAACTGTATAGAAGAAAACATAGGTACTAAACTTATGGACCTTGGGTTCAAAGAGCATTTTATGAATTTGATTCCAAAGGCAAGGGAAGTAAATGCTAAAATAAATGAATGGGACTATAACAGTCTATTTCTTATGCTCATCATGTAGTGGGAAATATAGGCATTACAAATAACAATGGCGGCAACAATAATTTTCTTAAGTTGCACAACAGATGTTGGCAAAGTGTTACAGGCACACACAGGAAGGAGGGATGCATCCCCACTGTGGATGCTGCAGGTGGGAGAATTTCAGCTGAGCCATCTGTCAGGGTCCAATCAGGAGGCAGAAACCACTCATTCATTTAAACAGGAAATGTTTAATATAAATAAACACTAACTATAAAGAAATATTAACTGAGGCATAATGAAAAATATAAAGCATACAGGAATAATGATATACAGATCAACCATCATCTGTAGGGATCGGGCAGATTACCTAAAGCAGGAAGGAACAAATCTATGAGAACCCATCATTCTGCCTTCCTTGCTACCCTTGAACTGAAATACAGACTTTCTTCAAGAGGGTGCTCTGTGGCCCACTAGGTGGCAGAGAAATTCACTGAGGTTCCACACCAGCAGAGATCATTGCAAA
The DNA here is from genome assembly GCF_057876585.1 of Rhinolophus sinicus. Classification (NCBI taxonomy): domain Eukaryota; kingdom Metazoa; phylum Chordata; class Mammalia; order Chiroptera; family Rhinolophidae; genus Rhinolophus; species Rhinolophus sinicus. The sequence goes on along the minus strand of NC_142501.1, from coordinate 109,984,554 downwards.
GCTACCCTCCAGGGTGCCAGGATAAACCATCCACACTTCAGATGTCACCTAAAACTGAAATGGATCTGAAATGCTGCCAGCAGTTCTATTTACATAATATAATCATGACGAAAATAGCCCAGGGCTTAAAATTAGAACACTTATGTTCAAATCCTCTCTCTGCCTCTTAAGAGCAGACAATTATTTATTTCTCTAAAATGTGGGTTCCTCCTATCTAAATAATGCTAACCACCCTACTCTAACCTCTCAGTATTGTAAGGTTGGAATCTACAAATGGTGGAATCTGCAAATGTGCCATTAATTAGGAAGCGCTACATAAATATTAGTAATAAAAGGCAGAGACTAGACTGTGAAACTACAAATCCTGACCTCCAGATTTATGTCCTCTCTGGCAAATCACGCACATCTTTCTGTTCACTCTGTGATGGCTAGAAGACCTCCCCTCCCAGTTACCGGGTCTCACATTCATTGCAGGCGGACCTCACTATTCCCTGCCTCTCTGCTCACCTCTGTGAAACTCTCACAGATGCCAGAGACAAGCATGAGCAGTGAATGGATGTATATCACAGCTTCTTTATCCAGTCATGTATCCAAGAACACTTTGGTTGTTTCCATGTCTTGGCCACCATAAATAAAGCTTCAATGAACATCCGAGCACATATATCTTTACGGATAAATGTTTTCAGATTTTTTGGGTAGATTCCCAGGAGAGGGACTGCTGGGTCATATGATAATTCTATTCTTAATTTTTTGAGGAACCTTCACACTACCTTCCACAGTAGCTGCACCAATCTGCATTCCCACCAACAGTGTATGAGGGTTCCTATACAAAAGTGAAAGCAACAAAGGAACAAGACAAACAAATAAACAAAAAACTCACAGATAAAGGCAATAGTTTAGTGGTTACCAGAGGGTAAGGGGAGAGGAGGGTGGTACATGAGGATAAACGGGATTAAATATATGGTGATGGAAGGAGAACTGACTCTGGGTGGTGAAATACAATGTGATATATAGATGATGTATTACAGAATTGTACACCTGAAATCTATGTAGCTTTACTAACCATTGTCACCCTAATAATTTTAATTAAAAACTAAAAAACAAAAAAAATATTAAAGTTAAAGAAGAAGAAGAAGAAGAAGAAGAAGAAGAAGAAGAAGAAGAAGAAGAAGAAGAAGAAGAAGAAAATGGATGCTTCACTGAGCCAAGTCCAACTGAGAAAAAATTCACACCCTTTAGTAAGCCTCCCATAAGTAGAATGACAGCTAATATTTGTTCAGTATTTACTATGTGCCATGAACTCTTCTCAGCATCCTATGCTTTTTATCACTTAATAACCATAAAACCCCTTAAGACAAGCATTATTATCATCACCCCTATTTTACATATGAGAAAACTGTGGTTAAGAGCTCTTAAGATATCTGCCCAGTATCCCACTGCCAGCTAACTGTACAGCTACAAATCGAATCCAGGTTCGTCTTCTGAGACCATGTCCTTGAATTGCCCTCTTATCTGTCTCTCACACCCAGCATGAACCTTGCATACTCTCCATGAACCTATTTGCTTCTATCCTTGAATCCTGGACAGTTTTCTTGAGACATCTATGCTCCCTGCCACTTAAAGCTGGATGATAGCTCTTCCTTCCAATAGCGAAGTGTCTCCATGCTGAGAGACTTGAACTTATGCAGAGGGTGAACCTACCCCAGTGAGCCTCACTGCCTTCTACAATGCTGGAGGGCTGTTTGCACAGCCCCAGTCTCCCGAGGGACTTGGTGTAATTGGCTATTTTATAACTTTAAGAGCAGTTCAGTGCCGCATAGCAGCATCTTTGTTCTTCTGACTCAGTACCTACGGTAGAATCCCAGAATTGTCTGTCCATAGTGGTTTGTCTTTCTCTTCTCCTCACTCAAGCTCCCACTGCTCTACCCCTCCAGCTTTTCTCCTGTGTTACATAGAGTTGTACCTAATATATTCCTTTTCATCCTCTTGTTCTTCATTAAACATTCCTTTTACCTCTTAGTGTTGCCAATACTTGACTCACTGCACAGGATCAAATTAAAATACACTTCTGAGGGTCTGGCTTCAGGACTCCTCAACTTCTGCCTCTCTTTCCCGACCCTCTCTCCTCAGTCTTGATGTAAAATTCCCTGCTCTGTGCAGTATACAATCCTCCCCCCATCCCTTTTCAATGCTGTACTTTGAAGACTTTGGTTACTATCCCCAACTAATTACACACTTTGGCACCAGGCTTCTGGTTTTCCTTCCACCGTAAGGACTGGCATTATCCCAAGATACTCTAATGTCTATCCAGCACCGACATAGGGTGTTCTCCACTGATTCCTTTCATTTGCTTTGGCCACCTGCTCTCATCGCCACATCGGAGCTCAACTGCAGTCCATCATTACTCAGTACAGCCGAGTTTCCCAAGACAACGAAGAGCTCTACTGTGGAAAGCTCAGCATCAAACACTAGAAGAAAAAAAAAGAGCTTTGACACAATAGAACAGGAGCTGTTTCCTTCCTTGCTAGAAGGACAATCCATTGCCAAATAAAGGTTTACTGGAACACAGAAAGGTGTCCTTCCCAGTAGCTCACTGGGAAGAGAGAAAAAGAATAGTGTACTTATACATCGTAATATTTTTCCTTAAACAGAATATTAAAAACAGTGACTTCTTACACAGGTTAAGTTTGAGCCTGCTTAGAAACATAGACCCTCTCTAGCAAGAGCTCTAAAACAACAACAAAAAAAGGGGAGACACATTAAAATTCAGTATTTATGGGTACTAGGCAAAATTACTATGTAATTTTTATTTAATCTGAGACAATTTTGAAAGAAGGAGAGGGCACTGTGAATAGTAATTCTCTGTAAACTGGAACTGTCCTTAATTAAAAGGGGGGGGATATGTGGGGTATGTAACTTTTTTTTTGATACTAGTGTATGTATTATGGCCCTTATGTGTTCCTAGGTGAACCCTACTTGGGTACCACTGAGACTGTGAACTTTGACAACTTCATTCTCCCGTAATTGGTCCATCGGAAAATTCTTCATGTAATCTGATTGCTGCTTTTTAAAAACCCCTTCAATAGTTTCTCATTATCCCAGTAGTTAACACGGCTTATAAGACCTCTTCCTAAATCTTCAGCTATATTATCATTATTATTTTTGTTACTCATAGCCTGATACACTATACCCAAGCCATACTGAAGAGCCTTTATTTCTAAAGTCTTTGTTCGCCCCTGTACTTCTTAGTTTGCTTTACACGTTATTCCATCTATTTGGGACCCTTTTAACTGCATTTTCTTCACTCGGTCAATTCAACATCCCTCAACTTAAACATCACTTCTGCCAGGAACTGTTCCTAGATCCCCGTTTGAACTGCTTGCTGTATGGTTAACAGTCCCTCAGCCCTGTCTGTCTTCTCTCAGGTCACTCAGCACGCTTTATTGTCATTGCATAACTATTTTGTGACTTTTTTCATTACGAATAAAACTCCGTAAGATCAGATGAATTGTGTTTCTCTACAACCAGATACAAGGAGGAGGCTATTGAAAGGTTAAATATATGAAGCACACACTTAGTGAAGTACTTACTATTTGTCAGACATTTAATCCTTTGAGTGGCCCTAATCAGTGAGTACTTTCATCATTCCTCATCATTTTAGAAGTAAGGAAATATAGGCAGGGAAACAAAAATTAAATTACCCAATTTCACTCACTTAGGAGGTAGAAGAGCCAAAGTTCAAACTCTAGCGCGTCTTTAAACATTTGAAGGTTTCTCATATGCGTATGTATTGCTTTCATTTGTGTTTGAAGATGTTTAGTTAGAACTGTAAGGTGTAACTGGTTCAGTATAACGCATAAGTAAAGTCACTTCAATATAAAGTACAACTTTCAAAATAATGAGTTAAAAAGATCATTTGTTGTGTGAAGTAGTGAGCTCCCCAATATTGGAAGAGTTTAAATAAAGGCTGGTTAGCCTTTGGTCTGGGATAGTTCAAGGGCATTCTAGCATTTGTTAGAAAGATAGCAAGATGACCTGGTAGGACTCTTAAGAGTCCATGAAAATAATCGTGTGACACTTAAAGGGCAATTGAATGGCTGCTCAGCTGACAGATGAGGCAGTCTTAGAGATGGCCTGCAATTTTAGCACTTATCAAGCAATCTTCATTCCCTGGAAATCCTACCCAATCCACTGGCATCATGGACTTTCTTTCCAGTTAGTTTCGCCAACATCCAAACTTAATTGGACCCTAAATGTTTTCCCTGTAGAGCTCTTATCTTGTGAACCAACTGCTTAATCTATTTTGGCAGACCCAGGATTCATAGCTCTTCAGGGAACTGTAAAGTCCTTAAAAAAAAAAAAAAAAAAAAGTCAGCCCACTCCAGTGGGACAGCCTAGTGACAGACTTCATTTTCTAGTCGGAAAGTCTCCTCTTGCATGGCTAGTATATTATAACACAATACTTTCTAACGTCTTGGAATTTTAATGTAATTTTATGATGTTTGAATACTCAGGATATTTTTGTAACAGTCTAATGCAATCAGCAAAAGACATTATTAATGGCTCTTGAAAACTATACAATATAATACAACAGTTATATATATATATATATATTTGTTGTTGTTGTTGTTGTTTTATTTATTTTTATTTTTCGAATAACATAAAATATGTTGTGTCTTCAAGCCTCAGGGACTAATGGTAGAATTCCAGAGTAACAAAAAGACTTTCCTTAAATCTCACTTCCTGTTACAGATTCACTAGCTGGAAAGAAATGTTTGGCAAGCCAAATATCCTGTTGTTCAAGGTGCCAGGATTGATTTTACTAGAAATAACTTATTGCTTATCTGATACTATTTCTACTTAGATTTAGTGCTTTTTGTAAAGGATAAGAGTTATTTTTCTTATTCTTTGAGTCATGAATTTTGGATCTGAAATATAGTCTTTTCTCCAGTTACTCACATCTGCAGGAAGATTACCATTCAGAGTTGAGTAGCTTTCTCTTACAAAACAAACCACAAACAATTTAAAAGTTAAAACTTATGGGCTGGAAGCACAGAAAGAAACAAGAATTTGACATGAAACAAACTAAATGTGATAGATTTCTGTTGTTCAAGATAAGAAATTGTACATGTTTTTCTTGTTTTATTTATGAAAGTACTTCAGGATACAACTAAATGTGTGGTATAGATAAAAGTATAAATTAAATCTGAAACATTAAGTACATACAGCAAAACTGTAATATAATCTACATTAAGTAGTTCTATTAACAATAGGTTGGATCATACTTTAGTTACCGGTTACTAGAATTTTGGAAATAATCTTTTCTTGAACAAATGTCGTTCAATATATTTAGCATCAATCTCTTTGCTTTCATCAGATTGCAGATTTTGAAAAAAGACAGTCATAGTTCAGCATAACATAAATGTATCATTGCATATGTATAAAACAAACATATGCAATGTTTGTAAAATTCAGTGGTCACATACAGTTTCCAAAATAATTCCTTTGTCCTTTCTATTAGCCTTGTTTATTAGAATAGATTAAGTAGATAGTTGAATAATGAAAAAATAACTAAATATGGGCGAAAGTAGAATAAAAGTTGAAACTTAAAACATGTTCTTATTAAAACTATTATTTAAAAAACACAGAGAAAAATGATTAATCTGGATTCAGAAGACTTATTTCTCCCAGCATCCCCCAAAAATGTGCTATTGGAATTCCAGGACAAAAGTTCATATATTCATTTTTCTCTTATTCTCTCAAACCCGGTGTCTGTTGAAGAATCATTGTGTTGGGGAGAACCACAGAAATGGTATTTACGGATGGGTCATAAAATCTCGTCCTATACGCAAAATAAGATTATCAGAAAGTGTTGAAAATGTCAATCAGGATAAAATATTTTAAAATCTAGAGACCACTGGGAGGGAAGACTCGCACAGCAACTAGATTTATAACATTCCATATACCACATTTATTTTTCTTCTGTAAATATTGTAGACTATCTATCTTTTGTGGACTGTGAACCAAGCCCAAGTCTCGCCCACTAGCACTGGAAATATTTCCATTATTGCAGGGTCATTTTTAAGCAATAATAAATCCATTTCTTTGCACAATCAGCCAAAATCAGAAAATCTACAGCCTCCTAACTTTGGTTAGTCTCTATTATGCAATCTATTTTTTGTGCAATAAAAATAACTAGTATTCAGATACAACTTAAGATCCTCTTTTAAAAATGAAAGATTTTCTTGAATAAGTATTAAAAATATTCTTTTACACATTTAATTTTGAGTTTTAACGCAATGAATACTCTTGTAAATACCTTAAGTCTTAAAGTAGTTCAGTGTTAATAGAATTGTATGTAGGTATTCTTTAGTCATCAGACACTGCACATTTTTATTTTCTGTAAACTTTTCCATTGTGTTCAAAAGGGCAAAGCTTCAGATTTAAGAGAGGACTATTTGTCTAACTACTAGAACAGTCTAAAATTTTAAAATTCTTGCCTCCGATGTCATTTGTTATTTCTGTGTACTTATCGGGCTCAACATGGATGCCAATCATTATAGGAGCAACTGACATCCTTAAAGGCACATCTGGGTAGAATTATTACTTTTCACAGCTTGCAAAATAAAAGGGCATGGTTCTTAAACAAAGTGATTATTACAACTGTCCAAGCTATGACTCTAAAGGTCTACATATTTATTAGGGTATATTTTACTTAGTCCCTATAGTTAGTTCTTCACTCTAAATTATACATGAGGTCTGACAATTAAGTTCGAGAACTTGTTGCAACAAGGCTGCTAGCGTTTTTAATATCAGAGGGATGATTCACTAGGAATTTGTACCAACTGGACAGTTCACCAAGTTTACTATTTGGAAGTGCTGAAGAGGCTGCATGAAAAAGTTAGACAACCTGAACTTTTCACCCACAATTTACGGCTCTTACATCACAACCATGCACCAGCTCACACGGCACTGTCTGTGAAGGAGTTTTCAGCCAATAAACAAATAACTGTATTGGAACACCCTCCCTACTCACCTGATCTGGCCTCCAATGACTTCTTTCTTTCCCTGAAGTTAAAGGACATGTTGAAAGGAAGACATTTTGATGACATTTAGGATATCAAGTGTAATACGATGACAGCTCTGATGGCCATTCCAGAAAAGGAGTTCCAAAATGGCTTTGAAGGGTGGACTAGGCACTGGTGTCGGTGCACAACTTCCCAAGGGGAGTACTTTGAAGGTAACCATAGTGATATTCAGCAATGAGGTATGAGTTCGCAAACTTAATTGGCAGACTTCATGTGTGCCTGTATGAGTGTGTATGATATACACATAAAATATACTAAATAACACACATATGAAAATATGTTATATATAAATATATAAATATTGTATAATATTAATATTATATTATGTATTCAATAAAAACAGACATATATATGATATAGCAAAAGTACAAGAATGAAAAGGAAGAAAGCGGGAGAAAACAAGAACTCACAAATACAATATGGATCTATTTTTAATAAATTTATTATCTTAGATATTCAAAAATTTGGAAATATTGTGCCCTGTCTTCAGCAAGGTGGTCCTCAACTAAGATGCCTTGGAGTAGAGTGTGGAGTGAATTAAAAAGGCCTGATATGCATGGGTGGATTAAAATATCTGATATAGCTATATATGTACCTCGGTTACTTCCTACCTGTGTCTTCCCCAGTTACCAGGACAGTTGTGATCACATATATGTCCTCCTCCCTCCTTTCCTACAGGTATATTTGTAAGACATGTAAACCATGATTCTATTTCATGATTTTATAAAATTCAGCTCCTAGGGGCTTAATTTTCTCCAAGTTGGCAAGAAATAGCACGGGTTGGAGGAAGGAAATGTTGCAACAGAAGGGCCCTAATCGTGGCCCTTCTTCAAGTCATCTGTGGAAGAATTCATGAAGGATCAGGTTTTTCCATTATTATCAGAAACAGATGACACCAGGACAGAGCTGAGAGGCCTCTATTCTGCTTTCCAGCACATTCTAATGAGCTCCAGACCTGACAGCTCTTCTAGATCTTACAGCTCAGGGCTGCACTGCGCTTCACTGGATGCTCTGAGGACTCACAGACACAAGACTCTAGGGAATAAAAGAATGAGTCTGACTTTGAGTCCACAGGTTGCAAGAAAACACGAAAGGAGGCTTAAAGACAGAAGGAAGTGGTGTGGAGGAAAGGAGTAAAAGCACTGTTCTCTTACAAATATAGTAGAGATGCATTTCAGATAAATATCATGCAAAAATCTCTAAGCCATGGATCCTCCACTTGTGGTATTAAACAAACAAACAAAAAAACAAAACAAAAACACTCACTGCTTAACACGTTACATGGCTAACCTAATTAGTCATAGCACCCAAAGACCTACCATTATTCAGTCACCTCACTGGATTCTGAAAGATAGAAAACAGGCAGTGGTTATGGGTATAAATAGCAGTTGTTTACTACTATTTTGTAAACAACTGTTTTGTTGACTCTGATTTATAAGTTAAAAATTAATGGTACTAAATGAAGAATTTATCTTCGAATAAATAAGGAGACATTTATAAGGTACAATTGGTAGGAATGGTTGCTGAATGTGTGGGGTGAGAAGGAGGGAGTTGTTGAATTTAAATGCATCTTTCCTAGGCTGGGCATTTGGGTGAATGGTGATTTCATGTAGGAGAGAAAGTGACGTGCTGACTTCAAAAATACAGGAAGAGCTTCAGGCCTTCCTGAGGCTAGTCAAGTTTTACCTGTTTCTCCTGTCACAGAAGTTAGCCATGGTTGAGACACTTTATCACCTACTAAAAAGAACCCTTCCAAATTCCAGTGACTAGAAATCACTTCTTAGTAATGGCCTTTCATTGTCCGTTGTGTGACCGTTTACCTTATGGCCAAGCTCAGGTATAAAATGCCAGCTAGTCCTATCACTTACTGCTTGAGCTGTCGCTATTCTCACCAGGCACAAGATCTATGTAGAAAAAGGATATCACTGATTAAAACTAGACCCAAACCAATAAGAACAATGAGACTCTATCTTCTACTAAGTTAACCAAGAAATTCCACCAGTGCCTCCACGGTTATACCTTTATTATACATAGTGATGAAAGGTCAATTTGGGGACTAAAATCTGTTAGGCTTAACTTGCAATTATGGCACCATATGTTCAGCCTTGAAAACTTGTTAAGTGGTTGCTCAGAATTGTCCCAAGTGTCCTTAAGAATATTAACCACAGCATCCCACCCAATGCCTGCAAAGGTGACCTTCATTTGATATTTTTTTTGTCACAGAACTTCAGTTGCAGTTTTCCAGTTTGTCACATGCAATTTTGTAAACCTACAAAAATTCTTTGTGGAAAAAAAGAAAGTGTACAAATAAATCAATATAAATTTGCCTTCACTTTTATCATGAAGACCAAACTTAGAGCTTGAAACATAGCAAATATCTGTATCTTCATACAAATATTTTCTTTACATCTTAATTTGAGCCCTCAAGTGAAAACTTCATGCCCAAACAACCATATTCTAAAATAACTAGGACCACTAATCCTACTGAAAGATTTGCTATCCCGACCCTAACCTAGGTGATTCCATTTCAATATTTGCATTGTTCAGAAGATTAGACTGTCTAAAAATCGTAAAGTGGCTGTTTCCAATCAAGATCTGGATGACAAATAAATTCCTGTACACACTGTCAACTTGAGTCATTTGTTCATAAAGAAGAAATTGTGCTGTTATTATAGAAGATAAAAATTGTATTGTTTTGCTATACCATACATAGCATACTTGGAAATGTCCACATGGAAAATTGGCTGGATGATATTACATGTGAATATTCAGAATACATTATGTAAATAAATACACACACATACATATGCACACATGCACAGGAATATAACATTAGCCAGGCTATCCAGCATATTCTCAGAAGTTACTTAATTTTCAATAGGAAGACTTGAAAAACAAAATATTTCAGAATAGCTCTAAAGAAAAAGATTATTTTAGGTAGTTTATTCTAAAATGTCTAAACGATTCTCCCTTAAATCAGTCCATTCAACAATTACACTCCTGTGCCAGTTATTTAAAATAAGATGGCAGCCATTTTTATACAGACAATGAATCTGTATTTACCTAAATAAGTTTAAGAAATTTGTATGAAGAAACATCTTATTTAAGTTCCCTCCACAAAGAAATAGCCAGTTTGAATAAAGACAGACATAATCAAGGATAAGCATCAGTGAATTTTCTTTAAAAAGATGAAAGACTGCCCGTATTTCTTGCTATCACCCATCTTTCTTGCCTAAACTTCGGAGTCAGGGCCCCAGTGCTGCACAACTCCCAGAGGCATTATTCACATTGCAGTCTAAGTGACTGGCACCCCCAGATGTTGTGCATTTTACAGCCTGCACCTGTCACGTAAATTGTTTATCAAACAGTTTATCCCTTTCAGGAAGCTAAAGAGTGATTATAGTTTCGATAGTTTTTAAATGTATTTTGCACCATTCAAAATTGCTTGTTCTTTATACTCATTTTGGTCACAGAGCAATTACTGTCATTGCATGCATTTGATTGTCCTGTTAAGTAATTTCTCCCTTTGAGGTGCCCAGGAAGGAGGGACTGATAATACCCTCTCTACTTTGAGAGAGCCTATACAGAATGATTTGAGATGGGGGGCCCCTTCCGTCTTTCCATTATTTTCTAAAGCTAACCCTATTTTCACATGTTTAAGAGCTATCTCTATATATCTGTATCAATATATCTGTGTATCTGTATATCTATATCTATACAGTTATATCTATATACCTATATATCTATATCTATATCAATGGATACACACACACACACATATATATATATATATATATATATATATATATATATATATATATATATTCGTGTGACAATTAAGTTCATGAACTCATGCTAGAGAAAGTGTTCATACCTTATTGCTGAATATCACTATAGCCACCTTTGAAGTACTCCCCTTGGGAAGCTATGCACTGACACCAGTGTCTAGTCCACGCTTGAAAGCAACTTTGGAACTCTTTTTCTGGAATGGCCATCAGCGCTGTTGTAGTATTACCCTTCATATCCTGAATGTCGTGAAAATATCTTCCCTTTAATATTGCCTTTATCTTCAGGTAAAGAAAGAAGTCACTGGGGACCAGATCAGGTGAGCAGGGAGGATGTTCCAATACAGTTATTTGTTTACTGGCTAAAAACTCCCTCACAGACAGTGCCGTGTGAGCTGGTGCATTGTCATGATGCAAGAGCCATGAATAGTTGGCGAAAAGTTCATGTCATCTAACTTTTTCATGCAGCCTTTTCAGCACTTCCAAATAGTAAACTTGGTTAACTGTTTGTTCAGTTGGTACAAATTCATAATGAATAATCCCTCTGATATCAAAAAAGGTTAGCAACATCCTTGCAACAAGTTTGTGAACATAACTGTCAGAACTCTATATCTATATATCTGTATCTATATCTATATCTTTAGAGATATAGATATATATGTAATAAAAATTTTAAAATCATTTATTATACATCATAGGAGTCAGCTAAAACCATAAAATCAAACTGTAATGTATTCTGAGGGTCTGGGGATAAGAACACAGATAGAACTTCAAGGTATCGTCCAACTGACTGTCTTCAGAGCAAAATACGAAATCACAAAAATGTGAAAAGCACCTTAAACACACCTCAAGTAGGTTATCGTTTGGCTTATTCATGCTCCTTTCCCTCAGTGTATAATCTCCTAATCTCCCGGACATCTAATTCATGTCAGGGTCTTATGAGAATTCCAAGTGGCCCCTTGGCTCAAATACACCAAAATGAGAAATACTGAAAATCAAAACTTTTTAAGTAGTCTTCTTCATGGATTGACTAGGGGGCCTCAAGGAAGAACATTTATAGTATTTTATTCTGCTAGAGGTTAAGTCCACACGGAGCACCTTGAATTAAGGGTGAGTTTTCACCCTTTTGTTGGGCCTTCACATACCCTTATGGTAGAGAACGTGCATTGCTGCCTTCCTATAAAGTCACCAAGTTTTTGTCATTCACAAGAGAAAAAAGAACCTAATATCACATTTCTAATTCATATGATATGTGGGGATTAAAAGCAAGAACACTTGTCCACTCTTGCCCTGACTGCCACTTCCCAGTGGAATGACTTAGCTCTCTGTGTCTTGTCTTCCTGAAATTAATGAGTTGCCTAGAGCAGTGCTTCCCAAATCTGGCTAATGACTAGAGATATTTAAGAAAGTTGTTGCAAATATAGTCTCCTGAGCCTCATCTCTAGATATTATTGTTCAGAAGGTAAAGGAATCTGTATTTTAAGAAATTACTCTGGGTGATGAACACACAATGGGATTTATAGATGATGTAATACAGAATTGTACACCTGAAATCTATGTAATTTTACTAACAATTGTCACCCCAATAAATTTAATAAAATAAAATAAAAAAATAAAAAAGAAATTTCTCGAGACTTCTGAAAATTAGATTCGAGAGAATCACTGGCTCATATAATTTGTAGGGCCCCTTGAAAAATCTAAAAATCTGTTTTTGTGTTTCTACCCCCTCCATGTCCCAACAATAATGAAAAAATATATTTTATGCACACACATGTTTATAGAAGCTTTAGTCATAATTACCCAAACTTGGAAATAACCAAGATGTTTTCCAGTAAGTGAAGGGATAAACTGTGGTACATCCAGACACTGGAATATTATTCAACTTTAAAAATAAATGAGCTTGATATCAAGCCATAAAAGGACATGGAGGAAACTTAAATGTGTGTTATTAAGTGAAAGAAGCCAATCTGAAAAGGCTACATACTGTATTTCCCTTAAAATAAGACCAAACCGGAAAAGAAGCCCTAGTATGATTTTTCAGGATGACACCTGCTGAACATAAGCTCTACGCATCTTTTGTAGCAAAAAATTAATATAAGACCTGGTCTTATTTTCGGGGAAACATGGTACTCTACGATTCCCACAATATGGCACGATGGAAAAGGCAAAACTATGAAGACAATAACATGATCAGAGGTTGTCAGGGGTTGAGGGGAAGGAGGGATGAACAGGGGGAGCACCCAGGAAGCTTAGGGCAGTGAAACTACGGTGTACGATACCATATATGTATACCTGCCATGATACATTTGTCCAAACCCACATAATCCACAACATTAGAAGTGAACTGTAATGTCAACTATGGACTTTGGGTGATAATCAAGTGAGGGTCATCAGTTGTAACCAGTGTGGGGGGTGCTGGTAATGGGGGTGGCTATTCATGTCTGGGGGAAATCTCTTTCACTCAATTTTGCTGTAAACCAAAAACTGCTCTGAAATGTAAAGTCTATTAAATATGCATTGTACAATAAAATAGGAGGCAATAAATAACCATTAAGTTTTCACTTTTTTGAGGGACAGATAAAAATGGTGCTGTAGGGAAAAACCTTGGATTTCATCTTTCACATCACCAGGGTCCAAGTTAGGTCCCTTCCTTAAGTTAGAGAGAAACTTTGAGTTAAGGTAGTTGAATTTCAGTGTAATGACATCACTCCTTATTATTCTAAAATAATGGGTGCATTATTTTAAGGAAAAGTTTCAGCCGTTTAGACAACAAGAGTGTGAGAGAAAGAACAGAGCTACTGTTTCTTGAATCAGTTTGTTTGCAACTGTAAAATTTAGTTGAAGGGTGATCACAGTGTACTCTAACACTCTCCATATAAAATACATACTGTTTTCTTAATCAATATGTAGAGAAAAAACACATCCCCCAAACTCTGATATTTAAACTGTTCTTTTCTTAAAATGATGCGTTTTCAGTCACCTTGGAAATATGTGCAAATGCAAATCTAAATTCCATATGCAGTAATGATTTGGTTGAAACAAATACTATTCCCTCAAGCTATGTTGGTTTGGGGGGAAAAATGACTCTTCTAATGGGAAGACTGCAATGGCTCTGCTCCTGAGGGAGAAAGAAAAAAGCCATACAGATAAGATGCTCTTATTTATAACATGTAACAAGATACGCTGGAAGACATAAGCATCTTTCTGATGACTTATCCTGCTGATCAGAGTACAAAAGAGTTTATTTTCATAATTACAACAGATGGAACACAATAAAATTATACTTTAGGCTAATGCACTCTCACCCTTATTATTCTTTTTTTATATGCGTGTCTCCCCTGAAGCTATTTTATAACAATACAAAAATTGAAGAAAGATGGAACCGCAAAAGCCTGACCAGATTTCCTAATTATCTGTCATGACTCAAGACTGCAGTGAGAAATTAGCTCTCTTGGGAAAGAAAAAAAAAAAAAAAAAAATGACGGAACTTAAAATAATAAAAAGAATCTTAAGATGTCTTTCCTCAACAAGTTGAGAAAGAAAGCTATCCATTTTTAGTAGGATTACCCTCCTAACTTTCTCTTTTTTTATGTTATTTTTATCTCAGTTACAGAGAGTTGTGTTAATCATGTTCCTCAAGACATGGCATGTTGTCATGGAAAGATTCGTTCCTATTTCATTAATCAGATTGTATTTATCCCCAATTCTATCCATTCCTATGAATGTATGTAATGAATGAAATGTATGCACTTGCGATATTATCTATATCTATTTATTTATTATCTATTAACACCACACTTCCTTACCTTCCTATTCCCCAGCCTCCCTTGTACGTAGATGTGCCCATGTGAGTAAAATCTGACAAATGAAATATGGGGAGAAGTAATATGGACCTGTCCCAAAACACCTTCCATGGGTTGTTTTTTCCCTTTGGTATTTTTTGGTTGGGTAGCAACACACATGGTGACTGTAGAAGCCACACACTGCAGATGACAAAACCTTCATCAGCCTGGCATCCCGAATGACTGTGGATCTTGGAACTCACCCCCAGTACATCCCAATGATTATACCTTTTACACGGGTAAGAAAAAGACTTTCAGTTCATTAAACCCCTGAGGTTTTAAAGTTTATCCGTAATCTATTTACCTCATTACTTATTTCACTATCAGGAACCATCTTAGGAGGTTCACGTGGTCTTTATGTTTCCAAATCTATCCATCAATTTTTGCCTTTTGTACTTCAAGTAAAGTCTCTAGAAAGTCAGGCTGTAGGAGAGACGACACTAAGCCAACTGGTTTTTTTCCTGTTAACCTGGCTCATTGTGACAGTCCTGGATGATGAGCTTTTTGAGCAGCTTAGATGCCCTGTGGATCACTCAACCTTCAATCCCACAGTCGGAGTACAGACCGTGCTTTAGTAGCTTAAGGCAAACTACCTTAACTGAAACAAAGTGTATTCGTGTGGTAATGTCATGTGTCTGAGTACTTTGACAGTCAGTAGGTAAAAACATTTGACAAGTACCTGTTTCAGCATATTAACTGGCACCTTGTTGTTTGCAAAAACAAAATACATAAACAAACAAAAATCATCTCCAATAAATTATGTGTGCTGTCAGTATGAGCCACTAAAGTCTCTCTGTCAGAGAACACCTAACCCACCCTAAATCCACTTCCTGTGATGAGGACCCTCAGATACATAGATGGCTTAGGAATGCACAGAAATATTGGGGCACGGTAATCAGGCTTCTTCACGAGTTGGAGCTGATAGTGTATTTAATTATTTTATTTTTTAATTGACTATTTTTTAGAGCAGTGTTAGGCCTACACAAAAATTGAGCAGAAAATACAGATTTCCCATATGTCCCTTGATTCCCATCTCTCCAGTTTACCTATTACTAACATCTTGTTGTACATGTGTTAAAATTGATGAACCAATATTGATACACTATTATTAACTAAAAATCATGGTTTACATTTGGGTTCACTGTGTGGTGCAGTTCTGTGGGTTTTGTCACAGGCATCATGTCATGTATCCCCAATGACAGTAGCCACCAGAATAGTTTCATTGCTCTAAAAATCCTGTGTCCACTTATTCACCCCTCCTCCTGAACTCCGGGCATACCCGGATCTTTTCACTGTTTCTATATTTTCGCTTTTCCAAAATGTCATATAGTTGAAATCATACAGACTGGCTTCTTTCACTTAACAGCATGCATTCAAGGTTCCTCCTTGTCTTTTTGTGGCTTCATATATGATTTTTCCTTGTCACTGAATTATATATCATTGTATGCATATACTATAATTTGTTTATCCATTCACTTTTTGAAGGATATCTAGATTGTTTCCAAGTTTGTCAATTATGACTTAAACTTTTAAACGCATGCATGTACAGATTTTTCTATGGGTGTAGATTTTCAACTCATAGGTACCTAGGAACACAAGTGCTGGATGGTGTGTTAATACTACCTTAGCTTTGTAAGAAACTGCTGTACAATTTTCCAATGTGGAAAATTGAGAGCCATTTACCATTTGGCTCTCTCACCAGCAGTGAATGGGAGTTCCTGTTACTTTTCTTTCTCATCACTATTTGATGTTGTGTTTTGGACTTCTGCCATATTCTAAAAGGTGTGTTGTGCTACCTCACTGTTGTTTTAACTTCCAATCCCTAATGACTTATGACGGTGAGTACCTTTTCGGATGTTTATTTAGCATCTGTCTATCTTTAAGACTTCAGATATTTTTGCCCATTGTTAACTAAGTGCTTACTTATTGTTGAGTTTTAAGAGCTCTTTGTAAATTTTGGAAATGAATCATTTATCAGAAACACAGCCTTCAAAAATTTTCTCCCACATTTAATTTTAATGAAGTCTAAATTATCACTGTTTTCTTTCATGGAGTGTGCTTTTGGTGTTGTATCATAAAGTCATTGCCAAATCCAAAGTCACCTAGATTTTTTCCCAATGTTTCCTTTTGGTATTTATTTTTAATCTTATAAAAATTGTAATCTTCATACCATTGTGGGGGGGTGGGTAGAGTTAAGACTTCATGATTTACATATCCAATTTCATACGATTGTGAATAGTTCATCACATTTCCAACATACGCAATATTCCCCTACTTTGAGAAATCATGATGTGTTTGTTGAGAGGGGATGCATGTTTTTCTCTTGCTAGTGTAAAGTTTTTTCCAGAGTCCTTAAGGAAACTCTTGGGTGCGGGGCAGTGTACCTTTATTCTTAGGAAGAGAGAGGAAAGTGTGTCTGCTACAGAGACATGACACCAGTCACATGACTGTGACACATCTGATTTACTGAAGGTTTCCTCGCATAAGAGGGGAGCATCTTCTACCTGACTCAGTGATTGACACTAGTAATGAATAAACTGCTGCCATCTTCCCCAAGGAACAGCTCAAGAATCATCAGCCAGAGCTGAGGACAGACGGTACACCTCCCCTCCAATATCACTCATGAGTGGAAAGAGATCAGGTGAAAGACAGCGCTCATCCCTCTAGTGACAAAGTGGATCTTTAAACAGAAAGAAGAAGATATTAGCAATGGAAAAACTCCTATTCCTGGGAAGTGTGTTTATCTTTGAAAGTTGTAACTATATAATAAGGCATAATAAACTTAATTTTTCGATGCAGCATTCTGAAAAGCAACTTATTTATTTCAAAGATGCTGCCATTGCTCAAGACACTCTCCGAATTGTTTGGAATTATGCTTTTCAAGGCATGTAAACTGGTAAAAGAAAAATAATTCAACTTGCTTTTTAATCATGCCTCCAAATAATGACTACTAGAAAATAAAGAAATTAATGATGGTAGTATTGAAAGCTAAAGTCGATAAACAATTAACTTGACTTTTCTCAGATTCAAAATAGAATAGAAAGAATCTATGAATGTACAACACCAAGAGTGAACTGTAAACTGTGGACTCTGGATGATTATGACTTGTCAGCATAGACTCGTCAATTGTAATGAATGTACCACTCTGGTGGGGATGTTGATAATGGAGACTATACATGTTGGGGGGCAGGAGTATATGGGAAAACTGTACCTTCTGCTCAACTGTGCTGTGAACTTTAAATTGCTGTAGGAAAAAATCTAAAGAATTAAAAATATATACAACCGCATGTCACAGTTAATGTTTAGGGAGAATTAATTATTGCAAATACATATATATATGAAAGTACTAATAATAGAGTTATTGGATCTTTATTCCTTTATGCCCCACCAAATGAAACAATATATGCATTTTTCCTCCTGGTTCATCATAGCTTGTATCTTATTCACTTAATTTTTTTCCTTTTCTACTAAAACTGACAAACACTTTGCCACCTCACTAGTAACTACCTCTTTAGTTCCAGTGCCTTATTCATCCCTTCAATAATTATAAAGACTCCAACATTCTGTTCAGTTACCCAGTTGCATTAACACACTAAGCTATTCCCCTGATGGAGTCAGTTCTAGTAGAACTCATTCCCCTGAGGTCCATTCTCTGTTTTACTTTTTCAGCAGACTCCCTCTTTCATTCAGATGATAAACTCAAGGGAAAGGGCTGTGTCTTAACCCTATATCAAGGAGGTGTTCAATACACATTATTAATCATTATTATTAAAATGTGCAATGATGTCAGGCTTGGCCTAATCAATTTTAATTCAGCTTAATCTAGTTCAAGTCAGTTTAATTTAGGAGGTGCTGCCCTGATATTTTTCTTTCTACTAGATTTCCAATTTAGTTCTGCAAAAGGCTCCTCATTTAATTATTATTTTTTGGGGGGGCTGATTAATTTCTTCTATAGGCAAGACGATTTCTTTCTGTTATTGCTATGGTGCATTTTATCTGACAAATGCCTTTAAAATATTCTGAATTTCTTATCCATTCAGAAATATTACCCACAGCTTTTTGTATTAAAACACATTTTTCTCCTAGTGAAATAAACGAAGCTAACCTAAGCAGACTCACCTCTGGTCATAGTGAATGTCAGACACATAAAGAAACACAAATCGAAAAAGTATGCTGAGTAAGAATGAACAGAAAAAATAGGACAATAAGGAAAATATCAGGTTATGTAAACTCTCTGTTATTTTCTCATCAGAGAGGTTCTTACAAGGGAGAACAGCACTTGATTTTGACCCGCTGGACTTTCTCTCTCGAGAGAGAGACTAACTTACAAGGCACTAAAACAGGGCTGATATGCAGCTGAGGTAGCTTATTTAACCGCTAGGCGCTGGTGCATCTCTATAGTTGTTTGAAGTTAGCATGTTTTCTGATACACAAGCCTGTGTCGTGCTAAGTATTTAGAATATCACATCACCTCTAATTCTAACTTTAGCTTTCTCTACTTCCTTCCATCTGCCCTACCCATCGGGCTTGTTACTCTAAGAAGCAAGCTGTCCCACACCTCTCGTTGCTAAGTAAGACCAGCTCTAAAGTATCTTATGAAGGGGGCATGATGCAGTGAGTGAGGGGCTACACATCCCTGGAGTCTCACCTATGTTCCTTATTAGCTTCATGAGTGTGGTAACTTATTTAACTTTCTGAATTTCAATTTTTTGAATAAAAGTAACAAAACAATTAATAAAAAAAGCCAACACTGTTATAAATGTTAAATGAGATGCCATGCACGGACAATTTATCATATAACCAAAAGGATATAGGTTCTCAGTTAATGTTCATTTTCCCTTTTTCTGCCAAGTCAGTTATAGCGCTTCCTTCAAAGATGTCTTTGCTGCCTGATATTCCCGAATCCTAAAATTAGGGCCGCTTTACTACTAGTCCTCATAGGATAATTAAGATCAGTGATGCATTCTCTTCTTAAAGAACTCTTTCAAAGAATTGACTATTCTTTATTTACAGTGGCCAAGACATGGAAACAACCAAAATGTCCTTCGATAGATGAATAGATAAAGAAATTGTGGTATATATACACAATGGAATACTATTCGGTGGTAAGAAAAGATGAAATAGGATCATTTGTGACAACATGGATGAATCTTGAGATTATAATGCTAAGCAAAATACGTCAGACAGAAAAAGCAGAGAACCATATGATTTCACTGATATGTGGTATATAAACCAAAAACAACAAGACAAACAAATGAGAAACAACAACTCATAGACACAGACAATAGTTTAGTGGTTACCAGAGGGTAAGGGGGATGGGGGGTGGGAGATGAGGGTAAGGGGGATCAAATATATGGTGATGGAAGGAGAGCTGACTCTGGGTGGTGAACACACAATGGGATTTATAGATGATGTTAATACAGAATTGTACACCTGAAATCTATGTAACTTTACTAAAAATTGTCACCCCAATAAACTTTAATTAAAAAAAAGAATCGACTATTCAAATAGGAACACAGAGAGAATTAACACTTACATAAAAATAAACAAACAAAACAAAACAAACAAAGAACTACACTGCTAATCATTCTTTTGCTCGTTCTTACAAACTCCCATTGCCTATATTTTCTTAAGCAATCTAGGTAACATTGTGTCAGCCATTGTTCACTCCTTCATCCATTTCAGCCATTATCATCTTCTCACTCTTTAGTCAAATACACAGTGATGGCTCAACTGATGAAGTGCTGAAATAAGTGTCTGCTCATACACATCCTGTTGAAATGCAGACTAAAGCCTCTAGCATTTTCAGCTGACAAGTTCTCTGGACAGATGCAGCACTTTACACTTACTGAGAAGAATTTTACGTGTTAAAAGCACACAAAAACGTGATCTTCGGCACCATAACCTATGAAGATTTTCCTTCGGGTTCTGTAATTTCCATGATACTATATATATACATGGTTTCATATATATACATATATATATATATATATATATATATATATATATATATATATAGAGAGAGAGAGAGAGAGAGAGAGAGAGAGAGAGAAACATGATATTATAGCTGGAGTTACAAAGCTTTTGACCTTCCTGGGAGTGGTCATTTTGATTTGAGTCAAACAGATAATAAATATATGTGATTTCGAGATGCAATAAATCTTCAGTTGGAGACAGTGTGGATGAGGGAGTTCATGAGAGAAAGTTAAAATAAGAATCCCTGTTGGCTCATCTGTGACAGGGACGGTGGCAGGTGGCACACAGTGGTGAACAGAGCACTACACTGGTACCAAGAGTCCTCATGTTTTACTCTTGACTCATGTGTAAAAGGTTGAATCAATGCTCTTGACTCCACTATCAATAGCTCTAAAATATGGGGGTTGGATGGGAGAACTCTAAGAAGAAGCAACCGAGAGCCATGTGGAACATAAAAGGGAGTCAACAAATTCTAGTTGTCTTCCTCTAATTATCATCTCAACATGCTATGACTTTATAGCTACTAGTCACATACGGATGTTGTGTTTTGGTTGACTCTACCACAGTGAATTTTAACAGCAACTTTAGAGTAAATTCAATAGTCAACTCATTCCTTACTTAGTCTTTCACAGTACCAATTTAAATGTAATGTGTTAGCTGTGAAGGAAATGCTCATACTCTCTAAAGCCTGGTCATGAGATGGGCAAGATTTTTTGTATTTGTTGTTGTTTTTCGTTTTGTTTGGTTTTGTTTTCCTATAACATTGCTAGAAATAATAGTATTGATGAGCTAGTCAATAGTATCCACAATAATGCACGCCCCAAATATTTCAGCTCAAATCATTCCTTTAAAGTATAAAGCAATATTGTACAAAATCATGGCCCTGCATTCATTTACATTTATGTGATGAGGATATATAATGCGTGAGCTTTTGAGCAAGACATAATCTAGACACGAAGTTTAAACCTGTGTTCAGACTGTAGCTGGCACGGGGCTTTGTACATAGCATGGACATCTATTGCAATAAATTTCTTGAGATGAATTGGAATCAAACAGCCAAGTTCTAGCCCAACAGGCAGTAGAAGGTTTGGGTTGATTAGCCCATTACACCTGTAAAGTGCAGACAGAGATTGAGGGTGACTACATAAAGGCTGATTTGTCCAGAAAACCTGCAAGGTAATCAACAAAGAAAAAAAGAGAGAAACTTAATAACAACTGAAAAGCAAAATCAAAGGCGATGGTTTGACCTGAGCTTACAGATGCTGGGAAACTCGGCAATAGTGTTTTTCACTTCAGCCATCACACAGGCTATTCTTCTGTGGTCCTGAACATAGCATGTGACCTATGAAGCATCCTATTAGCTGTTCCAGGAAAGCACATTTTCTTGTGAAAAGAAATCGGTTTAAACATCAAAGAAACAAGTACAAACACAAAGCCAAACACACTGGGGTCTGTGTTGGGCACTCATTCAAAATGTCATGTCATTCGAACACGTCTTCAGTTTGTAATGGCGCTTCACTTGGGTCTAATCACATTCAAACCCTGCTGGGTTGCATGCTATTATGTGCTTTAAAAAGGTGTAGCCCAGACACAACTAAAATAAAAAGCTCGAACAAGCCAGCAGCTGAAGCACAGAAAGGAGAGACCTTTGGGAATCTATTCCGTCTGGTACTACTGCCTTGCAAGGTCATCTCTGACTTGCTGCCCACCCGTGCTTCTGTTCTCTCATTGTTAAAATAAGAGTGATCATTAGAAATGATTGATGACAGAGGGCTGTCATATCTATTTTCTCTAAATTATAGACAAACAGCTCTTATTGTCTTCTTTTCTTTCCCATTACAACCTGAAAGACAATGGGAAGACATTCCGAAACATATATTGACATCAAACTGTGAGCCATGCTATTTCTGTATTTTCCAGGAAGGCCATTGTTCTGCAAAGTTTCAAATGAAAGGATGATATAAAACTTTCTTCCCAAATATTTCAAATGGTGAATTTTCTTGTTCTGATCATTTCTGCTTTGTAGAAGGTCATATTAAATTGTATGCGCACATCAAACGGTGTTATGTATCTTTAGGCGAGTACATAGGAATAACTGGTCCTTTGATTATTTTCCCCTGAAGTTTGAACATTTGCTCATGAAGCCTTTGCTATATTTTTATTGTTGACATTCAAATGGAATTGAAGCAAGAGTTTTCTGGTCAGAAGAAGAAAAAAGATAAAACCGATATAAGCCAAAGGAGCCGGTGAGTGTGTAACAATTTCCCAACGTGGCTGCTTCCTCCTCCCAGCTGTCAGTGTGATGTAATCAGAAACAAAGTGCATTTTATGATAAATGCCTTGGGGTAAATGTAGCTCACAAAATATATTACAGTTTTCCTCTCTTTTACTTCCTCAAAAAAACAAAACAAAACAAAAAACCTTCATCTTGAATTGCCTTATTATTAGGTGGTTCTTGTCAAAAGAAAAAAGAAAATACATACACATATACTCATCAAGTTTGGCTGATCTAGCTAGGCTGTGACCATATTATGTTTTATTTTCCTAATCTCAGAACAACTAAACGTGAACATGTTTTGCCCTGAGTAACTGGATGTGACACGAAATATGAAGAACATACTGTAAGTGCACACAGCTCTTCCCCAAGTAAATTAAAATGGCATAGGTTTCAAAAACACTCCTGTAGGAGGCTGCATTCCACCTGCAGAACTCAATCTGTGCCACGGACCAAATAATCAGACTCCAAGGGCAAAATTGAGCCAGCGAGTGAGGTGGAAGCTGGAGTCCAGAGGCTTTGGGCCCAGCATGTGGGGAAACTAATGAAACACTGAGGATCTGTGGGCACTGGATGGGCATGATGGGAGCTTGTAAAAGATGTTAAAGGACTGCATCAGGGTGATGAGATTCAACAGATCCAAGGTCATAGCAGTATTGACGAAGGGCTGGGCACTGGCTGAGATGAGCAGTACTGCATCACAGCACGCTCAGCGAATGCACATTATTCTCCAGCCTTGGTCCAATGCCCACCAAGTGGCAACCCTAGATCAGACCAACAACCATTGAACAATACCCTTCTAACACACAAGGTGTGATCACAAAATATGGTGAATGTTTAAATAAAAATATATATGTGTATATGTATGTATACATATATATATATATATATATATATATATATATATATATATATATATATTACAGTAAAAGACAGATTGCCATTAATCCCCCTCAAAATACTCTCCCTTGCTTCGAACACACTTATTCCATTCCATTGTTCTTGACACTTTCTGAAGCAGTTCTGGAAGTCCTGTCTCATGTCTTTATGTCTTTATTTGCGCTGTCATGGCTGCCTCAATGTCTTGAATCATTTTGACTTCGGGGAAGAGCCAGAAGTCGCATGGTACCAGATTCGGTAAATAAGGTGGATGAAGACACACCGTAATATTTTTAGTTGACAGAAATTGCCGTACCAGAAGCAATGTGACACAGCATTGTCATGATGGAGGATGAAGTAAAGACACTCACAAAAGAGAACTTTCAGGACTGTTTCAGAAATTGGCAAGAATGATGGGATAAGTGTGTCTGAAGTGAAAGGGTGTATTTTGAGGGGAATTAACGGCAATGTGTCTTTTACTGTAATAAATTTTGTTTTATTTAAACATTTGCTGTACTTTTTTATCACAACTCGTAAAAGGGACAAAGCTTTAAAATAACAGTGATCTGACATACGCAGTTGCAGGTCCACCTAACCATGTACTCCCAGGAAAATACTTTTCCATATTAAATCCAGGTTCGAGTGAGAACCTGAAGAGACTGGTCTTTTACAGTATGTCCTCACTTGACGTTGTCTACAGGTTCTTGGAACTGTAGCAAAACCACATACAGGTATACCTTGTTTTATTGTACTCACTTTATTGTGCTTCACAGATAGTGTGTTTTTTACAAAAAGATTGTAATGTTCTCAGATGATGGTTAGCATGTTTTATCCATAAAATATTTTAAAATTAAGGTATGTTCACTTTTTAAAAAACGCAATGCTATTGTACACTTAATTTACTACAGTATAGTATAAAAATAACTTTGTACACTGGGAAACCCAAGATTTTGTGTGACTAGATTTATTATGGTTGTCTGGAACCAAACCCATAGTATCTCTGATAATAAACAAGTATCTCATCAATGTTATCACAAAACAACATTGAATGAGAAGATGTTACTCAGGACCTACTGGATTTATAAAACTATATGAATAAACTATTACTGACGACATATAAAGCTATGGCAACATCTACTTGAGGACAAAATTAAAAATAGCAAGAGGTGCTTGAACTGCATTTTGAGAACTAATGGTTTAGCACTATATTAATCAATTTTTTCCACTGCCAGGGGACACTGTGACTTATGAAGCACGCATACGTTCTACTGCTCAATCAGATTTCTGTTTGCTCAGCCCAGCCCTCTAACCCAGAGCTGTCTTGACCAAGGAGCTGCTGAGCTGCTCCCCCCCTTCTCATCCACCCCAGTAGCCCCCTTCTTATCCTAGAATGAGTGTGACTCTTCCTATTTAACCAATACTATGGTGACAGTAGCAGTGTGAGATCTGAAGGCTGAAGCGTGCTCCTCATTAGCGGTTTACAACTGGAGCAGGCGTCAAAATCACCTGGAAGCCTTGTTAGAACCAGCACTCTGCCCTACTGACACAGTGTCTGAGTCTGTAGGTCTGGGGTGGGGCCAGGGAATGTGCATTTCCCACAATTCCCACAGGACGCTGATGCTACTGCTTCATGATTCTCTCACACTGTAATTGGCTCCCACACGACTCTCTTCGTTATATAAAAATAAAATGCCAGAGCTGAGACTATTGCCGAAAACCTCTCTTTCAAATACTTTCCTACAGAGGAAACTAAGTCCCAAAAAGGTTAAACAGTATAACAAACACTGTAATATATAAATGCTGTTTGCAGTTCTGAGATCCTTTCATGGTGTCATGCTACCTCATAGTTGCTTCCTTTTAATGTTTTCAATGAGCTTTATTCCTGCAAAGTCCAACCTGACTTATATCAGCCACATATGACATTATGGGAGGCAATTAGGAAAGGAATATGACTCCTCCATGTTAAGCCCCAAACGAAGGACCAAACTCTCAAACTTTTAATGATCATCTGTAGATTATTCATTTTTAAATGTAATTTCTTCATTGTTGTATACATCAACTATTCTTGGGTATTGAGTAGTGAGTGAGACATTTAAATCTGTTGGGTCTGCTGGAGTGAGATATATGTTTGTGTGTTTTTTAAGTCACCAGTCTGTTCAATTTTGCTGTGAAAGAAAGCGAGTACCTCTCTGAATAAAGCTATGAGACAACACTTTTCTTTCCACTAGTGTTGAATTTCTAATATATTTTTTGTGACATATCTTAATCGCTCTGTGTATGTGAGAGTGTGTGTGTGTGTGTGTGTGTGTGTGTGTGTGTGAGAGAGAGAGAGAGAGAGAGAGAGAGAGAGAGAGAGAGAGAGAGAGAAAGAGAGAGAGAGAGAGAGAAGAAACTTGGAGGAGGTGGTATTACAAGAACCGGAGGAACGCAATAATGCTGCCTCTTTTGTCGCTTCGTTTTTCTTTTGCATTTAACTGTTCTCAGGAGGTATCATTTTCTTTGGCCATACTTGTAAACAAAATTTGAGCTAGACTCATGTAATAGTGGAAAATGGATCACATAAAATACAAACTCAAATTGCATGGACACAAGTCTACTGCCATCACCTACCTGAAAACTAACTTACAGAGAGGGACAGCTCCCTGTGTGTCCAATCCAGGCTAAAATGGATTTAGGGAAGCAATGGGTTTTGAAGGGAAAGTTTATAATTAAGAATTTCTTTGTGTACATATACCACAACTTTTTAATCCAATCATCTATTGAAGGACACTTTGGTTGTTTCCATGTCTTGGCTACCGTAAATAAAGCTGCAATGAACATCGAAGATATATATCTTTACGGATAAATGTTTTCAGATTTTGTGGGTAGATACCCAAGAGAGGGACTGCTGGGTAATATGGAAATTCTATTCTGCCATAAGAAAAGATGAAATAATGCCATTTGCAACAACCTGGATGAATCTTGAGATTATTATGCTAGGCAAAATAAGTCAGACAGAAAAAGTCGAGAACCATATGATTTCACTGATATGTGGGATAGAAAACTGAAAACAACAAAGAAACAAGACAAACAAATGAAGAAACAAAAACTCATAGACACAGACAATAGTTCAGTGGTTACCAGAGGGTAAAGAGGGAGGGCATTGATAGATGAGGGTGAAAGGGATCAAATATCTGGTGATGGAAGGGGGACTGACTCTGGGTGGTGAACACACAACATGATATATAGATGATGTATTACAGACTTGTACACCTGAAGTCTATGTAACTGTACTAACAATTGTCACCCCAATAAACTTTAATTAAAAAAAAAAAAAAAAAAAAAAAAAAAAAGAATTTCAGCTTGGTTTTGTTGTTATGGTTTCTGCTAGTCTCACTGCCAAATCCCCCAAAGATGGATCTGTCCCCATTTGAACAGAGAAATGAGATCATATACAAGCATTTCCCACTGTAGGTGAATACTTAGTGAGGGAGAAGTGAGGATGGTAGGCAGCAGGAATTCTTCAGAAAACATGCTTTTCCTGCAACAGTGGCAGATGTTTTCTCCGATATCTTAAGTACTTCCTTAGAACTGCCAATTATTTCCAGTCCATCTAAACTATTGGCATTCTTTGTTACATGGCAGCTGTGAATAATATCCCTTTGAGGTTATCCACAGTTATAGTAATTCAGATGCTAATTCCTGAAGTTACCTCTCTTATAATAAAATAAATAAATAAAAAAGAAGCATGAGGACTTCCAATGGTTTGTTATGTTTTGGATTTTAAGTTCTTAGCTATAGGAACAGGGACTATAAATAGTCTCATTTACAAAGGAATCTCAGGCAGTCTAGTGTGCAACTCAATGCAAATCACCTTGACTCCCAAAGCCAAAAGTCAAAGTCAGTAAGATTTCATATCTCTGAAATTGTCTGTGGGAATGCAGCACTGTAAAAATGGAAAGAACCTTGAGATCTCACTTGGTTGCAGATACCTTTGCTCATGGAAATAAATATTTAAATGATTTGAGACAAATTTTGCCCATTTTCTTCATGAAAGATTAATCATTGGCTTTAAGGTTAGTTCTCTGTAAACAACCAACAAAATGAATATATTAGAGATGCAGTGGACCTTGGCCTCGGGAAGCTTGCAATTCAGTAAGACAAACAGCCATGCAACTATTAATTTAAAATATAGATAAAAATTAAATCAACGTTTCAATGTAGATACAATCAAAGTGCTATGGAAAAACAGAGGTAGGATTAAATTTACCCAGTGCCATTGGGGGAAGGTGTCAGGTAGAAGGAGGTGGTGTTTGAGCTGGACCTTTAAGGATGAAAGCAGCTTTGGTAGGTAAATAGAATTATGGGGAAGCCACCAAGGGTTAGGGATCTGCATGGATTTATCTGGGAACATGGTGAACGTAACCAGAGTGAATAATTAAGTAGGTTTCAGAAGTGAGACTAAACATATGGGACAATCCAGTATGAGCAAGACATCTAATGTCATGGTAAAGAATTTCAAATGTATTCTTCAGGCAATTAGTAACTATGGAAGATTTTCAGCAAAGGTAGGACACTGTTACTACGATTTAGGGAAATTAGGTTGGTGCTACGAGTAATCACCTCCCTGAACTCATCTCCTCCTAGCCAATCTCAACATCCATGGGCCTCCCTGCTGTTCCATGAACACACCAAGCATGTTTCTCTCTCTGGACCTTTAAACTTGCTGCTCCTTCTTCCTGGAAATCTCATTTCCCAGGTACACACAGGACTTCCTCCTTATTCCTTCTTTCATTTCTCTGTGCAAATGTCATTGACAGGCAACAACTCCCCACTTTGAACTGCCAACTCCCTGAATTGCCATATTTCTTCCATTGTACATGTTGCCATCTAACATGCATTATAGAGCCCCTCCTTACAATTTACTCTCCATGAGAGCCAGGCTTTTGTTATTTTTTTCCTGCTTTGTTCCTTGCTTGGAACAGGGCTTGGAGCATACTTCAGGCTTATCAAATGCTTGTTAACTGAATGAAAAATAGGCAAAGAAGGAGCATGTCTTAGTCAGCTCAGGGTGCCATAGCAAAAAACCAGAAAATGTATTTTCTCACAGTTCTGGAGGCTGGAAGTCTGAGATCAGGGTGACGGTATGGTGATATTCTGGTGGCATCTCTCTTCTGGGTTTGCAGATGGCTGCCTTCCTGAAGTATCCTTGCATCACAGGGAGGGAGAGAGCACATTCTCTTAAGTCTTACCTTATAAGGACATTAATCCCATCCTGAGGGCCCCACTCTTATGACTTCAACTAAAACTGATTAGTTTCCAAAGGTCACGCCTCCAAATACTATCACATGAAGGTTAGGGCTTCAGCGTATGAATCTGTCAGGGACACAAATATTCAATCCATAGCAGAGCAAATATAGAAAGAAGAAGGGGGGATGCATGGGATGGTCTCTTATTCAAGGGAGAATACAGTGCTAGCAGAGGCCAGCCAGCACCCCCACAGACCCCTTCCTCTGCTGCAACTGATAGTCTCAAAGAATAAAACACAGGGAGTAAAGAAGAATGACTGCAACATGTAAGAAATTTAAAGTGTCTTCTAGATGGAGTAAAGATGGGGATGCAATGAAAGAGGCATAGAGGGCCAACTGGAAATACATAGAGGTGACACAGACAAAATCCCTGCACTCCTCAACACTATTACTTTGGAAGGATGAAGAAGAATGAGTTGGGGAAAGGAGACAATCTGTGCCAGAACGTACGGCTGGAAGGCCGGCAGGGCTTACTTCACCACCGTGCATAGAAAACCCAGACACTGGCATGATTCCCGGGGTGGGTGGTGACAATGTAGTCAGGAATTCTGTGGGATGTCCTTCGGGATCCGATGAGAACTCTCAGCACGAAAGTCAGAAATGAGAGTACAGAGCAGGATAAAATTTTGTTGTCTGGGCAGTGTTTCTATTGAACAAAAACTAGCCCACTAGATGGGAAAACAATAAAATCCATTACATCTATAACAAGGTAAGTGGGTCAAAAAGAAGGGGCCACCTTGCTTAAGCAAGAGGAATTCAGTGCTCTGAAAGAGACATATTAATTCAGAGATGAGTTCTAAAGAAACTTGAGAAAATGCATCAATTCAACTACTTCATCATCTTAAAGAGAGAAAAAACAACTGAGATTTGGAAGAGACGAGAAACAGGACTGCCAAATTAAAAACTGGGAGGGATACCACCACAGACAGAATATGATAGAGGAAATGATTATTGATGTAGATGATAAACTTTAAAAACTCACCAAGACTTACAGGAAAGGGAAAAAGAGAATATATGTCAGATGTACAAAATAAAACATAGATATAACCTGTACGTAAAATAATTTCCAGAATTACAAAAACATTATCCTAAAAAGAATGGAAGGAGCAGCTAACTAAAGAGATGTATGTGCATAGATAGTAGACACAGCAATTACATGTGGATTGGAGCAGACCGCGACACATGCCCCACCAACCTACCCAAGCCCACCACCCAACTGCAACCATCTTGCCCTTGAGCCTCCTCTTTGAAACTTTCCTCTAGCCACTCATCCCCTATTCCCTGGCTTCTCACCCTTTCTCCTCCAATAATTTTTATTTCATTGGGATATTCAAATGTGGATAGCATCACTAATGAAATAAGAGACAGGTGTGTAATATTTTAATATCCTAGATTTATTACTTATATGTTAAATGAAGAATGAAGTCATGCTTATTTTATAAAACAAAACAAAACAAAACAGCAAATGCTACCTTGCATTCATTGTTTTTAAAAGTGATCTTGA
This sequence comes from Rhinolophus sinicus, assembly GCF_057876585.1. NCBI lineage: Eukaryota > Metazoa > Chordata > Mammalia > Chiroptera > Rhinolophidae > Rhinolophus > Rhinolophus sinicus. Next base: position 109,953,917 of record NC_142501.1, on the reverse strand, counting down.
CTTTAAATAAAACCAAACCAGAAACAGTTCTTTGTCTAATGCAAAAGGCTTAGACACTGACGCAGCTCTATTTCCTTCTGCTTGCAGAACGATGAGCTAGGAGGCTTGATCCCTTTGCTCAAATGATTTCTGGATTTAGTTACTTTTATTTTTATCTCTCCTGAGTCTCATTTTTTGCCACCTGTCCAACTTAGGTAACTTAGACTTTGAGAAATTATATTGGATCCTTGGATTAGACACAACAAAACCAAGAACAACTGGTAATTCTCCAACTAACAAAGAAGATAATAGTTCGGGGCCACACTGGGCTTTGAGCACAGATGTCTACCTGACCTCTGCCAGTCCGCTCTGGGAGGACGATCTGAGAACCCAGCTGCTGTCTATCCGTATGGTTTTGGGGCCATGTAAGCCATCATTTGCCTTCCTTGTTTCTGAAATGACCTTTATCAACCGCATGCAAATAGTTTATATCCATGGATCCTGTTACACATGGTACAAATTCTCTGATAAAACAAACTCACTAGGGACAGACAGAAAATATCCAAATTTATACCTTATTGCATGATGCAGAGAAGCATCACTCCCTTAGAATTCTTCCTGAAACTGCTCAGCTCAGCCCAGCCGTGCCCAGCCCTGTGCAGCTCAGCTGAGCCCAGCACAGCTGACTGTGCCTCAAAGGCAACACTTTGCTCAACCTTGAGCATGGGCAGTCGTCTGTAACACGCAAAGGGATTCCCATGGGCATCCAGTCACTTATTTGTTAAGAGAGATCCTTGTTGAAGTAAAACATGTTTTTTGTTCTAGCATTCAATGCAACAGATATGTATGGAAGTTTAGCATAATATTATTTGATTTTGTTATTCTTATAGTTTCCTTTTTTTATCGTATGCAAAAGAGGAAATAATATGGTGGGCTCTTCTCCCAATCCTCAAGCTATATCTATCAAACAGGAAGTTGACTGGAAGTCTTCACCTGGCAAATGGCTAAGTCTAGACAAAGTATACTATGCAGTAAGTGCATATATAGGGCCATGGGATATAAGAAGTGCATGGGACCAGAGAAATCATACTGAGCCTGTGTCCTCCTATCGTCACCCATCTGGGGTTTACTAAAAAAAGAGAAATGTTTTCATGTTTGCTTTTCTTCTCAATTTTCATTTTAGGAATATTTTTGATACACATGAAGTTTCCATATGTAATCCCTTTAGGGCTCTGTAATGATAAAGGGCAAATATTATCCTTAAAATGTCTCCAATAATGCAAACCTACAGTGATTTCTTCTTAAATAAATAAAACATACTTAAAAACAAACAAACAAACAAACAAAAAAACTCTTTTAGTCAAACAAAATAAAAATAACAATAATCTGTCCCTTCTCCCCCAAAAGGAGATACAATTAGCAATAATCGTGCCTCGGATAAACCTCATTGGCTACGATACTGCCACTGCGCAAAGCTCCCCAAAAGGAGATACAGATGAAGACAAAAAATTAAGGAGAGACTAAAAGAAATGAAACATAACAAAACAAAATATGTGCTGGCTTTCACCTAGGGTTCTGTATCTATTGATTTTTGATTTTCTGGAAAATACAGGAAATCAAACAGCTTTTTAAATGAATCCTTTTAACATTTTATAAACTTTGGTCAGTAGAACAAAGATGCCCTCGAAATATTAGTAGATGTTTTATGGGAAAAAGTGTTCCAGTGATGGATATCCTTTATGCTGTAATCCCTCTTAGGGTGAGGGTATATTAAAGGCTCTGGGAAATCCTACAGAAATATGTTTTTGTTTGTTTAACACAGAGTTACCCTCATGGATTTTACGATGGAAACCTGCCTCCCTTTAAAATAATTAAGGTCTGGCTTACATTAATAAGCACAAATCTAATTGAAAGGGGCAACTTAACAGATTTCTTTAAAATGTTGTGTATTATTTCAAGATGTATTAAAATTGCCTCTTAGATAACAATGAAACCACCATGCATCACCAACTGCCTTAAACTAGGAGCACATCTTATCTGCTTTTGTGTTAATGTCTAACACAGGGCTGGAGTGATGATTTCATAATAGTAAACTTTTCTGTGCTGCAGTGCTGATAAAGTTTAAAGACAAGCCTTTTTTCCTAATAGCATCTCTAGTGGTATTTTTATTTTCCCTGTGCTTCTCTGGTTCCCACAACATGACCTTTGTCTATTTCTGTCTTTTGATGATTATGGGCATGAAGAGACTTAGATATGGAGGGGAAAAGATAATTGCCTTGGGCCACAGGAATAAGTAGTGAGTGTGGGGAAGACTATACATCTTGAAATCTAGGTTCCCCTGGCACAATCATTACTGCTGCCACTACCACCTCATGACGTAAGGGAGCTCATGTAGTTCTGAAACTAGTTAATAACGAAACAAAGCTTAAAGAAAAAAAAAAAAGAAGAAGGAAAAAAAATATATATATATAAAACAAACAAAACCCAACGTCTTCCACCTTATTCTATTCCAGGCTAAATACGTTTGACATGACCAAATTTGCATTCATTATATTTGATTTATATACCTATGCCCAATCACCCAACTGCAGCCTACTTAAGAATTTTGCCTATGGCAAAACACTTAGAATTCACGCCCATAGCATAACTATAGCCAGGGGTGACTTAGGTTCTGATAATGTCAACATACTTAAAATTGCATTGACTGTCTTATAGACAAGTCCCAAAACCACATAGGCAAAACACAAGTAGAGAAAAATAACTTGAGGATGATTGATAGTTTTCACTTATTTGCTTTTTTTTTTAGGAGGGCACAGCTCCCTCTGACTCATACGGGGATTGAACCGGCAACCTTGGTGTTAGAAGCACTACTCTCTAACCAACTGAGCTCACCGGCCAGCCAGCACCATTCTTTTTTTTTTTTTTTTTTTAATGGTAGGAGTGTGTTGGTGCAAGAAGTCTACACTTTTCAGAGATCAGCATTTAAAGAAACTTGATATTAGGGAATGCTTTTTATTTCCTTAGGAAGAAAAACTGAGTATTTCCAACCTCCAAATGCTTAACCAATATTTATATGAGCACAAATCTTTCATTAGCATAAGAATGCTGGTAAACTATAAAGTATTGTGCAAGCTAAAGATGGAGACGGCATGCTAAACACTGTGTGGGGAGGGAGTGGAATAAGACAGGCTTGCCAACATAGGTGGAAAGTGTCAGGAAAAGGATTCTTTTCCTCTGAAACAAAGCAACACACATTTCAAGGGGTTGGTATCCAACAACTATTTGCCTCGTGGCTTCCCAATCTCTCCTCTTACTCTGATCCATGTTGAAAGTATGTCCTCTTCTCAGGAAATTCATAATTTTCTGTTTCCGACATTCCTGTGCCAGTCCAACGCAGGCGTGGCGCTCAGTTAGTTTATAAATGGTCATCTCCTTCCAAGGGCTAGTGACACTGAGCCCTTGCTGCTCTGGAAAAATGTTTTGTTGTTTTGTTGGTTTTTGCCTCTGTGGAGCTCACATCTTCAGAAGCTCTTCGCTGGATTTTCTGATTTCCTAGATTGCTACTAACTGAATCTCTAGACCTACATCTAGTGAGACCTGAACACCTATGGTAGTTGCACATGAACACTTCTGTTCAGCCACGGCAGCGAAAGCCCACAACTCACCTCTAACTTTCAGAATCCAGCCCAGCCACCACATCCAAGAAAGCCAAGAAAAACCACTAAGCCCCAATACTTGAATTCACAGAGTTTCTGTCATTCAGTGAATAGTTGTGAAAAAAGGAAAGATGCACAGACCAATTTGACAGCACAGACCGATCTTTCCAAATGGTTTCTTTAGGAAAATAGATGTGGCACTCACATAAACACACACAAACACACACACACACACACACACACACACACACACACACACACACACTTTAAAATAATGGAGTCAATTGGATTCTCCAAAATGAAGGAACGATGCCCTCCTAGACTATTTCCAAGAAAGCAAATCCCATTTATTTTGCTGGGTTTTTGTGTGTGTGTGTTTAATACCTTTTCCCTTTTAAATAAAGAACGCTATTCAGTTGTAAACTGTATGGCATTAATTAGCTACCTCTTACGTAGAAATTCTGCTTGTTCATTTATATATATTCCAAATAGTGATCCATGTCTTAAACAGTTTACTCTCAGTGTGAGTTCCAGGATGTCTTCCGCGGCCATACAATTTAATCACATGCATATGTTCATATCATTTAGGGAGAGAAGAATAAGAAAATGTCTGAAACATGAAATTCTAAATTACGCAACTTCTTCAGGACAAAGAAATCAACTCGTCATTTTCAAATCAGTGAAATGAGAGTGATCTTAAGAATGGCTGAATAAAATCCTGGATTTGTTTCTAAGGTCTTTCAGCTGGAATCTTTAAAAGCCACAAGGGGGAATTGAAAAGCAATTGATTAGAAAGAAGAAACTAGAGCTCAATCCCCCACATGACTGGGTCAGTAAGTATGTCGGATCAACAAATTGAAGTAAATGCTTATGACTTTTGTACTTAGTCAATTGTGAATCCCCAGTGCCTGAAAATTGGAACTGTGGAGAAAAACAAACACTAGTGAAATGTCGCAGTCCCAGAAAGGCCGCGGTTGTCCTTGGAGCTGCTCATGAACCCTTCTAGGGGATAAGGCTCTTTCAAAAGAGCATCACTCTATAATGGAGTCTATTCAATTCTCCACAGCAGGGCAAAGAACACAATATTAGCGCCATATCATTTTTCTCCATTGTCTACAAAATGTTTGAAGTAGAAATGGCTTCTTTCAACACTGCGGACCATGTGGGAAATGACCTGTGCAGAGGATAAGTTGACAGGCACAGTGGGGGATGTCATTACACCTTGGAATTTGACTGGCACAACAGCTCACTCTGGGCTCTCCCTAACCCCTGGCAAGTGCTTGGAATTGAATCTGTAAATGTTAATCAATATTTCAGGCCTATTAAATAAAGAAAGGCCTCGTGAAAATCAAAGTACTAATGGTCAGTTGGGCTCTATGAAGTTCTGTTCAGCTGTGAAAGAATGATATCCAGCAAGAAAGACTATGTTTTAATAATAAAAAAAAAAAATTTCAAATGCATATGGAATGTAATGTCTTTGTTCTACCACAGTATATGTAATATCAATGTCTCAAAATATCCAAACACGTTAAATAGGAATGTACTTATTTCTTTCTGAAGACACTGCTAGCTAATATCCTTTAAGCACACTGAGGAAAAAATATCATCTTGAGGTAATCTTTCAATCATAAAATTTTAGCAAAGAAACCATATTATATCATTCATATGCCTACTGTGCCAAAAAACAAAGCACAGGCACACGTGAAAACTAAATGCAAAATGCAAAAGTATAAAAGCATTAAAAGAAAATATATCCCTGGATCTGGGGGCACTTTCCGAAGGAAAATGCGAAATTGAATCCAGGAAAGAAAAAGAAAATCTAAATAAATAAAAATCAGAACTTTCTTTATGAAGAAAGAAACCATATTAATATTAAAAGCATGCATTATTGTGGGAGACTATATTTGCAAACTATATATTAACCAAAGAAATTATACCCAAAGATGTGTAAGGAGTTCCAATAAAGCAAGTGAAATACAACTCTCTCCAAATTAAAAAAAAAAAGGCAAAGAAACAGCAATTAATGTAATATAGAGAAAGCAGTTAAAATATATAAGAAAATACTTTTCTTCATATGTAATCACTTTCAGACAATAAATATCATTTGTATTTATTAAATAAACAAACATTAAAAGGATTGATAATATCCATTATTGGCAAGAATATGAAAAAACGATCACTCTCGTAAGTTTTGGTATAAATATAATTGCCATCACACAGGTGGACTATCAGGATTTAAAATAACTATAGTTTCCCAAAATAACTACACTTTTTCTATTAAAATTTTTACTCATAGGAATCGATTTTATAGAAAAATGCACACATATGAACAAAATTCATGCTTTAAAGAAATATTTATTGGATAACAAGTGTATGCTAGGAGCATTTCTAGATTACACGGATACAGAAGAGATACAGCAGAAATAGAACAGAAATCTCTCCCCCTGCCTGGGTGGAACAAGTAGTAAACAAGACAAATAAGATTAGCTACATCGTGTAAGGTAGTGAGAGCTAAGGAGAAAAATATTGTTGCAGGGATTGAGGTTACAGATGATTAGGGACTTGCATTGCGATTTTCGATAGGACAGCCAAGTAAGGCCTCACCATGATGCCATCTAAGAAAACCTTCCAGAAGAAGAAGAAAATCCATCCTGTGAGCACTCCAAAGAAAGAATGCAATATGGGTAAAGACGTTAAGGCTGGAACATACCTGCAGTGTTCAGTGAACATCAAAAACACCAGCGCAGCTGAGTGAGGAGAAATAAGAAAGAGATGAGTCAGAGAGGCAATGAAAATCCAAACAATGCAGGAGCTGTCTGCCATCATCTGAGTGACACCGGGACATGCTCAGGTCAGGCTCTCACAGGGTCAACCTGACCACTGCGTAAAGGAAGGCTGAGTAGCAAGAACAGCCTCAAGGAGACCAGTCAAGAAGAAAGCCCAGCATCTTTGCATACCAGTTGCAACATTATAATAGGAAAAGAAAAAGAAAAAGAAAAAAAAAACAAAACAAAACACTCCCAAAACCCATCAATATTGTCTTACAGATTTAGCTGAGATATGATACTCCAAAATATCATGTGGCCATTACAAAGAATAAGGTCGACTAAGTCTAATTCACATATTAAATCCTTAAGACACATTACTGAGTGAAAAAAAAAATGTATTCACTCTGACCTCATTTATGTTAAGAAAATACAAAAGCAAATGTGTTTATGTTAGTCAGGAAATATTTTCCATATAAAATGAAGATGGGGGAAGGACCAAAAGGGGTGGCCTTTTACATTCCGCTCTATAGACATTTGTATTTCTTGATACCTTCACAAGCATCTATTTATGATTATTGTGAAATTTCAAATATCATATCTTTTAAAGAGGAGAATAAAGGAAATTGTGAATGTAATATATCTAAGTAGGACTGCTAAAAATATGTCATTTGCATTGTGGTCTTGAATTTAAAACATTTTTATTTATCCCATGATGGACAAATTTTTATTATTCAGCTACAGAAAAGATATTCCAAAGAAGTAATTCCTAAAAGCACCAAGACTCAAAATATAATGAGTTTTGTATAGCCTCTGTATATTATGAATTGCTAATGGATAACCAGAACAGGAAGATAGAATATTTCATGTAGCACATTTCTTTACACAGATGGGTAACGACAATCTAGGTCAACTTTCTAGGTGTTTTTCTTTTTTAAGTGAAGTAAATTTAATACTTCAGTTGGGCTAAGAGAAAAAAATTGTGAAGCAATACACAGGTTTTCAATTGAGTCAACTTTTCTTGAGTGGGATCTTCCAAGAGTATAGTTACAGTGACTTGAACACAGAAAAAATCCAAAGGAACAAAGTCAGTTCAGCATTGGACATTATCTTTTAGACATGTCAAATAGATGTTTAAAAATACATAGGACTTGAAAACTGGTTAAGCATTCAGGGGAAAAAAAAGTAAGATTTCTATCACACAATTTGGATGAATAAATGCAAGCTGGATTCGAACTTCAAAAGGTAAAAAATAAAGTATTAAAATGATTAAGATAAAATATTTGTGAATATTTATATAATTTTGATGTGGGAAAAGTGTTTCTCAGCTTGGTGCAGAGATCAAAAGGATAGGATGGATAATTTTGATTAAATGACATTTTTAGGACTCATACAACAGAAACAATCAAGGACAAATTAAAATGTAAAAGTAAATAATTTGTAATATGATTCAATATAAACAAGTATTTTTAATATATAATGTTTTCTCATAAAACAATAAGGAAAAAATGAGTGCTCCAATTGGAAAACAATATACTAAGGACATTTGAAAGGCAATTTATATACAAAAAAAGTAATGTAAGTGGTATAAATAGTATATTAAAAAGATTCAACTAAGCCAATAATAAAATGCAATTTAAAGAAAACAGGTACTCTTTTACATCAGCAAAATCAATGTGTGTGTGTGTGTGTGTGTGTGTGTGAGAGAGAGAGAGAGAGAGAGAGAGAGAGAGAGAGAGAGAGAGAGAGAGAGAGAGAGAGAGAGAGAGAATGTAACATCTCAGAGATCTGTTGTCATTAACTCTCCCTGGGAATTGGATCATCCCATCAGCTTTCCAGCATGCTTATGTTTGTTATATCAATCAATCAATCTCACTTGTTTCTAATTTCCTCTACTGCTACTACCCTATTCTATTTTCTCCAGCATTTGGAAATTCTTCATCTTACTGGACATTTTTCTTCGTTTTGATTTTGAGGCACCACACACTCCTGATTTCTTTCCACATCTCTGGCAATGTTTCCTCTCTCCTCTGTTGGCTCATCACCTTTACTTGGATGGTGAAGGTAGAGTTCCTCTGGCCTTTATCGAGTCCTTGTTTCTCTTCTTCCTTTACACCTTTTCTAGACCAACTCAGTTTCATGACATCCAAATTGCAGGTGACTCCTAAGTGCACGGTAAGTCTCTGAATGTTCAGAACTCTAACTCGTAGATCAAAACTGCACTCTCAGTATCTTCATTTGGACATCTGAAACGCATTTCAACTTCAATTGATAAAAACTAAGTGATCGCCGATCTTCCAATATTTTGGTTCATGGCACCTCCAACGGTTCAGTTATGAGGGCCAGCAATATGCGAGTCATCCTTAGTCTCTCTCTTCCTTTACCACCCATATGCAACTCACCACAAAACCTCTCTAACATATACATTCCTATCTTTATCACCGTTCTCAAATTCAAGCTACTATCAGCCCCTTACCAAGAGTGTTACAACAGCCTCCTAATTAATTCCTAGCGCTTTCATTCATGGTGTACCAATGATATAATCAAACCATATATTGCATCATGCCACCCCTATCTTAAAACACTTTAGTGCCTTCATTGTTTTTAGAATAAAGAACCAATTTCCTAATGTGACCTCTAAAGCTTAAATCACATGGTTCCTACTAAGCTTCATGTCATACCATTTTCTCTGTTTCCCAAGTACGACTTAGAGACCAGCAACATAAGTATGTCCTAGGAACATGTTAGAAATGCAGATTCTCAAGGCCCACCCAAACCTACTAAGTGCAGCATAGGGAATAGAGTCAGTGGAACTGTAACAGCTATATACAATGTCAGAGGGTTAGTAGATTGGGGGTGATATTACTTTGTGAGGAGTGTAAATATCTAACTATTGAATTGCTTTGTACACCTGAAAGTAAAAAAAAAAAAAAAAAAGAAAAGAAAAGAAAGAAAGAAAGAAAGAAAGGAAGGAAGGAAGGAAGAAAGAAAGGAAGAAAGAAAGAAAGAAGGAAACTGTGGCAGAGGATGTGTTTCACCCAGCCGCCCAGGACATTCTGATGCTGGCCAGTCTGACCACCACTGTTTCACGTACCTGTGCTCAATCCACAGTGGCCGTTCCTTTCCCTGGAACTGGCCATACTCCCTGCAACCCCATGGCTCCTGCGCTGTTTCCTCTGCCCAGAGTTCTTTTTCTCTGCCCTTGTAAATAGTTATCTCCTGTTCTTCTAGATCAGCCCATTGATCCTACCTCAACATGTCAAATGCCCCTTTGGACTCTATCATAACACTCATCACAATTTTAACGTTGGTTATATTTTTAGGTGACTGTGTGATTATTTTCTGTACCCCCCAGTAGAATGTAGGCTAATGAGGCACCCAAAGCATTTTATACGTGGCTTGGCAGAAACTAAAATATCAATAAATATTTTAAACGAATAAATATTGGAATACAGATGGCATATCTATGGAGCTAAATGTTCCTAGTGTTATTCCTCATGTGATTGAATTGTTTTCTTATTTTGTTTATTTTTCTGCATTTATGTTGTCTTAACTGAGCATAAATATGCATTATAAAGAAGAAGCAAGGGGGAAACAGAAAATGACACATTACAATCACATGTTAAATGTTCATAAAATGTAGACCCAAAATTAATTTCTGGTTATAAAGAGAATGTTCATTTTTAACAGGACATTTTATTCGCTGTGATGGCTAATTTTGTGTCTACTTGACTGGCCATGGGATGCCCAGGTATCTGGTTAAACATTATTTCTAGGGGTGTCTATGAGAGTGTTTCCAGAGATTAGCATTTAAATTGGGGAACTGAAGAAAACAGATGACCTTCCCCAATGTAAGTAGGCATCGACCAATTCCTTGAAGGCGTGTATAGAACAAAAAGGCCTGGGAAGGTTGAAGTTTTCCTCTGCTTGACTACGGAGATGGAACAACCATCTTCTGCTGCCCTTGGCACTGTGGCTCTAAGGCCTTCAGGCTTGGACTGGAAGCTATACCATTGGCTCTCAGGCTCTTACTCCTTCAGGCTGCAGCATCGGCTTTCTGGGCCTCCAGCTAGCAGCAACTCGTGGGGCTTATCTCCCATTATCATGTGAGCCAAGTCCTTATGATAAATATCTTCACACACACACACACACACACACACACACACACACACACACACCTATCCTATTGGTTCTGTTTCTCTAGAGTACCCTAATATAGTCATCCATGCTATTGATTTTAATTTTTATGAAGTGAGTATCAACTACATATTATTAAAGCTAAACCTATTGTCTTCCCAATGGACACCAAAAGTTAAATGATCTAAGAATAATTTGTAAAACTTCATTCACAAATTTATATATACTCATGGATATAATTAAGAATATATAATTAGGATTGTATATTAATTATGTAGGGCAAAATCATATACATATACGTATGTATATAAATTATATATATAAAATTAAGAATATAGATTATAAACGTTCCCAGATAAAGGAACAACTTGTTACCAGCACCCCAGAAGACCCCTTCGTGCTACTTCTAGTCAGTATCCACTGTGAGTAACCATTATCCCTAACATTTTAACTATATAAATTGTGTTTTCCTATTTTTGTGTATCTTATATAAATTGAACTAAGCACACACTATTTATCGTCAAGCTTGAACACTATGTCTGCCAGACTCATTTACCTTGTTTGCATGTAATTGTTTGCATGTAATTCGCTCTCATTGTCATATATAGTCTATTGCATGAATAAACAGGATTTATTTATTCATTCTATTATTGTTTGGGATTTGGGTATCTTCAGGTATTTTGGTTAAGTTAGGACTTATTAAAACTAGTGTGTCTTTGAACATTCCACATATGTTTTGAAGAAACTTTGCCCATATTTCTGTCATGTATGTCCTTAGGATTGGAATGGCACAGTCACAGAATGTGCATATCCTCAGATTTAGGAAACATTGCCAAACAATTTGGTAAAATGACTGTACAATTTACACAATTCACACTACATGCTCACCAGCAATTTGAGTGCTCACTGCTCTACATCTTTGCCAAAATTTGTGTTTTCCAATTTTTAAATTTTGTCCACTGTTGTGGTGAGGGACAGTATAGTTTAGTTAGTATTTTTTCAATATATTACAAAGCCAAATATGTTTTCAACATTAAACAGGATTTTAAATATTGGATTCAGTGTTCCAGGGTCTAATTTTATAAGTGCAAACAACTTTTTTAATGTGAATAATACCAATTCTTTAAATGGGTAAAAATTAACTAATTCTTCATATGGCTAAATAATATTCATATATAAATTATCCATTTATTCATCAATGGATACTTGTGTTGCTTCCATTTCTTGTTATTATAGATAATGCTTCAATGAACACGGGGGTGCAGATATTTTTCACGTTAGTATTTTTGTTTCCTTTGAATAAATACCCCGAAGTGAAATGGCTGGATCATGTGGCACGTCTATTTTTAATTTTTTAAAAATAATCTCCATACTGTTTTCCATAGTGGCTACACCAATGTACTTTCCCACCGACAGTGTACAATATATTTGAAAGTTGCTGAGAGAGTAGATCCTAAAAGTTCTCAACACAAGGAAAACCATTTTAACTATGAGTGTGGTGATGGATGTTAACTAAACTTATTGTGATGATCACTTTCCAATATATACAAACACCGAATCATTTTGTTATACCCCTGAAACTGACATAATGCTATATGTCAATCATATCTCAATAAAAAATGACTAATTCCTATATGTATGTATAAATTATGTTTAATCTGAATATATGTGTATACATGTATGTAATACCTGTATACATGTATTACAAGTGCACATGTATATACACACACATGTACTGGTATTATGAAAAATATCTTAAAATAGTCTGTTTTTAAAGCAAGACCCTTTATAGTTCACCATTTCATTGTTTCAAATAGTATCAGGAAATTATAGTTATTTCCAACATTGAAATCCTCAGTAACTTAAGCAATGACACACCGTCAGAAAAGACAGCATCTATTCATTTGAAAAATTGCCATTGAAAAGGAAAAATCATTGCTGTCTTCTCTGCTATCATTCTAGGAAGGCTGAGGCAAATGCCCACTCTCATTTAGCCCTTTTTTAGACTCCTCATTTTTATGGCCTCTAGGCAAACTCCAAGTTTTCTTTTTTTATTAGGCTACTGGAATTCAACTAATATTATAAGTTGGAATCATTTTCAAAATTATAATGGACACTAGTAAACCAAGAAGTCTCTCATATTGAAAAAAACTAGGGCAGAACTATGTTTATATGACACTAGGAATACTACAATGGGGCTCAAATTCACGCAGATTGGTTTCCTGGTTTTCATTAAAAATCCATGCTTAGGGAATTACTATATGGATGGGCTAGTTTTTTTAACCTCTTCATGAGAAAGTCAAAGCTTTCAGTATTCTACTTATTAATAGCAGAGCTGCAAACATGCTTGGGAAAAAATTTCCTACTGCATTAAATAATTCAGTCTCCATTATTACCATTCCAACTGAGGCCCTTACTCTTACCTGGAAAAAAAGCAATAGCTTCTAATAGTTCTCGTCATTTGTGGTCACTCACGAGTCACATTCACCCTGTCCACGCCAGATCAATTTTCTAGACAACAACTCCCAGTACCCTCCTCGGCAACTTCTGATGCACTGCAAAATCAATGTCTATGCAGTCTCCTCACTCAGTCCATTCTCTAAATATGACATCAACTGACTCTTCACAGGTACTCTTAATTTTTCATTTTGTATTGCAATAGACACTGAGTCCCTCTCTGATGTCATGTTGAATCTTCTTTTAAGACCCATTTCCAATCCTATATTTTCCAATAAACATTGATGGATTCTTCCAAATGATTACCATCTCTAACAATGAACACTAGAGTGGTATTGTGTATTATACGTCATGGAATTTATCATATTTTACTTAACTTTATGGTTATTTTCTAGACTCTTCAGGTTTCCTTAAAGCTCATATATTCCAACAACCTTTACATCAGTTCAATACATTATGCTACTCAACAAAATCCTTATCATGCATTTCAAGACATATTATAGGCTTCCTATTTAGTCTCACTCTAAATACATTAGTTCATATTATTGTCACTTATCAAGATATTGATGTTAACCTAATATTTAGTATATACAAAGGAATAAGTAGAAGTTATAAAAGGAGCTTAAGAATGACAACATGGGCATTATTGATTTTTTTCTGATTATCTTGATTTTTCCTGTTCTTCTCTTCCTCCATGACACTGCTGTCCTCCCAGAAGTAAACATTACTGTAACTGGGGAAAATCACTCCTTTGTTCTGATGTTCAATTAACCAAAAATAAATATATCCTGAAATATTTTTAGTATTGGCACATTTTAAACGGTTAATACAAATGGAACCAAGCTTGATGTATCCTTTTCCAACTTGCATTTTACCTGTGGTTCATTGTTTCATTATTCTACTATTGTTTGGACCTTAGGTGGTTTCTAGTTTTCTGAAATTATGAATGATGTTGGGTAGGAATATTCATTCTTGCAAGTGTTTCTTGATGCACACACATAAGAATATCTCTAGGATACGTGGTAGGACAATTAAGCTCGTGAACTCATCCTAGAAAAAGTGCTGCATACTTCATTGCTGAATATCACTATGGTCACCTTTGAAGTGCTGACCTGCACTGTGCACTGATGCCAGCACCTAGTCCACCCTGCAAAGCAGTTTTGGAACTCTTTCTCTGGAATGGCCATCAGAGCTGTCGTCATGTTACACTTGATGTCCTGAATGTCATCAAAATGTCTTCCTTTCTATATTTTCTTGATCTTGGGTAAAGAAAGAAGTCATTGGGGGCCGGATCAGGTGAGTAGGGAGGGTGTTCCAATACAGCTATTTGTTTACTGGCTAAAACCTCGCTCACAGACAGTGCCATGTGAGCTGGTGCATTGTCATGATGCAAGAGCCATGAATTGTTGGCGAAAAGTTCAGGTTGTCTAACTTTTTCATGCAGCCTTTTCAGCACTTCCAAATAGTAAACTTGGTTAACTGTTTGTCCAGTTGGTATAAATTCATAATTAATAATTCCTGTTATCAAAAAAAGGTTAGCAACATCGTTGCAATAAGTTTGCGAACTTAATTGTCTGACCTCGTATACATATATGTAAAAAATCACATACATAGACACACGGAAGTAAAATTACTGAGTTACAGGATAATGAATGTTCAAATTTAAAGGATAATACCAAATTGTTTTCACAAGTGACTATACCAATTTTAAAGTTGACCTACTGTGCATGTGAGACCACAATGATCTACAAGCTCTGACATATGGTATTAAACGTCCAAATTTTTGCCAAATTAGTGGGTATAAAATGGTATGTCTTTGTGGTTTATATTTGCTTTTATCAGATTATTTCACATATCGCTTCTGCTTTTTTTGTCTCTGTTCTTTTTCTGGCATCCCATTATATGTTTGTTAATCACTTCCCATAGACCTGAGAAAGCAAGGTTTATGCTGGAAGTCCCATACCTAAAGGACCCTGTGCTTTGGAATGTCTTTCTTAACATTGTTTTAATCCATCTTTGTGGCAGTGACAACAAAACAGAATGCCCAAAGCCTGGACTGGGACCTGCATGGACTCAGGTCCTTGTTTGTTTGTCCCCTTTGGGTTTCTCTTTGACCTTTTGCACCACATGTGAGCCAATCAGATCCCCAGTTGCCCCAGAACTGCTTACGGGACTATGCCTGGAGCTCAGCCCAAGAGGACATCCCAGTGAATGGACTGCTCCTGTTGGCCAGTGCACTATTTGTTTTATGGGCTCATGCCATATCAGCTGCCCAAATGGTGCCAGTATAATTCTGAGTGGGTCTGCCTCACACTGGGCATCGTGCACATTCAGGACTCTGAGCTACCAGGGGTCCACTGCCTGTGTATGTGCATGAGGGTGCCAGCTCACATCTATCTGTGTTCTAGCTGGGGTGCTACTTCTGACCTGTGGCACCTGAGGGCAGAAGGAGTGCCAGCAGGCATCCTTTACCCTGTGTACCCCACACCACCTCCCTCACAAGAGTCACCCACCTCTCACAGGCTCTGTGGCATGAGCCAGGCTGTCCTCTGGGGGTGGCTGTGCCTATCTTCTCTGAGAGCTTTTCCAACTGTTGCCCCACATGTAGAAGGCAGGGGTATCATCAACATCAGAAGGGATCACATTTGAGAATTCCTTAATCATGGCCTAAAGAGTTCAAGAAAAGACGGATGTTTTTGGTCTAGTTTTAAGCTAGAGTAAATTTAACATGAGCATAAAACAAATGATTGCTAACATCTCCCTTTATATTCTGGGTAAGACTTGTGCTAGTGATCACCATCAATGAAGCACAATAACAAACATTGAGACACTCATTAAAAAAATACTAATGGGAGGCAGGATGGATGAGCGGCTTCATGAGAAATGATGCAACCAGCACTTAACAACTGGCATTGGGGAACTTCAGAGGCAAGAGGATTTGTATTATTTCAATAGTCATTTTCCAAAGAGCCAAGACAGAAATTAGTGTTACTCACTTTTCTCACACTGAGAATTATGAAGTTAGTGAGGAAGCATACATTTGACAGAAACAAACATCAAGAGATGGTTCCCGAATAGGAAGATATGGTTCTGGAAGCTATAAAAACAACTTCATGTACATTGATTGCATAAGAAACAAGTACAAAAGTGCCTCTTCTTTACTAATTATTCTAAATATTTATCAGTAATTCACTATGAATCCATCAATTTTTTATTAAAACCTTAAACAAATTGCTTATATAAACAGACTTCTCTCTCTCTCTCTCTATATATATATAGATAGATATAGATGATATAGATATATATAGATATAGATATAGATTATATAGATATAGATGTATATATACATATATAGATACATATATATGTATCTATATATAGATATATATAGATATATATGTATATATATACATATATCTATATCTATATATATCTATATATCTATATCTATCTATCTATCTATCTGTCTATCTATCTATCTATCTATATGTATATATACTGGGGTCCTGCATATCCTTGGGAAGATCCTATTTATATTGTATCTTTGCTATGTTTTATATCTATGTTTCTTTGCTATATTTTTATGTCTTTTATCTTCTATTCTTCGTGTTTTCTTCATTTTTCTCACATGCTTCATTGTGGTTATTTTCTTCTGACTTAGGTTCCAGATTGAAAATTCTCTTTTCAGTGTGTTTAATCAGTGTGTTTTATATCTTAAGTTGGGTTACTTCTTTTTTCAGTTTAAGCCTATCTATTTGTTATTTTTAGGAATCTTCCATGTCCTTTTATGTTGAAATATTCTGAAATTATCAACTTGACTTTTTTTTTCTCTTCAGGTGTAGCAGGTATATTGTTTGATGAATGAATATGCCTGATAACAATAAAATCGGAACCTGTATTGGTGTGCTTGCGCTGTTTCTAGTTCATGGTTTACATTTCGCACTTTTTCATGTACCGAATTATAATTTCTTACATTGACAGAATCTCATTTGAAACATTTGTTTCTAGATATAATTTAAGAGTGAGATTGGTAGTTTTCGATTTATTTCCAGCAGACACTCAGGGGCACCAACAATTAGATATTACCTTTTTCACCTTTAGGATTAGGAACTTCCGAAATTGGGTTCTAGGACAATTCTATTTTTATTTTCTTTCGTTTTTTCTATGATGCAACTTTCAGGGTCCTAACACAAAGCACATGGGGTTTACCATAACTCACATTTTGGCTAGCTGTGTATTCAGACTTTTGCTCTCATAATACTGGAAATATGCCCCAAAAATGTGGGTGCTGAGATATTCACTGATCCTTTCCAGCTTGGCAAACATCCCCAGGGGAAAAATCATCCCCAAATGTCGGACTCACTTGTCTGGATTTCAGCTGTCTTCTCCTAGATTTTAGCTTAGAAAACATTTCCGATGTTTCTTGAGCCTGAGAATTGTTCTAAATTATGGACCCACCATTACAGAAATGTAAGTCCTTATTTACTTTCTAGGAAAAGCTTGGGAAGTAGGTTTTACTCTCTCCAGCACAATCAATCAAAACCTGAAATTCAGAATTTTTAAATTACTTGCCTGGGGTCACACACTGGTAAGTGGCAGAGTCATGACTGCATCTGATATCTTCATATATTTCTTTTGTGTGCTTTTCTCGATATCTAACTCATTCCCATGATATTTTAGCTGCACATTCCTTTAGTTCTCTATGTACATGTACAAACTTAACATTAGACTTTTCTCAGTTTTCTAAATTTTCACCTTATACATATGTTACTCCACGTCTTATTTAGCTTTTTGTTTATTTATTTACCCAGTTTTTATTGTGTGCCCAATGTGAGGGTGGTAATGTGCAGAAGTAACATCTAGTATAGTGCTAGACCAACAATAATGCCACTAAATATTTGTTAAGTTCATATATTAATAAATATAGGGAATATATTATAATGATGGAGTCATTATTTTAGATAAATTATTCTGATTTTATGAATGGTTTTCCCATATATATTGATAAATGTTGTGACATCAGGGAGGAGAGTCAAGCAAAAAGGAGGTTTGGTCAGAAGGGACCATATTAAATCACTTTATCTCTCAATTTGAAAAATAACAAAATATACTAAAATACTTATTCCCATAGGTCTTATGAATAACGGAAAAAATAATAAACTGGTAGACCAGATTACATATTCTGAAATTGTGTCAAACGATGTCAAAGCAATTGATTGATTTCATCAGGTCAGTTAACCATTCCATTAAGACAACTTTTACCTCCTAATCGAGGGATTTACTAATTTTCACTTGTTTTATTTCCAGTAACAGCTTTGGCCTGTGTGTTCAGAGCCGCAAATTCTCAGTGTAATAGTCATAAGAGTGTATCCAATTTAAAATTTATATACAGAGCATGAATTTAAAAATTCAACTTTCACTCATTTTTATCCTTTTGTAAGATACAGCTTGTGGGGAAAAATATGTCTGAGCCAAATTTTTGTCCTGAGACTCCCTTAGTTCTCTTTTCTGGTGAATTTTAACTCCTTGCCCCTTGACATTTCAAAGTCATGTATACTGCTTTAAAATTCAGGGTTTGTCTGATTGCAGATTTTCTTTACATAATTTCACTTTGGTATTTTGTGTTCCATTCTTGCCTCTTATGTTTTTTTTTCTTTTTTCTTTCTTTTTTTAAAATTATTTTTTCTTTCAAGATTTATTTGCCAACACATCAGTACTTAATTCTTTTAAAGTGTTCTTTTTATTGCTTTATTGGATATTTAACTAATAACTTATTTATAAAACAAAATACAGAAATCCAAAACACTCTAAGAAGAAAGGATTTCAATTTTTAGTATATGAGTTATCTTGTATATAGAAGTGATTGATTTCTCAACGAAGGGATGCTCTATTTTTAGGAAAGGCTAAAAATAGGGTGATTTATTTGGAAAATACATCTTGGTTTATGCTCAGTTTAGGAAAGCTTTGAATGACACAGGTTTATCTGATCTTACTTATCCATCTTTCCCATGTTACTTGTAGCAATGATATTCAAAGTGGAGGGCGATCACCCTAGTGTGCATGCAAGGTGAGTCACTGGTGTGCAGAAAGCAAATGTAAGAATGTCTTTTCATATTTTTATCTTTCATCTCATCCTTTAAATTTTTGTGTTTTCTCTATATTGAATACCAGAGACTACTGCATCTTTGTTCAATAGATTAAAAAGCCCAAATATCATGAAAACCATTTCACTCGGGTAACCTTCAGAATGAAGGGGCAGATGTAGAATATTAATATATTTGGTGAAATTGTTTAAACACCATAAGAGGTTTTGCCTCGATGTAGGAAGAATATGTATGTGTATGTGTATATATATATATATATATATATATATATATATATATATATATATATATTTGACTTCAAAAATCTGTCAGTGGAACTCTGATAATGACACTTACTGTCAAACTTATCATGCCTCCATTATGCTAACACCTTCTTTTGAAGTTTTCTTTTTAACATGAAAAACAAAGTTTATTATTAAAAATGTCTTTGCATAACTGAAAGTATTCAAAGGCCTCTGATAGGCTGCTCTTAAGAAAACTGTAGGCAGGAAAAAACTTTATGTTCATACTGTGGGAAACTTAATAGATTGGTGCAAAAGTAATCGCATTTAAGAGGTTAAAAATAGTTGCTAAAACCGCAATTACTTTTGCACCAACCTAATATTTTCATTTGCTATGAGAATAAATCACAGGAAAAAGTACAACTCAAAGGACATGCATCCATCTTATAAGAATTGTATAGCATCTGAAACAGTCCTTTTGAGGTTCCTTGAAAATCCCTTCAAAATCTCTAATAGAAGTTTCTCCCATCTTCTCAGGCATGGCGTTGCCATGTTTTGCTAATTCAATTGTAGTCGGTTCATTTGTACTCGCTCTGTTCTATGCATTATTTCTGATCCTTGCTTTTCTAGCTTTCTATGGCTGCACACTGTTAGCTCTTTTCTTGTTCTCCAAGACATCCACAGGATGCTGATGAAGACAGAATCTTTCCTTTATTTTAAAATGTCTTTCCTCTCTGAATGTTAAGGGCCAAGAGGCTGAGGCTATTGGTTACCTTTATGTGTAGATCTGTGCATTTTTTCCTATGACGGATACTAATCTATGAGTACCCACCATCCATGCTACGCCAATCACTACTGCTGTATGTACCTATTTGCTATAGAGTGACGGTGTGTGTGTGTGTGTGTGTGTGTGTGTGTGTGTGTGTTTGAGTGTTGTCACCCTTTTCTCAAAGTAGCCATGTTGAACAAGATTGTACATACTACCTTCCATGCCTTTTCCTTCCTTTCACCTCCAGCTATATTCTTACTTCTATTTCCACTTCCTTGGACCGCATTCATCAAGAATGTTTCTTCCCTATGAATCCTGTTTTCAGCTTCTCTGGCAATTCTGTGTTATCTCCTTTGATATCTGATTTAAGAGGAATGTAAATATATTAAATATAATGACATACTTCTCCATCATTCTCCTTGTAGTCTCAGAGTTCAGAGAGCAAACATCAACGCAGGCCGTTGTATCATCATCTATAACTGTGCTTGTGCTACAAATCAGTCAAATATACCTCTGACTCTTGGTCCAACACTTTGCAATACTGTCATTTTGGGTTTGGGCATAAGTAAATTTATGCCGCTCTTCAAATTCAACTAAAAATATCCATAATTCACAAGTCTCTCCTGTGCCAAATCTTTTGTCATATCTGTCATTTGGTAGAGGTTATTGTGCATTTTCAATATAATTAAATGTCCTGGCACTCCGATAAGCGAGCATTTGTAAGCTATTTTTTTTGTTAGA
This sequence comes from Rhinolophus sinicus, assembly GCF_057876585.1. Lineage (NCBI taxonomy): Eukaryota > Metazoa > Chordata > Mammalia > Chiroptera > Rhinolophidae > Rhinolophus > Rhinolophus sinicus. Next base: position 109,933,088 of record NC_142501.1, on the reverse strand, counting down.
ATATCCATTTTGCCTACTGGTTAACTTCTTGAAATTGATGACTTCTGTTTTCTGTGTGTCTAATTCAGTTGTTACTCTCACAGAACAGAATAAAATTCTTAGCGCCATTATCCCTCTTGTATCTATAGTAGATAATAATTGATCATGACGCTCTTGCACACTAGCAAAGATAGGTCTACAACTCAACCTTGCTGGAGCTACCATCCATTCATCAGGCTGGGATGTAAATTAAAATCAATTAGCCGTCTCTGTCAGACACTGTATTTTCCAAAAATGCATCTCCTAAAATATATACTTATTAAATGCTAACGTAGTATTTACATTTATCAGTAAAGGCTACTTATGTACCATATTAAGAATTTTATTTGTTGTATTTTGAAAATATGTTTTATATTATTGGTTTATAAATAAGTAGATAAGAGGAATCAAGAATAGATCATGGGCTTTCTCTATTTTTCATAGTCTTTCCTATGCTTTACATCAGAATGTTCTGAGAAAATGTGAGTTTTTTAATAAATTACTACTTTTTAAAATTTTACAACATTGATTAGACCTGGGAGTGAACCACCAGACCCAACTTTCATTTAAATGAATGCGAACACAAGGAGAAGAGATTAAGCAGCATATTTGGATCTTTTCCTCTTTTCCTACTTGTCTTCCTTCTTCTTCCATGTATTCATTTTAAAAAAATAATAATTTCATAATCAGAAATGATTTGATGCTGACAAATGCTAACACTGAGACAATTCTTTTCTCCAGAGAGGCATATTAACTTTAGGTTATACAGCTAAGAAACTTAAAATACGGAACTTCTGATGGAAAAGGGTTACCACTGTGTCATCTGGGCCATGCTTTTATTTCAGCTTTCAGGACAAATTACAAGTTAGAGGAGACTAGAGAAATCTTTCAACTTCTGGTTTTCCCTTTTAGTGAGAGCAATCATGGAGAAAATTATCATCATTATCTAGGAACCTCATTTATATAACACAACTGCAGGAAGCAACTTCTGGACACATACTTTGCCTGAGGAAAAAAGGTCCACTAGTAGGTACCATGCAACACTTTATTCTTTTCTCAAGGGAAAACACAGATAATCAAAAAGATTTTTTAAAGGAAATTAAAGAAGCAGGGTCAGACTGCCCCAAAGGCCTTCAGAACATTTCTGAGGGTTAAAGTGTTAAAGTGTGCCTGGAATATTTTTTTCCCCCAGTTTGTCAAAATGGAGGAATGGGAGAAACTGTTATGAAGAAGTTGCCTAAGAATTATGATTATGGGTATGAGCTAACAGAAGCACAATTTATTTCTACCTCGAAAGATTTTATGTTGTTGTTTTGAAATGTATTAGCACCTGGTGGTGTTTGAAACTTAAAAGATATGCACATATGATCCTATTTTGGAAGACCAATCTTGGGGACCAGTATCCTGGAAATAGTCTTCTATTAATTGTTGGGATTTGTTGATGGGCTATATTGTTACCTTTTGCTATGCAACAAATTACCCCAGAGCTCAGTGGCCTAAAAAGAAAATTTATTTTTTCTTACGACTCTGTGGGTCAAGAATTTGCATAGGGCTCAGGTTGGCACAAATTGTGCCTTACCTGGTGCTGTTAGCTGGGGTCCCTTACTCAGATACATTCTATCCTGGCAATCTTTTTAACTGGTTTCACACGTTCATTAGGTATACCTTCTGTATTTTTTATCGTCTAAGTTACAACAAGGGTATATCGTTCGTCTATCCTCCAAGAGTAATTTCTTCACTGTATTCCCAGTCCCCACTAACCATCCCTCACTTTTTCCCAGGCATTACCCCTCCTCCCTACAAGGCCATTAGCAGGTATTTTAGGACTTTGCTATGGTGACAGCCTACCTCGTTATGGATTTTTATTTCGGTGATCTAATTCTGGGTAACAACCCCAAAACCTGGTGGCTTTAAATAACACAACAATAATTATTTCTTATAAATTTTGGGGTTTTGGATTCAAGTAGGGCTCAGATGGGTGGTTTTCCAGCCACCTGCACTGTCTTGGGGCACTTATTCAGCTGCATTTAGATGGTGGTTGCACGAGACTGGAAGACCCAAGGAGGCTATACTCAGATGCCTGGCGCCTCAGTGCTTCTCCATGTGGGCTCCCTCTCTCTACCTCCTGTCTCAACATTTAATAGTCTAGCTCAAGCATCTTTACATCATGGTGGTCCACTTTGCCAAATCGTGCAAAAGCAGAAAAGCTAGGCACAGTGTCAAAGCAGGTCATTTCTAGGCTATGTTCAAGGGGCAGGAAATAGACTTCACTTCTTGATAAGAGAGGTAGGCATGTGTGTACAGGGAAAGGACGAATTATCAACAGCCATATTCAGAATCTGTCTATCACATGATCTAATCTGTATTGTAAATTCCATTAAAGGTTCCAATTCCATCATTAAATATGACTAAATGAATGACTAAGTTCCTGCTAATTTACCCTATTAAAGAAAGTGAATGTCTTTGAAAACCAATAGGACCTACTCCAATACAGCACATTTCCTAGTATATAAATACTGTCATAGGTCGAAGTAGTTTGCGTGCAAAATTATACTTGTGTTAAATATACATTTAATTCCATCAAGATGTGTTACTTCAATGAATATAATCCTATTTTACAATCCCATTTCTTACAAAAGTGTTTGGCTCATATTTATTTCCAAGGCAGTCCATTTTAAAGCCACACCATTCTAGTTTTAATAACAGCTTTCTACTCTTATGTCTGAATTCCCTTTATTTAACTACTGGTCACCAACGCTAATTCTTGGAATACTGTCAGTTTTCGTTCAGTATATCAAAGTGTCATTAATACCAGACTTCTATTGAAGGCTTAAGGGAAAAAGAACAAAGAATTTGGCAATCACATCCCAATCGTATTAATGCTACGAATAAACCTGTCATTTACTGCCACAAGACATTTCTCACTAGCTGTGCCCCACTCTTAAGCCTTACTTCTAGACACACTGTCACCGAGCATATTTATTTTCAGAGAGTCCCTGCTTGTTCTTTATTCTTGGATTTTCCACCTGAGACGATGCCACAGAATATGGAAAAAACTGAAGTCGGAAAACTCCTGATTTGAAATCCTCTCTTAAATCGAAGATGGGAAATAAATTACATTAGCTTTGCAACATGATGCATTCCAGTGAGCAGCTATCATCCAGACAGTTAACAATGTTACTCATCTCCTTCCCTCCTTTCTGAAAAATAGTTTTATTGAGATATAATTCACATACTATGCAATTTACCCATTTAAAATGTACAATTCACTGTCTTTAGTGCATTCATTGTGTTGTACAACCATCGTCACAATTTATTTTAAAACATTTTCTTTTCATCTCCCTAGAGAATCCCCATTCCCATTAGACACCATGCCCCATTCCCCTCCCCCCACCTTCTCTTCATCCCTCAGCAAACACTGTGTTTCCCTGAAAATAAGACCTAGCCAGACAATCAGCTCTAATGTGTCTTTTGGAGCAAAAATTAATGTAAGACCCGGTCTACTTTTACTTATTATAGTAAAATAAGACCGGGTCTTATATAATAATATAATATAATATAATATAACATAATACAATACACAGTCTTATTTTACTATAAGACCCAGTCTAATATAATATAATGTAATGTAATATAATATAATATAATATAATATAATATAATATAATATAATATAATATGTCAGGTCTTATGTTAATTTTTGCTCCAAAAGACGCATTAGAGCTGATTGTCCGGCTAGGTCCTATTTTCAGGGAAACACACCATTAATCTATTTTCTCTATAGATGTGCCCATTCTAGATATTTTATATGAATGGAGTCATATAATATATGACAGCTTCTTTCAATCAGCACAATGTTTTTGATGCCCATCTGTATTGTAGCATCATAGTTGAGTACGTCATTCAGTTTTATTGCTAAACAGCATTCCATTGTATGGATATACAAAATTCATTTATCCATTCATCACTTGATGGACATTTGGGTTGTTTCTACTTTTTTGGCTGTTATGAATAATGCTGCTACAAACATTTGTGTGTAAGTATCTCTCTGGACATGCTTTCTTTTTTATTAGGTAATAGAAATCACTTCTTAACCTAGCAGTGTGATTGCTGAATCATGTGGTAACTCCATATTAAATTTTTGAAGAACAGCTGCCTTACATAGCAATTGTACGAGCTTGCATTCTCACCAGCTACGTATGAGGGTTCCAATTTCTCAATATCTTTGCCAGTACTTACCATTGATCATCTTTTTGCTCATAGCCATCACAGTGGGTGTTAAGTGTTACATTTTCTATTTACAATTTTTAAAGTATTTGTTTCTGTCAAAAACTAATGAGATGGTTTCTAGTACCTTAGACTAATTGCAATGATAAACAACTCCCAAAATAACTTTGGCTTAACAAAATAAAGGTTTCTTTCTTTCTCACATCAGAGTTCAATGTGGGTAGCAGAATGGTGGGATAAGTAGGAAATGGGACTTTTGTCACAAGAACCTTCCATTCACTACTGGCTCTGCCCTCCTTTCTTCAGAGAAAGGCATGTAGCCCACATGGAGGTCTATTTGGGAAGGGTGAGGAAACAGCCTATAAATGGCATGCATCACCCACTTGTAACATTTCATTCCTAAGAATTAAGTCACTGCTGGGGATTGTGGGAAATATACTTTTGTTGAGTGTCCAAAAGGTAAATAAATTAAAGTTGAAGAATACATCAGTTTTTCTGTGTTGCCACACACACGTTATAAATGATGACTGAACAGTTTTACTTAATATTCGTGATAGCAGGAACTGGTTTCAAATACTGACTGACAGAAACCCATTGTATGACCTTGAGATAGTTGTTAAACATTTCTAGTGACAATTCTTCATCCTTACATCAGCTCTGGTTTTCCAATGGTTTATATTTCCAAATTTTAACTGCCTTTTGGTGTAAGAGAAACTTTAAAATTCACATTATTGTAATGTAATTTAAGGGCTTCTGGAATTATGAAAAAAACCCACTACACATGTTTTAAAAAATAAAATCCTCTGCAATATGTTTATGTTTTTAAGACTCTCTAAATCTGGTGTTTAAACTATTATTATACTGGAAAGTAAGATTATATGCCCACATTTAAAGTTTATTAGGTTATGTCATACTGAAATGTTTGCAATGCAGATTGTAACCTGATTGTGTCCATAAATATATTTACCAAGCTTTTAAACTGGTCTTATTGGCTTTATAAATACTGAAATCATCATTGCCATTATAATATTCAGTGGTGTAAATCTTGTATATTCAAATTTTATATGCATATATATTGTATGGATCATAATATTATTACCAGAACCCTAGGCAGTAACTGTTGTACATAAATTTTGCTTTTTATGTAAAGATTCAGATTTTAATTATTTAAATTTAAGATTATTTGCAAATAAATTAATTTCTTTTTAATATTAATATGCCACACATAGTCTTGGAAGTGTGTTGTACTTTTGTTTTGTAAAGACATATTTTTATATTTATATTTCTGTTAGGATGGCCAGAACTTGTTTGTTCATCATTTTTTTATTTCTACTTTTATTCCTGTATTAAACTAGTAGATTTACTTACAACAATTTTTTTACCTTTTCTTTTTACTTTATCTTTTTAATTCTACTCTTCTGTGTTAGATTGTACCCTCAGAACTTAACCAGACAACAAAATAGTAATACATATAAATGTTGATAAATTATGTAGAAAATATAGTGATGTGACCAAAAAACAAAAATAAAGAAAAATGTTGATTTAGCTATAAACCAAAGTATTTGCTCATATGATCTAGTCTTTAAAAAAAAAAAAAAAAACAAGAAGAAAAAAACAGAATACTGAACTAGAAGATGGCCTATTGTAAAGTTTACTGAACACAAAGTACTAAGCATTATTGTACACCATCTGTGGATTGTACTATATATCTCACATTCATTCACTATGTGAAAAGGAAAATTATATGGAAATTCAACTGTGGCTTAATTTACCATTAATATGTATTGGTCATATAATTTGCAACATTTTAGTTGCTTAAGAGAGTTAAGTGAGGCAAATGTGAACGTCCAGTTCATAAGATAATTCTGCTTACCTTTCTGTAAACTGATGTCCTGATGGTTTATGCTTTACAATAATATAATATGGTTTACATATTATTATTATTATTATTATTATTATTATTATTATTATCTGTGATGAGAAATACTCAGTAGAACTTGGGAATCCAGGAATATATACATTTGAGTTCTGGATGTATCACAGTTTATTTATCCATTCATCTACTGAGGGTCATCTTGGTTGGTTTAAAGTTTTGGCAATTATAAATAAAGATACTATAAACATCCGTGTATTTGTGTGGACATGTTTTCAACTCCTTTGGGTAAATACCAAGGAGCAGGATTGCTGGATCCTACGGTAAGAGTGTGTTCAGTTTTCTAAGAAGCTGCCTAACTGTCTTCCACAGTGTCTGCTCCACGCTGCATCCCCACCTGCAATGAGTGGGAGTTCCCGTTGCCCCACACCCTGGTCAGCATGTGGTGGTGTCCGTTTTGGATTTGGGCCATTCTGATAGGTGTGCAGTGACGTCTCGTGGTTTTAATTTGCATTTTTGTGATGATGTGTGATGTGAAGCATCTTTTCACATGCTTATTTTCCATCTGTGTATCTTCTTTGGTGAGGGGTTTGTTCAGGTCTTTGGCCCATTCTTTAACTGGGTTGTTTGCTTTCTTATTGCTGAGTTTTAAGTTTTGATTTTATATTTTGGATAACAATCCTTTATCAGATGTCGCTTTTGCAAATATTTTCTTCCAGAATGTGGTTTGTCTTCTAATTCTTTTGACATTGTCTTTCACAGAGCCAAATTTTTTAATTAATGATATGTAGCTTACTGATTATTTCTTTCATGGATCATGTCTTGGTGTTCTATCTTAAAAGGCATCACCATAGCCAAGGTCATCTAAGTTTTCTCTTATGTTATGTTCCAGTTTTATAAGGGGAATCCTTTCTAACGAGAGAGACATTAAAATACAATTGGACTTTCTGTTTAAGTGGTCAATGATTATCTATTGTTGGGTTTACTGTAGTGTTAAAAGTGTGATAAACTAGCTTTTTATTGAAGATAATACACAATATTTAATGTACAGAAGTCCCTTCCTCTGGGGTGATTTAGTCTCTCTAATCCTCACATGCTATACCCTGGTGAAGATGAGCTGTAATTCCAGCTATGGTATTCCCATTCTAGAAATGAGTAGAGTAAAAGAACGGGGTGCATAATTACCTGTGTAGTTTTTTACTTAATCTTTATTTCTAACACGTGTCTCTTCCTCTTCATGTTTTCTCCAATGTCTGCTCATTACCCTGTTTCATATATATATATATATATATATATATATATATATATATATCCCCAAGGCACAGAGTCTCTTGTTCAATACTTTTTTCAGTCTCCCAGTAACAGAAGGGGTAATTGTTTGATTTAATAATTCCATATCAGTGTTTCAACCAATCCTCACGTTTTTAATTTAGCGCCTGATATATACATACTCCAGAGGTAAATTTGATTTTCAATTCTTGATCACTAGGGGGATTCTAGGGAACAGCAGATTTGCCTCATGTTGGTATCAACCTCTATAGTCACCCAAGTTATGACTTCCCTCTCTAAACAAGTAAGTGATTTCTCTTTTATCTTATGTACACCTTGCAAATTGTTAAAATCACTTATCTGCTATTATCTTTTCTACTTTTCTCTTTGCTTTTGTGAATGCATGTCCTCATTATTATCTTAATGTCATTTTAATGGTATTTAAAGGAGAGAAAGAAAATATATACAATTACCACACCATATTAGGAAGTCTCATATTACCACCATTTGCATCTATAAGATTTGCAGTAGCTGTTAAATATTCCTATTGGGCCACTAGTAGTTGATACTATATGCTAAGTGAGGTTGATTAGCTGTGATTTTCCTAATTTATCTGAACACTTCAGTATATTTCTTCATATTCCATGTTTGAAATCTTTGTACTTTAATCATATATTAAACTATGTATGCCAATCCCCATGAATAATGTAATCACTAATAAATAATTGCATTTTACCTTCAAAGGACCAAGTGAACTTCAAATAGACACTGATAGGATAGAACCATAAGGTCATTTAAGAATAAATTTATTAAAATAAGGAAAGAAAAAAAATTACTTATTTTGAATTTTTATTAGTGGTCATGAAGTACAATGAAGAGTCACTAAAATGTTGTCTAGGACTTCATTTTTTATTACTAGTGTGAACTACTGAATTCATGTATTTGTACGGTGTTTCCCCAAAATTAAGACCTAGCTGGACCATCAGCTCTAATATGTCTTTTGGAGCAAAAATTAATATAAGACCCGGTCTTATTGCTATAATGTAAGACCAGGTCTTATAATATATAATGTAATATAATATAATATAATATAACACAGGGTCTTATATTAATTTTTGCTCCAAAAGACACATTGGAGCTGATGGTCCTGCTAGGTCTTATTTTCGGGAGAACAGGTGCCTATATATAGCATATAAGGTGCCAAGAAACACTCTATTTAAATTAGTTTCAATTTGCACATAACCCTTCTTTTCCTAGTTCTTACTAGCTTAGCGATTCAAATGAGTCTATTTTAATTTCAATGCCCAGATTTTGCTATTTTTTTCCTCCCTACTTGGCTACAACATTTAAGCCCTCTTTAAGGTAGCTTCTCCCACATCTTCACATATAGCTGGGCTATTTCAGGAGCTGAAACACCTGTTCTCAGCATCAGTGAATTTGGGCTCCTTACCCCCTTAGAATTGCTTCTCTTACAAATCATTTCTTCTGATCTAAGCTCACTTTGGCCATTTTAAGATCTGACCAGCCGCTGTTTTCCTAGGCGCCTTGGAAACTTAGCTTGAGGCGTCTTCTGTCTGCATGTTATTTGCTATGTTACAGTATCACTCTTAATACTTCCGCAGCTTCTGACTCAATGCGGCTTATTCTCACTGCTGCTGCTGCTCCAGGGTCTACCCTGAGATACCGCTTACTTTTACTGTTCTGACAATCACAGGGGCACGTCTCTGCTGACCACACTGCCTGTTACAGCTGCCACTTCTTGATACTACAGTGAAATAAAAAGAAAATGGAATCTTTTTCAAAGGGGAACCTTGTTTGGTTTCCAAGGTGTTACAGAGTTTAACAAACAGCTTTCTCATTTCACTCATAGGCATTTTCTCTCTATGGCTAGAAAAATACCTTTTCGATGATGTCAGAATGGAATCAAGAACTAGAACTATCGTTTCTTTTTTTTTCTTTTTTTTTTTCTAATTTTCATATAGCAGTGGTTTTTCACCTGGAGATAATTTTGCCTCCTGGGGGCATTTGTCAATATCTGGAAACGCTTTTGGTTATCACCATTGGGTAGCATCTGTAGGCAGAGGCCAGGGATACTACTAAATACTCTACAAAGCACAAGGCAGCTCAGCTCTCCACAAGGAGTTAGCCATCTTTCAAAAGAGCAATTGTATGAGGACAGAGAAGGTCTGAATGGGCAGGCACACCACAGTTATAACAAAAAAATCCCGAGGATTCTGATCTGTCTGTGGATGGTTTGAGTTTGTTTTCTGCAGAAATGAAGGCTGTGGAAGTGGTCCGAAATGAACTCACTGTATACCTAATTCTACTTTAAGTACAGGAATGTGATAACATATTCCCCATGTAATAATGTCTGCAGACTTTGTGGAATGACAGGAGGGAACACAATGATCCAAATCCTAACTTTTTAGCAAACTTATTTCATGTAAATTTTTAGTATGGAAAAAATTATTTCCTGTGATTTAAAAAATAAATTCAAATAAAGTGAGGTAACTGTAAGTTAAGATGATATAATAATGACTGATACACCTTTCAGCCTCTAATGAAGGTATACATTGGTTAAAAGGATGAAAATGTACAAGATCAGTGGGAACAAAGACTAACAAGAGACTTTACGATAGTATATGAAAGGATTTCTGCTAAGTGGGAATGGGTTGATATTGAAAGCAATAGCTTCTGAGATAGAAGACCCTGTCTGGTGGGAAATGAACTAAATTAGCCTCTGGCTTTCCTTTACTGTTGGCCACAATCTGGGGGCATGCTGGCTACATAAAACAGAAATCCAACAATCTCCATGCTATTTCTGCCTATCTCCATGATGTGAGAAATAAACGGTGAAACTGCCAGAAACATGTCTTCTTTCTACACTCTCATCTCTACGTCAGCCTTTCCCATTTCCTTTTCATTCATCACTTCCAGCGTGCAGAGCTGGAAGACAAAGGGTGGCAACAACATTTTGTATCCTGAAATGTATATACAGCCATGCAAAATATTCCCATAAATATCACTACACGTAGATGTTAGAAGAAGCATCATGAGATACCTACACGAACGGTGAAGAAGACTGAGGATATCATGTCTGCTGACAGTCCCTGGGATATGGCAGGTGGCTTGGATTAGTCTCCTATTGCTCCTTACCACAAACTTATAGGCTTAAAGTAACTCACATTTACTATCTTACAGTCTTGAGGTCAGAAGTCTAACACAGGTTTCACTTGGCTAAGGTCAAGGTGTTGGCAGGGATGCCCTCCTTCAGGGATCTGTAGAGAATCCATTCCCTTGCCTGTTCCACCTTCTAGAGGCGGCCCACATTCCTTAGTTGCTGAAGGAACAGAAGACCTATTCCTGAGATAGGAATAGGTCTTCCCTCCACCTTCAACCAAGAGGGCCCAGTCAAGTCCTTCTCGTGCTGCTTCACTTAACTTCTCTGCTTTTGTCTTATATGTCCTCTGACTCTGATGCTGTTGACTCCTTCTTTTTTTTTTTGTAAGGACCTTTGCTATGACATTGGGTCCACTGGTAATCCAGAACCAATTCTCCATCCCAAGATTCTTAACGAAATCACATCTACAAAGTCCCTTTTGGCATGTGAGGTAACATAGTTACAGGTCTGGGGAATAGGACTTGAACATCTTTGGGGCCATTAAATGTCTGCTACAACAGCATCGCACTCAAGGATTAGTACACCCACAGAAAGTCTGTAATCCATGCCATCTAAAGCAAACTACCTGAAGGAGCATCCACTGAGGAGAATTCAATATGAATTCCTATTTCTGTTTGTACTTTCCTTAGCACTCACACTGTTCTTTTTACACAATCATCTGCTGTTGCTAAGCCAGAGAACATTTACAGATGGGAGCTGTAAAATATAATATGTGGGGATAGAATTTTCACATACAGTTGGTTTTGGCTCAGACTATAAACAAAGACTTAGTAGCAACACTTCACCTGTATTCTCTAGGCTTTCACTGTACTCCCCTTCACTTTGGTTTCTCTGACCAAGATGCTTTCCTAGCTCTTATTCCACACACACAAAAAAAACAAAAACAAAAAAGAACAACAACAACAAAAAACGACAAAAAACAAACAAACCCGCCTGTTTTTGAGAACTGACATTTGGCCGGGTATTCCTTCAAAAGCTTTATATGTATTATCTGATTTAAACCTCTTAAACACATTACCAGGTAAGTATTCTTATCACCCATAGGTAAGGGACCCCCTACTTGTCACTCTGCCATCCCGTGTGGATTAGCCCTGCAGAGACTGTATTCTCCTGGTCTGTTTAACAGGGAAGGGCAGGATCAGATACCAGGCACAGTGCAGATAGTGAATACATGTTAAATAAATTGAATGAAACACTAATGTTTGAGTTTCTTCCTGATAAGATTGGAATGGTGGGGCAGAATTGAGTATTTCTATTTCAGTTAAAATTCTTATCACTCCGAAATCTTATCAGTAGATGTCACTTAATCAGAAGTGAAAAAAAAACTGTGACTACTCCTGAGAATCATCACAAAGCTTATATCTTTATCTGTCATTTTAACTGTAATTTGTCAGTCTACACAAACACATGCCTGGGAGACTTTGGAAGCCCAAGCAGAACATGGACGACAGGCAGAAAGAAAAGGTCCCTATTTTAGAAAAATAAGTCACAATGCTTTCCTGACTGCCATTCTTTTTGCCCATTTGTCCTACTTTTATTACCCCCTGGTCTTTGGAGTCTTCTCGTCTCTCTATACTCGTGGTACGTGCCTCTGAAGAAACGCAAAACAGAATCCACTTCAGTGTCAGAAATACCTGGGCTCAAGTCTTGGCCTTGCCACTCCCTGGATATCTTCTGATTTTCTGCAAATACTTCTCTATGCATCAGTTTACCCATTTGTAATGTGGAAATAAATGACCTGAATTGAGGGGTTATTTTTGAGGTTCATTCTGTGAGAGTAGAAGGTCACTAATTGCTAAATCCTTTTGCTGATATTACTTTTAATATAGTTATTATTATAATTATCTTCAACTCATTCTGTTTGAGGAGTTAATGAGTTGAGAGTTTCTAAAACAATGCCAGGAAAAATATAATTTCATATAATTTTTCTGCAATAATTTCATTAATTAGTTTATCTTTGTTTCGTGGTTTCTGCCTCCCTTTTTGAACTGAAATCTTCCTAATTCTTATCCAAGCAAATGCCCAGTCTCTATAGTCAATCTCCCTGTTTTGTGGAACTGTCTTGCTTCTCCTGATATTATTTGAAATCCCTGATCTGATAAATTCCATCTAAACTCATAATATCTAAAAACACCCTTCCACCTAAACAGCCTCTTGGAATTAGCTTGACCTCTGCTGACTTTTTTTTGTTCCACCGTAATGAACACCCTAGTATGACAATATGCTAGATCCTATGAATATTAGGAAATCACGAAGCCAAGATATTATTTGACAAGTTGTCACTCTGCAAACTGAAATAATTCTTTACATCTAATTTTCAGTCACGATGCTTTAAAGCTGGGCCTAACAATTTTTCTTTTTTCTTTTTTTTTTTTTTCTGTAAAGGGCCAGATAGTACACAATTCAGGCTTTGTGGGTCAGACAGTCTCTGTGATAACTGTACAATCTTCCAGATACAGTACAGAAGCAGCCACAAACAATATGCAAATTAGTGGGCATGGCTACAAAACCATTTATAAAAGTAACTGGCTGGCCAGATTTGACCTGCAGACCATACTTTTCTTACCACTGTCTCAGGGCATGCATTTTCCATTAGGGGTGCTATCACCCCCAAGGAGGTATAAATTTGATCTTGGGGGACCAGGAGGTGGCAAAATTTTCTTACTCTCTATGCATAAAGACTGATATACATACAGTACAGAAACAGATTGTTTGGGGCTGAATACTGTCTCCAAGAATTCCTGTCTATCCAGAACCTGAGAATGTGACTTTATTTGGAAATAGGGGCTTTGCAGGTATAATCAAGTTAAGATGTGGTTATGCTGGATTTAGGGTTGGCCCTAATCTAATGACTGGTGTCTTTATTGGAAGAGGGAAGTTTGGCCACAGAGACACACAGAGGGAAGATAGTGTGATAACACATGGGGAGAATGCCATGTGGTTGGAGTGATGCTACAAATTCTTGTATTCTTAATAGTATGTTATTGTTATTATTTTTTATCTGAAACACACTGTATAGAAGGATCTAGGATAGTCCCATCAAAATCTGCTATTGGAGGTGTTATGATTCCTTTAGATACTCATACCAGAACGGTGTGAGTATCTCAGAGAATGACAACAGTGCTTTCTCACCCAGACATTCTCTTGTCTGGTCATTCAGGAAATACTTGATTGGGAAACACCTCACTCCAAACATCCTAGGTTGAGCTACCTTAGGCCTACCTCCTGAAAATTCCCATCTCTAATATCAACCTGCTATGTTCTGAAAAAGGCAGCATGATTTATTCAATAAATATTGATTAAGAGTCCTCAGTATGGTAGGTACTCTTCTAGGTCCTGAATAAGGCAATGAATTAAAAAACAAAAGGCAAATATCTCTTCTCATGGAACTTACATTATAGCCAGAGTGGGTAAACAGATAATAAATAACTAAGTAAAAATAGGTAGGGTAACTAATGGTGGTGCTGATATATATGGTTAAGAGCACAGAATGGAGCACAACGGCCCCACCATTCTAAGTGTGAGACCCGAGCCAAGTCAACATTCTGTACCTCAGTTTCTACATTTGTCAAATAAAGAGAATAATAGAACCTGCCATATGGGATTGCTGGAAGGACTGACAGCTGGAAAGCACGTAGATATCAGCCTAACACATACATTAACTCTTATTATATGAGGAAAAACAAAGCTAGAACTAGAGCTAGGGAGTGTGGAGGTGGTGGGGGTGATTGAGGGCAACGAGGCTTACATTTAGAAAACGCTGGTTTTGAGTCTTGGTTCTGTCACTTATCTTGGAGAAGATAAGTAACCTTTCTGAGTGTCACTTTGTGTGTTTCTTGTTTCGTTACTCTGTAAAATAGAGATAATCCAACTAACCATGGAGGGCTGAGCTAGAATAAGATGGATAGAATAAAACAGCCTTGGTAAAGCTCATAGAGGTTTTGGACATGGAACGTGTAATTCATGACTGTTTTTTTTTTTTTTTTTCCTTAGCATTTGAGCCATGGTTGACAAGGAGGCCCTTTCCAACCTCCTAGATGGAAATATTGAGAAAGCTGCTGGCATTCCCAAGTGGCCAAAGATTTTCCAAAGAGATGTTGAAGGAGTTGACATCAGCTCTAGTCTTACACTTTTGTCATTTAATAAGTTCTCCTTTTTAAATGATACTCTCTTGGAGTATCAATGAATATCTCTACTTGTGGGTAATTTAGGTCTTACAGCATATTTCAGTCAGCTCAGTCTGTTCTAACAAGAACACCATAGACTGAGTGACTTAAACAAGAATCATTTATCTTCCACAGTTTTGCTAGCTGAGCAGGCCAAGATCAAGCATTGGCAGATCCATTGTCTGGTGAAGAGCACACTTCCTGGTTTGCAGACAGCCATCTTCTCCTTATATTCTCCCATGGTGGATAAAGAGAGAAGAAGCAAGCTCTCTAGTGTCTCTTCTATAAGAGCAGTACTCCCATCAGGAGGCTAGAGCCTCATGACCTAATTGCCTCCAAAAGACCCCATTTCCAAATACATACCATTCTACTGGAAATAATAGTATCAACATATGAATTTGGGGGAACACAAACATTCAGTCCACAATACATATCCTCATGACCTTTGCTCCACATTCACAACCACACCACCACACATTATATGAGCTTTGATTCATATCCAAAACCTTAAAAACAAGATGACATGACTATAAGACATGACTATATGAGGCAACACCAAAGATGAACCTTGGGAAGACCTCCAGCACATTGTTACGTCAGGGTAGTGTCAGTGGCTTCACCCACAAAGACTTGCTAAAATTCCACTATTCTTTAAAAAAAAGTCCACATACTTCTTTCAGAAGTGTCTATTTGCTGAACATGTCATTTACTTACCGAAGATATAGGATCCTTTGGTATAGCCATTTCTTGTTAGGTCCAAAATCAGAAAATCATCAATTATGCCTTCCTCTATCTAAATGAAATTAATCTATATTTTAAAATAAGTAACAATGCCAAAAGCACAATTTAACTGTCCTAAACCTAAAGTCAGTCCTTCATGTGAAAAAAGTTACGTATTACATCTTTGTCTTAAAACTATTTAAACATCTTCATTAAATTTGCCCTCAAACAATACAAGAATAAATGCAAAAGAACAATCCAGAAAAAGCGTGCACATTTGAATTATGTAGCACTTTAAACACCTATCTAAATAAATAAATCTTGGGAATATTTTTAACCATTTCACAATAGAACGCCTGGACTTAAGCATATGTGTGCAAGACATCATGCTACGACTTTGTGAGTATCAATTCTACATTCAGAAAAAATATGTATATGTACAAAATTGACCAAGGCATTGACTGAGAGCTTACAAATACTGTACCAGAAAAATCTCATGTAACTGACAGAAAGCTATTTATTGATATAGTTAAAGCTCAGGAATTTATCAAATTCATTGAGATTTATTATTTTCATATTATGATTTTTTCCCAAATTTTAACAAACTTTATGACTTCGTGCTTAAAAACGATGGCTAATCAATTCCAAAGGATGCCTATTTCCTACAACTTCTTCAACAAGTTCAACAGAATCTTCTTCTCAGCCATCACTTTGATTCCACATTGAAACCATCCAACTATACGTGATGTAGGTGACCATGGCCTGACCATTAAGCCAACCTATCAGTTATAAACACCCTGGGCTGTTAGTAGTAGGAAATCCTATGAAGAGTGAAGCAAGGAGGCAGGTATTTTTCTTGATATAAAAAAATAAATAAATAAAATTGTAGGGTGAATCTACTGCTAGCCTTGACTGAGCATCTCAACAAGGCCACCAGGACTGGGAGCCTTTGTGTCCTTGACAGTTGACTTTTAGTCTTCATGTTAGTCACAAGATGGCTGCTGCAGCTCCAGGTACCACATTGGTGTTCAAGCTCAGATTATGGGAATAAGAACAGCACCGATACATTTCTCCTGTATTTGTCAGAAAAGCAGTCTTTCCTGAAGCCTTCCATCACACGGGCCAGAGCAGAGTCACATTAAACCAGGTAGAAGTACGAAGGATATAGTATAATACAGATCATTCTTTCAGGATACTCTTCATTATTTTAATTTTATGTTTACATTTACTGTAAGAGTGTCCTATACATTCATGTTCCCATGAATATTGCCACTAGTATGTTCCTAGACAAATGACATGCTTTTATGTTTTCTTTTTCTAAAATGCCTAGATGGGTAATACCTGCAATGATGTGCTATATCAAGGCTTTAAAAAAAAAGTTTATATTTAATAATGAGGAATAATTGCATTGTTTAAGATAGTTAAAAATATGTCACTAAATTTATTTAACATAACTATTTCAGTTGCTGAAGAAAGCGCAAAATCACACTTTATATGAGAAAGAATGTAGTTGAAATCTGGACTCTCTCCTAAATGATTCATTTATTCATTCATTTATTTGATAAATGTTTTAAATTTATGTGATAGATATATTTCAATTTCTGGGGATAAAATCGAATAATATACGGTCTCTGCTTTTGAGGAGCATATATTCTTGGAAGCTCTATGAGGGCAGCAATTTTTTTAAGTTTCCTCTGTATTTTCAATTTCTAGAACAGAAGCTCACAGTCCTAGCTATCATTACAATTAACTTTTAAAATATATAATGTTTTATATTATAATTACCAATTATATGTTTATATATTATCTGTTTATATATTCCATATAAAATATAATAAATATATCATAGTACATTCATTTTTAAAAGGAATTTTTAAAATATACAATGCTCAAGCCCTAACTCCAGTCATTCAAATCAAATGGTTAGTGGTTGGACCTGGACATTGCTATTTTTTTAAAAGTTCCTCCTATGGAGTGAGAACCACTGTTGTAGGAAAAAACAAACAAAAAAACTTTATTGAATGCTTTCAACTTGCCCAAAGACTATTTTAGATTCTTTATACTCTCATTTACTCATCACAAAAACCATAAAAGATAATGTGAAGAATAAAGGAAACTTAACCCAAAATGGTTCCATGAAGTAGTGAAGGGAGGATTCTCACTCAAGTACTACTCATTACAATTTAGTTTACATACCTCAAGAGAAAGAAGGATACTTTTCTCTTTGCCTAGCAACAACCTAGCCAATGAGAAGCCACAACAACCTACCCACTGAGAAGCCACCAAAACTGAGCTCTCACTTTCTTCCAATGAATTGTCATTCAAAAAAGCCCCTCCCAATTCCTCCCTTTCCTCTATAAAAGAATGGAGAATAGTTCCTCTCCTTTGTTTTCTGAAGTTGCCTATAGTTCACCACAGTTCGTGTGCTCCAAATTGCAACTCCTCTGCCATTCCCAAATAAACTAAATTTTGCTAGCTAACCCACTTACTTTTTTTGTTTTAAAGATTAAAAATATGTACTACTATCATCCCTGTATTAAAGATGAAAAAAAAAAAAAAAACACACTGAGATACGAAGAGATTAAGTTACTTGCACAAAGTCATAGAGACAGAATATTTTGGAGAGAAGATTTGAACTGGATAATCTGGTTCCTGTCAATATACTATGTTTTCTATTAAGTGCATGGCACATCATAACTACTCAGTATGATCTGTGTAAATGAATGCATCAAAGTGGGGTAACAGATAACTAAATGAAAGTACCACAAGGATGTAAGAGTAACACATGCTATTATAGAGATATGTACATAATGCTATGAGAGAATAGAGGAATTTGAAATACGAATTAGGGCTCAAAGAATAATTGAAGAATTTTCAGTCGCCAGAATGACCCTTTTATTCTTAACCTTGATGATCTGAAATGCTGACAATTGGCATTTAGAAATAATAGAGTTCTTCACACAGTACAGACTCAAGTTCAAGTCCTTACAATATGGAGATGCCCAAGAATTTTACTCTTCATGGGGTCCTCCTATACATTTACTTTTGACTTACGGCATTATTTTAGAAAAAGAAATAACAAAGCAAAGGTATCATTCCTTTTGATAAATCAACAGGAGGGAATTCTAAGCCATAAGAATAGCATAAGTGAAGCAAAAATATGTGAACACAGAGCACTTTCAGAAAAATGCAAGAATTTTGAAATGACTGAAAGTGGAATCACTGACATCACTCTTAAAGAGTTCGGAGCAGTACCTAGGGCCCAGCTTTCTTGAACATGGTCTTCAGGTGAAGCAGCTCCAGCCCTTTAGTCCCCTACCCCATTCTGTGTTTAAGGAGGCTTGTGACTGAATAGATCACTGGTAGGAGGCCCAGAGCTCTCTGTATTTTCTCCAGCCCTTGAAGTAAATACTCCTTGCCAACCAGAGAAGCATGGAAGCTAGCATTCATGTCAGACATGTATTATTTAGCAGCAATCAGTTCTTGGCTTTTTGCAACACCCTTTGAGCCTATCGTCAATGCTTATAGAACAAATTTAAAAAGAGATTATGCAAATACCCACGATACAAGGATGCCAACATAAACCCATGGTGTTTTTCAAAGCAGAGTAGTACCAGAAAAGACATGGCTTTCAATTTAATTGCATCAAGATTGGGCTCTCTTGACATTTTCTTGGAAATAAAATTGCATTGTCTTTTTTTATTATTATTTATTTTTTTGGCAGAATGCATGATATAGAAACAACTCACCACTCATTGAAAAAAAAAAAAAAAAAAAGAAGCTCCAAACCAATTTCAGAATATTTCACAGATATTAAATACTAGAACTTGAGCCTCAGTTCCATAAAATGGTCAGTTATGAATATATGAAAGAACATAAAATCACAGCCTCTATTAGATAGCAAGTTAGTCCTAATAATTAAATTCTGTATTGGTGGCAAAAGCAACCTGTACTTTTAAAAGGTGTAAAGGACAACTCATTAAAACTTTGGTAATTTTTGTCTTCCAGAATGGTTGCCTCTGGAAATAGGATTTCACTGGTATAATGGTTTGCATGGTTGCACCTTAACAATTCAACACAGCCACGCAACACACTTGCCAGTATGTGTGAAAATGGCATTTCACATCTAACTTCTTAGGGTCTCTCTCTGCAATCAAACATAAGTACCTCCTTCATCTGTCTATAGTAAAGCATTTAGCTATAAAGGTGCAGGCTCACGAAGGGATTTCATGATAGAATGATAAGAGTATCAAAAGAGTATCAAAAGGTAAGAATCTACCTTTTTCATATGCCCTCAGAAAGATTTTCTTCATCTACAACATACCATCTCATAAAGAAAGCAAGCTCAAGGCTCAAGCAATAGGTTATGCTTTTGCATTACTTTTGGAATATGAGGATCTAGCAGACAAATTTAGAAGCAATAATTTATTTTTGAAGCATAGATAATATGCGTCTTTCTTACCTTTTTTTTTTTCCCCCAAAAGAAAAAAAAATTAGCTGAGATTTCAGGACATAGAATTGAAAGCTTTTATTCTCATGTTGGAAATATAAAGTCGAAATTGAGACAGACATATACCAACGAGGACATATCCCACCTATTAGGGAAACAGCTTCCTCCCTTTCATAAGGTCAGATGGTAAAATGTGAGCACCTATACAGAGGATGCCAAAAAAAGTATAAACATTTTAAGAAAAGAAAAATCTGTATTAAAATTATAATGCTCAATATATACTGATAAAAAAAAAAGATGAATACAAGTCACGTTTGGCATCTGCAATTACAAGAGGTGCTCAAACCATAAGCATAATTTTAATACAGATTTTCCTTTCTTAAAATGTGTATATGTTTTTATGGCACCCTCTTTATACACACACACACACACACACACACACACACACACACACACACATGTATATTTCTTTTTAGCCAAATGCCACCAATGATGGCTCTTATGTTATTTCATAAAGTGCCTGATTTGTCGTCTGTCTGAAGGGTGGGGTGTCTCTTATGGTTGGATGACTCCAATATGTGTTGACTCATTCAGCAGGAGAGTTAAATAAAAGAAAATTTTACCCACACCGTGCCTTTGACTTCAAAATCCATTTTCTAACCCTTGAAATTTCAGTGAAAAGTGCTATTTCTCTTGTGTGCTGTCAGGGAAACCTCGCTGCACTTACATTTCTAATATCTGGTGCTGCTTCAGTGACAGGATATTGCTGAGAGAACCGTTCTAACAGGACTGGGAGGCATGGCCCATGAGCCTCTGTGCTCATTTGCTTGGTGACCCCTTCAATGAAGGGCGATGAATTGCTTGTTACTTTTCAAGTTTCTCAGAGACAGAGAGACTACCAGAAGCTCACAGGAGATAGTTTTAAGTTAAGTTATTTTAAAATCACCATCAGTTGTCTATGGAAGATGAGTTTTACTTAATTGTATCCATTGATGGTGCACTAGCCTGTATCATTTCTCTAACTGGGCAGTTTATGTATGCGCACACACACGCATAGCTTTGTTTTAATCATGCTTGGTAGTGTTCCTTCAAATAGAAATAAACACTACAGAGATAATGATTTTGTGGCAGACAATTCTTTCCAATTGTAACAAAGGTAATTTAGGTTAGAAACAGTGGACCATGTTCACTATATGTGTATTCCAACTGGAACAAAAGCCCCAGACATGAGTGTAACCTAAGAAATCAGAGATTGTTCTGTCCTGTTTACCATTGTACCAGCAGTGCCTAGAACAGCAACTGGTACCCAGTAGGTGCTCAGGAACTATATGTTGAATCAATGATACCATAATTCCTTTAACGGATTGCAAAAATCCTTTATGAAACTCTTCTGGCACATTTTTGGCGTTGCTTATTTTTCTTCCTATGACTAGTACATACAAGGTAAATTTCTTATAGTCAATTATGGCCTTGAAAAATATTTCTGTCTCTCAGTCTTCTGGTTTTATGACTACTATTAAAATTCTCATTAAACTGCACGTTAATTTCTAACAACAGAAAGTGAAAATAAGTGAATAATAAAATGTTACTTTACTTTGAGCATATTCTACCGAGCAGTATTGTCTTTTACTATAGAGCTGTAATGGAAAGTCCAGTTTTAAGATTTTTCCTACGCATGAAGTCTACAGGAGTCCAGGCATAATGATTTTAAAGACAAAACATTTCCATGTATTGATATATTCAATTAAACATTTATTTACTCACTAAATAGCTATTACTTACTGTCTGTTAATAAACTAGCATTGTTCTAGGCACCAGAACTAGAGCAGTGAACAAACTGATAACACTCCCTGCCTGCATGGAACTTTCATTTTAACCAGGGGAGACAAACAGTTAAAAAATACATGAAAAATCACATCATACATTAAAATATTATTACTTTCATGGAGAAAAATAAAGCAGAAATGGATGGGTTAAGGCATCCTGGGAGGCATGCACATTTAAATAAAGTGGCCAAGACAAATGACTTTTCAGCAGAGGCTTGAAAGAATTTGAGAGGAGTAAAACAGGAAGCCAGGCAGATACCTGAGGGAGAATGTTCCCGGCAGAGGGAATACCAAGCATGAGGCCCAAAGCAAAAATGTGCTGGGCAAGTTCCTGGATAGCTAAGGAGGACATAATGAAAGACCAGAGAACATGAGGAAATGAGCGCAGAGGGGTAATGGAAGCCAATACAAGCGCTAGTATGTGGTTACATTCTGGACATATTTTGAGAATAGAGCTGATATGCTTGATAGAAAAAAAAAAAAGGGGGTCCAAGGTTTTGGCCTGTGCACTGGAAAGAGGAACTTGAAGTTAACTGATGTGGAGAAAACTACACGTGGACTAGGCGTGAGGGGAAGCCTTTCTGGTACATTGGATGGGGAGGAGTGAAAAAGCAAAGAATGTAAAACTCAATGGATGCAGGTAAAATTAAAGAGGGTTTAAATCTATAGTGAACTGCATTATATCCAGTTCACTGGCTGTAATAAACAACATAAAAATAAAAATAAAGATATCCTTTTCAAATTATTTACATTTATGATTGAACTATTCAACATAGCAGAAGATTATGCAATATAAAACAATTCTAATCTATATAAAACAAACTTTCTTATTAATACAACTCAGAAAACACCCATACATTTCTTTGCATTCCAGGAAGAAGGCCGCATTACCTTAATATCAAGTTGGGTGTCTATCGTGATTCAGTAGTCACCCAATATATGGATGTCATCTATCTGTTCCTAGAACCAACAGATTGGACGATTGAATAATTTGCAAGTAAGCTTCAAATATGATGATACCTTGCTCTGACAGACTTCCAGATTGCATTTCCTGAGAATAAGGACAGTCTTGTACATAACCACAATGCCACTATCACAGCCAAGATACGTAAAAATAATACCAAAATATTATCTAACACACACTCTATATTCAAATTTCATCAGTTGTCCAAAACTATTTGTTTATTGTTTCAATCTAGGATACAGTCAAGAATCCTGCTTTTCTTTTGGGCTTTAATCTAAACAGCTTCTCTGCTGTTCATGGCACTGAAATTTTTATAAAGTCCAGAGAAGTTGTCTTCTAGAATGTCCTTGGGTTTGTCAGATTGTTTCCTCATAATTCTTCCCAGGTTTGTAATCTGGCAAAATGACCACATAAGTAACATACTTCTCAATGCATCATATCAGGAGACACGACGAGAGTTTGTCCCATTATTGGCAATAATAAATGGAGTAATAAGTGGTAAAGGTGGTAACTATCAGAAATTATAGTTACAAAAGTACCTTTCCCTTTCTAGTTAATACATTATTCATGGATTAACATTTTATAGCCCTGTGACTATCTTCTTACCCAACAACTTTTCACCAAATGCTCTCAGCAAACATTTGATTAGATGAATCATGTTTAAATTGGAAGTTGCACAATGGTGATTTTCTAAGTCCATCATTTGGTTTACATTTATTAACTGGCTTTTCTCTTCTTTTTTTGCTTAGGTTCTATCACTGTGGACTCGGGTGTTATACACATTCCATTAATATCACAGTACCATTGCTCATTATTTTTGTTCTTTATTCATGGTCAATTTGTTAGAAAGTTGAGCATTGGGAGCCCCGTCTAGCTGGCTCACGTTCTCTTAACATCCTCCCAAGAACTGCAAATACCATGTCCGATATTCAGCTTGACATGCAAGAAGCTGTTTCTCCAAGGAGCACAGATTCCTGGTAAGATGGGGTTTTTGCTTAGAAATCAATCTATATTTGCCTGTTAGTTCTTATAGACTGAGTAGTCAAGATTAAGGTTTGATGGCCTGTGATGCCATCACACCAGGACAATGTGAATAGAGCTACAATATCTAGTTTTAAGAAATTATGGGTTCGATAGATGACTGGATAAAGAAGGTGTGGTATATAAACACAATGGAATACTATTCTGCCATAAGAAAAAATGATGTCATTTGCAACAACATGGATGGATCTTGAGATTATTATGCTAAGTGAAATGAATCAGACAGAAAAAGTCGAGAACCATATGATTTCACTGATATGTGGGATATAAAACTGAAAGCAGCAAAGTAACAAGACAAACAAAGAAACAAAAACTCATAGACACAGACAATAGTTTAGTGGTTACCAGAGGGTAAGGAGGGAGCGGGGGTGGTAGAAGAGGGTAAAGGGGGTCAAATATATGGGGATGGAAGGAGAACTGACTCTGGGTATGTCACATCCAGCGCAACACGGGCAGTGAGGGTGCAAGAAGGGGCGGTTTGGGTTAAGTTTTTAAGAAAGAAACAAACAGAGACTTAATGCAGTTAAATCTCTCCGAAGGCCAGGGGTCTCTCAGTCTCAGAGGACTGGAGCCCAGAATAAGGCCGACTGGGGTTTTTTATTGAATAGGTATGCAAAAACAAGAGAAAGCAACATTGTTTCGTACACGGTCTCTGAAATTCACACACCATAACAGAAAAATATTTATCTCAATCACCCTTTGTCAGTCAACAGCTGAAGCACAAGGTTCCACAATGTCTTAATTAAGGTATGTACCTTCTCAGGGTCAAGTCTCTCATTTTGTAATAGTTCCGTTGAGCTAAGTGGAAAGAACAAATCTTTATTGTTTTTGTAACTTCTCTCACAAACAGGTGCCAGGGAAAAGCCAGAGCCGGCAACAGCTTTTCCCAGGCAGGGGGAAGGGGAGGCAAGGCCCCTTCCCATATTTTTCTAAGGCAGCTCATTGGGGGTCCCCACTCGGTTCCGCCTGGCTTAGGTTGTATCTCCCGTGAGATAGCTTACCCGTCTTTGGCTGCAAACCATCTTTTGGGGACCAGACAGAGAGACATAAGGTGTAAACATAAGGATGGAACAAAGACCCAGAAAGGCACAGTCTCACAGACTCTTCTTTCCTTAAGGAAAGACACAGGGGGACAGTTGGCTAGGCTGTTGTGTGACTACATGGGTGGTGAACACACAATGTGATATATAGTTGAGGTATTACAAAATTGTACACTTGAAACTATGTAACTTTACTACCCTTTGTCACCCCAATAAACTTTAATAAAAAAATATGGGTTTATAATGATATCTCAAATTCAAATCCAATACCATAGGTTCTTCCTCAGTGTTCCACCTTTGAATCTTCCCTCTCTAAGCAAAATCTTGCTATATTAATTAATTCACTGTCTTAAAATCCATAGAAAATTGTTTTAGTATTACGGGTTATTCGGAAAAGTGTTATTTAATTTCTGAATATTCGATGATTTTTTTCAGAGATCATTTTGTTATAGATTTCTAACTTAATTATATTCTTAACAACAACAAAAAAACCACTTTCTTTTTCTAAGTTCATTATAAATTTTTTTCTATTACTATGTATTCAAGTGCATTGGCCTTGCTTCTGTAGTATCGCCTTGTCTTTTATCCCATCCAGTGAATTTTTCATTGCATTGCAAATTTTCTCCTCATTATGTTCATGTTTTCCTTTAAATCCTTGAGCATATTTATAGTAGCATTGAGAAGTCCTTGTCTGCTATTTCTATCATCTCTGCCATTTCTGAATCTTTTAGCATTTATTGATTTTTCCATGTTGATTCACATTTTTTTTTTACTACTTTTTATACAGCAGTTTTTGTTGCTGCTGGTTACTGTAAGTCTTGCCTCTTTGAATAGCTACATGTTTTTGTCTTCCTTTAAGGAATAATGACATTTGTTGAAGGGACGGTAAGGGCATAATGCTAGGAGAAATAGGTCATACAGAGAAAGACAAATACTATATGATTTCTCTTATATGTGGAATCTAACAAAGCAAAATAAAAAGCTATTATAAGATAGTAGATACAAAAAAGAAAAGATTGGTGGTTGTCAGAGACAAAGAGAGAGAGGGTGGAATAAATAGGTGAAGGGGGTCAAAAGGTGAAAATTAGAAAAAAAGAAAAATTTTTTGTCAGACACATGGCTTGAAGATCAAGCTGTTCAAGTTGTACTTTGAAGAATAGTTCGGTCATGTTCTGGAATAGCCTTACTCCAGGAAAATTTTATCTCTACTACTAAGCCATGACCTTTCTGAATTGTCTATTGAGTACCTGGGGTGTTCAAAGTGATTTCTTAATCATGGTTGCTTGACCTCAAACTTTCAGAGCTTTAAGGGAGCTCTAGAAATTATTCAGCTTACAGCTCTTCTGTTGTTCTTTGTCTAAATTTGTGGAGATTCCCTTTCACATGTGCAGCTTAATATTTAGCAACAGACTCAAGAGAACTTTTATGCAGATGTCCAGAGATATTGATCTGCATAGGCCTTTTCTCCCTAGAATTCTGCGCTGAGAACTGCATCTACTTCAGCCTCCCAGAACGCCAGTCTCTATCGCCTCAACTCAGTGAGATTATCAGCATCGACTTGAGATTCTTCTCTCTCTGCACAGAAGTCTAAAATGTGCCTCTGAGAAGAAGCCGAGTGATCACATGTTTTGCTCATTGGTTTCCTTTATCTCAAGGATCACAACCTGAAGCTGCCTAATATCCAATTTTTGAAAACAGTTATTTCACATTTTTCCATAAGCAGTTATCTAGGGTATGAGATACCAGTTAATTCAACGAGTTCAGAAACAGGTTTTTTGTTTTTTTTAAGAATCACGTTTTTCTAAATTTTTTATTTTTTTTGGGGGGAGGGGTATTTTTTAAAGATTGTTTTTAAATTGGGGAATATTGGGAACAGTGTATTTTTCCAGGACCCATCAGCTCCAAGTCAAGTCATTGTCCTTCAATCTAGTTGTGGAGGGCACAGCTCAGCTCCAAGTCCAGTCGCCATTTTCAATCTAGTTGCAGGGGGCACAGCCCACCATCCCATGCAGGAATTGAACCAGCAATCTTGTTGTTGAGAGCTCACACTCTAACCAACTGAGCTATCCAGTAGCCTCCAGAAATAGTTCTTTTTATACTACTATTTAGATTTCATGTTTTAAATATTTTTTGAATATTTGCATGCTTCAAAATGCAAAATTATAGAACATGTAAACTCATGGAAATATTGCTCTCATCCTTATTCTTCCATTCCTTTTATAAATATCCTCCATAGCTTACCATTCTTTATAGATTAGGTTTTTTCATTAGTTCTTATAATGTTTCCTTTTTTACAGATATAAGTAAATATGCATTAAAAAATAAGCTCTTTTCTATACAGGTTTACCGTGCTTTATGTAATATTTGCACTTGTTCTTTTTCAGTTATAAAGTATAGAGATATTTTTCATCTTATCACTCTGTGTCTCTCTCTTTACATTTTCATTGTTGGTATATGCCATAGGTCATTCAATTATTGCCTCTCTCTAATATTTTGCTTATGCAAATGATGTCTCATATGTCATTTTGTATTTGAGGAAAAATATCTTCAGGTTAATTTATAGAAATGGGTTTTCTAGTTCAAAAGGTAAATGCAAAACTAGTTTTGTTATATTTTACCAAATTTCTCTCCATTAGCGGTTATACCATTAATTACTCTCACCAGGGAAGTATGCAGTGCCTATGTACTCATTGTCGTTTAAGAATTTTTCTTAATATGTATGGAAAAAATTGTTTATTATTAACTTTATTATATAACTCATTTGAAAGAACGAGCAAGTAAAAATAGCTGGGAAGTTATTGGGAAAAAAAAGAAATGATGAGGCAGAAAACAAATAGTTATTAAAACATATATACATTCTCTATGATTTTAAAAGTTTGATTTTGTCACAGATCTCTTTGTAAGCAGTGATTCTTAAAGATGAACATGCACATAGCCTATTCTAAACATTCCTCAAATTGCTAAATTATTTTACATGTATACAAGAATGTATGTGGCAATGGTATATGAAATAGTAAAAATCTAAAAATATCTAAAAAGATACATTATAATGAAAATATTTTAAAATTTATATAATCTTATACAAAGAAAGTGAATGAGCATACATTCACACATGGAATAACATGAATAAATCTTGGAATCAATAGTTGAAAAATAATATTGAATGATAAAAGCTAAACTCAGACGACTATGATAGTGTGATATTTTTATAAAACTTAAAACAAGCAAAATCAAATTTTATATATTCTAAATTATATAGTGTTCAGTAAATTTGTTTTGTACAATAGTTGGGAAACAGTAATACAAAATTCAGAAGAATGATTGCCTTAAAGAGATGCAAGGAATTAGAAGAAAATATACCAACGGTTTCATTGGTGTAGATTATGATTTAGTTATTCCTTGGTGAGTTTACCAGTAACTTCTATTAGTATGCTTCATAGTTTCTAATATATTATGTAATAGATACTGCTAGTGTTTTGCCCATCTGTCTGTAGATTCCATTCACTGTTTCTTTACATTTCTTTTCAGGCATTTGTATCTTATTGATTATAAAAGCTCTTAACTATAGTGCCTTTGATAATTGTCATTAGCCTAACAGAATCACTTTAGCTATATGCACAGAGAAACAGAAGTATCTGAGAGTTCATTTCCCTCTGGGGTGGCACTTTGCTAATAGAGCAAAACCAAAGAAAAGAGAAACTGATTGTATTGGACAGTTCTCTATCTTCTTTGCTAGCTCCCCATCACATTCCTGAGTTCCGATATTGGAATAGATTAGGGCTCAGTCTTTGGTCTTCTTGCCTTTGTTATCTATATTCAGTACTTCCATGAACGCCTAGTTATATGTGGCTATATGGTTATATGATCATGATTATATGATCACGGTTATATGATCATGATTCTCAAAGCTATATCTTTTGCTTAAAACTTTTACCAAACTTCTGACTTGTATATCTGACTTCTTAAATAGCAGCTCCTCTTGGATGTTCAGGATTCCCTTTAAATTAAATAAATCTTAATATTTCTCCTAAACTTACTCTATTACTATTTCAGTATATTCACCCAGCTTCTCAGGCCAAACCATCAGAAAACATTGGCACTTCTACTGGGCAGGACAGTGTTAACTCATTTAACCAGTGTTGTTCAAACTCCACAGATTCCTAAGAAAGGACTGTCTTCAGGTCTGGCTCTTGGCTGGCTCTGAGAGATGAGCTCTGAGCTCTTGTAATATTCTGCTTGATAAAATTTGTTCTGATCTAAGACTGAAAATGGAGAACCATGATCACTGATAGGACAAAATGATATTTGAGTTCTAGCAGAGACAATGAATTCCCATTCCTCCCCCTTTTTTATTCTCATTATGTTTTCAACAGATTGGATCATGCCCAATGGCATTTGTGAAGGCCCATCTTCTTTACCCAACCAAGCTACTAATTAAAATGATAATCTCACACTTAGAGACACACCCAGAAATGTTTACCAAAAATATATCATGGATTGAAAGATTCAACTTTATAATGCCATCAATTTGTCTGAAATTAATCAATATGGCAAATGCAATCTTATTCGCGAAGACCAAGAAGAGCCAAGATACTCAAGAAGAAGAAGAAAATAGAAGACCATTGCATAAAAAGTTATTATAAAGCCACAGAAGGATAATAACAGATAGAGAAATAGACTAATGAAACATTCATCAATAAAGAAATTCACATGTATGTGAATACAGCTGTAGAGAAATGATGTTCTGCTCAATAAATGTTGATTGGGTATCCATATGGAATAACATATTTCAGCCCATACCTCACACTGCACAAAATAAAAAAAATCAATTCCAGATGGATTGTAATATAAATGTGAGAGATAAACCAATGGATCTTCTACATGGTATCATAGGAGACATTTTTCATTTTTAGGGTAAGCGAAGTTATCTTAAACAAAGAAATACTGGTAATTGGGAAGGAATTAAAATTGTAAAATATAATTTCATCAAAAATTACCATTTATAGAGGAAAAGACAAACTGAATAGAAAAACAGACCAGGGCTTGAACACAGTATATTCAAATGGGCAATAAATACAGAATTTAGAAAAGATGTGGAACTGACATGCTCATGCACTGCAGGCAAGAAGGTAAACTAGTTCTAGGATTTGGAAAACTGTTTGTCAATATGTACTAAAGCTGAATATAAACTTACTCTGTGATCCAGCTAGTGATGAGCACAGCTAGGGAAAAGCATGTTTGATGGAGGAACTGCAAGTCCTGATGCATTCAAGCAACAACAAAGATGCCGGAACATTTCTTTTTTCTTTCTCCCCCTTTCATT
Organism: Rhinolophus sinicus; assembly: GCF_057876585.1. NCBI lineage: Eukaryota > Metazoa > Chordata > Mammalia > Chiroptera > Rhinolophidae > Rhinolophus > Rhinolophus sinicus. Next base: position 109,902,990 of record NC_142501.1, on the reverse strand, counting down.
GGAACGTAAATGTCTCATAAAGAGATGTGACCCTTCTACGAATGCTCACCAAAAAAGCAGCCACATCATATATAAAAACTCAGCTTACCATGCCTCCCACTTGGACAAATCACACTGTATTTTAGCATATTAAAACATTTTAAATCATATTAAAGTATAAAAATATCAAAGCATATAAATAATAAAATAGAAAAGTTGCAGAATCGGGAAGTTCTGAAAGCTAAAAAATACTTTCATTATAACTTTTCAAGTAAATGCCAAATCGATTTGACCCTTTAGCTCCTTTTACTTAGTACCTATTAACATTTTGAGGTAGCCGGTGCTCCGCCATGTACTTGGGGAAATTAGGAGAACACTGATAAACAAGACTTGCTGTCAAAGATTTTGCAGAGGCGATGAAGAATCAAGGTCAAAGACACAAATAAGAAGGTGAAATGTGATGAGGAGTCCAGAGGACCCCCTTCTCTGTCTTTCCCCTTTGGCAAGGTTTTAGGTAAGAGCCGCACGGCTTCAAAAGGAGGAAATAGGTTAATGTAGCACAGAACGAAAACAATATATAAAACAAAACAGTGGCAGGATTCCCACAGAACCAGTTCTAAAACGCCTGTTGCTTTCACCACCATAAAAAAGTCTAAATTCACAATGAATGCGCCACCCTCTTTTGACACAGCACCAAGTGCTTAGCGTCATCTCCTGCAGGCCTTGCCTAACACACAGAGAAAGCAGATCTTTTTATAGCCATAATAAAACATCAAAGGAAGGACAGAAAGGAGTGGGAGGACCATTGGCAATTATCCCTATATCTGAGTGTTATATGTGGCTGACAGAGCATTTGGTGGTCTGATAAATGACTCCTATATTTCCCCTTTTCTCATAATGTGACTTTGAAATTGGTTCCACATTTCACAAGTGTTGTCCCATATATTTTCAAGTCCAATATTGCCCTTTCTGAGCTGTGACTCTGGTTACATTCAGGACCCATACCTTCCTATATGATTAAAGATTCTTAATAGCAAGTTTTACTACCAGAAAAAAACAACAAAAAAAACCCAAAAAACAAACTAAAAAAATTCCTTTTTTACTAAGCATTACATAAACAAGTCATATGTAATTCTCTGAACTGAAAGTGCCAAAAAAGATATACACATATACATTCTGTCAGCTAATTGGTGCCATAAAGCTGTATCACAAATATGAATAATGCTTCTCTGCAGTGATGTTTAGGGCTATACAAATATAGCTTAGAGGCATTTTGGTTTTTTTCTACCTTTACAGGATAAATTTTAATATTTTATTAAATAATTTCTTAAAATCTTAGTAATGATTTCTTTAGTAGAAATGATTACATAGTAATGATTTTACTAGAAATCATTACTATATATTTTTAAAGACAAAACTTTTGGGTTATAGCTCTTTCAATATGGTTAACCTAAGCCAAATATTAAGGCTAACATTTATTTTCTTGCTTTTGACATCTCTTGTTTAAAGTCTCTCAGAAATGAAAAATTCTAACGAAAGCACACTGAAGTTCATTAATCTAGTCTCTATAAAGTAAAATCTCAATAAAAATTATGTCACCTCATTTAATGAGAAGACAGAAAATGGAATCATTAGAGAATTTTTAATGCTCAATCAGCTATAATTTAACTATCACCTGAATATCTTTAAACTACTGGAGCTTACAGGATGTTTTCAGGAGAAATGTTTTGTTGATTCTTTTTTTATTGTACAGAGAACTTAATGACAGTTACAACAACATGCTACACTACACTGATTATACTAAAACAATTGAATAATATAGAGTTAAAAATGTCATCTATGATTTACAAGGAGTATATTAATTTTCCTCCTATCTTCCTATAGTTTAATGGTTCTCAAAGATCTCTGTATGGCAGAATATGTATTTGATAAGGAAAATGGATGCTATAAAAAGGTAAGTAGAGAGCTGTTGCTGTAATCCTATTAAATATTGGATGTGTATAGTATATTTCATGTAATATTTAGAACACCCTTACAATAAAAACATTTATTGTCCGTCATTAAAAACTACTTGGGCATCCGTTATTTTCTCTGGCAATCCTAATTCTCGAGAGAACCTGTATGTAAACTCTTGGGTTGGTCTCTAGGTGAAGCAGAAATGAAGTGTGAAGACATTAGTTTTGTTTTTTTATTTGGGCTATAAACAGTGTTACCTACATTTCAAATCCTGTTACTGGACTTCGTATAACTAAATCTTACCTAAGTTTACTGATTAGTACTTGATAATAGTTTGGATAATGGCTAGGAAACATTTTTCATCCTACAATTGTATTTGATTATTCAGAGAATAATTTTATTTCCTTTCTCAAACGTATTTTTCTTTCGTCTTCATCCAGAAACTGAAAAGCAGAAGCGTTCCCAGCACATTTAACAATCAATTCAACTAATGTGGTTATTTCATAAATAGGAACCAAAAGTCTTTGAAACAAAACTCTTCATTTTGACTCTCAATTTCCTATACCTAATTTTTAATGAAAATTTTAATATCCCTAGAATAAATTCAACATCTCCTCTATATCCATTTTGTTCTCTATATACATCCGTTCCCAACTCTAACTTTTAACATACTAATCACTATGCTTTCACTTCAGCACAGCCTACTTAATCCAGTATTTGATTAATTTATCTCCATGCGATGATGTATTTCTTTAAAAAAAGTTCAAAAATTCTAGTCTCTGAATAGCTACTGTACCTCTTGTATTAATCACCCACATTAACATTTGAATCCATGTCATAATTGATTTTTTACTGGCTTTCTTCATGGCAGGTCAATTGTACAACGAATTTACAAGATCACTGAGAAGGGTGGGGGCTAGCCTTCTATTTTTTTATACACACCATGCAGCACAATGTCAGCTCCAATAAATTCTCATTGAACGAGCTACTTATTCACTTCTTGTGACCTTTTGATATCAAAAAGCATTAGAGTAGTTGGGAGTTATATTTTCCTTTTAGATTATATTTATAAACATGTAGTAGGCATAAATAAAATAGTAATGAACTTGGACTACTGCTGCCTTGGTAACTTTTCAGTATTCTGTCATATTGCTCAATGGAAGCCTAATACACACTGATTTTAGAAAATTTTTGAAATGAAGAAAAAAAAACAACACAATTCTATTCCTCCATTCTACACTAATTGACCACTTTCTTTTCTCCTCTTAAAATGCAATATTAAGACCAAAGTTCATATAAAATTTGACTCTTTTTTCCCATGTGAGCTTTTTTCCCCCATTTTATTAATTGTGTAGTTAACTTTGATAAAGATAAATAACTATTATATAAAGAATTTTGAACATATAACCAAGACTACAATTCTGAATAATTCCTGATTAGAATTAGATATACTTGGTCAAAAGTCATGCTTGATTTAAATCTGCTTATGACTACTTACAAACTTATTTCTAGAAGGTTTGTGGCAATTACATTCTTATGGGTAGTCCATATTAACATTCGTATGGGTAATATTTTTATTCAATGTTTATTAACTGCACATGTAAAATAGCATATTATTTTTGGTTAACTTGCATTATTTTGATTACATTTTTATATCAATGTACCTTAACATGTTTTTGTCACTGTCTTTTTCTTTAGTCACTTTTTTTTGTTTTAAGAAGTACAGTTAATTTCTAATGCACAGCTGAAGTTTGGGGTATTATTTTACTTTTATTTCAATGTAAGGGGTTTTTATAAGCTAATTACACAAGCTCTCTGGCTGTCACTAGTGTTGCAAATAATTTTCATATTTGATTAACTTTTCAGAGCTTTGAAGGAGGCGGTAAAACATGATGGGTAAGAAACAGGGGCCTTCTTGGGTTGATCACTTACATACACCACTTAACTTCTCTGTGCTTGCATTTTTCCCATCTGGAAAAGGAGGGTAATAGCAATACCAATTTCACAAGAATCTGTTAAGGGTAAATGAGTTTTTATACACATAAATCATATTAATTATGCCTGGAATCGTATATTTTCCAATAAATGTTATCTATTATTAAGCACACAATCTTTCATAGCTTTATTGAGAGAGAAATCACATATCATACGAGTCACTCATTTAAAGTATACAATTCAATGACTTTTAGTATATTCATGAAGTTGTGCAACTATACTATTAACTTTAGAATATTTTCATCATTCGAAAAAGAACCCCTGCAACTCTTAGCCAAAATTCCTGACTCTCCCCAGCCCTAGGCAGTCACTAATGTACTTTGATCTCTAGAGATTTGCCTATTGCAGACATTGCCTTTAAATGGAACCATATAATATGTGATCCTCTGTGGCTAGTTTCTTTCACTTAGCATTTGTTTTCAAGGTTTATTTATAATATTTATTTATTAACTTATTTATTTATTTATTATAAATATTATAAATAAATATAGCACGTATCAGTACTTCATTTTTTATAGCTGAATAATTTTCCATATCAATATACTACATTTTATTTAGTCATCCGTTAATGGGTGTTCGGACTGTTTCACTTTTTGGTTGTTTTAAAAGTGCTGCTATGAACACTCATACACAAGTTTTTTCTGTGGCCATTTTTCATTCCTCTTGGGTATTATACCTAGGAATGGAATTGTTGGGTCATAAGATTTATTTTTCGAAGAACTGCCAGACTGTTTACTAGACTCACTGTGCCATTTTACAGCAGTATATGAGGGCTCGAATTTCTCCTTATTCAACATTTGTTAATCTCTGTCTTTTTTATGAAGTCATCCTAGCGGGTACACAGTGATATCGCCTTGTAGTTTTGATTTGCATTCCTCTCACAGTTAATGATGTTAAATTTCTTTTCCCATTCTTTTTTGTCTACTGTGTATCTTTAGAGAAGTATTGATTCAGATCCTTTGCCCGGGTTTTATTTGGGCTGTTTGTCTTTCTGTTTTTCTTGGTCAGTTTATGTACAGGTTTGTCAATTTTGCTGATCTTCAAATTTTGGTTTGGTTAATTTTTCTCTATTGCTTTCTATACTTAATTTCATTTATTTTCCTTATAATTCTATTTGTTTACCTCCATTTGCTTTCTTTGAATTTAGTTTACTCTTTTCCAAGTGTCTTAAAATGGAAGGTTAAGTTGTTGATTTGAGATCCCTCTTTAAAAAAAAAAAATGTCTTTACACCTATAAATTTCCCTTTAGGTACTGCTTTACTTGCATACCATAAGTAATGGTATGGTATGTCTTCGTTTTCATTAATCTCAAAGCATTTTCTAATTTCCCTTATAATATCCCCCTTTGGCTCACTTGTTACTTAGTAATCTATTGTTCTACATATTCATACATTTTCCAAATTTTATTCTGGTATGAATTTCTAATTTCATTCCATTATGATCAGAGAACATACTTTGTAAAATTTAAATCCATTTAAATTTATTGAGGACCATTTTATGGCCTAGCATATAGTTTATCTGTAGGGTATTCCATATGCATTTGAAAAAAATATGTATTCTGCACTTATTTTGTGGAATGTACTACAGACGTCTGTTAAGTCCGGTTTGTGTAAACAATTGTTCAAATCCTATAAAATCTTGTTGATCTGATTTTTCTAGCCATTATTAAAAGTGGGATATTAAGGTCTCCAAATATTATTGTTGAAGTGTATATTTGTTCCTTCAATTCTGTCAACTTTTGCATCATGGATTTTGAGCCTCTCTTGATCGATCTATCTATCTATCTATCTATCTATCTATCTATCTATCTATCTACCTACCTACTTACCTACCTATCTATGTAATTATTATATCCTCCGGAGGAAGGGATTGATCCTTTTATCATTATAAAAAGTCCTTTATTTTTAGCAACTTTTTTTATTATTATTGAAAGTCTAATTTGTTTGATATTAGTGTTGCTCTTTGTTTCTTTTGTGAATTCAATTTTCCATCTGAGATCACTTGTTTTCAGCATGAAGAGCATCATTTAGTACTTATTGTAAGCCAGGCCTGTAAGTAATATTTTTTCCCATTTTTATTTATCTTGGAATGTCTTTATTTTGCCATCATTTTTTTAAAGATAATTTTACTGGATATAAGATTCTTGGTTGACTGTTCTTTGTACTTTTAAATACATAATCCTACTGTCTCTGACTTCCAGTGTTTTTGCTAAGAAGTTAGCTCTTGGTCTTTTTGGCATCTTCTTATAAAGCATGAATAATTTTTCTCTGGCTGCTTTCAAGATTTTCATCTTGTCTGTGGCTTTCAACATTCTTACTATGATATGCCCATTTGTGGATCATTGTTAAGTTATCCTTCTTGAGAGTTCATGGAGCTTCTTAGATGTGTAGATTAATATATTAAAACAAAAATTGGGACATTTGCAGCCATTCTTTTTAGACTAGTTTTCCTTTGCCTTTCTCTTTCTCCTCTTCTTGTATTTCATTAAACATATATCTGTGCAGTTAACTCTCTCCCATATTTCTCTGAGATTCTGTTCATTTCTCTTCATTCTTTTTTTTCCCATTGTTCTTCTGATTGCATACTCTCCACCGATTTCTCTTCAAGCTTGCTGAATTTTTCTTTTGCCAGTTTCTATCTACTGATGGGTCCTTCTAATGATTTTTTCATTTCAGTTATTGTATTTTTCAATTCCAAAATTTCCATTTGGTTCTTTTAAAATAATTTCAGTATCTTCACTGATACCTTCTTTTTGATGTACATAGCCATTATACTCTACATCTTTAATCATGATTTCTTTTCTTTCTTTTAGCGTATTTATAAGGGATGTTAAATCTGACATCTCGTTACTCTTCCTGGCAGTTTTTTGTTTTTTTTTTTGTTTTTTTCCCTGCAATATATAGATTATACGTTCTTGTTTCTTTGCATGTCTCCTATTCTTTTGTTGGAAAATAAATGTGTTAGGTGATATATTGTAGAAATTCTTAGTACTCATTCTGTGCACACACTCACCCACTGCCCCATCCTTAATTCACCTAACTCCATGGCTCACAGTCACACTGGGATGACAGTGGTTTTGGTAGGGCTCTCTTTGGTTGTCTCTTTCCATTACACATACAGCTATAAAGCCCCACTAATTGCCAAGTAATTGCTCAATTTGGCATAAATTGCTTCACAGACTAATCTATTCAAATTAAGACTCTTTTGAAAAGACAGTTCCTGAGGACAGTGGGTCAGTGGTTTTTTTTGTTGTTCTTTGCTGTTTTATTTATTTATTTATTTATTTATTAACTCATGATGACTTCTCAGATATCTGTCTCTTTCCCCATTTTTCTCTGGTGAACTAGCTGGCCTATAGTTCTAAGAATTCAATGAATCAGTCGATTTCTTCCAGATTACTTTCACAAAACTCCCATTGTTTAGAAAGCACTCTTTGGCTTGAATTTATTCACACTCTTGCAAATTAAGTCAGTTCCTTTGGAAAGAGATTTGAAACTCTTATGTTCTGTGCTCTGTTTTTGCCACTGGACAAAATCTTTGAGTGAAGCCTCTGAATTTGGGGGCAGGGACAACTGTATATTTCCTTTGAGTGGCACTCCTCTTCATGAGCTGCGCATTTGCTGGGGGAAGAGAGAGGTGCCTTGCAAAGAGCTCCTTGGCTTACTTGTTTTGGCTATCGGGATTTCTATTCTCAGCTACGCTATACCCAACATAGACCCTCTGTCATGCGGGAGACCCTGCTCGCTGCGCCATTTGTCGTGTGGGGCGGCCTGCGGGGTCTCTGCTCCCGCTCCCCATACAAGAACGCAGGATATGGTGAGGCCAAAAAGGAACACCCACGGAGCCATAGGTAGGGGAGTCATACCACTATATTCTCTCTGGCGGCACTATACTCTCACTGGAGGCTGGATCCACACTGTCCGCAAACCACCATCCACGCTTGCCAGCCCAGCCACCATCTTCTTGCTAGCCCCCATTCTTCTTCTCTTCTCTGCTAGCGTAGCCACAGCAGTTATATTGTGGCCAATGGCTCACTGGTTACAGCTGACGGCCAACTAGCCACAGCTGATGGCCATGCAATCACAGTTGGCCATTTACTACCTGAGCCAGCACCTGTCTATGTGAGGCTGAGAGCCTGGAAACTGTTTTCTGGGGCTCTGCCCCCACACCCTCTGTTCTAGAATCGGGGGTTAAGCATAAGAAAGAAGCCCCAGTCTCTCAGCTGCACTCACCCAGAACTTATCCACAGCAACAGATATTTTGGGGCAGAATGAGAAATGGTGATGGCAATATTCTGGGAAGATAGTCTGCCATCTGAAACATAAGGATAGTGAGGGGCCCATTCGTTTTGGAAGTGCAGGTCTGGAGGAGGTTTCCATCCTTCAGAGTGGGCAGGTGAACGGGAGGGCATGGATCTTGTTTCAAATACCACAGACCCTTACTAAGTTTTAGTAGTTTTTGTTGAATAAATTTTTCTTCCATTGTTGTTTTATGCTAATAGGCAATTTTGAGAGACTCTATCTATCTATCTATCTATCTATCTATCTATCTATCTATCTATCTATCTATCTATCAGTTTCACTGGGTAGTGGGTTCACAGAGCTGTTCCCACTGTCATTCTAGAAGTGGAACTTGAAATCTTCTTTTAATCCTTAGTCTTAAAAACAGTTCCCTGTCCAAATACATTGAGTGCTTTCTCTGGCTTCAAACATCTCTTCAGTACAAAATTTTACAAAACAGTGAAAACCTGTGAACTCCTAAGTTTCTAAGTGACAAATTGTTATTCATTACAAGGATAATAAGAAGTCATTTTTGGACAAATAAAAGATACTGTCTATGTATTCTTCCAAGAATGTTTTATGAAGTGTTCCAGAAAATAGAAAGATAAGGGACAAGGAAATCTTGCTATTATAGGTCAGGTGTAAAGTAAATATAATTAGATGTAGATAACTAATGTTAAATTTGCAGTGATTCTAAATGCAAAGTTTAACTGTAAAGATCGGTGGTCGCAGTTGTGACAGTAGTAGTTCTCATCTTACCCAGGTAGAATCGGATAGATACTATATTAAATTCATGATTGAATTGGATAAATTTACACACAAATACCATGTTTCCCCAAAAATAAGACATAACTGGACCATCAGCTCTAATGCGTTTTTTGGAGCAAAAATCAATATAAGACCAGGTGTTATTTTAATATAGTTAAGATTTGGTCTTTATAATATAATATAATATAATATAATATAATATAATATAATATAATATAATATAATATAATATAATATCAGACCGGGTCTTATATTAATTTTTGCTCTAAAAGATGCGTTAGAGCTGATGGTCCAGCTACAACTTTTTTTCAGGGAAACACAGTATGTACATATATGCAATTTTTCTTATTTGTTATAAAAATGAGATTTAATATGTGTCTTATATAGTTTACTTCATTAAGCAATGGCTCTTAGCCTTTCTACTGCAATGTATATAGGACTATCTCACTCTTCCTAACAGCTTCTCATTCAGCAATTGCATGAAAGTTTTATCCTAGTGAATGTTTGTCCAATTGAACTATTTCATTTTCAATTTGGTGTTACTACAAAAATAAATAAATATCATTATATAAATATCTTTGTTCACATACATGAATATTTTAAGGGATAAACTCCAAGAAAAACACTACATTTTAGAGAATGTGCATCTAATTTAATATGCACAGCTGTATCCGCTTAGTACCAGTGTCTAAGATTAACTTCATTCTGAAAATGTTCTCAATAATGGGCATCACAAAGATTAATATTTTTTGGAAAATATTTAATTCCAGTTTTATTGGTCATTTGAATTGATTTTTATTTGAATTTCCTTACTTGCTTTCTACTGAGTTTCCCATCTTTTTCTTATTGATTTGTAGGACCTCTTAATGTATTATAGAATATAATCCTTTATGTATCTTTTATATTGCAATCCTTTTCTCCAATCCTAACTTTTTAAAATTAATATATTTTATAGTTTAGAACAGTTTTAGATTTATAGAAACATTCAGGACACAGTACAGAACTCCCATATGTCCACTCCCATAAACAGGTTCCCCTGTTATTAACATCATACATTAACATGGTATATGAGTTCTGACAATTAAGTTCACGAACTCATCCTAGACAATGAGCTACATACCTCATTGCTGAATATCACTACCGTCACCTTCGAAGTACTCCCCATGGGAAGCTATGCACCGATGTCAGCTCCTAGTCCACCCTTCAAAGCAGTTTTGGAACTCTTTTTCTGGAATGGCCATTGGAGCTGTCATCGCATTATCCTTGATGTCCTGAATGTCATCAAAATGTCTTCCCTTCAATATTTCCTTTATTTTTGTATAAAGAAAGAAGTCACCGGGATCCAGATCAGGTAAATAAGGAGGGTGTTCTAATACAGTTTACTGGCTAAAAACTCCCTCACAGACAGTGCCATGTGACCTGGTGGATTGTCATGATGCAAGAGCCGTGAACTGTTGGCGAAAAGTTCAGGTCGTCTAACTTTTTCACTCAGCCTTTTCAACACTTCCAAATAATAAACTTGGTTAACTCTTTATCCAGTTGGTACAAATTTATAATGAATAAGCTCTCTGATATCAAAAAGATTAGCAACATATTGCAACAAGTTCGCAAACTTAATTGTCAGACTACGTTTTTGTTAATAAATTAAACAACATTGATACATTATGCACAAAAGCCCATAGTTTATTCATATTTCCTCAGTTGTTTTTTTGCTTGTTTGTTTGTTTTTTCCTCAGTGCCTTTTCTCCCTCCCAAGATCCCATCCAGAATAAAACACTATCTTTGGTTGTCATGTCTCCTTAGGGTCCCCTTTACTGTGATAGTTTTTCAGACTTTTTTGTTTTTAATTAACTTAGGTATTTTGAAGAATATCCCTCACTTGAAATGTGTTGGGATATTTTATCATGATTATACTGGGGTTATAAGTTTGGGGGAAGAATTCACAGAGGTAAAGTGTCATTTTCATCATGTCATATTGCTATGAATTCCATATGTGTGTCCCTCCCAAAATTCATAGGTTGAAACTTAACACCCAATGTGATTACGTTATAAGGCAAGACCTTGTGAAGATGCTTAGGTCATGAGGGCGGAGCCCTCATATATGAGATGAAATATATAAAAGAGCTCCACAGAAATCCCTTACCCCTTCTGCCATATGAGGACACAGCAAAAATATGTCTATGCATGAACCAGAAAGTAGGCCTTCACCAGACACCAAATCTGCCAGTGACTTAATCTTGGACTTCCAACCTCCACAACTATGAGAAATAAATTTGTGCTGTTCGTAAGCCACACAGTTTATGAGATTCTGTTTTAGCAGCCCAGTGGAATAAGACAAGTATTGACACATACTATTAATATGAATTTATCACTATTGATATTGACCTTGATCCCCTGGCTGAGTTAGCGTTCTCAGGTTTCTCTAATACAAGATTATTATTTACTATCTTTTTCCATACTGTACTCTATGAGAAGAAACGGCTATATTCATGCCATGTTTAAGGTGTGGGAGTAATATTCAGCCTCCATGTGGGCAGAGTATCTACATCAATTATATGAAATACTTCCCACTGGGAGATTTGTCTCTCCGAAACATTTGTTTGTTCAATCATTTATTTATCAGTATGAACTCATGAATATTCATTTTGTACCTTAAGTTATAGTGAAATGCAACTTTGTTTACTTTGTTCTTTAAATTGTTCCAGCGTTGGCCATTGGGAGTTCTTTTAATTGGCTCTTGTGTCACTTTGACATACTGCATTGTTTTTGTGTTTTGTTTTGTTTTTAGCATTTACTAGCTTTCTGGCACTACAAAATGCTCCTGATTCATCTCGTGTATTTCTTGCTCCAGTCCTAAAATCAGCCATTTCTCCAAAGAGCCATGATTCCTTTTATTGGAGAGTGGTGTTAGAAACCAAGACCTGGATGATAGGTGTCTGCTCATTCCTACTGGGGTTTTGTTAGTTTTAGGCCCTCTCAGATAACAGAAAAGAGATAAATATGCGTACACTGAGTAGTGTATATACATATAGAGAGAGCTAGATCTATGTGTAATCATGTGCATGGGCATGGAGGCAAACGTTAGTTCATACTGATTTGTTCAGTTCCAGTTCTAGACTCTTCTCCTTGCCTATCTATAAATGTTCACTTCACAGAAGAAACCAGGCCCCCACCATTCACCATCCTTATGTAATTGTTGAATTTCAGTATACTTGGGAGCCGTATCGGAGTCATTAACCTACATCCCCTGGGATAGTCAACGAAAGTACACTGGGTTATGTGTGGTTTATTTTGCCTTTAGTCTTATAGACTACTTTCATTCTGAAAGATACTTAGATCAGTACCTTTTTTCCCAAACGCTTTCATGTATACTTTCATGGATAATGCTTTTGGTGTTGTATCTAAAAACTCATCACCAAACCCAAGGTCATCTAGATTTTCTTCTAAGTTATAATCTAGGAATTTTACAGTTTTACATTTTACATTTGGATTTGGGTCTATATTATATTTTGAGGGTTTTTTTGTTCTTGTTGTTTTCTTTGTGTGTGTGTGTGTGTGTGTGTGTGTGTGTGTGTGTGTGAAATGTGTAAATTTAGTGTCTGGATTCTTTTTTTACATGGATATCCAATTGTTCTAGCACCATTTTTGAAAGCCTACCCTCTCCTGTCCTCCACTGAATTGTCTTTGCTTCTTTGTCAAAGTTCAGTTGAATAAATTAGTGTGGGCTTATTTTTGAGCTCTCTGTTATGTGTCTATTCTTTTATTTCTGTCATGCTGTCTTGATTACATGCTATCTTGATTTGTAGCTTTATGGTAAGTATTGAAGTTGGGTAGTAGCAGTCCTCTAACTTTGCTGTTCTTAAGTATTGTGTTGACTATTGTGGGTATTTTTCCCTCACATATAAACTTTAGAATCAGTTTGTGAATATCTATGAAATAGTTTTCTGGGATATTGTTTGGGATTGTATTGAGACTGTAGATCAAGTTGGGAAGAGAAACGTGTTAATAACTGAATTTTCTATACACGAACAAAGAATATCTCCTCATCCATGAGACTTCTCTTTAACCCTAGTTTGCTGAGACTTTTTAACCTAAATGGTTGCTAAATTATATGGAACACTTTTTCTATATCTATTGATACGATCATATGATTTTTCTTCTTTAGCCTTCCATGTTATGGTTTCATTAATCGATTGTCAAATGTTGAACCAGCTTTGTATAACTGGAATAAATTACACTTGGTCATGGTGTATAATTATTTTTATACAATGTTGGATATAATTTGTTAATATTTTTTGAAGATTTTTATGTCTATTATATTGCTCTATTGTTGTCTTTTAATGTATTTGATTGTGGCATTAGAATAATAGTGACTTCATAGAATGAGTTATGAAATGTTCCTCTGCTTCTATTTTCTGGAAGATATTATAGAGAACTTAGTGTTACTTATTCTGTAATTATTTAGTAGAAATCATCAGCTAATTTTAATTCTGGACCCATTTTTCTTTTTCTTTATTTCTTTCTTGGTAAAGTTATCACTTATTGATTTTCTTTGATAAAATTACATTTATTCATATTATCTATTTCTCCCTGTGTAAATTTTGGTCATCTGAGATTTTCAAAAAATTGTTCCATTTCATCTATGTTATCAAATATGTGAACAATGAGATGTCCATAATATTCCTTTATTATCCTTATAATGTCCATGAGATTTTAGTGATGAATGACCTTTTTTCATTTTTGATATCATTAATTAATGTTTCTCCTTTGTTAGACTGACTAAAGTTCTATGAATTTTATTAATGTTTTAAAATAGTTTGAACTTTTGTTGTTTTTCTCTATTGATATCCTGTTTTGATTTTCACTGATTTCTGCAATAATTTTTATTATTTATTTTCATTTTCATTTAGTTCAAAATAGTTTTACATACTCTTGAATTTTTTATTTGACTCATAATTTATTTACAAGTGTATATTTCAATCTCCAAATATTTTGAGATTGCCCAGCTATCTTTCCATTATAGATATATAGTTTTATTCCATTTTGATCTGAGAACATACTTTGTACGATTTCTGTTCTTTTAAATTTGTTAAGGTGTGCTTATGGCCCAGAATTTGACTTATCTTTCTTAATGTTTCTTGTGAGCATGTGATGAATGTGTATTTTGCTGTTGAATAAACTATTCTATAAATATCAAGTAAATCTAGTTGATGGTTGGTACTGCTCAAAACAAACAGCAATAATAAAAATCCAGACAACACTTTAGAAAGATTGCAAAAACTATTCTAAACTCTATTTATGATGCTAGTGAATTTAAATACCTTAGAGTCAGTTTGTTACAAAAACAAAATTACATGGCAATCTCACTGATCAATACTAAGGTAAAAAAAAAAAAAAAGAAAAAGAAAGAAAGAAAGAAAGAAAGAAAGAAAGAAAGAAAGAAAGAAAGAAAGAAATTCTATCCTATTAGTGAAAGTAGTTCAACACAGGAATATTTGTCAATGTAGGCACCACATTAACAGATTAAAGCTAAACAAAATATGTAATCCTTTCAAAAGACAGTTAAAAAGGCAAAATCAATAAAATTCATCCACTCAAGGGAAAAAACAACTTTTAGCTAACAAAAGAGATGGCAATTTCTTTAACTCAATGGAAGGTATTTACAAATAATTCACATAGAATGTCGTACTCAGTAGTAAAATTTTTTAGACAGTTATGTAAAAACATAAATAAAATAACAATGATTACTATTACTACTTCTATTCAGCTTTACACTACAGCTACTACTCAGCTCCCTAAGGTTAAAAAAAAATAAATTGTGTAATGATTAGAAAGATTTTATTCGCAGATAATATGAGTGCTACATAGAATTCAGTATGAATTTTATATTACATAGAATTCCAAGATCCTATAAGATAAGTGATTAGAATAATAAATAGAGTTTGGCAATGCTGCTGCATATTAGATCATTATGCGAAAGTAATCCACATTTATAGCAACACTTTTTTTATTCTAAGAAAATATAACTTACAACAGCACCAAATATATAATATAGATAATATACACATGTGATCTAAGTGCGATTAATTTTGTAAGAAAAAAACCTCAAGAAATAAATTAAAATCCTAAACAATGAAGAACCATAGCACCTTTATGAATAAGAAGATTAAATATTTATTCCCTGTAAACTTTTTTTTCCAAAGTTTATCCAGATTTAATACAATTTCAATCTAAATATGATCACCATTTTTCTATGGAATCTGATATGTCGATTCTAAAATTTATATGGAAATGTAAATTCTAATAGTAGTTCAGATACTCTACAACAACGATTTGAGGAAACTTATCCTCTCAGACATAATAATGTTCAAGTTATTAAGATATTCTGAAATGCAACTAGGGTTAAACAAGACGAATGGAACTTAACAGAGAACTCTGAAATGGACCCACACATTTATCACATTTGATATTTTGCAAAACCTGCATTTTAAGTCAAAGAGGAAAACAATGAATTTTCAATAAGTATTTATGAAACATTGTTAACTATATGGAAAAACATGAAATTGAATCTCTACCTCAAACTATACTCTCAAACCAATCTCTAACAGATTAAAGACAAATATAAAAACAAAACTTTAAATTTTCAAAGACATTTAAAACCATGTCTTTGTATTATCAAATATATCATCACCATAAGGAGGGTGAAGATACTAGCTATACCTTTGGAAGAGATCATTATTAACATCTAGAACCTCAGTGAATCAATAAGGAGAAAAACAATCAAGTAGGGAAACAACAAAGGACTTGAATAGGCATTTTGCAGGACAGGAAATGGGAATAAAAAATGTGAAAAAATGCCCAACTGATTAATAGTCAAGGAAATTCAAATGTCAACAATATAATTTCATGTACACCAGATTGGCAAAAATGAAAATTTGATAACACTAAATGTTGGGTTGAATATCCAACACAAATACCCTGCTGGTAGGAGTGTAATTTATATATCTTTCAGAAAGGAATTGAGTATTACTATAAATCTGAACAGATACACACTTTGTGACCAGTAATTCAACTATTAGGTGACTACCCTAAAGAAACTTATCTTCACTTGAACTTCACTGGATGGGGCCATTCCAGCTTGTACTTATCGCCCGTATATCCTGGTCCAGGATTCCCACCTCAAGAAAACGTCAGCCTCAGAGGCATGGCAGAATCTGGTACCTATTTCATGAACTTTTATCCTTAAGGACAACTTGGTGGATATTTTATATCCTTATTTGCTATCTAGATGCCAACTAAGACTTATCCTAACAAAGGAGGCTGAGAGTGGGCCTGTTTGTGAGCAACATAACAGGTTACAACTTTAAAGAGAATAATTCTGTCATTAACTTCTGAAAAAAAAAAAAAAGAAAATTAACAATTTTTTTCACTGGACAAAAAAGGGCCTCACTCAATTCTTACCTTAAACATTTGGAGACACAGTGAAGTGAATATGCTGGTCCCCTCTTATGTGGCTAAGGGACCGAATGATGAGGTCAGCTCCACCAGGCAGTCACCATCACATTGCCCAGTGTGGGGGTCAGTGCCCATGGGACGCCCATGACACCAATATCCCTCCTCTAGAAAGACTGTTGAAGCCTGGGGACGCAAAAAGTTGTTTGTGATTGCTACTGGAATAAGACCTTCCAAATGCACCCTGGGGGGTGGGAGGGGTGGGGACGGAAACATATTCATTTCCATCAGGACACCTATTGAACATTGTACATAGTTACATCATTTAAAAGGTCAAAAGCTGAAAACAATTAAAATGCCAGCAGTAGCATAACTGGCAATTGTGCAAAAGAATATGCTACAACAAATAAATTATACTTGTATCCTTTATGATGTTAAAAAAAAAGGCAAATCAAGGTCCATTTTTATCTAGGTCACAAACAAGTGAAACTAAACAAAAAAGTCATCGAATTAATTTTTACAGACAATTATTAACATAAAATCAAGTTGATAATTACTTCCAGAGAGAAAAGATTGGGATAAAATCCAAAAGCTGATTACAGGGGATTTTCAATAATATTGACAATGTTCTATTTATTTAACTAGATACAATGCATGCACATGTATAAGTTGATTAGTATTCTTTATACTGCATATCTTTGCCCTATCTATAGAATAGAGTAAAACAATTATATTTTAAGTGAAGTATGCCTTTTCTTTACAAAGAAAATATAAATATTCTCAAAATGTAAATAATATACTTAATGTTTTTCTTTTCTTGGAATAAATTATTTTTGAAGAGTTTGTTTAAACTACCATAAGAAATGTTTGGAACAATTTGAATACTATCGTAAAGGGAGTGGATTCTATGATAGCTGACCTTTACATTTTTGTGCCTTTGGGGGGGGGTTCCTGCTCTGATTTTACCTCCAAGAATCTGCCAAACTTTATAAATATAATCCCCTTTATAAAATTCTTATGTATTTATTATTTAATTCTCTTGACAATATCTTTATTTTATAAAGACCCCTCCTTCAAACACAGTGGTACTCTGAAGGTATATAGCCATCAATATAAAATCCATATACTGAATTAAGAAGTTGCTTTTGGCCTAAAGAGGCAATCCAAGCTAGAGGAGAAATCAAATTCACTCTGAATCAAGACACAAAACTGAGCTCATCAGTTTAGAGAGACAGGCCATTGCTTGCACAGCTGGGCATAGTATGTTCATTTTGTAAATATGCTTTTTTATTTGCTTGGTATTAGTTTGCTTGAATGGATTAGAACAGTGAAACTGCTTTGTCTAATGTCATGATGAATTTGTATTCTGATATCAGAATGTTTATATTCTGAGAAGCATTGATACTCCCCCTAACTTCCCACTCCTGGTGATGGAAGCAAAGGGGTGAAATATCACACAAAGGCTTAAACTCAAGAGTTTTAAGCTCTTGTAACAGACTGAAAATAGTTAAACAGATATTTAATTCACTTGAGTGTAATATTCAAGCTACTTGCATAGTTTGTTACTACAAGAGAAGAGAGATTCAGGAACCACGCATTCTTTCTTCTCTTCACAGAGGGTTTGCCTACAGATAACCTCCTTGCCACCATTAGCAGTAGAAGCTTCATCAGATTTTTACTCCAAATTTCCTTAGAATACACAGTAAGATAATACAAACATACTCTGTACCACATTTTTTATTAAGTGGGTAAAAGATGTTCAAAAAGTGTTTTAGATGGCCAGAGTAGGCTGAGAGCAAAGACCAGGGCTGTTCAGAATGTAGGAGCTGGGGCCAATTTTTACAGTGGGTAACAATTGCCGTAGTGATAATAGCAATTATGTGGCACATTTTTTTCTCCCCTAAAGGCCATGATAATATCTACTGTTCTACACACTCTTTCAAAACCTTACCACTCCTCTATTAAGAGATGGAGATGAGGTTTCCTTCCCTTGAAGCTTGATGTCTGTGACTGCCTCCACTAACAGATAACAGAAAGAGTATCACTATGAGACTTTGAAGGCTAGATCATCGAATGCAACACAGTTTTCTATCTGGCTCTGTCCTGGGACGTTCACCTTTGGAACCCAAACCAGAGGAAGCCCAGGCCACATGGAGTCTCATGTCAAGAACAGAGACCTGCAGTCCATGGCCCCCAGTAAGTACTAAGTTGTGCGTGAGCCCAAGTGGAAGCAGGTCCGCCAGCCTCAGCTGAAGCTGCCTGGAGCAAACAGAGCTGAGTCTTTCCCACCAAACCTGCTAAACTGAAAATCTGTGAGCAAAATAAATAATTGTTGTTATTTTAAACTACTCAATTTCAGCATGGTTTGTTATGTAGCAATATAGATCTGGAACAAAAATCTCATAACCATCGCTGGGAAGGAAATAATAAAGAAGCTCAAGAAAAAAAATTGAATGGGCTTTAAAGGGACACTACAATCAAAGTTTCTTGAAGTTCTTCAAAGACAAAATTATGTGGCTCTATTGGAAGAGGTTATTCAAAGTAAGCTTTGAATTAAAAAGGTAATTGAGGATATAATTAGATTATTTAATTTATGCTTTAATGGAATTTCTTTGGATGAATCACTGTCTCCTTTGAAGTAGGGATCACCAGTGCAGATGAAGCTTTCTAGAACTTCTTGGCAAGGAAGGCGTCAATCATTATTGAGACATAATGAAATTGTCTTAACTTCTGGGGGACTGAAATTGTAGAATTTCTAAATATAATGTGTAAAGTATTATTTTTGCAAAGGTCTTATTCAACTTGCATTAGAAATTTAGAGGGTTTTTTTTTCTTTTTTTTTTTTTTTTTTGTGAATGGGAGTCAAAGAGACTTTACTTGAATAAAATTTCCATGAAATTAGTTCACTGAATGTAAATTATAAGACTGTTGATCACTGACTTAATATACATACATAGGGAAGGTAAAATAGATTCTGTAGGGGATATAATCCAACTGTTAAGAAAGATCTGTGATATGCTTAGGGATTTTGAAAAATAATGTTACAATATGCTACAACATACTTGTATGCTTATTTACTTTTGTTTGTTTGTTTTAAGAGAGACTTGAATTCTACTGACTCTAAGCTCCCTCTGGTAAGTATACCTCCCTAGAAACCTTCTCTGTTTGTGTCGATGCATCCCCAAGGATGGCAAAGTCTCTCTGTGGCTCACCCAACTCCCCAGGTGTGAGCCAGACACTTAGAGGGGAGTTCTCAGGAGAATGATGTTGGATAGTTAAAGAATACCTGGAGCTCCTTCCATTCTACTCGACTCAACTCTTTATAACACATAAGGGATAGAATGGATTTGTTCTATTTACATGCAATGTGAATTGTACAAGATGTGAGAAATAAAGAAATGTGAGCAAGGATATCAAACAGATGAATTATACAGGCACAGAATCAATATTCCCACCACTCATACTTTGAGGATGTTTTGCTTTATTTAGGTTAGTTTAGTTTTATACAATAGTGGTAATCAAGGATTTATGCTGCTCCATCCTTGTTTTCCTGGAATATAATGTTTAGATATGAGTGGTTTTGGTGGCATAGTCTAGTTCCACAGTATAGAATGAGTTAAAGTGCTCCTCAAGGGAACAAACCCTTAGTCTGAAAATCATTAGCATATGGGGTGGCTGATTAGCTCAGTTGTTTACAGCACAGTGTTCATAACACCAAGAAAAAGAAAATCATTAGCATAGAATTTATCTAATTACCTATGCAGGGTTTTGAAAGATTCCTCAGTAGAGTCAAATCTATCTATCTATCTATCTATCTATCTATCTATCTATCTATCTATCTATCTATCTATAATCTATCATCTATTTTTTTCCCATGCTAATGAACAGAAAATCGAATAAAATGTTATATTTCTTGAAAAAAGAAATCCCTCATCATTAAAATAAGACTAGAAATGCTGGCACATCTCATTAATCAATGTAATTTGATTGATCTAGTGAATGACTATAAGGCATTTTGGAAATAGACATTAGTATAAAATTAGTAAACTGTGCAGCATTGTATGTGGAACTTATTGAATGAACAGGGTAGAACGCTGTCAAATGGATATATATATATATATAATTCCAGAAGATATCCACCTTGAAACGTATCCATTGGTCTAATGTAAGAGTGGTAATGGAAACTATTTTAACTTTTGAATTGAGATAGATGTGTATGCTTACTACACAATACATAAACAAAGCATAGAACAAAGTATTAGACATGCAGTCTGCTCACAATTGCATTTTACTTTCTATTAAAATTTTGGCAAAGTAAAATCAAGGAAAATTCAATTATCTGTGAATGTTGTTTATTTACAAAAGCAAATGTGCTAACGAGTATTTTATATATTTATGCATTTTTTTAAAAGCCAGCTGATTTATTCATGAAATGTTGAGGGGACAGAGACAAATCCCCAAAGTAATGCTAATTTTTAAATTAAATATACATAAATTAATCCACATAATTCTGGTAGCAAAATAATCCTTAGAAAATGCATGGAATTCATTATGAGCCATTAAAGAAGTATTCAGTAATTACTAGTGGTGAGATCAATTTATAAAATAAACGTACACCATTTTTTTTCTGTTTTGTAATGATAGAACACTTAGATTTAGAGAATCCAATTGCTTTCTGTAGTATTTTCTTAAAAGAATAATTTCAAATTTTCTATTCTTCTTGTAGGAAAAATTATACTCAAGTGTTAAGGTACAGAGCTTTGAATGGAAAACTTTTGACATGAATATCATTAAAGCTGAAGTTACCTTATAATCTCAGTTTTTTGTTACTTAAATAATTAACTCTCTTTCATGCTCTTGCCTAAAGAATATTGTATGAGTGAGCTTAAACATTAAGTTCCTTGCCTCCATTATAATGATAGCAACATTTAATATCTAGAATGGGCTACATCATCTCATAGTTATGTTACTTACATTATCCGTGGCTTTGTGTTGCAGCAAACCTTTGCGCTAAGCTCTAGTGCCTCCACTTTATACAGGAATTTGCTCTTCATCAGAGGTCATCCAACTGTGGCCTGTGGTCCACATCTGCCCACCACCTGCTTTTGTAACTAAAGTTCTATCGGAACACAACCACGCCTATGCACATTGTCTACCGCTGCTTTCTCTCTGCAGTGAGAACTGAGTATTTGCAACAGAGACTATACACTCTGCAAGGTAAAAGATTCACAAAATAAAATTTGCTGATCCTTGCTCTAGGTCACCCAGTAAGAGCTGCCTTTCAAATCCAGGGTTTTCTGATGCTTAAGTCCATGATCTTTGCACTATATCGTGTTGCCAAAAGGGGGGTGGGGGATGGGGGGTGAGTTAAATGGGGAGTTAATAATGAACTTCTAAAAAAAAGAAAAAAAATATATATATATGCATATATACAGATATATGCATATATATGTATATGTATGTATGTGTGTGTGTGTGTGTGTGTATATATGTGTATATGTGTGTATATGTGTGTGTATATATATATATATATATATATATTTGCCTTGATGATCTATAAAAATGAAATGAGGGTTTTGGATTTAAACCCTGTCTTAGTAATGTATCACCATTGTGAATTTGGACCATCATGTAATTATTCATGGATTCAGACACTTCATTTAAAAAATGAAGATAATAATACTTGACTTCCCCGAACTCAAGGGCACTCAAGGGTCTGGGACAGATGGGCTCTTTCTAACTCTATTATCTGTTGTTGTGTAATTCTAATTCATTTCCAGGCTAGACCTGTGGCAGGTTTGACTCACTTAACTGGAAATAATCTAAAATAGTTTGAAATATTGTTTTCAATCTACAATGGAGATGAATTGTACTCATACATAAAAAAGTAATAGATATATCACATTCTTATAACCCATGGTGGTTCATTCCGAACTATTATGAATCATAACCCACAGTAATTCAATGGAATACAAAATGTATTTTTCAGGATTTTTCCAGCATTTTGTGAGGCCCTCTAGGGGGGTAATAGAATTAATATTTGCATAGCTACTGATTTAATGTTAGAATCACTTTTTACGTATAGCGCTTCTTTGGAATTTCTCATATACACAACCACACAGAACATGCAAATAAGACTGGCCTACTTAATCCAATTAAAGTTTTGTAATGTACAAATTATTACGCTAGATGCTAGGCATCAAGTGCTTATATTCTTGAAGGGAAGGCAGATCATGCAACATTTTCAAACAATATTACACACAAAGTTGTATAACAAAGGTCATCAGGGCACTATGAGAGTCCCATTGGTAGAAACGGATATAGTGGATGTGGACAAGGAAAGGGTAAAAGTGTGACAGTGTGAAGCTCTCTCACCTCAGCGCCACTGACATTTTAGGCTGAATAATTCTATTACGCTGTCCTGTGCATTGTAGGATGCTGAGCAGCATCCTGGCTTCTGCTTACTAAATGCCAGTTCCCAACTGTGACAACCGCAAATATATTCAGACATGATCAAATGTCACCTAGGGGCCAAATCATCCATAGTTCAGAACCACAGTGTAATGAATGGATTGGAATGAGCAAGGTCAAAAATGAATGTAGAAAGCGAAATTAGATTATGTGGCTACTTTAGTCATCCAGATGAGAAAAGACAAGAAATGAGCAGAAGAGGGAATGAAATGAGGGTGTATTTTGTTGCTAGGATATACAGATTCTGTATTTAAGCCACTTGATGAATTGAAAATGGATTGAAAAGCAGTTTCAAACCTTAGTGGGAAGAAGTAATGCCAGGGGAGTCTGTTTTGCAGCCTAACTTAAAGCAATTCTGATACTTTTGGTATAAGAAGGGGCCCGGAAACACAGGTTTTAACAAACATAACATCTTGAGAAAAAACTGATATAAATAGTGCGACATAGTTAGACAAAAGGGCCAGGAATCATGCAGAGCAGCCCACTTAGAGGCCAACCATAACTACAATGGCTGACCAAGAAATCGTGTGCAAAGTGGAATATACCTATTTGGAGGATTAAGAATGTATGAATAATCCTAAAATTTCTGGTAATTAAAACAAGGAATAGTTTTATAAAGGATTGTCCTGAGCAGGAAAAGGCAAGACAACGTCTGTTTTCCTCTGAATGAGGGCATTTGCTTCTTTCTCAGAAGTAAACGTCTAGTGGCAATGGCTTATAATAAGATGGTTGTTTCTGAAAATTTGTAAAGTTACTCCATATTTAAATTTGAGCCAAGGATTCCCCAGGCCTGGGTTACTATGCTGGTTTTAACAATTGCAAGAATGAATATATATATATATATATATACACACACACACACACACATATATATATGTATATGTGTGTATATATATATATATATATATATATATATATATATATATATATATATATATATATATTCTACAAATGTCAAAAATGATTGTGCCCTGAGAACTTTCTACATATGATGTGAGGTTACTTGGGGAAACATTTCATGTTCATGATTTGTCGGGTTTGAAGTTCCTGTTTCTAAATGGCAAGGAAGAGGAGTGTATTCTTCAGATCTGCTGGAGGAACAGAAAGGTGCTCTAGCAGACCCTTCGTCATCTGTGCCCACCCAGCTGGAAGCCACTGAAGCCTTCAGCTCCTCAGAAAGATTCCCGTCACAGACCACACTGCCTCTCGGTACTTCCTCTGGTTTACTGTATATGGTCCATGTCAAGAGCCCTGTGGTTGATGTTAATGAAATGAGATGACTTTGGAGAAGTACAAGAATGATAAAAATAGTCTTAGAAATCTATTGTTGTGCTCTCATGACTTCAGTTCTTTATTTAAGCTCTTTGGGCTATTTATAATACCAGGCCATTTATTTAGTATTTATTTATGCTAAATATTATATATATATATATATATATATATATATATACACACACACACACACACACACACACACATATACGCATATATATGTATATATATGGTACATGGTACTTATATAAAATGTATATTTGTGCATTACACAAGATATTTATGCTAAAAATAGTTCTTTTGTACAAAGAAAACGTGAGTAATTTATTCTCCTAAAATATTGACCACAGTTTTAAGAAATTCAAAGAGAAAGACCTTTAAACATTTTCTTCAACATTTGATAGTACTAGTGAACTAGAGAAGCAAGTCTACAGAGGGTGGCATATCTACCAGCCAAGCATCTCCATTTTGGTAAAGAAAAGACACTGATCAAATTACACATTTTTTGTATTGTCTGTAAGTTTCTTTATGATTCTTCCACATTGATGGCCTGCACTTTGTCTTTAAATTATAACCTTGTAGAATTTAGTCAGCATCTATACTCTAATTGGATGTACACATACCAAGGCAGCAATGGTATTTTCACTAGCATGCTGGATGTTAGAAGTGATTTTTAAATTATGAATATTTAATGATATAAAGATATGTGTTTGGGATAGAAATTTTGTAGCAGCACTACCATTTTGGTCTGAGTAGTGTATGATGTGATTCATATTCTCTAACCTTTGAAATGGAGACGTAGGTTGGAATTCTGATCTCCTTTGCCATTGTGTAGCTACTTATTGGAGGATTTTGTCTCATGACATCTACCAGAAGGTAGGCTGAATTCCAAGGTACCTAAAAGGGCTTCATTTTGCTTGTTTTTCTGTGCCTACATGTTAAATGAATGCATGCAATTGTCTAAAAGTTTTTTCTTTGAACCACAACACCTTATGCAATCAGGGAGAAAAAATACCATGTTTCACTTATTCTAAAATGCACCTTTAAAAAATAATATAATATTTCTGAAATTGGGACATATTTTACAGTCTCTAGTGGTTAGATGGAAGTCAGTATATACTTGTTATCATCAATGCATTCTGGCAAGATTAAAAAAAAAAGTGCCAGCTTTTCAGCTTGTAGAATAGACATCAGCTGGAAATTAGAGATAATAGTGCAGACTCATTTAAGAAACAGCACCCTGGTGATGGCATAGAAGATTATGCTGCAAGGATATAAAGAAAATCCACCAATATCAATGCCTCCAGATCCCAAGTTGATTTAGAAAAATTGAATTTTGAATTGATTTAGAAAAATTGAAGAAGTTTAGGAATGCCCTAGTTAATGCATTTTCCATTTAATATATACAAAATTATATACTACTACTACTAATAATAATCAACCTGTGTTTAAATTAAGTAGCTCTCTGATTAACCGAAAAATAAAAATTCTAAATGGTAAGAAAGATTTTTCTATAGTTTGGCAGCACATAATTTTTTTCTCAGTTCTGCAAAAAATAAGGTTTTTTTTTTGTTTTTGTTTTTTTAAATAATGGTTAACATTTTAGATTTGATGAAATAAGGCCATTTTTAATGGTGGGCATGCTTAAGTTATCTTTCAACACCCTGGTGCTTAGTGAAAGTACCACACTTCCTCTCAGATAACTAACCCACTGAGTCTATCACTCATTCCTGGAAGCTCACAAACTCAAATTTCAGGACACTTGGAAATAGTCTCAAATTTCTTTCTAAATTCTACCCTAACTCCCAACCCAAGACATCTATGCCAATTCAGCTTCCAGGACAGCAACAGCTCCTCAAGGTAAATATGCAAATGAACTCTAACCATGCCCCCAGGCTAACTGACTTGTGAAATAATTCTTCAAATTACTTTTAGAGTATAAATTTAAACATAAAATAAACCTAGCAGATTCATAGGTTAATAATTAAATTATGCAATAATACAACTTTAATAAATCAAAATTTTGTCAAGTTTAATAAAACATAAAATGCATCCAAACCACTGTCCATCCCTCATATTTGAATACATAATATGTGATCATTTTTTTGGATAGCAACATATGTCTTTAATATGTATGGGAACAGAGCCAGGAGTGCAGTTTCCAGGCTCTTGGCCTCACGTGAAAGGTGCTGGCTCAGGTAGTAAATGGCCATCAACTGTGATTGGATGGCCATCAGCTGTGGCTAGTTGGCCATCAGCTGTAACCAGTGAGCCATTGGCCACTAATATAGCTGCCGTGGCTACGCTAGTGGAAAATGGAGGCTAGCAAGAAGATGGTGGCTGAGCTAGCAAGAGCGAATTGCAGTGAGCAAGTGAGATTGGTTGGCAGAGAGAAGTGGACAGCAGGTTGCGGATAGTGTGGCTCCTGTTTCCTATGTCTCCAACCCAGCCGCCAGCGAGAATATAGTGGTATGACTCCCCTATCTATGGCTCCGTGGGTGTTCCTTTTTGGCCTCACCATGTCCTGCGTTCTTATGTGGGGAGCGGGAGCAGAGACTCCACACGACACCCTGCATGACAATACGTTTTACGCAATAATTGTTTTACCCATTACAATAAATCCTCTTGCCATGTTGTTGTTTTGTTTGGTTACAATATGATATTTTATTTTATTTCTCTCTCCTTTACACGCTCAGATATTTCAGTTTTGTAGTTTGTGATGACTTAAAACATCAAAACAAAATGCAAGCTCACAGGAGACAAGGGCTTTAAAATGTTCTAATATTTAGTGCACATATTTTTTATACTAGGAATGAGCACAGTCATAAAATATTGTTCTGAGTTATAATTTACTGTAAAAGGCACAAAAGGATATTTCAACAAATTGTGTAGCAGTTAGAGAGAATTTGCTTAAGAGAAAGTATGCTAAATTAGAAGAAATCCTATACATAAATAAGCATGAATTTATATCATTTAAAGAGCACCGCATTTTAAGTCAACACAATTTTACAGAGAAATATTAGAGAATGAACTTTGTAAACGAAATCTTCAATATGTTCTGTATAATTTTTCATGTACTAATTCCACAGAATGTAACATGGCAGTAATACAAGAAATTTCCCATCAGTGTCCTTCTAGAAGACTGACTGGGTGTGGGGACTTTTGAAGAAAACCTAAGAAAGAAATATAAGGTAATATCTAATTCATCTCACACCTGTTAGAATGGCTATCATCAACAAGACAAATAATAACAAGTGTTGGAGAGGCTATGGAGAAAAAGGAACCCTCATATACTGTTGGTGGGAATGCAGACTGGTGCAGCCACTGTGGAAGGCAGTGTGGAGGTTCCTCAAAAAATTAGGAATAGAATTACAATATGACCCAGCAATCCCTCTCCTGGTATCTACCCCAAAAATCTGAAACATTTATCCATAAAGACATGTGTGCTCCAGTGTTCATTGCAGCTTTATTTACAGTGGCCAAGACATGGAAACAACCAAAATGTCCTTTGATAGATGAATGGATAAAGAAGACGTGATATATATATTTACATATACAATTACACAATGGAATACTACTGTGCCGTAAGAAAAGATGTAGTGCCATTTTCTATAAAATGGATGGATCTTGAGATTATTATGCTAAGTCAGACAGAAAAAGTTGAGAACCATATGATTTCACTGACATGTGGAATATAAAACTGAAAACAACAAAGGAACAAGACAAACAAATGAAGAAACAAAAACTCATGGACACAGACAATATTTAATGTTTACCAGAGGGTAAGGGGGGCAAGGGTTGATTGATGAGGGTAAAGGGGATCAAATATATCATGATGGAAGGTGAATTGACTCTGAATGGTGAACATACAATGCGATATACAGATGATGTATTACAGAATTGTACACTTGAAACCTATGTAATTTTACTAACCATTGTCACCCCAATAAATTTTAATTAAAAAAAGAAAGAAATATAAGACTCCATTGAAAATTAAAATTAACCCTTGAGCTTTCACAGAGAAAAAGAAAATTAAAAAAGAGTAAAGGGGTATGAATTGGAAAGGAAGAGTATACAAATCTAAAACACCATCTCCTTTATCCAATCGAAGATATGTCTGCATAGAAAGTGTGTGTTTCTGCAATAAGAGAAAGCAAATTGCTAAAGGCACCAACATTGTGGTTGGTGGATTCATCCTATAACCCTCTGCATCCTTCCTTTGCCATCTTTTCATAGGCTGAATGGCTTCCACAAAGAAAGGTCATGAGAAACAAGGGTCATCTGCTATCAGTTATATAGTGAGTACAGGAAACACTAGCAATATTCACTAACGCATGAATGGATTTGAGCTTTAAGAAGTGGGCATCTCACTTACTCAAGGATACTTAGAAATTTGCAGTGAAGGAAATGAAAAGCCCACATATAAAATAGACATCAGACTCAAAGAAACAAGGGATATCATGTATTTATTGGTAGTATTGAAGCCCACCAATCAGCAGTCACCAGGAACATATTTGTAGTCACATCAAGTTCAAAGTTAGCTTCATTGGGTTGCTATGGAAACTTAGGAGTGTTTCCGTAAGAGACAGGTGGAAATGGCTCCTTACAGAATGTTCAGGAATTGGACTTGTGCTAGACGATTCTGAAGAAGGATTAGAAGGAATAGGAAGTGGGGTCCTATTCAGGATTGGATGCTGTGAAGAAGCAGAAACAATGTAGTAATGTGATATTGCAATGATTTTTGTTTTTGAGGTGCAAATAAAAAAGTGGGAGTAGTGTTATAAGTGGTAACAAAGTAGTAGTATTTTAAAATAGGGTATATTAGTTATTTGGAGAATAACACTTTGGCCTGGTCTATGTCCTATTAATCTTGATGGACACATCATTATAGTATATTAGGAAGAAGACACTGTTGATAGAAATTGAAGAAGGCATAAGGAACTGGGAAGATATTCTATGTTCCTGAATTAGATTAACACTGTTATAATGGCCATATTACCGTAAGCAATATATAGATTTAAAGCAATCCTTACAGAAATCCCAAGGGCATTTCTCACAGAAATAGAACAAACAAAATCTTCAAATTTATATGAAACCAGAAAAGACCCCGAATAGCCACAGCAATCCTGAGACAAAAGAATAAAGCCAGAGGTATCACACTCCCTGATTTCAAATTATATTATAAAACTACAGTAATCAAAATGGTATGGTATTGGCAGAAATACAGAAACACAGACCAATGTAACAGAATTGACAGCCCAGAGAGAAACACACACACACACACACACACACACACACACACACACACATATAGGCAACAAATTTTTGACAAAGAAGCCGAAAACAAGCAATGGGTTGCTCTTGAAGAAAAGGTAACAATAGGTCACTGGGATTTGGCAAGATACAGTAAAATATGAATATCCAATAATAAATATCATTTTGTAGATCATGATGACAAGAGTACAATTTAAATTTTGTTCTCATTTAAATATTAATTTGACTAGAATAATAATAGCTATCATTTAAGAGTCCTTACTATCTATGAGGCAACCAGTTTTACAAGCATAATCTCATTATTCTCCAAACCTATGTTTAGGTGCTTTTATTATCCTAAATTAGAGATGAGGACATTTAGGCAGAGAGATGACGTTCATATTTACATACTTTTAAGATTTATAATTGACAGTAGAACGACTCCAATCCTGTTAAACAGTCCAAAATAAATCTGGGGTCTCAATATCAGAACTATGCTAATAAGAATCTGAAAATGGAAGTTATTTTCCATGGATGTTAGGTACATTTAGATACATTTAGACAAGGAAGGTGAGAGAAAATTATCTGACTTTAGAATAAGACATGTTTGCAAAGTAGGAGCAAAAATACTTCATTTTAATGACTATGATCAACCTTAAAATAAGAAAATCAACACGGAAGTTTCTACCTATGATTTAAAAGATTCTCTTCATTTTACAAAATCCATTAAGATTTTTAGTCCTGAGATATACAATTTTAAATATATCTTTAAATAATGCAAAGAAATAATGAAGATAATGCACAACGGTATTAATTCTTAACTTTATAAATTACAGCAGATTAGCTAATGCAACTCAAGTGTAAATTTGCCAGGCATGTGTCAGCCATACTTAGAAAATCATTCCTCTAAAGGCCAAATCCAACTCTGTATTTAAGAAAAATGTGAAATAAAAACTAGTCTTCTAAAGAAAAAGAAACTATATGAAACAGGATATAGAGCTAGGATGAAGGTGACAAGGGCAAAGTCAAAAACTAATTATAACCTCTTGTGGGAGAACTAACTTTGAGAGTTAAAACTTGTCTTACAATTTTGTGAACACGGAACATTAACCTGATATAAAGGGAAGCAGCGCGTCAACTTGCACTTTACAATTCAAACACATACAGATTTTCAGCAAACACGTCTTCATACAGGAAATAAAAGAGCCCGGTTTTATATAGGTTGCAGTTCCTGAGCCAATTTTCTATAAATAACCCACTGATGTCAAGTGAATTACAGTCTTCTCCAGCTAAGGAAGCTGTAGGCAAACCCAGAAGCCTATTAAGAAGGAAATGACAAGCTCCAGGCACCTAATTGCATTAGCTCATCACCATAAGAAACCAGGAGTCTAAAACTAAGCTGACTGGGGATTGAGTGGAACTGAATCTACTGCAGGATGTTTTTTACTCTCTTAAAAGCCTTGCATGTTTAAAGAGAAAAATCTGTTTACTAGTTTGGTCAAAGGCAATTTTCTTTTCTTTTTAGTCAATGATATGAATTTATATTCTTTGGTTACTTTCACTAATATTTATAAGAATACAAATATTTATAAGAATATACAGCATTTTGGAAGAAAACAAAGTACATATTTACTATTTTCTGATGAGTCATTTCTGGCAGTCGTAAATTATAACAGGTAGACTAGTAGACACTCCGTTGCAAAGACCTCCCTTTCTCCACCTTTACTCTGTCAAAACTCTTCATTGTCTTCTCTATTATCCACAATGTGTACATACAGTATGAATTCTACTTCATTTTCAGTTATCTTGCTGGAAAAATCATGAAGCATGATTTATGTTCCAGGGCTCTCCTGCCAGATTTAGGCTGAGACTGGAATTTTGCCTGAAATCATATCCTTGTCTGATTTCCCTTCCTCCCCTGCCCTGTGTCCACTACTCTCTACTGACTTCCCTCAGAGAACATCCTTAACAAACCACTTGCAGATGACTTCCCCTCTCAGACTCTGCTTTGGAAACTTTGACCTAAGATATCACTTTTCTCTCCTTTCTTTGCTTCATTATTATTCTTCTCAGTGATGAATGCATTAATTAGATCAGCACTCATTCATTAGACATTTCTTACACACCTAGGTCAGGCTAGGTAATTTCCTACGCTTCAGGAGCTTAGAGTTCATTAGGATAAAGAGGTAAAAAATGGGGAGGGGTGTTTTTACCTATCCACAAAGCAACAGTCACTGCATTCCCATACCCATTCCCAGTCACGGTGACCTTTTCCTTGGTAGGGTATGTTGCACTTGATTTATAAAGGTGCTAAGGAAGGAACAGGATATGGTTGAAAACTCTTCTCCTTTACAAAAGTGGACAAGGTGATTAATTCCAAAACACTTTTTCATACATCAAGTGTGAATCAGAAACCATATCTAGACTCCAAATGTCTAATAAAACACCTAGCATCTCTTGGTGTATTAATTGAATAAATACAAGTGAATTTTGCTCCATTAAGATGTTAAATGTTATTAAATTGAATGTTCATTTGGAATATATTCTTAGTTTTTGCTAACAGAAGATCAGAGTAAGAACCATGATACCTTGGCCAATTAGAAAATTGATTTATTAACCTATAGATTGAAATTGAATACATATAAGTTTAAGAAACCACAACTATTTATGAAATATCACCATACATAGAAAAGATAAAGAAAGATGTTAAGGACAGGGTAGTTGACAAAAAAAAAAAATGTGTGTGTGTGTGTGTATTTGGGTTATCAAATAGTAAAAAGATAACATAAGCCAAGTAGTTTCATTATTAAGAATAATATCTATTATTATTATTATTATTATTATTATTATTATTATGTTTGGCAGAAAAAAGCTGTTTTACCACATGATTTTCTCTTCTTGGACACATAAAATGACTCTATTTGCCCAGTTAGATTCAGGATCATGCAATAAATCTCTAATCAAAGTAATGTCAGAAGAAGTGATGCAATGACTTGGCAACTTGCTTCTTTAAAAATATACACAATGGAATACTATTCTGCTATAAGAAAAGATGAAATAGTGCCATTTGTGACAACATTGATGGACCTTGAGATTATTATGCTAAGTGAAATAAGTCAGACAGAAAAAGTTGATAACCATATGATTTCACTGATATGTGGAATATAAAACTGAAAGCAACAAAGGAACAAGACAAATAATGAAACAAAAACTCATAGACATAGACAACAATTTAGTGTTTACCAGAAGGTAAGGGGGGGGAGGTGGTAGATGAGGGTAAAGGGGTTCAAATATATGGTGATGGAAGGAAAACTGATTCTGGTGAGCACACAATGTGACCTATAGATGATGTATCACAGAACTGTAACTTAACTAACAAATGTCACCCCAATAAACTTTAACAAAAAATAAATAAATAAATAAAAGATTTTAATACTAAAATTTGCCTTTCTATATAGTTCATGATAGAAAGAGCTCAGAATTCTGTCATTGAGAAAAGCATCCCCCCACTTCTAAGCAACCTCTGTGAACTATAAATAATTCTCTGTTTCTTGAAATCATTCATAGTTCAGAGTTTATTGTTTACCTAGGCACAGTGTAGTCTATTCTGATTAATACTATATCCAAAATTTGGTATAATATACTTCAGCAATCAAAACAAAAAAAAATTGAGTAAGCACATAAAAATTTTTTGTTTATAATATACTAATGTATGTGTACTGTAAAATTTGCAAAATGTAAAAGAGAAATGAAGAGTTAAAAGTTAGGCTTCCCCTTCCACACAGGACATAGAAACTCTCATGACAATATAACTACATATATAACAATAATAAACAGGTCAGATAATCTACAAAACCAAAAATTTTAGCACATCAGAGAGCTAAGGATGCAAAAACACCAATGAACTAAAATGTAGAAAACAAAAGGTCCTTTCTAGAAGAAGACACCAAGGGCTGTCATCATTAATGCTGCAACATTGAGCACAAGGAGAAGCTACTGTAGGTGTGAATAAGGATAAAACAGCCAAACTTTAATGAAGTTTAAAGGCCAAGGATGAGCTGGGTTACAGTTTATGATTCTTTGGACACCCATAGACTAGGAGAATTTGAACAATACTGATCAATATTCTCCATGGGCCTTCACCAAATACTCATGATCATGAGTACAGGAGGTGCAGAAAAGCTGAGAGATGCACCCTCAACTAAAATGTAGGTTCATGGGGTCCACTGAATTATGAGGGTGGTCATAAGAAGTTCGAGGAACTCTTTAAGCATTCTGGTTCTAAACTGAGTAGGACAGGGGAGACAGTAGTCATTGGAATTTAGATACAAAAATAAAGAAGTGTCAAAA
This sequence comes from Rhinolophus sinicus, assembly GCF_057876585.1. Lineage (NCBI taxonomy): Eukaryota > Metazoa > Chordata > Mammalia > Chiroptera > Rhinolophidae > Rhinolophus > Rhinolophus sinicus. The sequence goes on along the minus strand of NC_142501.1, from coordinate 109,869,214 downwards.
ATGGAAAAGACCATCCAATACATGTGGGACAGAAATATCAAAAGGTCTATTGTATCTGTTACTGGGCCAGCAGGAGAAAAGGTGTAAGTGGGACAGAAAAAAAAAAAAAATGAATAGATGTGGACAATATATGTTTTAAGTGATAAAAGACATCAACCAAATACCCAGGAATTTCAGCAAAATGAAAGTGAGGAAATACAAAGGAAGCCATATATTTTATTCAAACTGCTGAAAAGCAGTTAAAGGGCAAGGAGGCATATTAATCCTGAGGAACAACAGTAAAAGTGATGGATGCTTTCTCATCAAAGTCAATAGAGATCAGAAGATAATGAAAATAGTTATAAGGAAAAACAAACAAAAAGCTGTCAACCTAGAATTCTATACCCAGAAAAAATATTCTGCAGAAGTGAAGGCAAAATATACACATTTTGAACCAGACAAAAACTGAAAGAACTTATTTCCTGAAGATATTAGTTACAAAAAAAAAAAAAAAAATGTTCTTTAAGCTTCTGGGAAATAATAGCAGAGAGCTTCTTCGTTTTATAGGAAAGATGCATATACGAGAAAGTGTAAATATGTTGAAAAATATAAAGAACTTAAAACATTTACTGATATTTATACAGATATCTTTAAATCTCTTTAAAAAGCTAGTGACTACAATTTCAAAAATGTATTTTGCAACTTATAATACATTCAAAGGAAAAGCATATAATAAGAGTATTAGTACTGGGAGGTTGATAACTGGAAGCGTATTGCTGTAAGATTTATATATATTTTAATCATGCAAAGAATATTCTTTGAAGATCGACCATGATGAGTTAAAGATACATATCATAATCACTGGAGCAGCCACTAAAAATTAGTAAGATTTTTACAACTCTCTTACAATTAAAACATCCTGGCCATAAACAAAAAATAAACTCAGAAAGACTTTAAAATGTAAAAAGAAGAAAGAAGACTAGCTAGGGGCCTCAAGTCTGCAGGAATTATGCAATATATCCCAGGTTGAGCACTGGAGAAAACCTTTTCAGACCAGCTTCTTTCATTTAGCAATATGCATTTATGGTTCCTCCATGTCTTTTCATGGCTCGATGGCTCATATCTTTTTAGCATTGAATAATATATTATATTGTGTGCATATACCATGGTTTATTTATCAATTCACCAACTGAAGGACATCTTAGTTGTTTTCAAGTTTTGAAAATTATGAATAAAGATGCTATAAACATTTGTGTGTAAGTATTTTTGCAGACATATGAGTAAGTTTTCAAATCACTTGGAATGTGATTGCTGTATTATTTGGTAAGACCATATTTAGTTTTGCAAAAAACTGCCAAACTTTCTCCCAGATTGGCTGTACAATGTTGCACTCCCATCAATAACTGTTGAATCTCTTTTGTCCACATCCTCACCAGTATTTGGTATTGTCAGTGTTCAGGAGTTGGGCCATTCTAATGGGTGTGTAGTGCTATCTCATTGCTATTTTAATTTGAAATTTTCTGTTGAGATATGACGTGGAACATCTTTTCAAAGTTTATTTTCCACCTGCAAACCTTCCTTGGTGAAGTGTGCATTCAGATCTTTTGCTCATTTTAGAAATTAAGCTGTTTCCTTGTTGAATTTTAAACTTTCTTTGTATATTTTGGATACTAGCCCTTTATTTGATATGTGCTTTGATAATATTTTCTTCTATTGTATGGCTTAATTTTTTTTCATGGACCTTGCTTTTTGTGTTGTATCAAAAATGTCACTATGAAACCCACCACCCATCTAAATCTCCCAATATGTAATTTTCTAGAAGTTTTACAGTTTTGTGTTTTACATTTAAGCCTATAATCCATGTTATGCTAATTTCTGTGAAAGTTATAAGGTCTGTGTCTTGATTCATTTTTTTGCATGTGGATGTCTGTTAGTTTTCATAGAATCTTTATTCATAATAGCCACAAATTGCAAGCTTATTAATTCATAGGTCAAAGAGGAAGTGTCAAGGGAAATAAAACATGCAGAGAACTGAATAAAAATTGTAGGATATAGTTAATGCAGTACTGAGAGGAAAATGTATTGTGCTAAATGCTTATGTTAGAAACAAAATTTAAAAATAATAATCTAAGCTTTTGTCTTAAGAGACTAGAAAAAGAAAAGCAAAATAAACCCAAAGCAGGAAGAAAAAATAGATAGGAATGACTAAAGTACAAATCAATGAAACAGGAAACAAACAAAAAAAGAGAATATTAATTAAAGAAAAAGATGTGCTTCGAAAAGATAAAGGGATATTTAGGTATAAATCTAGCAAAACATTTAAAACGATGGTATGCTGAAAACTATAAAATGCAGAGGAAAATTTATAGAATATATAAATAAGTGGAGAGATATAACATGTTCATAGAATAAAAAGTCAACAGTGTAAGTACTCATATGTCAATTGTCTTCCAAACTGATATACTCATTTACTGCAGTTCCTATCAAATCTCAGCAAAATTATTTTGAAGATATAGGTAAATTTATTTGAAGTGTCTCATGGAAAGGTAATGAAACTAGAATAACTAAAACCATTTTGGAAAAAAAAAAAGAAAAAAGAAAATGGGAGGAATCAGTCAACCTGATTTCAAGATGTGCATATATAGTAGCCTCCCCTTATTTGTGGGGATACAATCCAAGGCCACCAGTGGGTGCCAGAAACCGTGGATAGTACCAAGCTCTACATATATTATGTTTTTCCCTATACATACTTACTTATGACAAAGTTTAACATAAATTAAGTATAGTAAGAGACTAACAATAATAACTAATGATAAAATAGGACAATTATAGCAATATACTGTAATAAAAGTTATATGAATATGGTCTCTCTCTCTCTCTCTCAAAACATATTGCATTGTACTTAACTTTTCCACTTAAAGGAAGCACGTGAGAATTTCTCTTGGGCATATCTGAACTGCCAGCATTACTACCCTTGAACTTCAGGCCATTATTAAGTAGAGTAAGTGTTACTTGAATATAAGCACTGTGATAATGTGACAGTCAATCTGATAACCTAGCAAACAACTAAGGGACTAATGGGCAGATAACATACACATCTTGGATATGTTGGACAGAGGAATGATTCATGTCCTGGGCTAGATGACATAAGATTTCATCACAATACTCAAAACAGCATGCAAATTAAAACTTATGAATTATTTATTTCTAGATTATTCCATTTAATACTTTCAGACCCCAGTTGACTGCAGGTAACTGAAACCCCAGCAAGTGAAACTACAGTAAGGGGAGACTACTCTAGCTACATCAAGAAAAACAGGTTAGGACTGGTGGAGTGACACATGCATAGATCAATGAAACGGAATAAAGAATCCATAAACAGACCTGCACAAATATAGCCAATTGATTTTCATCAAAAATGCAAAAGCAGGGCGGCCAGATGGCTTAGTTGGTTAGAGCGTGAGCAGTGAACAAGGTCGCCGGTTCAATTCCCACATGGGCCAGTGAACTGCGCCCTCCACAACTAGATTGAAAAGAACAGCTTGAGCTTGGAGCTGAGTCACCGGTGGATGGCTGGTTGGCTCAGTGGTTGGAGTGTGATGCTTATAACACCAGGGTCACCAGTTCACTTCCCACATGGGCCAGTGAGCTGCGCCCTCCACTAGATTGAAAACAACAACTTGACTTGGAGCTGAGCTGCAGCCTCCACAACTAGATTGAAAAAACAATGACTTGACATCCTGGAAAAACACACTATTCCCCAATATTCCCCAGTATAAATAAATAAATAAATAAATAAATAAATAAATAAATAAATAAATAAATAAATGCAAAAGCAATTCAACCGAGGGAGGACGGTCTTTTCAAGAAATAGTACTAAAATAAGTGGGTATCCATAGGCAAAAATAAATAAATAAGTCTTGACCTAAGCCTCACATCTTACTATAAAAATTAACTAAAAATGAATCTTAGATTTAAATGTACACCATAAAATTACCAAACTTTTAGAAGAAAAAAATAGAAAATCTTCAGAACCTAAGATTCAGTGAAGAGTTCAAAGACATGACATCAAAACCATGAGCCATAGAAGAAAATAAATATATCAATAATTTGAACATTATCAAAATTAAAACTTTAGCTCATAATGAAAAGACAAACTACAGACTTAAATAAAATATTTGCTAACCAAATATCAGAAAAAGGACATCTATCTATCTATCTATCTATCTATCTATCTATCTATCTGTCTGTCTGTCTGTCTGTCTATCTATCTATCATCTATCTCACTAAAAACAAATAAATTCAATTAGAAAATGGGCAAAAGACATGAACAGATATCTTCTAAACAGGATATTCAGATGGTGAATAAACACATACAAATATGCTTGGCATCATCAGCCACTAGATAAATACAAATTAAGACCACAGTGAGGTATCACAACACACATATTAGGATACACATACATATTTTTTTTAACTTACATGAGCAGCAAATGCTGGTGAGAATGTGAAAAGTCTAATTTCTCATATTGTTGCTAGGGATGTAAGATTGCACAGCCACTCTAGAAAATAGTTTGGCAATTTTACACCTTCCACAGAACCCGGCAATTATGCTTCTGGATATTTATTCCAGGAAATGAGAACTTATGTCTACACAAACACCTGTAGATTAATGTTCACAGCATCTTTATTTATAATAGTCCAAACCTGGAAACTATCCAAATGTCCTTCTAAGGGGAATTGGTTAAACTATGGCTCATCCACACAATGGAATGTTACTCAACAATAAAAGGAATGGACTATTGTTGGCAGACAATTTGAGTAGATCCTAAAGAAATTATGCTGAATGAAAAAAGTCAATCTTAAAAGGCTGCATACTGCCTCATTTAATTTATGTAACATTAGAAATGACGACACACAGTCATGATTGCCAGGTTTAGGGATTGAAGGAGCAGGGGGTGGATGTGACTACCAAGCGGTAGCATGAGGGCATCCTTGTGGTGATAGAACGGTTTCGTGTCTTCAGTGTGGCAACAGTTAAACTAATCTACGTATGTGATAAAGTGGCATAGGAACACACACACACACACACACACACACACGCATGCATAAAAATCGATGAGTTCTGAATAAGGCTTTGTACTATTCAGGGTTAAAATTTTAAATTTAATGAACTTTATAGATATAAGAAATTGTTGGCCAAGGGGTTCAGCAGAGAACTGGGTGCCCTCATTCATACTCTCAAATTTATTGGGTGCTACTATATTCAGTGCTACAGAACAATTTTGGAGGAAATGAGTTCTACACCATTGCAGACTCCAGACAAGCATTTAGAGGGGATGCTGCGTATGTGACTTAAACAGGTCGTTAAGTGATTTAAACAGAAAAAACAAACATTAAATTTCTTTGCAATTTTCTTTTCTTATTTTGCGGTGACAAGGCAGGACAAGCATATGACTTTAAAAAAAAAGATGTTTTAATGTCTGTTTTGTACACTGAATGAAAACTTCTGGGTTTAAAAACAGAACAATTGGAAAAATGTGAATTGTCATCTAATTTTTGTAATCATATGCATAGGTTCATTCTCCTCAATTCACTTCTTATTCTGCATCCCCTATTCAGCAGCTCACCTTGTCCATTTAGTTGGTAGACAATAAATATCTGTCTGTAAATGAGGAAATGTTATGCTCCTTACGCTTGTGTGTGTGTGCTCGTGTGTGTATGAGAAAATGCCTTGTCATCTCCAATAACCTCTAAACATATCAGATGATTTGAAAATTTTAGAAAAATACTGTTTTTGATTACATAACGCATATCAATTGCTGAAATCTGGGAAACAAAGAAAATTATAAATGAGATGTATATTTCTTGCAGTATTATAAGCTATGTTCATTTTTCTCATATTTTTGTTTCCATTTCCTTTCTTCCCATTCAAGAGGTAAGAGCCACAGGAAACACGGAAACTATGTGTCATTGTTTTAAGAAGCTATGTGGTACATGCTTACTATAATACTTCCTTGGGTTTTGATTTTAAAAAAATCCCCTTGATCCATGTAGAGTTGAGAGAAGAAACTGATGGACCAAAGTAAGAAAGAGAGAGAAGTCACCACCTGTTGGAATAGGGAGTAGTTTGAGAATTTCGGTCCTTGGGGACCCAGAAATCCTGGCTGTGCCCGTTGGCAAGGTTATAATGAAAATCATGACTGGACCCCTCTAAAGAGATGGAGTCTGGCATCCCCAGGCTCACCAGAGAGTTCTATGTCCTAGCAGAACATAGAAGCTGAAATGATACTTCTAGTTTCAAGGGTTCATTCTCGATTAAGACAATGAATAGGCTTTGTCAGTGGAATACTTCATTTTTCAGCATTCCTCTTCCGGGACAAAGAAATGTTTCCGAGAGCCTCTCAGTGTTGCAGCCTGTTAGTAACAATTATGCACAGCTAGGAGCAGTTCCTGATTCCTCCCTTCCGTCACCCACCAGTACTCTCCTCAATGAACCCCAAAGCGAGTAGTCATTCCTGCTTCTCAAATACATTTTCTGCCCACTTTTGTCATCCTCACTACTTCTACCCTCAACCAGCCACTCTCTCTTTCCTATCTTCTGTGGCTTCCTAATGCCCTTCTGGCTGGCCTTCTCAAGCTATTTTACAAAATAGATTTTATTCTTTAATGTAAATTAGATTATGTCATTCTCCTTTCAAAACTTCTAAAGTCCTCTTCTTAAATTTACAACCATTACCTCAAGTCCCTGCACAATCTGGCTCCTGCCTATTTGTCCATATTCACCCTGGGACCCTTTCACTCTAATTCTATTTGTAATCCTGTTTTCACCTCAGGTTTTGCCATATTCTCTTCTGTCTCTCTGACACGATGTCTCCTGACAGATCTCTCTACCAAAGGGACCTTCTCTTTATTCAGTTTCAATCTCTAACTTAACATCTTCAGAGAAGTTGCTCCTGGCTTTTCCAGCAAAATCAGCCCCACTCTAATTGACATGGAACGTGCCACATCTGCCCATAGCAGTGACTCTTAGTAAATGTCACAATGTGCCATTGGGCTATCTTAACTAAAACAGAGGAAGAGAGAAATTCAGTAACTCTTCTAAGGCTTTCCAGTTATTTTGTGCTAGAGTTTAGATTCAGAGTCTAGAAGAATTTGCACTATTAAGTTCTATGCTGTTTACTCATGGGTTCTAAAATTATTTGTTGAAAGAATGAAAAAGAAAGTATGTCAGCAGAAAGCAAGATGAACTGGAAATTTCGCTCATTTCCCACTTCTGCGTTCCATATTGGCCAAGAGTCTGACCTTTTGTAAGGAGAAGAAGCCACAATAATAAATAACACAGACTGTCCTTGAAAACTAGTAGGATGGGATGTCAGAATCAATTTTATTTAAAATAAATGACAAAAGTGATTTACTTATAAACAGAAGACTTGTTTGTGGATAGAGTCCAATATTTTCAGTGCCTTTTTGGCTATATTCTTAAACATTAGCTTTGGGATTCCAAAATTACACTCATGCTATTATTCTTCATGTACCTCCCCAATGTGTGTCCACATGTGTTATTATTTTAGACACACAGTATTAGACAGTTTAAGCGTGTATATGAGTAGAAGATGATACCCCTGACAAAGGTGAACAGAAAAACGGATTGAAACATACTCTTAAGTCCCAAACTGCAAAATCCTGAGAAGTTTGGTAAAGAAGACCTACAAAAGGTCAGGCAAGTGGTCTGCAAGTGCTTTTTCAATGTTTTTTATTTCTCTAGAATTTTCTTTGAAGTGGTGCTTTAGGAATACGTGACTCCCACGGTCCCTGTAAAGGACAGGATCAAGGTCCAGTTATCATGAGGAAATGAAGACTCAGGCATTAGCAGCAAATTATACGTGGCTTTGGCCAAGTGGCAGTGAAAATTACCTGCTCTGGTTTGTAGTGTCTGTTGAAACAAAAATAACTGGGAATGTCTAAAAGTTCCCAACAGCACGACAAAGATTCTGTCAGGGACACTCATTCAACTCTAAAGCCACATCATCTTCTCAAACATCCTTCTCTTTCTTCTCCTTCTTCTTCTTTTTTTGTCCAGTTACAACTGAATTCCTTTGTTCTTTTGTTTTTAATTAAAGTTTATTGGGGTGAAGGGATCAAACTGAACTTTTATCCTCAAAAATGGAGGTAGTGCTCCATAAATCCATTTCATTTAACATCGTCCCTGCTTGTCGTATAGTTATGATGTTACATGTATGGCACATTTAGGTATTCTGGATACTTTCTGGTGTCATTAACACATTCTCATTTCTGGGCTCTGAGTTCTACACACCAACACAATTTTATTATATGTATACATGGCTCTAATGATTTCCCCCCTTTATTTTTGTCTCCCACTACTCCATTTGACGAACAATCAGAGTACCAGGGAGCATGTTTGGTAAATTAGCTAATGTTGCAATTAATTTCCAATATAAAGACAATAATTTTCTTCTTAATTCAGATTGAAGTAATTCATGTTCATGCTCTCATCCTGCATCTTTTTAAAAAGTGATGTTGTTGTTTTGGGCGGGGGCTGCAGATGGTGGTGGTGATGACATTTGAGTGGTTGTGAAATGCTTTATGTGATATCTTTATGTTTATTTGTGTCCCAACAAATACACACTACTTGCCCAATGGATTTTTCCACTACTTTGTTTACTTCTGTTTGTTTTCCTTTATTAAGCAAGTATATCTTGCAAGATTTATTCCACCAACATTTATGTACATTTTGCAATCAACATTATCGCATTTACCTAATGAGGAATTATATTACTGATCAAGAAATCGGCATAGTCCCATAAAGCTTCTGAACAGCAAAATAAACCATGGACAAAATAAAGAGTCAACCAATCGAATGGGAGCAGATTTTTGCAAACAACACCTCCGGTAACGGGCTAATATCCAAAATATATGAGGAACTCATACGACTCAACAACAACAAAAAAATCCAATTAAAAAATGCACAGAGGACGTGAATAGACATTTCTCCAAAGAGGACATATAGATGGCCAATAGACATATGAAAAGATGCTAACTACCACTAATTATCAGAGAAATGCAAATAAAAACCACAATGAGATATCACCTCACCCCAGTCAGAATGGCTCCCATCAATAAGACAAATAATACCAAGTGCTGGACAGGCTGTGGAGAAAAAGGAACCCTCATACACTGTTGGTGGGAATGCAGACTGGTGCAGCCGCTATGAAAAACAGTGTGGAGGTTTCTCAAGATATTAAGAATAGAATTAACATATGACCCAGCAATCCCTCTCCTGGGTATCTACCCCCAAAACCTGAAAACATTTATCCGTACATATATAGGTGCTCCAGTGTTCACTGTAGCTTTATTTAAGGTGGCCAAGACATGGAAACAACCAAAATGTCCTTTGATACATGATTGGATAGACAAGATGTGGCATATATACACAATGCAATACTACTCTGCCATAAGAAAATATGAAATAGTGCCATTTGCGACAACATGGATGGATCTTGAGATTATTATGCTAAATGAAATAAGTCACACAGGAAAAGTTGAGAACCATATGACTTCATTCATATGTGGGATATAAAACTGAAAGTAACAAAGGAACAAGAAAAACAAATAAAGAAACAAAATTTCACAGACACAGACAATAGTTTAGTGGTTACCAGAGGGTAAGGCGGGAAAGTAGATGAGGGTAAGCAAGGTCAAACACATGGTGATGGAAGGAGAACTGATGCTGGGTGGTGAACACACAATGTGATACGTAGATAATGTATTATAGAATTGTACACCTGAAACCTATGTAACTATACAAAGAATTGTTACCCCAATAAACTTGAATTAAAAAAAAGAAAAAAATAAATAGGCAAAGCCAAAGGGAGTTAAAAAAGATGAAGGGGGTAAAAGGGGTCAAATATATGGTGACAGAGGGAGACTAGACTTTGTGTGGTAAGCACACAATGCAGAGTATGGAAAATATATTATAAAATTGTGCACTTGAAACTTATATAATCACATTAACCAATGTCACCTGAGTAAATTCAAAAACTAGGCATCAATTAATCACTGACATAAAGGTTTTCCTAGTAACCGTCATACCTGCCTAGGTAGAAGGTAACCCTTTTTTGTGGACCTCTGCACCATATATATATTTCTGACTCTCCTCTCTTATTGATTTTATAGTTTACTCTTGTCTTTGGTGAAAGAGAAAATAATATATTGTTACAATAATTATTTAAAGGCACTTGTTAAAATTCAGTCAGTCTTAATTTAGCATATAGGAATAGAAGAAAGTGACTTCAAAATTATTCCTTAAGAAGTCATCAAAAGTAACAAGTATAAAGTATGTTTACTGACATAATCATTTTGTTCACAGTCAGGAACAAGAGCCAAAGACCTGTACTTAATACTAGCATTTTAGTTTTGTTTTTTCTAGGCATTGGATTTAAAAAGATTGAAAGGAAAAAGATTCAAATTTGCCATTATTTTCAAATGACGTGTCTTGAAACTGAGAACATGCAAGGCAATCTCTTGATAAACATTTAAAAAGCAGAAAAGTTTTGTAAGATGATGAAGTTGCTACAAGATAAGGAAACATTCATAATTGACCTATATTAATGCAACGGCCAGTAAGAAAATATGCTGCCAAAAAATAACATATTTACAAAAGAAAAACTAATTTTGAGTTTTAAAAAGTCCAGAATCCAGTGGGAGACAATTCTTCTTTTTCACTCTTGATTTGTGGGCAACTTTTCAAAGTTCGAAACCCACTTTGAGATTTTGTTGATTATATTCCCAGTATAGGATCCCAGGATAGGATCTTTGTATTTGTACATGCATAGCCCACCAACCAAGTGTTTTGACATTTTATTTGGTTCCAATAGCTCTTAATGATTTTAAGCAAACCGGATGGGTTACAGTAGGTAGGCACAGGTAACCAAAAGAGACAGACTTCTACAAAACCACAGGTTTTATACACGTGGGCATGGGACTACTCAAAGCCAGTTCACCCCTGCAGTGTCTTCTATCTTTTTAGTGAATACGTGATTTCTATGCTATTCTTTCCATTCTTTCTTGTAAATCAACTTCTGATGCACAACTCTTTGAAATATAAAGACATATTAGCACAGATTTCAAAAGGGGCCATATGTGACATGCCAGAGACATAAAGTCTGATTAGAATGGGCCCTGGGATCTTTCTATGGTGCTGAATATAATTTAAGACACCATGTTGTTACTTAGGAGGAAGCCTTATTTATAACAGCAGTGCCATGCTGCATAACAGATGTCAGTGGAGAGTGAAACTATGATGAAATTAATCTGACCTTTCTCGAGCCTCTGGAACATAAATCAGATATATTTAATAAAGATCAAGTTTGCAAGAAATAGCTTCGACTTGAGACGTGTAAATGTTTCAATGAAAGAAATGAAGTCAAGACTTTGTAGAGTTCTGAATATAGTTTAAATTAAGCAAAAATGATGAAAAATGTAGTTTGGAGATGTGCAACTTTTCCTCATTAGGTATATGTGGCATTCTGAGTAATTCAGTCATTTCACTGTATTCTTCAGGCCATTAGTCACAGTACAGGTATCATTCTCTTGAGTATGTAATAAAAATTTTAATTTATGATGCCTAACTAGGATAACTGCATTAAGTACTATTTTCATATTTATTTGGGGATGATTTTGTCATCAAATCTCCTCTAAAGTCTATGATCCAGTTTTTAATAAAATTCTGGAGGTTTTGAAATCTTTATATATGAAAAATGATAGCACAATTCTTCCTCAAAATAAAAGCAAAATGATTGAACTTTTTCTGGCTAGGAGAGAGGGCAAAAGTTTATTGTGAAGACAGAGATTTTTAAGATTAAAGTCAGGTTTGGCAGGAAGCCTGCTTTATTTTAATGAAAGAATGGACAGGGGCCAAACTCATTACTGTCGGAATATCTAGCAGCCTCCAAGCACAGAAGGAAAAATAGGAAGATACCACATGCATTTGAGCTTGTCAAGACTAGGGTAGAAAGGAATCAAGTTCATTCATTCTTTCTGTCTTTCATTCATTCAAAGCAAATCTCTGCTCTGTATGGACTCTGGGAAAGTAAAATGAGTGAGAAGTACATATTGCTTTTCAGAATGCTCTCATCAGATCGATTGCACACATTTGCTTGCAACACATCTCTTTCAAATGCCTAAATGCTGTAATTACGCAATATATAAGATTCCGAGGAGCACAGTTCTGCCTGTGGAGCCTCAAGAATGGCTCTTTAGAGGACCCGAGTCTTTGCATATAGATGGGAATTCACAAACCCAAGAAGGGGAGAATGCTTGTTCCAAGCAAAGGAAAACGAATGAGCAAAGGCACCGAATGGAAAGAGAGTGTGACAGATCTTGGATGTCTCTCAATGGGGACTGAATTCTGTCATAAAAGTAATGAAGAATTTTAAAATGAACTGAGCCACAGGAGTTACATGGCTACATTTTCCTTATAGAAAGATCCATCTGACTGTAAAGTGATTCCAAAGACGGTGTGGGGCGAGCAGGAGTGAGATCATTAGAGTCAGGGAGAACTTTCAGCAGGTGAGGCTGTTGCAATGAACCAGAAGTCATGAGGGGTCTTCATTAGTGCATCAGTGATGGTGGTGAAGGGGAGAAGAGAGATTCAAGTAACATTTAGGAGGTATCATTAACAGGATGAGTGTCTCATTAGATAGAGGGGAAATCAAGACAAAATTAAAAACCATTTTTATGAAAACACTTGTATTTGGGATACCTGAAGGAAATCTAGTAAGCTGTCCAGGAAGCATCAGAAATAAAAGACTGATTGAGAAATATTTGGCTCAGTACCATAGTTTCAGGAATCATTGGCACAATAAACTTTTTGAAACCATAATAGTAGATGAGATGGCCCAGAAAGTGGATGCAGTGTAGGAAAAGAAGGTCTCAAAGATGAAATAAGAAGAAACATAAATATTTGGTTGGAAGGGCTGGGAAGTGTGGATAGGAGGAAAGGCCAGCGTGGCAGTGGAAGAGGAAACTCAGAGAATAAATACACGTAGGACACCTCCCTTGTGCCAGGAATAGTGTTAGGTGTTTTACATACAATTTCTCATTATTCCTAGTATTTGAAATGATATTATGTAAAATAGTGATATAATCACTTTATGGACTTTTTTAAAACATAAATTCCATAATATTTAAAAATTAAGAACTCCATAATTTCAAAGTTCATTGTAAGCTATGCTAAATTTTTGTGGTTCCATTTTCATTAGGAAACAGAATTTATGTGTTGGTAACATCCATTGTTAGTAGATTGTGAAATATCCTGTTTTAACAGCATCAAAATTCTGAGTAATTTTGGTGATTATTGTGCTATTATTTGAATACTCTCTGTTATTATAATTTAAAATATTTTTAATGTTCTATAAAAATGTCTTCCAAACATGAGTTAAGTGGTGGATCTTGGCTGGAAACAAGCTGGAAATCAGTAAGGCTTGAACATAAATTAAATGCAATAAAACACTAAGAGGATGGCCAAACAACTGCCATGATATGCTGCTAATGTAGTAAAAAGCATGCTATGAAAACTAAGGATAATGCTGAGAAAACAGGCAATATTAGAGCAAGTAAAGCATTACATTTACAAAAGCTATAAAACTACCCAAAAATAATGAAAAAAAGTTAAAAAAACAAACAAAAAAAACCACACACCTTGGTAAGTATAACATATCAGAAATGTAATCCTAAAGTGGGATTATTAAAAATCAATATGCTCTTAAAATAATTTAGCCACTAGTACCCTCCCTACAATCTGAGATTTAGTCTTGAATTAAGTGTTTTTGCATGACCTCAATTTTCTGTATCGTGACCGTTCTATAATACAACCCATAGGGCTAAGAACACAATATTGCTGGGATTTATGAAGATGATTAGAAAGGGGAAAGTAAGATCCATCCATAAAGGGCAATGCAAGGAGAGAAGAACAGCAGGTGATTTTGTTAAGAAGGGAAGGTGAATGAGGAATGCCAGAACACAACACAACTGCGCACTCCTCCATAGAGCCTGCCCATTTCCACACAGAGCCTGCCTTCCATATCTTCGCTGAGGCAGTAGATTCTCTAGGAAATTTCAAGGAGCAGACAGTGGTCTGCAGCTACTTCTCTGGAGCCTCTTTGAGCAGCTCTGAGGCTTGTTTCTTGGGAGGCAGCTGTTCCCTCTAAAGTTTGTTCCTAATGCTAGAACTTGGAGAAATAAAACGAAGTCTTGAGCCTCCACTCAAACATTTCCCAAAATGCCAGGGAAACTAGAACTAATTAACGATCCAAATTAACCCGCATCCAGGTTTGTACTGAACTGTCAGCAGTGACAGGCTTTGGATTTGGGGAACAAGTCAGTGTTTTGGGCACATTCAACTCTGAACTGAGAATTATTCTATGGTTCATATTTCATCAACGGTATGTGCACAGCTGGGCTCTAGCCGACTTGATAGCAGCTGAGTACATCTGAAGCTGAGAAGTTTCTTCTTCAAATAAAATGTCACCTTAACATTGTTGTATATATCTTAGGTCTTATAGATTATGATAATAACAAGAAACTGGGTAACTGCCCACACCTAAAAGAGATCATAAGGTGATGAATATTCTCCATGCACTTGACAACTACTATGTCTGATTTTTAAACATCTAAGTCCACATCCCATTTGATGAGATAGAATTTTATTATAAATCTTCCTCCTTGAAGAGAATTGGTATTTTACTTTTAAAAAAGCTATCTGGAAATGCCTGTTTCCTATATGAGCTACCTCAAAAATAAACAAAATACAAGCTCCTTTTTACTGGGATTTACTGACATTTTTCCATAAACAAATGTCTTTTAGAGCGTATTCTGTTATACAAGTGCCAAAATAAGAAGCTAAAATATTCGTATGTGCAATAATGCAATCAATTTCTCAGACAGTATGTATCAAAAATCCATTATTCCAGCCACGATAACATGGAACTGTTGACGACAGTGTCAACTATTACGTTTAAAAAAAAATGTATAAAGTACGCTGCACCTCTCCCACCTTCATCATGTTGAAAAGATCATGATTTGCACAAGCAGCAGATGTTAATACAGAAATACAGAACATCTCAATTTTCTCACTGCTAACTCAGCTTACTGAGCCAATTTCACAATTCTCACATTCCTGAGTCCTTGGAGAAAATGCTAATTTAGATTGTTAAAATTGACACGGGTTAGGGTATAAAGGATAATTAGCATAAATCCTACACAAAGTGTCCTTAGCACCATTAATCAACACCCACCAAGGCATACTCTTTTTTAGTTAGAGCTGATGTTAACTGAAAAAAAAAATCTACACTATTCTCTTCTAGTTAGGGAATAAAAAATGCAATTTTTCCTCAAATCAAGTTTGAGGATTTTTAAGGAAAAAATACTTCATGTGCAGTTCAAGTGTAACTTTTATTTTATACTTTAGAATTATTTAAAGCAAATAAAAGTACTCTCTTGAGGAAAACACCTTTTAAATACTTGTGTTTTTGACATATTTGTGTCAGTGCTGTTCTATACATGTGTTGTTATTGCTGGAAAGACTGATCTGTTTTCTTTTTCCTCCCTTAATGATTGCAAAGGCTGTTGTTGCTAGGGTTTCCGGGAGGGAATTCCTACCCGTTCTCAGGAATTATTTTCGCTTTCCTATTCCCGAATCCCAAGATATAAACTGTTTTCTGTTCTCCATGATGAATCATTTCCACAAAGTGACGGCCGATACTACCAACCACCTGGGTTCAAGGAGCCAATTTTCCCGATTTCCCGATCAACTTTTCTCAGGATTCCGGAACGGAAAAGCAAAAAAAAAAATCCCTAGAATAGGCGGGAATTCCCACCTGGAAACCCTAGTTGTTGCATTTAGCACCATTTGTTTTGTTTTGTTTTCAATTTTCAGTACAGGACAATGCTCCTGGTGTTTCTGCGTCTTTCATTTGCCAGACTCCCAAACCCAAAAATAAGTCACTCAGGTCTGAATCTGCTCATCAGGACAGGGGTGTCCTTGGTTCCTCGGATTTTGCAAGCCTGCTATGTTAACTGAAGTTTTTCTTTTTCTTTCTTTTCTTTTTTTTATTTATTTTTTATTTTTTAACTTTCCCTGTTAATGATGTGAACTACTAGCAAGGGAACTATCTTCCAGTTTGATGAATGATGTGAAGTCACTTAACTTTCTACTCCTTAATTTTCTCATTTACAAAAGTGGAAAATGCCAAAAATAAGATAAGCCACGTATAACAAAAAATACTTAAATTTCTGGGTGACAAAGCATATATATTCCTGGGAGCCGGTCGGTATATATTCCTGAAAATACCAGTGAGACTCATCTTTGGAAGTTCTGTCTCGGATGTCCTAGGAAGGGAACGCGGCTGCAAACATGTATTTCCCCAGGAGGACATTTATTCTGCAAAAGATAATGCTGCTTTGTATAAAACTGTGGTTAGGCACAGGGGATACAAGCTGAACAGAACAGTCTCAGGAGAGAAATGGCTGGGAAAAAAAGCCAGAACCACAAGATAAGTGTTGTGATAAATGCTCGTGTTAAGAGAACATGCAACAGAGGCACCTAATTGTAACGGGGAAAAGGACTAAGAGAGAGGATGCATAGGTTGGCCCTGGATGAGGAAGAAAGTGAAGAACAAATTCCTGACACTGAGAAGAGCATGTGCGAAGATCTGGCAGAAAGAAATCGTGGCACATTGAAGGAGCTGAAAGTGGAAGCTGGAGTGTCAGGTTACGAGGAGGCTCATGCACAGTGCTGAGTTGGATGGAATCTGAAAAGCAAGGGAAGGCAAATGAAGGGTATTATGAAGGAGAGTGCACAAGCATCCTTGTATTTTAGAAAGACCACTCTGACTGTAAGGTGGAAATAGATTGGATCCTGAAGGAGACTGGAGGCAGGAGGTCAAGTGGAGGAACTGAAGTGACCCTCCCGTGAAATGCCCATGGTTGAAAGGCAGGAGTGGGGTAGGATGGAGAGTGAGACTAATAAGAACAGGCCACATGCATTGAGTCTTTATCACCGGCTACACCCTATGCTTCCCCTGTATTGTCTCATCAAATTGTCACACACACAGAATTCCTACATTATAGGTACTACTTCTCTAAAGTTGAGGACCTTCAAGTTTAAAGAGGAAATTGGCCTCAACTCGGGCTTCCCAAAAAGGCTAAAAGCTGGGGTTTGGAACCAGGAAGTCTTGCTTGTTCCAGAGCTCTGTCTTTAATCTGCCTTTCAGAGGAATTTAGGAGGAAAGCTTGGCAGTACTCAGGGTCAGCCTGGTCGAGTTGGTCAGTGGAGAAGGAGAAGGTCACAAAGATGCTGTCAGACAGTGAGGGAGATAGTTCACTTGGACCCCAAATGTAGAGGGAGACTCACAGTTGACGAAGGGCAGGAGAGCAGACAGCGGTATATTAGTGGGCGCCTTGAATTTGAGGTGCCTGCAGGATATCAACGTGGACGGGCAGTTGGAAGAGTGGCTCCACCTGGAGAAAAGGATTTGCTTTGGAGGCGTTGGTTTTGGCGTTACCAGCAGCATATAAGCACACCCTGTGGGCATGAGGTTGTGCAGGAAGGCTATGTGAAGTTCAAGGATACAAGAGCCCGAGGAGGAGCAGTTGTAGAGTTAAGAGCAAAATAGGGGACTGTACTGTCAGAAGAGCCAGGAGAGTGATGCTGCATGATCAGGGAGTAACTGAAAGCATCCACCACTCCTCACAGGTGAATCACGTATGGCAAGAAAAGGAAGCTGCTGGATTTTGTAACAGGAGGGCTTTTCCTAAAGGTGCACGACGTGGCAGACACACAGCACAGTGACCACACACAGGCCTGAAATAGTCTTCTACAGATGACACAGTTCCATAATTCTACAGATTACAGAATGCAGACGGCTGCTGCTGGGCAGCCTGATGCCTTCCATAAGCTCTGATGTTCTCCTCACTCCTACCTGCCACATGACTTAGGAGGATACAGATCCAGTGCCATTGAACTTCGGCTTAAATAGTCGATCAAGCCATCTAGCCTAAGACCTTTGTGATTTATCAAAGTTAACCACTAAGGCTAGGTATTTATTATAAAAGTGATACCACCATCCTCTTTAAAGGTATTGTTTTCCAAAGGAGGTATTATGGTAAGAAGCATCTTTAATGGAGAACCTCTCCCAAGATGACTTAATTTTATTTCTAAAAGCCATTATTAGCTTTTGCTTAATAACTGTACTATTCTCAGTAATTAGTAATACTAAGAAAGTTTTTCACTTGTGGCATACTTTATATTTTTCACAGTATTTTCACCTGCTGATGTTTTCCTCTAACATGGTTCATGAGGGTACAATGAGGTGGTAGGAGAGAAGGGAGTAGGAAAGAAAAAAAAAAAAAAAAAAGCATGGTTTATATAAGAATACTGTGAAATATCCCATGTGTCTAATTCTTGATTTCTCAACATTGATTATATAATAAATGTAATTTTAAAGCACCTTTCATGCACAAGGCTCTCAAAATTCTAGCAACTTTGACAAATCCCTGTGAGGCTCTGCGGTAATACTCACTGACTAAAGGGAAATGATGCATTTATATTACTCGCTTCAGGTCACTTAAAATGTCAGTAACATAGTGAAGTAGGAAATCAGAAAGAATATGTTCCCAGACCCTAGAATTACAAGTTCTACAAGCCTGAACCTTTTGATTTAACTCTGTGGCAGGAAGGATTAACAAATTTAGTTTTCTCAGGATAGGGAGGATAGCATTCATCTTATTTCTGCTCTGTATGAAATTATGAAACCAAATTCAGCTTCACAGAGCACATTATTTGGAAGCAAACCAAGCCCATTCGCTATGTAAGAAAGTCTCTCTCCGCCAACAAATGTTCACAAGATGAATGTACAGATGAAAGACGAGCAGTTTATTTTTATTTCAAACTCAGAATGACAACCTAAAGTACAGTGAATTTGTCCTTTGAAGGACATGCAAAATGTAGATCAAATATCCATGACTTTATCAATATATAAACGAGTAATACAGTCATCAGGCTGATTTCATGCTATGGGACAAGTGTAGTAATAACACATTTCATCGTAATGTTAGTATTAGGACATTAAATACAATGATACATGGAAGATTCAGAAACTACCTTGCAATTTCTGTTACTGAGTGAGTCATACCTGGAACACTATTTCACTGCAAATCAGTCAAACCTTAATAGCTCTACTTGGGGCACGGACAAGCTGAAATTCTACATTGGGAACTATATACCACACACTTTTATCTTAAGTGTATAAAGGCAGTGCTAAAAAAAAAAAAAAAAAAAAAAAAAAAGAGTGCTAAGAGATGAAAATGAGAATCATGTCATTTTCAAAGTGGAAGGGATCTTAGAAAATATCTAAAATCCTTCATTTTACAGACAAGTAAAAATAATCCCGACTAGTGGTCTCTGTATTTCCTGGCTTCTAAGTGTCATATATGAAGTCCAATAGAGGATTTTTATTTGCAAGTCTCCAAAGATTAGTGATGTTGAGCATCTTTTCATGTCTATTGGCCATCTAAGGAACAAAGTGAACAAATGAAATAGAAATAGATGCATAGATACAGAGAACAAACTGATGGTCACTAGATGGGGGGGGGCTGGGTAAAAAAAGTGAAAAAATTAAGAAATATAAATTGGTACTCACAAAAGAGTCACGGGGATGCAAAAGACAGTATGGGGAATACAGTCAATAATATTGTAAAAACTATGTATAGTGTCAGATGGGTAATAAACTTATTGCAGTTATTACCTTGTCAGACATATAAATGTCTAATCACTATGCTGTTTTGTACACCTGAAACTAACTTAAAAAAAGAAAACAAAAAAAGAAAAAAATCCCAAGAGAGGGAAGCAACTATGGGAAGCACACTAGAGCAAAACAAGTAACCAATGCAGAAACGTGGGACAAATAATGCACTCTACAATGATAATAAAAACCAAATAAAATAGTTTTCCGAAGTTCAGAATGATCATTGACTTCATTTCGGACTTGGAAACAAGAGAGAGACAAGAGATATAAATGTGTGGCTAAGATAGTTTTGATAATACCAAAATAGATGCATACAATAAAACACTGAACCAACTAGATCTTTCAGGAGCTAATCGCGGAACCTTTTTGCTATCCTCATCATAAAGATCTTAAAACCTAATTTATTACGGTGGTATTTAAAATAAGTTTTCTCAATTTTCACTTTAGACAGGCTACAACAGAAATATTTCCTATTCTTTAAGTGGTTGGCAAAAAGCTGTTAGTACCCATCTTCATTCCACCCAATAGATCTTATTTACTTTATTCTCCTAATGGCTCTCTCACTAATATAATTTCCCATATGGAAAGCTGTAGCTATAGAAGTGAAAGCCATGTATCTGCTTGCTTTTCAACATTGGTCTTCACTCAGGAACATAAATATATTCTCTCAAAAGAAACTTTCACACTCTAAGCCATTTTTTCTTTGTTGGGAAAAAATGCTACTTAATCCCTTACACCACTTCATATTTTTTCCACTTTATAGTTAGTGTACTTTAAGTAAAGCAAGTCCCCTTCCTTTTAACTTCTTCATCTCCTCCTCCTCCTCGGACGCCTCTTCCTTCTTAGTAGAAAACATACCATCTGTTTCCAATAGTTTATTTTGAAGATTAGAAAGGATATTACATTGCAAACACATGGTAAAGTATTAAAAAATTATGTAAACAATCTTCTGACCTCAGAATTTGCACAGACCACACAAGGCCCTTCTACTGTTTTTCCCCAACCCTAGCATAATCGCATGTTCTATCCTTATAGGATGTCACCATTACTTGGGTATATGTCCTCTAGAATCTTTTCCTGGAATTGGGCATGAGAATATACTCAGCCTACTCTGCAGAAATAGTCTAACTTTACTATTTCTACTTAATATGCCAAGAGAAATAACAAAAGGAAAAAATGAAATCTTATCAGTATTGACTATTACCTATTATCTATCTTTATTTATCTATTATCAGTCTATACCTATTGATCTAAGAGACTTCCTGCCACATACCATGTTTCCCCGAAAATAAGACCTAGCCAGACCATCAACTCTAATGTGTCTTTTGGAGCAAAAATTAATATAAAACCTGGTCTTATTTTACTATAAGATTGGGTATAATGTAATGTAATGTAATGTAATGTAATGTAATATAATATAATATAATGTAATATAATACAATAAGCATTAGAGCTGGTGGTCCGGCTAGGTCTTATTTTCGGGTAAACACAGTAGTAAGTGCTAACTAAATATTAACATGACAGTTTTCTGGAAGTAAGGTTTATAGAGTGATTCAACTTAAGAAAGTCTCAGAGATATGTATGGACAGATCTAAATCTGAGTAATCAAGGGAAAAAATCACTTTGACTGAATTTGTTAGTCAGAGACACCTCAGTAGACTATACAGCCTCAGTCTCAGACTGGTTTGGTAATAACATTCCAGTGATTATGTAACCCTATATTTAAAAAATAGAACAACTTTTAACCTAGCAATTACACTTCCAGAAATGTAGCCCACAGACATAATTATATTCATAAAGAGAGCTGTATGGGTGCTCATTATAGGAATGTTTATGGTGGGAAAAAGTTGGAATCAAACTAAATGGTCAACAACATGAAATGCATTTCATAAACTATGGTAGCAGTCTACTAGAAAAATATTTAACAACATGGGAATATCTTCAAATGTGTTTTGTGAAATGGAAAAGCAGATTGTAAAACTTTAGGAATAGATGATACCAAAGACATATGGATCTAATCCTGCTTTCTTCAATATTCCAAATTTTTCTTCCACCTGATCACATCGCTCCATTCAACAGGCAAATCTGAGTTCTCGGTTTATCTGATTTCTCAGTAGTAGTTGATACTATGAACTCTTTCTTGAAAGCCATTCTCTTATGTTGGCTATCTAACCCAACACTTTTTTGGTCTCCTCCATTTTTTTTTAAATTAATTAAAGAATTTTTATTTTTTAGAGCAGTTAAAGGTTCACAGCAAAATTGAGGGGAAGGTACAAAAATATCTCATATGCCACCTGCTCTCTCCCATCCCACACAGCGTCCTCCATGATAAGCATTTCCCACCAGAGCAGTGCATTTGTTACACCTGATGAACCTACATTAACACACCATAATCACTCAGAGTCCATAGTTCACATTACAGTTCACTCTTGGTGCCTCCTGCCATGTTGACCACTCATTCTGTCTGCCTTTCTTTGTCAAGCTTTATCTTTACCACCTAACATTAAATGTTTGCATCCTACCAGCCATAGTACTGGGCCCTCTCTTATCATTTCATTCTCCATTGGTAGAGGCTATTTTTCACGCCCTTGGATTTCATTAGTATGTGTCCACAGATAACTTGCCTGTTTGTAATCTCTATCCCAACTTCTCATTTAAGCTTAGATGGTATGCCCAGCAATGCAGTTGTGACACTCTTGGTTTTGAAAAAGCACTTCAAACTCAGCATATCCAAAATGAGACACATTATTACTTACTGAATGACTCATTCCAAACTGGTCACAAGCTGGCTCTCTTTCAGAGATCCCTATCTCTGAATGGACCTGCTTCCCATTTACTTATGTAAGACTCAATAAATAATGCTATTTTCAGTATCTCCCTTACCCCAATGACAAATATAGCATAAGTACTGTCCACTTTCCCTTCTAAAATTCTTTCCAATCAGTCCTTTGCTCTCCACAATTTTCCTTGCTCTAGTCTAGCTAACTATAAACTCTCCCCTGAACTACTGCCATGGTCTTCCCATATGGCCTCCCCATATCAACTCTGCCTTACCTCCTACTCATTTGTGCATATATTATCATGTCAGCCCTTCTTGATTACTACACTTAGGTGATTTCTAACTACGTTTCAAGGATTGACCATGAAGATAGAATAAAATATCTATACAGCTTAATGTGCATAGCAAATAGGATGGGCTTAATAACTATTATTAAATAATTATTGTGCATTTATCAATTGGGATTTTTATATTCATTTGATATATTTTTATTAGAAATCTAATACAATTGATATAATATGAAACCTTTTATGGGTTTTTAAGATAGATTATGTCTAATTATATTAAATCATAGTATCTGCTTATCCCAGAACCTATAATTTTTGTGTAGGCCAAAGGACTTGATTTAGTTGTCAGATATCTTAGAAATAGTGAGACTATTGTGAGGAAATGGGACCAAAAAATGGAGTAAATTAATTCAATTTCAAATGTTCCCTAGGGATCAAATCGATCATGAGATCTTAAATTGAAACAGAAAGAAAATGATGACAAGATCAATCATATTGGACATATTGGCAGTCTGTTCAAAAATGGAAGGCATTCCAAATCCCAGTGCAAAAGGTTGGATGAGTAATTGTGCCATGTGGCATACATATGAGATTCCCAGGAGGAAAAATAAATCAAAAAAAAAAAAAAAAAATCAATGTGCCATGAGGTTGAAACTTCACATACTGATTTCCATAAATCTTTTTTTTTTTTTCCCATCCTTGTTATATAGAAGGGAGTAGAAATGTCCTCTGACAGATGTCCACATAAAGATATGGACTCTCTCCCAGTCGAGTTGGGGGCACCAGATACTGACATCTTAGTTTGACTAACTAGATGCCAACAAATAGCCTACAATTGAGGTGGCATGGGAAGACATGTGGAAAGCAAAAACAGCTTAATAATATTTAGTACTTTTGAACAAAGGTCAATGGTATAAAATGTTCTCGAGTCCCCAGGCTTATTTTTATTTATTCACTTTTAACATTCAGGTTCTACGAAGAGTACTCATTTTGATTTCTCTAACCCACTTTTATCCTTTACAAAAGAAAGCCCCACCCCTAAAATAGTCGACATATTTTTCAATTATTACAAAAATTTACTTTTTGTCTCTCATAACTCCTCTGGACACTTTCTTCTTCATTTTCTTTCACTCAAGAGTACTGTTGGATAGGGTTTTCTCCTTCCCCACTTACCCATCTACTCACCCCATCTCACTGCTGAATTGTCACCCTACACCAGGGCTACTGGTCCAATGTAGCAGTTTGGTGACAAAGAGAAAAATAAAGATGGGATTATTGCCCAATAAAATCCCTTCCTTGATAAATACTCCCCACTCAACTTCATTCATATGCTTTATTATTTTTATGGAGATGTTAACTAACTTTTGTGGTAATCAATTCATATTATATACATGTATCAAATCATCACATTGTACATCTTAAACTTACATAGTGTTACATGTTAATTATATCTCAGTAAAGCTGGAAAAGTATAAAGATGTAAAATTAAAAAGAAATGGTTTACGGAACAAAAGTGATGGACAGCAGACAATGATATTGCTCAGTCTATACAATCAAAATCCTCAAGAACTAAGGAGGAGGAAGCTAAAGACAGCTGCTTCAATTCAAGGTATTTTGTCATATTTCCATACCTGAGTCATTTTTTGATCCAAAATTCACAAAGATAATGAAAGGTTAGGTTCCCAATGGATGTCTCTTTTTGTTGTTGTTTTTATTTTTATTAAAATATAGCTAACACAAAATATTAGTTTCAAATGTTCACCATAGTTATTCAACATTTATATTCTAAAGAAATAACCACCATGATAAGTCCAGCAACCATCTGACATCTAACCATGCTGTCACAATAATATTGACTAGATTGCCTGTTCTGTACATTACATCCCCATGACTTATTTGTTTTATGCTTGGAAATTTGGACCTCTTATTCCCCTTCATCCCCCCCTTTATTTGTCAATTAAAGTGGACACTCAGTATTATTTTATATTAATTTCAGGTATACAGCATATGGTTACACACTTATATAAGAAGTGATCCCCCTGACTAGTCTAGTACCCACCTGGCACTATACTACACTATTAATAGTTATTAATATAAATAGTTATTACCACACTATTGACTGTATTCCTATGCTTTGCTGTCCATCCCCATGACTATGTTGTAACTACCAATTTGTACTTATTAATTCCCTCACCTTTTTCACCCTGCCCCCCATCTATCACCCCAAAAAATCTAGTACCCATCTGACGTCATACATATTTATTACAATATTGTTCACTATATTCCTTATGCTATATCCTACATCCCCATGACAACTGTGCAACAATCAATTTATACATTTTAACTCATCCCTTTTTCACCTCTACCCTCATCCCCACACCTTCCCATCTGATAGCCAGCAAAATGTTCTCTGTATCTGTGAGTTTGTTTCTGTTCTATTTATTTGTCTATTAGATTCCACATATAAGCAACATTGCATTGTATCTGTCTTTCTGTCTCTGACACTTCACTCAGTACAATACCCTCCAGCTCCATCCACGCTGCTGCAGATGGCAAGAACCCATTCCCTTCCCTGGCCAAGCAATGTTCCATTGCATATATGTACCACCTCCTTTTTATCCATTCATCCATCAATAGGCACCCAGGCTGCCTCCACATCTTGGCCATTGTAAACGATGCTGCAATGAACATGTTCTCTTGAAGTAGCATTGTGGGTTTCTTCAGATAAATACTCACCCTATGCTTTATTTTAAAGACCTTGCCAGCGTTTACTGTCTGTGAAGAAATGCAAATAAATTTGTCTTAATCTTCAGAGTGGCCAAAGGGCCACCTAATTTTAGGGGGAATAAATATTCCTAGGGCTGTCCTAGTTTACTTCTCTTGTCCCAGAGCAATTATTTAGTACTCTTTTTACTTTCAGAAGTGTTCTATTTTGGAAGACAAATTATATGTATGACTGTTGAGCTTCTAAGGCCTATGTGTAAGAAATTTGATGGGGAGGAATGAGCATAGGAAAAAATCATTTTATCTCTTGTCTGTTTCACATAGCTAGAAAAAACAAAAACAAAACAAAACAACTCTATCACTTTAGAAAAAAGCAGTGAGGAAGTGTAGAAGAGAAAGAAACAACTTTCCCCTCTCTCTCTCTCTATCCCTCTCACCCCCCTCAGGAACAGGACTCTGTCCTATATCTGCATGCTGAGAAGGAAGGAAATCCTGGCCAGAAGAAGCATGGCTGTTGCTGTAGGAGGGAAGCTGGCAGATTCATTTTTGCCTGATGGAGGAAAAGCCGGGACTAGAGAGTCAAACTTTTCTGGGTCCTCAAATCCCCTCATAAGTAGAGGCTACAATGGCAGGCAGGGAGGGTAAGGGATGGAGCAGGTGAGTAGAGTGGGACTCTTTGGGGGAGGAGGCAGTGACATGTTTGCTCCTTCCCCCACCTCTTAGACTTTGGAGCCTATTTTTGCAGGAACATCAGTATACACGTTGATTAAGTTCTCTAATTCCATTAGCAGAGCACTAAGCTTCAGACACATCGGGCTTAATTAGGCTTTTATGGAAAAGCCTAGGGAATTAACCACAGTGTACAACATTGTTCATTTGAGAAAATGTATTCCTAAACGCAAACTTCTGGATCCTATTCCTTTGAAAGGTATAGATTAGAAAAGGGTCTGATCAATTCTTCTCAATTCAGGCTGTGCATTAGAACCACTGAAGAGCTTTTTAAAAATACTATTTCTTGGGATCCACACCAGGGGAGTCCAAATTAATTGGCCTGGGGTGAGACCTGGAAATAAGTATTTTAAAAAAGCTCCTTGCAACCGAGTTACGAACCATTGAGCTAGTAAATGCTTCTTGGATCCATATTGGAGTAAGTGGCTCAGGATGGTTTGTTTTCATTACAAAGGGGTCTTTTCTTCACAATAAGATGCACTTCCAGCTTCATTTTCCAATCGTTATTCAACCTAAAATAATCTTTTTTTTTTGCTGTGCCTTTTCAAAAAAAGACACACACCTGTTGTGTAAAATTAAATGTAGCTTCTTGCCAAACATATGGTTATCACTGAGTCTTTCAAAATTGTACATTGTTTAAAGTGAAGTATTAAGCCCCAACACGGTGACAACAGAGAATTTAATGAGAATAATTTCATATACAGTGGTACCTCTGTTTTCGAATGTCCGTTGACAAACATTTTGGTTTATGAACGCCATCAATTTTATGGATCTGTGGTATCATTAGATAGTAAAATTCATGCTAAATTTGCAGTTTTAGGGATTGATTTTAAGGTCTGGAATGGATTAATCAATTTTGCATTATTTTCTAGGGGGAAACCGCACCTTGGTTTTCGAATGTTTCAGAATTCGAACGGTCTTCCAGAATAGATTATGTTAGAAAACCAAGGTACCACTGCATTTGAAAGATTTCACTCCTTTTCAGTCCCCTCTGTCAGGATCTTGGCACATTTTTAAGATAGATTTGAGTCATGAACTGCTCCCTGGAGGTTCTGAATGAGGTTTTGCTGCTCTAGCAGAGACCAGGGTTGTGGGGATAAGATGTTTGAAACCCATAAACTCCTCAAAGTTTAACATGAAGGGCTAATTACAATGGTCAGCCTTTCATAAGACAGAGCTAACAGTATCATCTCCATGAGCAACATTCAGGCAATTCGGGAGAGCTCTGTGGTCTCCCCCAAACCCTCTGACTGCCCTACGTGAGGTGGCTGAGAGCTACTGGAGTGACCTCACAACCATGCAGCAACCTGGTTCCCCCAAGTCCTATCCCCCAACCCATCACTCTCATTCTGCTGCCCAGCGATCGTCTTCTGTTTTCCTGCTTAGCTCACATTCTCCTTCCCTACCAGACAAATACATGAGGGTATCTTCTGAAAAATTTGCCCAGAAACTACAATTGCATGTGCTGAAGCCTATTTATCCCCACTGACTTCCATTCAGCAACTGCAAACATAGGTAGACAAGCTTGGCTTTATTTTGAGCTCTGAAATAAACAGTGACTGGTAAAGAAGAGGTGAGGTTCCCTATCAGAGGTCTTTATCCTACATCAGAGGCCTGTGATCCATGCGCAGTTGGTCTTAGGCAGAGTGTGGGGAGTCAGTGAACACATTCACTTTCCCTGTGTGGATATAGGCACGTACACACTCGTATTTCATATATTAAGTTACGAAATTTACCTTTACATTTGCAAATTATATTTTTAACCAAATTCCAATGAAATACTTCTATTTTGGGGATGCTCCTTATGTTCAGTTACTTCATTCTTAAACTGGCTACATTTTACATGGTATACAGACAATACACAGAAAATACCTAGGTCTTGTATTTATTCTTGATAACATAGCTTTCTGTAGACAGTTACTTAATGCTACTTTGAAGGGCATAACAAAGTGAAATTCAGAATGCCTGTGATTTATATGGAATCATTTAGGCAGATTATGAACCTTTCTACCGAACAACTGTGCGGCAGGCTAGATTCTAGGCACTGAGATAGCCAAGTGAATGAGTCCAAAATTCCAGACTTCATGGAACTTACATTCTAATAGGAACTTACTGTCTTGAAATATATAATGATGTTCTTGAAAACCTACATGTAAAATTTGTTTCCTGAACCAATCTTCAAATTGATGTTCACCAAGATAAATTTATCTGCTTTCTTCTGTAGATACTGGAAAGAATGAGATAGAGAAGAAAGGGTCTGCTAGATGAAAACCGCAAGAATTTCACAGGATTGGGAGATTAGTGGGGGTAGAAAAATCAATGGCTAAGACACCATTCTCAGTATAGAAAAAAAGTCTCATCCCAAGAGTTGCAGGATCAGAGTTGGCTGCTCAAAATTAAAAATGTTGAAAGTCAACCCATTTTTAAGGCATGTTTGCTCATTTTTCATCCACAGGAATGCTTCTAAGAAGCCTATGGTAAAAGCTTCAGGGCTACACTCTGTCTTGCACACTAAGTCGTGGTCATGATAGTAGGATGGGGAAAATAAAATTTTCCAAACTGGATAGCAAAGTACAGTCTTAACCAGTGAGTATGCAGAAGCCTTTGGAGGGTAAGTAAATGGACTATTAGGTAGGAGGAGGAGACCACTGAAACAACCCTTGCCTAATAACAGGAATGGTGAGAGTTAACAGCTAGCAGGGAGCAGGCCACCTCGCAGGTGTTGTTGGGCAGGCAGAGGGCAGAGGGGTCATCAAGCTGAGGAGAACCCAATGGCTGTGTGATTCTGAGGGAGGAAAAAAGGGAGACTGCTGTTGTGAAATGCAAATCCTAATGCTATTTCCCAGTGTGATCATGTTTAAATACTTTAAATTTGCTTCCACCTACAAACATAGCTTTTAAGACAATGACCGATAAGCCAAGAGAAACCATCCATCTCCTCTTTCTAAGCCATGTCTGACTTATCAGTCCTTATGAAATACAATATCTGGAAAGTGTCCTCTATACATTCTCTATATTAAATAGACATTTGGAGTTTCTTGGGGAGAATGTAAATGATACATGTATTTTCTTGCTTCTCCATAGATTAAGACAGTTATATTGCAAAACACAGCCAGTGCTTGTAAGTGGGACTTTCAGTACAAAGAGAAAAACTGCTACATTTTCAACATAAGACACCTTCCTCCCTAAAATGCTTATTATCACAGCAACCAATGTGTTGCTAATAATGATGAATGATGCATTCAAATCTTTCAAAAATCAATCTTTTCTAGGACTGGAACAAAGATATACATGGGGACTATATTAGTCAAAATCTAAAAATAAGACACTGTTACAATGTGTAGATGAAAACAATGGCGACCTATTCAGTATAGAGAAGACGGAAACGCTTTACCTATTACTCTATTCAGGTAAAATAGTTTCAATCAGTGATTTGATTTAAAGCTGAAATAAATTTCTCTTTGATCTACAAAAAATCTGTAAGACTCAAAGACTTCCATTGTGTATATATATACCACAATTTCTTTATCCATTCATCTATCGAAGGACATTTTTGTTGTTTCCATGCCTTGGCCACCGTAAACAAAGCTGCAGTGAACATTGGAGCACATGTGTCTTTATGGATAAATGTTTTCAGATTTTGGGGGTAGATACCCAGGAGAGGGATTGCTGGGTCATATGGTAATTCTATTTGTAATTTTCTGAGGAACCACCACACTGCCTTCCATAGCAGCTGCACCAGTCTGCATTCCCACCAGCAGTGTATGAGGGTTCCTTTTTCTCCACAGCCTCTCCAACACTTGTTACTATTTGTCTTGTTGATGATAGCCATTCTGACTGGGGTGAGGTGATAACTCATTGTGGTTTTTATTTGCATTTCTCTGATGATTAGTGATGTTGATTATTTTTTCATATGTCTATTGGCCATTTGTATGTCCTCTTTGGAGAAATGTCTCTTCAGGTCCTCTGCCCATTTTTCAATTGGGTTGTTTGTTTTTTTGTTGTTGAGTTGCATGAGTTCCTTGTATATTTTGGATATTAGCCCCTAATCGGAGGCATTGTTTGCAAAAATCTTCTCCCATTCAGTTGGTTGCCTCTTTATTTTGTTGATGGTTTCACTATTCGGCAGTAAGAAAAGATGAACTAGGACAATTTGTGACAACATGGATGGATCTTGAGATTATAATGCTAAGTGAAATAAATCAGACAGAAAAAGCAAAGAACCCTATGATTTCACTGATATGTGGTATATAAACCAAAAACAACAAAGGACAAGACAAACAAAGGAGAAACAAAAACTCATAGACACAGACAATAGTTTAGTGGTTACCAGAGGGTAAGGGGGGAAAAATAGTTTAGTGGTAGATGAGGGTAAAGGGGATCAAATATATAGTGATGGAAGGAGAACGGACTCTGGGTGGTGAACACACAATGGGATTTATAGATGATGTAATACAGAATTGTACACCTGAAATCTATGTAACTTTGCTAACAATTGTCACCCCAATAAACTTTAATTAAAAAAAGAAAGAAAAAAAAAAGACTCAAAGATTTAAATATTATATTGGATTTCAAAAGTCTCTTACAGAGTAAATATTAATAATATAAAACTGTGTTTAAAAACTGCAACAAACTACAGAGGCACACACATAAAACATAGAAAATTAGACACTTGTTATTTCGTACAATTAAGTAAAAATGTTTCATTAAGAAAGATGAAATTATTTTGAACTAGAAAGTTTTTTTTTAATCCTATATATACCTCTCTTAGTACAACACCTTTTAATATAGATTAAAAATTAAGTTAACTTCCTTACTATTTTTTAATTTAAATCTTACAGCCTTAAAATAATAAAAGATGCAGAAAAATATTTTGTATAAACAATATTCAAATTTTTTAAAAGTTTCTATCAAAAGTTTGATTTTAATTCCTTGATGCCAACAACTATTTATTTTTGTATCTGAAACATCACTATACATTTCCCATGGTATAAATATTTCTTAAACAAAGGATGAACATACATGTTGGTGCGTCTGATATGTTCCTATAGTTCTGCTGTAATTATTAACATTGTTCACTTTCTCAAATAGGGGAATTGCATGAAAAATATGATCTGGGTATAACTCTAATTTCTATCATAAACGTTTAAACGTCAGCATCACAAAGTTCAGTACTATTTAGGCTGACAAAGGTGATACATCATAGAATTCTACATCTGAAACTTATGTAATGTGATTAAGCAATGTTACCCCGATAAATTAAAAAAAATAGATTTATGATATGGCTTTATCAATCTGGAAAATGGCAAATTAAAAATGTTTATAATACTAATATGAGTAAAAATGCTATGATTTGTGTGCCTTGCCCATATTACATCATTAAGCTACTTATTGTTGTCTCTAATTTCTAAAGAAGGAAGGTGGAGTTTGAAAAAAAAAAAAATAAGTGAATGTCCAAAGGTCATGAACTGGCAAGCAGTAGAATGGGTATTTGAAGCCAGGTCTGATTCCAAAGTCCCTGTGAAATGGATGAATATTGTAAACATCTACTATAATGTTTATGCTAGAAATGCTGTGAATGAATGTAGGCATAGGAAAATAGGACACTGTCATGTAGCTGTCTTGCTTTTCTAAAGTCACAAATCTTGATGTGACTCCAACTCTATTAATTTCCATTCAGTTTCACATCTAAAACTTTATCTGGGCACTTGTTGGTATGCCCTGTCAGATTCAGCAATATTCCTCCCGTATTTATTTCTCCTTGGGTAACTCTAACCTCACGGGTTTGTGCAGTGTGTAAACACTCATGGGGTAAAAACAAAACAAAATAAAACAAAACACAAAAAAACAAAAACCAGCACAACTGTTCGACCTTGATCCATCAGATGTTAGCATTCACTGAGATGTATAATGTGTTCCCTTATGGTCTTTGTTTATTAGCACTGATAGCCAGTGTCTGTTTGCCAAGCCTGCCATGCCCACCGAACGGACAGCCTACCCTTCAATAGCCTCTCTTCTCAGACGTGATAACCCTCTGGATCCACGGCCCTTGCCTTGCTCTCCATCTGTCTCCCTTGTCTTTCTGAACACGACACATTTTTAGCTGCTTGACAATACTGAACTGGTATGACGGGGCTCCTCAACGCCGTCCCAGCTCTGAAATCAAGGCTCGGATTTGTTCCCGACTATGAGCCATGTTCTTATGGAGCAGGACACATGGGGAAAGTGGCTGCCTCCCAGATTCCAAACAGGAAGCAAATTAATCTCTTCTGCTCTTGGCTCTGAATATTTTAAGGAATATCTATCATCCATTTCAATCTCCTCCTAGACCAAAAAGATGGGGGAATGGCAGATATCCCTTTATCATCCACACTAGCTTCCAGCTTTCTTGTTTCTTTTCTATTACTCTCCTGCCCAGCATGGAGCTTCATGTCTAGAACTCAAAGGCTATACATATCAGCTCATCCGTCTTTTACTGCTAAATGTAAGTTTTGACTAAAAGTACAAACGTTGTCACTATTTGTGGTCTTTCATTCTGTAGTGCCTAAGAGGGAAGGAAACTCTCAGGATACAAATGAATCAAGAGATAAGGTGACATTAATGGATAGTTAATAATTCAAAGTATTATCCTTTCCCCAGAGTAGCAAAGTCCTTTCTATGGTTGAGTACATGTGTGAATGCTGGAAGTAGTAAAGGGATTAGATAAAGAAGATACCACAGAAGAATAAAGCAAGAATAGAGAGGTGAGAAAAAGGGGGAAAAAACAAGAAAGGAGATAAAGCAAAACAGAACGAGAATACAAGAAAGAAGAGTAGTGATATTAAGAAACAGTCAGAAAGAGAAAGTAAAAACAAGGGATGAAAAAGAAGGGAGAGAAGGTGTAAGAAGTGATGGGAATCCACAAAAAAGGTCAGAGACAAGAGATGAGAGGATGGGAGTAGAGAAAATAACCCTAATAAAG
This sequence comes from Rhinolophus sinicus, assembly GCF_057876585.1. Lineage (NCBI taxonomy): Eukaryota > Metazoa > Chordata > Mammalia > Chiroptera > Rhinolophidae > Rhinolophus > Rhinolophus sinicus. The sequence goes on along the minus strand of NC_142501.1, from coordinate 109,835,929 downwards.
AAAAAAGTATAGAAGAGACAAAAGAAAACAGAAAATTTTCAGAGGGGAAAACCATTTAATGCTCAAATTCTGAACTGGCACAAACGATTTATCATGACAGCCTGAAACCATGCCCCTCACTCCTTCCTCTGCCCATACTGTGTGCCCTGCTTCTCAGGCACAGCCACCCTCTGTAAGCATATTCAGCTGGCTAAGCCTACCTATTACAACGTCTCACTTAAATTGCTGACCCATACTAGCTTTTTCCTATGTTTAAGCGTTAACTGAGTTCTAGACACTCATCGTAAAGGTTTCTGTACATTATTTTGTTCAATCCTCACGGGAACCGTGAGGAAGAGACTGTTCTTCTTCCTATATTGTATATTGACGAATTTGAGGTTAGAATGATTAAACAATTTTCCAAGATTACCTAGATAGCCAACAGTGAAGTCCAAATCCAAACCAGATAATCTGATGCCAGATTCTCTGCCTTCTTAACTGCTTCGCTACATTCTCTCACATCCTAAATTATTAAAATAAACTAACCACCTACCTTTGTTTTAATCTATCAAAGAATAATACAGTGTTTGATTCAGTTCATGGCTTGGGCAACTTGTCTAGTTTCATTTGGTGTTGATTTCCAATTGAAAGATTTTTATTCTAATGGCCATATTACTGTTCCCTGGAACACATACTTATTAAAAGCAAATCATTGGCAGCAAACCATGTTCTGGCGTAATAAGGAGGTGCTACTTTAGACTCTCAGGGAGAAGTTATGTGCAAGACCCAGCACGTCTCCACACAGGTGGGTATCTTTTGCATGCTATTTAATAAGCATACAGATATTGCAAAGTCCTGAAGCTCAAACGGGACTGTGGCAGGAGGATCATTCTGATGCCAGGAATTACAGCTGTTCTTGATTTATCGTAAAGAAAGGCTCTTGAGAGATTTCAGCCAACCATTCCACATTTTTCTCAGCAATAAAGATATGGAAGAAACATTTCCATATATCAGGTGAAAAAAGAAAAACAGAAACAAAGATTTGTGTAGTTTTCTCAAAGGTATGTCAGTGGCAGTGTTATGAAAACTTCCTCAAAAGTTCATGACCCACTTTCAATGTGATTTCTTTTCAATAAGTCTACCAAGATGCTCCAGTTTGAATTATATATTCTTTTTACAACTCTTATCTCATTACACATGGCTCCTGGAGAGCTGGGATGGCCAAGTATTCAGAGTCAGGAAGTCCTGGATTTACATTCCCAGTTACTGTCTTTGTATCCTTAGGAAAGGTCCTTTAAGCTCTCATAGGCTTATTGTCCCCATTTGTAAAATGGGGACAATGACAGTTACTAAGCCTTAGTATTGTTATGAGCATTAACTGAATTTGGCAGTAAAATACTTGGTATGCTCCATAAATCACAGCTGTAATGATAATACCCCTTATTCTTATGGTAGCCCCAGGACTTAATATAATATAGCGTCTTGCACAGCAAACTCTCAATAATTGTTTGCTAAATGAATTAATCATATGATTTGAAAACAAACATTATATTACTGTCATATATATTATTAATTAAAAGCAATCAAATAATGATACAATGTAAAAACAGAAATATTTTCAACTTACATCATTTTTTGGAATTTAAATACCTACAAAACATTATTACCCTGTCATAATTTTTGGTTTAACGCATCCTTAATTGGCAGAAAATTAATGTGTAAGATGTTGGTAACTCCAATAATCTATCAGTTCCCTGCTACTATGGAAACTTATCATGAATACTGTAATAAAATTACACATCAATAGTCAGATCCTTGGTTGATCTGTTTTCACTCTGGTCAGAGAGTTTTATCAAAAGCTGCTAGAAAATTGCTCTGTTCTTTCCCATTCCCCTTTTTTCATAAACCAATGGCTAGCTTAAGAGCTTAGCTAACTCAGTGTGTTGTATTCCTAATAAACATATATATAGTGAATGCATTTTGAATGAATCTATTCTGTTGAACACAAAACTGAAATTATATTGCATTAATCTACTAAAATTGAAAATCAAATTGCAAATGACTACATAATTAAACACAGCAAAAACGGCTTTAATGTTAATGGTGCATCAAACATTCATTTTTGGTAAATAATAGAACTTTGTTTATAGCCAGTTAAATGAGACTTAGAACTATTTGGACTTTCTTGACTGATTTTGACCTCTAAGAGTCTATACAAGTCCTGATTTGCATGTGAACAAAGCATAACTGAAAATTCAAAACAAACGTCTTTTTTTATTCTAGCACAGCTGAATATTAAAACAATTTCCAACTGAGCTGTTTATTGCTAAATTTTGAGGCAGTTTATTTTCTCAGTCTTCGGGTACTTTGTCACTCCCCCAAATTAGGCTCCTTATTAATCATCTGTACACATATTATAGTTTGAAGAGTGTGCCATGTTTTCACACTCTATCTTCCACAACCATATGTGGTGTTGTGTACCCACTAATATGTCATCAATATGTCACCACAGTATCTCCTTCAGTGGGGCAAGGATGTGCACTAACTTACTTTTATAATTAGGAAACTGAAACACAGCTTCTTCCAACGTGTAACAATTTGAGCATTTAAAGATTAGTACTTTTACAAAACTGTATTTCCTCAAATTAGATGACAAAATTATGTATTAGGGACACTGATGGAAGCATTTTTGTTGTATATGCTGATTTTTCTGTGATTCCACAGTTTATATCTTCTATATTGTCATAAATGAAGTCTCTATAGGAGATGAGAGTATCACAAATACTTAGATTTTAATATTAATCTGCTGGAAAGATCATGTCACATTATTCTTTCTTTTTTTGTTGTTTTGTTATATTAATGCATAGAAACACCACATGGTTCTCTCCCATCCACCTCTGCCCCCTTTTTCCATGCAAGGCTTATTTAGTGATGATTAAGTTCTTGAAAGACAGTTTACAGAGAAGAGGGAGTAATGCCAAATAAAGGCTGCAACCCTGTTCATCTTATAAATTTAACAATAAACTGCTCAAAATAAGGAAGAAATCTTATGCATAAAAGGCTCTATGCATTCCAGGTCTCTTAATTGGGCCAATTCCTTTTCCCCCACCCTCCACAGAAAAGACCTTCCATCTGGAGGTTAGTTCTTGGCTAACAAGGTCACCAAATAATGATGCTTGACCAGATTTTCTTGTAATTAAATAATAACTTAAACAAATGCAAAATAATCTTGAGTGCTTATCAGCTGAGCCAAGAGATAGATGGTTTCAAGCCTGGTGATGGGCTAATTTCTCTGAAGTGTTGATTGGGTTATTTTCTCTTGTAAGAACGTATAGAATGATAACCCAGCTGTGCCCTAACCATATGTTCAGACTCACACAAAAGTCAAATCAGCTTTCTTTTTCTAAATTACTTCCTCCCTTGATGTATGGACCTTATTTATAACCTCCCTTTGTGCAGCCATAACACTTATCACATAGGGCTTAGTTTCTGAAAACCATAGCAATTGCCTGAAAATTGATTTGATGTCTTTTGCCCATCCCTCCCTTCAGTCCCTGAAGACATTTTAATATGAGCCGTGACATTATGATGGATGAAATCTGGCATTTTACTGTAGCAATGCTACTCCCATGTGGAACATAACAGCTTGTTCAAAAGCTGGTCTTCCAGCCAGATTTAGGATATACAGTAAAGCCACATTTCCAATCTTCTCTCTTTTCTTTCCTTTCCAAATATCCTTCCCAAGCTTCTTTGTGTTATCAAGTTCTCCAGGTGTCACAGGTTGAAACTAATTATAGGTCACATAATAATAGTGATAAATATGTCATCAAGACACAGGGTTAATTTTTAATAGAAAACACTCTAGATATTTGAACATAGAATAATTTTCCAATAAAAACTCTACTCTGCAAAAACACCTAATTTCTGTGTATTTGTAAAACAGTCATACCTTTATAGGGTATTTTGTAAGGCTGACGAGAAACGGTCTTTTTAAAAATGCCAGTAGACCAGATTGAAAAAACAAACAAACATTAAGCCTATTCTCTAATAAACCATATGTTCTTATTTGTAAATGGCAATATTTTTTCTGTTTATTAACTACTGCGTTCAACTTTTTAAATACTAATAGATCTAAATGTGTTTACAGATTCCCTAATCAAAAGGGGGAGAAAAGATATTGAAGGTTCCACTAGTATGTGCAATTACTATTACTTATATTTAATTGTTGGTATATCATGGGCCTTGGTGTTTAAAATATAAGGGATAGTAGGACGTGTCTAAGGATGATTAACTGCAACAATGTTCACATTTATCTGGTGTTTTGTATAGGCTCACATCCCCTAAAACAGAATAGCTGGGCTTACGAGAAATATGGAAATATCCTATAATCAAAGCATTAGTAATTGAATACATGTAACTAGGATTTATGCCCTTCACCAGTAAAATTAAAAACTTATATAAAGGCATGAGGCAAGCGGACGATTAATTATTATAGTGAAGGAAGTCATACCAATCACTGTTTTTGAATTCAGGGGCCTTAGCTCCCCACGGGTAGCCTGTGTGCCTTCAGATCTGCTTCATCTCATTAAATAATAGAATAGCTTTCCCATTCCCTATACTCATTCATGTTTAAATGATAAAATGAGGCAATCATTGTCAATAAACACATAACCTGCAAATTATTTATCTGTAGTCATAATTTTCACGTCTGTAGGAGATATAACTGAAGGTAAAATCTAGTTCATGACACTGATATTTTGTATTGGTCGAGTTTACTTTGTGTTCACTAATTTGACTTAATTTACTTTTCAGTTTCACTTTTATTTTGTTCACTTTTTGTAGCTACCTCCTTCAAATTCCTTTGACAACCTGAGAATGTCTTGTAGCCGAACGTAATATTAATTACATTTCAAAGCAAACCTTTATTCATTTGGGGACAATCTGTGAAACAGAAATCTGTGACTGAAGCTGCTGCCAAGCCAATTACTGCAAAATAACTCAAATATGTCTCGACAGATTGCATTTTTCCTATTGTTAGATTGTTTATTCCATAGATCAAAAGGCTACATTCCCTTTAATTAAAATGAACTAGCTCACATAGTTAAATATATCATCCATTCCTTAGGACTATATATGAGTTTATGTATAGACAGAGTATGCTAATGAAAATCTGTTTTTTTAACTGTATACTTCTATTTTTTTTCTAGATATTTTCAGGCTCTTGAATGTCAAGGCATCCTTTGTATGAACAAGCCAGAATAGAAAGAACTAGTCAGCACTGAAGACCAGAGTGAAAAGAATTGTTCGGTGCTCAAAGTTCACCCTAGGCACATTTCATATTGCATCAGACATGCAGAAGAGATTGGTGAATTTCAAAAGGTTCAGTGGGATAAGAACTTGACATTCAGATGCTTATCTGAACTTTATCTGAATGATCCAGATTTCTTAGTTCCACAGTACAAGGCTGGGGATTTTTATTTTTTTCTGAAGCTCTTGAAGGGCTGTTGTATGAGGCTTTAGAAATATTCTTATCTGTGTAAGATGAAATAACACCAATCAATACATTGATCGACAGAAGCAATTTTTTTTATATTGAAATCATTGTGAGATACTTTTTTAAAGCTTCCAATGGATTTCCATTTCATATTTGTGTTTTGTAATTTTGCCATTCAAAAGCAAAAACATGGTTTCCTTACCCCAAATAGCATCATCTTATAATTATTTTCTATATATATATTTAGCTTTAAATATGTAAGGAAGCACACTGAACGCCCATAAAGAGTCTGCAAAAATGAAATTACTATATGCTAAATGGACCCTTGCCTTTAATGGTATCTAAAAAATGACTAGTCTTCCTCTTCAGGGGTTTTGATAACATTTAAGGAGAAATTCTCAGCAGTTCACTTTGGCAAAAGAAAGAATCTCAATGACACAAGCTCTGGGAAGTTTCAGCTTTAAACAATTGTGACATCGGGGAAGAACAACGGGGAGTGTGCGAATAACACCAAGTGGGCAAGAAAAACATAAACTCAATAGAATGTCCTCCTCCCAGCACATGTCCTGGACCCACACTCTTACTCAGGTTCTTCTGTTTCCCAGGAGACTGAGTGAGAAGGAGAGATGCTCAAACACATGTCACATGGCTCTCTGCACCGTCGTGCTCTGGGTTTCCTCCCCTTCCTGGCACCCTATCAGGCTCAGGAAGCTTCTGTGTCTCCATTGGGCCAGGGATGGTTTGAGTCACTCACAAACAGAAATGGTTGATTCACCTTTGTCTCCCTCATGTCTCTGATACAGGGTTGTATTAGCGCAAGCTGCTACATCCAAATACCATAGACTGGGGGGCTTAAACAACAGAAATGTGTTTCTCACAGTTCTGGAGGCTGGAAGTGAGATCAGGGTGCCAACATGGTAGGGTTCTGGTGAGAACTCTCTTTCTGGCTTGCAGGCGGCCACCTTCTGGGTGCGGACCCACATGGCAGAAGGAAGGCGAGCTCTGGGCTCTTCCTTTTCCTATAAGGACACAGGTCCCATCATGGGGGCCTCACCCTCATGACCTCATCTAAACCTAATTAATCCCAAAGGCTCCCCGCCCCAATACCATCACATCGGAGGTTAGGACTTCAGTATACATATGCACTTTGGGGGGGACACAAACATTCACTCCATAACAAGGGCTATTTTTGTTCTGCTTCCTTCTGACCTTTCAGGTAGCGCTATCCCGCAGTAAATTTGTGTATTCTAGTTCTGATGCCAACCAAACTTACCTGCTGGATCTGCACCCACCCTTTTTCTCTTCGGAGCAAGGCAGATGGAAGGAGGCTTTGAATCACAAGTAAGTAAGTTACATTTTTGAAATCTGGGACTCTAGTCTAAGCAGCTCTGAGCACCGCATCGGCAGCACTCCTTTGTGTTCTGATGGTTAATGGACTATTAACGATACTCAACAGAACGGAGGAGGATTTCAAGAATAATTCATCTGTTTGGCAAGAGGGATGATGGAACTATCAGCCAACTTGGAAATATGACAGTAATTAAATAAAATAACCTCTATTTTATACAAATTGCATAAGAATGTGAAGTATTTTTAGTTATACATAACTCCTCCCTTCAAAATACATGTCACTCTTCCAATATCCATTTAATCATTACAGAATCCTGGGGAAGGAATACAAAGTTGGGAAGGCCATAAATAATCAATCTCAGGTTCAGAAAGACTGAGGAATCTACAAACTATATTCATGAATGCACGTGAGTGCCAGCCTTGGGTTTGCACTACTCAGATCTCCCTTCAAGAGAGAAGCTGCTGCAAGAAGAGCAGTTACCCGACAGATCTCTGCTGCTGTACCCAGGATCTCCCGCGGGGCCTCAGTCTCCCCAGGCTATTCCTAGCCAATAACTGGGCTTGGCAGGAGTGCTGGAGTTAGCAGAACCATATTAATGTGCAGTCTTTCCTCTGGAACCTTCCATCTGCCTGGCTGAGAATTCCCAGAGCTGTGCTATAGTTTAGGCTCTTTGTACTCCAGCCTTTCTGCCTTTTCTCCTCTCACAGACGTTGGACCAGCCCTACCACTCGGTTCACCCCTGCTCCTTCTCTCCTTTGGCCTTCAAAAACGTTTATCCCAAATAATCTCTTACACTACTAATTCCATCTTGGCACAGGTTTCCCAGCGGACCACAACTGATACAATGTGTGTGTATTCACATGTACACATCCACATATAGGTAATAACACATATGCATGTATTGATATATACATACAGAGGTACATGTTTATATGTATGTACGTATGTATGTATGATTGTAGACATATGTGTGCAAACACCCACACATACACAAACACACTTATTTAACCCAGCAGTCTACATTTCAAAATTTGAACTTTAATATTAAAAAGAGTGGTAGGTAGGAATTCATGGAATATATTAAATGTTCAGTTTCTAACTGGCATGTGTTGATGTCACATGGATTCACGTTCTCTGAATAATCTTTTAAAAGGATGCTACCAAAGACTAAGCCTGCCACAGGATAAGAACATTTATCTTCACCCAAATAAAAGTTCACATTTATCAAATTACTTCTAAGAATCTTTCAATACCTTGCCCTGGAGAATTGACAGATTTTAGTCTAGTCATAGAATTTTCCAGTAAATTTTATCTGTTGGCATACTGATGACCATCATTTTTTTTAATGAAAAGTCCATGATTTTGAAGTGAAAATATGCTGAAACTGCTGAAAGCAGACAAAGATATTTAGTCCCAAACGGGACATTTAGGGAGGGTCTGTCAGTACGTATAACATAATTCCATATGATATTTATTTCTGTATTTTAGAGTGGCGTTCACATTAAGCCAACTTTAAAATATTTCTGTAACTTGAGGATTGATATGAAAATCCATTTTGATGATATATTTAAAAGTTCATCTTCCTAAATATTTATCAAACCTTGCATAATTTTCTTTCAAAATGTCCCAGCTACCTTTTAACTTGTTACATGAATGTCCAGTCAAATCTGCCAGATTAAAACAATTTTTATAAAGTTAGATTTTGCAATAAGAGTATCTTAGGCAGAAGAAGGCTTCTGAAAATCTAAATTTCTCAGGACTTTTCCAGCATTCTTGATTCAACAGGTATAACTTGAGCCTGAGAAATTCTATTTGTCTTAATCAGAAAAATGTACCCCATATGTTGATTAGAAAATACATTTTTTGAACACTGTCTGTTTTGAAAAAATAGGAAATAAAACATATTTCATGTTATTTCATACCTTTTAAAGCCAAAAGATCAAAAGGGGACAGGTACTCTTCAAAGCCTATTGAAGTGTAAGTTAAAAATTTTACTGAAGTATCTATATGAAAGCAAATTTCTTATGTTTAGGCCTTTTACTGATACTGCTGAGAGAAAAAATATTACATATATTCTTCTTCTGTCCATTGCATTTTACTGATTTTTTTTCTACATGTGAACAAATGATAAATTATTTGAAATTAAATAGAGTTAAAGAGAAAAAAAAGTATGAAGTAGAAAATAATACAATGAGAACAATCTCTCTTCTCACACGCCCTGTCTTTGACTCCTGGATTCCAATGTGTTCCTTTTTGCTCTGTGAAGCAGCACTGATCAGGCTGGTTGTTCAGGGGCTGAGTAGTACATGTATATTACAGAATATCTGCCAATTTTTCTAAGAGAAAGAAAGAGCACATCTTAAAAATTGGTAAAATCCTAAAACTCCCTCTCATCCTGGGCTTTGCATACTTCTTAGAGAATCCAAATGCAAAGAATGTCTAAATGAAACATAGGGTATCGTTTCCCTTAAATTTCTGTTTGTTTTTGTTTTTTGTTTTTTGTTTTAAGTTATCCATGAATCATTATCTATATAAGTCAATCGCAGAATAAATATTTAAAAGATTTGGGGAAACAGTGATCTCCCCAGTTTCCTCATCTGTGCTTGGAGCTTTCGACCTATGTAAAGATACTTAGACAATTAGACTGCCAGCCAAATATACTCTCTAGAACTCTGTAGACTGGAAGCCAGCAAAAAAGGTCAAAAGAGTTTGAATAAATGGAACTGGGAACCTAATAGCTCAAACACAGGCTCCAAAGGCAATTGTTTCATTCTATTAAGCATCAGAATCATTCAGATAACTATAGTGATTTGGAGACTTGTCTTTTGATGGCCTACGAGGCCAAAAATATCTATGAATCTCTGCTTTTACTCAATTTTTCACTCTGCAGTCTTCTATAAAATATTATTTAAATGCTGTTATGGGCTGAATGTTTGTGTACCCCCCGAATCCATATGTTGAAATTCTAAACCCCAGTGTGATCACATATGGAGATCGGGCCTTTGGGAGTTAATTAGGGTTACATAAGGTCATGACAGTGGGGTCTTAAGGATGGGACTAGGGTCTTTATAAACAGATACCACAGAGAGCTTCTGTCTTGCTTGCACTTTACCATGTCAGAACATAGCTAGAAGGTGGCCATCTGCAAGCCAGGAAGAGTTGTCACCAGAAACCAAGTAGGTCAGCACATTGATCTTAGATTTCCCAGCCTTCACAACTATGAGAAATAAATGTTTGTTGTTTAAGCCATCTAGTCTATGGTATTTGATTATGGTAGCCCAAGCTGATTTCTTCTTCCCTTTGCTTCACCAGTGTAATGTTTGTCTCTTATTTAGATTAAAGAAGAAAACTATATACTGTAAGTTACAGCCATAATTATAATAATCCTTACTGCAGTGAAATTTAAAATAATAACCAATTTGATTTTAGGAGCTTAACAGAATGCTGATTTAGGTAAGTCTTTTTCTAAGGGAGAGAGAAGGGACTAGAGAAAAGATGGTTAAAGGGTAAGCATGCATATTCCACGTATTATAATCTTAAAACTACCATCCTTATCAAGAAAGTAGGCCGTTTTTAGAAGGGACCTACATGGAAAACTGGTAGAGTAAGGGAAATTGCTTTGTTATCTAAATCAGAGTCAATGGAATGATGGGTATATTGGTCAGATCGCCCTCACAACCAAAGAATATTTCATGGAAGTTCTGTCTTCTGGCTCTCAAAGTAAGTCTATAGCTGCTTTTCTCCCCAAGCCTATTTCACTGAATTTTTCTCCTTTGTTACTTAAGCATTCATGCACTCCTGGGTTCTGTTCTTGCCAGATTATAGTATGTATAGCCCCAACTTAAAAGGCTTAAAATGGTTAAACAGTGAAAATATGCTAATTCACGGCTAATCTATTAACTTACACATAGGTGAGGTCTACACAAGATAGAGAATATAGTTATATACTATGTGATATGAATTACATGTTACAATCCTCAATTGGGAAAATTTGTCTTTTTCTTATTGGTTTATATTTCTTTTGCCATAGCTTGAGTCAACTATATCAGTTAAGATAGTTCATACAAAACTAAATATAATCAATACTTGCTGAAGAAAGAGGTAGTTGATTGTTTCTTATAATGAGCAGACGTAGGGTGGAATGGATTCAAACACAACTGAATTCAGAGTTCACACAGGCTTTAGGAATTGATTTACTTTTTCTACATTCGTTTCAAACTCCATGAACTAGCAAGATAGTGATATAAGAATTGAATGTTATGCTAAGGAGTCATTTATGTTTAAAATTAACTGAAAATAGTAAAATGACACTTTAATCATAATAATACAAAATCTAATACTTAAATAGAACTCAATGTGCATTAATCCCTGTTTGACAACGTTTATATGTATTGACTCATTCAATTCTTACAACAAACCTATGAAATATTATTTTTATTCTAATTTAACAGGTTAGTCTAAAACCAAGAAAAGATAAACAACTAAGATCACACAGATAACTAACTATATAGGAACTGGGATTTATGAGTATTCGAGGCATTCTGGCTCCTGAGTATACACTAAAATACAGTGTTTGAGTAATGGTATTGGAAAACAACAACAGCAAGTGAAGATGCACTCTACTCAAATGAGAGCTGAATTGAAACTAAGAATTTAAAACAGTAAAATCTGGAAATATAAAAAGATTGCTATATCTCACCTTACTATTAACAAATGGATTTTCTCGTAATGCTATAAAAATACAAAGACATTTTTAGATACTATAAAAATATGAAGACTGGAAATTCTGGAAAAAATTACAACAAAGTGTTAACACAGATTTTCTTTGGGTATATAAGTTATTGACTATACTCTTAGTCTTCTGTATATTTCAATTTTTATTGGTTAGACGTTTCCCTTTAAATAGCAATAATAAACTCTACAACTTCCTCATGATAGTTAAACTCTTTGGATATCACAAACAGCTTCACTGTGTGTGATTTCTCTTTTACTATTGTCTTTTTAACTGGAATCATAGGATAAAATAGAAGAATTAGGTGTGAGTATATATTAGACTTGTCCCAATCATACCACTCTCTTGGGTTATCTAATGTCAACGAAATGTAGCCATGTTTCCTGTGCTGACCAGGTATTAGGGGAGTAAGAAGCCTAACATAAGAAGGTGGATATGTGGGGGAGAAATAATATTTTATTTTTTGGGTGTTTCTTTGATGTTTTGTTTGTTTTCCTGCTTTATTTTGATTTTTTAAAGGTATATAGCCAACAATATATATCCAATAAGAGCAAGTGTTTGTGAAGGTTAAAATACAGGGTATTTTCACAGTGGGTAGATAAACTTGTCTTTCTGATAGTCCCCCTCCCTTCAGAAAATGAATAGAGCTTATAACCAACTGATCTGCACTCATACTCATTTTTGTTCGAAAAAAATGATGCCATATATAACCGCAGAGCAAGATTTATATCCTAGACTGTTCTTATAGGAGTCTCATCATTAGACTGAAAAAGAGACTAAGCCCCTGTGGGGACAGAGCCCCAGAAAGTAGTTTACAGGCTCTCGGCCTCACGTGAAGGGGTACTGGCTCAGGTGGTGAATGGCCGTTGGCTGTGGCTGATTGGCCGTCGGCTGTGGCCGGTTAGCAGATTGGCCGCTGGTATAACTGCTGCGACTACGGAGGACTGCCGAGGATTGCCGAGGAGCTGAGCAGAGCAGAAGAGAGCGGAAGAGGAGGGCCGAGGAGAGCGGAAGAGGAGAGCCGAGAGAGAGGAACAGAGTCGAGAGAGTGGAGGAGAGTCGTCGGTCGGTCGGTTGGCGGAAAGGCCGACGGCAGGTCACGCGTCCGGTGAACCCAGCCTCCAGTGAGAACGTGGTGGTATGGCTCCCCTACCTATGGCTCCGTGGGTGTTCCTTTTTGGCCTCTCCATATCCTGCATTCTTATGTGGGGAGCGGGACCAGAGACCCCGCAGGCCGCCCAGCCTGAAAGATGGCGCGGCGAGAAGGCCTCCGCGCACGACAAATGGCGCAACGAGCAGGGTCTCCCGCACGACAGCCCCTGATCTTTGATGCTTTTCTGGAACAAATTTTGATAGGGTCCCAAAATGATCAAATGTCATTCAAGAATCTATAAATGGGTGAACAGTGGTTCCTGAGAAGTCCACTATTTCTAAGACGTTTGAATGCTGGAGAAGGTTAGATGCTACATAATGCAAACTAACCTACAGGGATGGTGCTTTTAACTGGAGAGTCTGTTTAAAAGAATTAATATCTAGAGTGCCCAATTTACTAATTTTATGCAAATTCATATCATAAGGGATTCTGAAAATCTATCAGGGCATGTAAGGTCTTAATTTTCATTAGTAACTTGAGTCTGAACTGAACATTTCCAAAGTACCTACAAGAGATGCAAAATGAAGTTTTGCATTGCTGTGTGCTTAAATGATTTCTTCCCAATCTTAAAGTGTGCTTGTAAATAACTACTCGAAGTGACTTCCTTCACTATTCCCTTTCTGGAAATCCTAGCTCAGCTAGATTAGAACAATAATGGGCATCTTTTCTGATGAGATTGTTTCCCTTCCAAATCTATCTATACATACGTTAATAATGAATGCATGTGTTAGCATTTCCCTGTAAGTTGTTTGCATTCTTTTACTAAAGACTGGAAGATGCAAAGGAAATCAAATATATATATATATATATATATATATATATATATATATATATATATAAAATCATATACCTTATATAATTATATATAATACATATGATTACATAACATACAATTGTAATATATATTGTATATGTTATATTACATATAATATATATTACTTAATATATATTTAATCCATATATAATGTACATATAAATACATGCTACCTGGAGAATTTCAGTTTGAGATATTGTGTATTGGTGTGGTTAAACTCATGTGAATTACGAGATATTACATTACAGAACAAAGACATGTTCATGCGATGGCATATCAAGAAATTACCTCATTTCACTAACAAAAAACAAACAAAAAAAAACCAATCAGGATCAAATATATGGTGAAGGAAAAAGAACTGACTCTGGGTGGCGAGCACACAATGTGATATATAGATGATGTAATACAGAATTGTGTACCTGAAATCTATGTAATTTTACTAACTATTGTCATCCCAATAAACTTTAATTAAATAAAAAGCAATTGTAATGAAAAAGCTTACTAATGTCAAAGTATACAGTGCTAAATTAGACACAGGAGCCTGTTATACTCGTATATATAGCAAAATAAAATTTCAAGCAGATAGCTTAGGATAAGCATCATATCTAAAAAGCATCCTGCTCTACAGAGTTTACCCCAGTGCTTTGCATGGCGCAGACAGGCGGTACAGTTATGTGGTTCAAATACGTGAGAACAGACATCTGAGGCCAGGAAACCAACCCTAGATAACTTCAATATAAAGGGGTGGAACATAGTAGATAGAAAACATCCTCCCTGGGGAGGCACATATGATTTGAAAAAACATTTTCAAAAACAGGTGGAAGACTGTGGCTGCAATAATGCAACCAGGGCTTACATAAAACATATGTATTACTGTACTGCAGAATTGGTAGGAAGGGAACTCTCCAAAGGCCAAAGCGTAAACAAAACAACAGAATGCAAAAGAAAAATATACAAAATAAATACAGTGAAATAAAACAAGAACAAAACTCAGCAATATGTTCTTTGCAAGAGACACAACTAAATTACAAGGAAACATAAAGAGTAAATATAGATGGACAGAAAATTTAACAAGACAATACCAACCCAAAGCAAGTTTAAATACAAAATCTATTATTAGGGAAAAAAGCTCATGCTAACCATTTTAACTCTTTTAAGTTTCAAGCACCTAAAGTAGTATAAAACTAGATACAACAAAAACTGATATAAATGTAGGAAGAAATGGACAAAACAAACCATCACCATAGTGAGAGATTTCAACATTCTTTGAACATATATTGGTAGGCAAAGCAAATAAATGTAAAGTGATGCTATACATTTATTTGAAAAGCATAACATGAATGACCTTATGTATATATTTATAACCCTGTATCCAATTATATATATTCTTCCCAAGCACAGGAGGATATTTTTCAAATGACCAGTTACATGGCCATAGAGCAAGTCAAAAGATTTGAAAAGAATAAATACGTGTGATGTATTGCAACTAAGTTGGAAATAAATAACAAAAGTAACATTTTAAAAAAGCATACATTTAAGGACTTCAGAACACGTAAATAACCAATGAGTAAAATAAACAATCATAAAATAAATTTTAAAATAATTTTAACTTTAATTATAATAAAAATAGTTCAGATCAAACTTAAGAATGAAATCAAAACAGAATTTCAAAGAACATTTAGGATTTAAAACGTCTACAATGGAAAGACATGAAGACTGAAAATAAACGTTATAAAATTAGCACTTCATTAGAACAAATATAATGATAATGGAAGGAGGAAGAAAATAATCAAAAATAAATGGCATATTTTACCATGTATAATGCGTACTTTTTTGCCCAAATTTGTGAGGGAAAAATGAAGACGTGCATTATACATGGCTAGTGCTAATTCCATACCTATATAAATGTTTAATTGTTTTATTGATGCTTTTGAGTAAAAGTGTAACTCTAGAAATCAATAATGATATCCATATGAAAAATAATACCCTGGAATATGATAATCAGTTTTGTTGACTTACTATGAACTTGCAACGATGAAGAGTTCTTGGCCTTCTATGACACATAAATATCGTAAATTTGTTACCAGTGCATAACATTTTTGTAACTTGTATCTGTTCTTGTGTTTTGTAATTGTTTGTTACATAAAATTTCTTGTACCATAAGAGTTAAAAAATAAAAGCTAAAATTCCTTTATAATACAAAAACAAGTCCCTAAATGTAAATAAAAATTTGAATTAAAAAATTAAAATAAAATATTTTTCTCCCTGAAAGTTGGGGCCAAGAATGTGGGTGCACAGTATACATGGGAGCACATTATACATGGCAAAATATGGTAAACATACATTAGCACTGATTAACAGAGTAAACAGTTGGCATTTTATAAAGACTAACAGAATAGATAAGCCTTCAGTGAGACTGAAAAGGAAAAAAAAAAAAGAATGGAATTTATCAGTATTAGGGATGAAAAGGAAAGACAGGATTGCCTATGCAGGAGAGAATAAGAAGATATTGAAGGCATTTCCAGTTTCTTGATAAAAGTTTATTAGGTAATAATAACTACTTCTCTTGCTATACACAATAAAACAGCCTGAAATGAATAAAAATCATATTACTAAGCAGTATTCATGGGCTAACAAATAGTGACAGAGTTGAGGCAGGAATCCATAGGTGATAAGAGCTCAAAAAGGAGACTCAGTATTTCCGATCCCAGAGTATGCCAGTGGAGAAAGACAGCCAAGAGTCTCAGCACCTTGCTGTTAATGGGTCATGGTTCTGAGTCCCTAAGCTTTTAGGGGCTAAGAATCTGTATACGGCCCTTCTCTGTTTTAATCGTTCACCTACAGCTTTGGTTTTTACCCTGGGACGTTTGTTCATCTCAGGAGGCATCCAAAAGGTGGACCTACTTTATGGACACCAGTACTGAAGGTACCAATGTTAGAGCCCACCACCCTCCAAAGCCAAAACTCCTAGCATACCACCCCTGTTCCATACTGGCACCCAAAAGTCTCCACTGACTGTACTCTCAGAATTGTTTTGGTGCAGTATTATGTTAATTGAGTTTAGGATGTTACATAAAACTTGCATTTGTTGGATAAATCTGTTTGCTGAGTATATAATTATGTTCTTTATATATTTCTTGGTTTAATTTGGTAATATTTTGTTTAGAATAGTTCAATCTATTTCAGTATTTGGATTGATCTATAATTTTCTTTTCTTCTTATATCCTTATCATGCTTTTATATCATCGTTACCATTTCATGTCTCTTGTTCTTGTCAATTAGGCATTATTTTTTCCATCAGTATTCACTGATAAAGACACATAAGGTGAAGCTTTCTTTTATGGATGGTTTTTATTTGAGAATTTATGCAGTATTTATTGCAGTGTTCACATTTTCTATTAACTTTTTTGGTCAACTTTAATAACTTGTATTTCTTAGGAGGTGAATTAGTTTTTCATCTAGTTTTCAAGTTTATTGGTATAATTTGTTCAGTATATCCATTATTTTTTTTAATTTCTCTATGAAAAAGTAGATAACTCTTTTTATTCTCTTAAACAAACAAAAAAAAATTTTTTTTTTCCTTTTTTTTAAGGAGGGTGCAGCTCACAGTGGCCCATGCGGGGATTGAACCGGCAACCGTGGTGTCATCAGCACCACCCTCTAACTAACTGAGCTAACCTGCCACCCCCTTTTTAATCTTTTTAAAACTCACTTTTTATTTAGTCTTTCATAGAATTTTATATTTTGTCAGCTTTTCTATAAACCAATTTTAACTCTGCTAATTCTTTTTACTGCTTATATTTTATTCATGTCTGTTTTTTCTATTATTTTACTACTTGTACCACTCTATTTTAATTTGTTATTCATCTCTACTTCCTTAGATTTTTTAATAATTAATTTCAGCCTTCCTTTTTTCTTAATCTATACATTTAAGGCTATAAATTTTTCTCCTAGTAAAGCTTGAGTTGCACTAAGGAGCTTTTAATATAAACTGTATTCATTATCACTCATTTAGAAATACTTTATGATTTCTATTTTATTTCTTCCTTTAACCATGGGTAATTTAGTAGTGTAATTTTGTTTTTGAATTTCCCAACATATGAAGTTCTTTAGTTATCTTTTTACGGTTAAATTCTAGCTTAATTATCAATGGTTAAAAACATACTATGAATGTTTAAATCATCTGAAATTTGTTGAGATTTGCTTTGTGACACAGCATGTCACCAATTAACTGAAAATACTTTAAGTTCACTTGAATGAAATGTGTATTGTTTTAGATTGTTTGTTGCTGGATACAGTGGTCTATACATATCCAATAGGTAAAGTTTATTGTGTTGTTTAAAACTTCTATATATCACTACTGATTTATTTTGTCAGTTTGTTCTGTCTGCATAGGAGTTGTGCTAAAACCTTTCATCATTATGAATTAGTCTGTTTCTCCTAGATATTAATATTTGTTTTATATATTACATGCTATATTTTAGGCAAATAAAAAGCTGAAATTTGTGTAATAAATAAAGCTGGAAGAGTAAATAAAAAGCTGGAATTGGCAAAATGAAATTTCATTCTTGTGAAATGTCCCTCTATATCTCAAGTGATTTTTGCCTTGACTCTCCATTATCTGGTATTAATATAGTTAAAATAATGTCTTTGATCAATGTTTGCAAAGCATAATTTTTCCATAATTTTACTTTATGTCTGTGTTTTTAATTTTAGATGTTTTTCTTCCAAGAAACTCATGATGGGTTGTGATTTTTTTTTAATTAAAATTTATTGTGGTGAAAATGGTTAGTAAAATTACATAGGTTTCAAGTTATAATCCTGTAATACATAATCTATAAATCATATTGTGTGTTCACCACCCAGAGTCAGTTCTCGTTCCATCACCATATATTTGATCCCCTTTACCGTCATCTACCATCCCTTTCGCCCCTTACCCTCTGGTAATCACTAGACTATTGCCTGTGTCTATGAGTTTTTGTTTCTTTGTCTTGTTCCTTTGTCGCTTTGAGTTTTATAACCCACATCTCAGTGAGACATGGAAACCAAAGTGTCCTTCAATAGATGATTGGATAAAAAAGATGCAGTATATATGCACAATGGAATCTTAATGATCTTAAAGATCTTAATGCTCTTGAAGATCATTAAAGATTATTCTGCAAAAACATTTGCAAGTTTTTAAAATACCACTACTCTGCCATAAGAAAAGATGAAATTGTGCCATTTGCGACAAAATGGATGGATCTGGAGATTATTATGCTAAGCAAATAAGTCAGACAGAAAAAGTCGAGAGGCATATGATTTCACTGATATATGTGTGGGTTGTGAGTTTTTATGCAGTCTGATGATTATACTTTAATTAGAGCAGTCTTTCCCTTACAGTTAATGTAATTACTGGTATATTTGGATTTGAATCTACTATCTCATTAGATTTCTATTTGTCCTATCTATTCTATGTTCTTTTCTCCTATTTCTTTCCCATTGATCAACTAAAGATTTTTTTTTTTTAAATTCAGTTTTTCCCTATTAGGTTGGTAGTTTTATATTTTATTATTCTTTTAGTGATTACCCTAAAAGAATAAATATTGTCCTTAACTTATCAAAATCTGATATAAACTAGCTCTTTTGTCTCTTGCTAGGTAACGCAAGAACATTTTAACTGCTGTTTCATACACTAAGAAATTATGTGCTATTGTTATTTTTGTATTTTAATTTATATAGATTCCAAAAAAAATTACTATTATTGCTTTATATAGTTAATATTTATGTAGATTACCTACATATTCATTTTGTTGTTCTTTATTTCTCTTACATCATTGAATTTCTACCTGGGATCATTTCTTTCTTTTTGGAAAACACTCCTCAATATTTCCCTTAATATAGGTTTGCTGATGGAAAAAATTTTCTGTTTAGGTTTGTCTAAATTTTTCTTTATTTTACTTTGAGGGAATGTATTTTTCCTGATCTAGACTTCTTGGTGGACAGTTTTTGTTTTGTTTTTCTCAGGGTTATCATTTTGTTGTCTTTTGACTTCCACTTTTTCATGTGAAAAATTTATCAGTGTTTATATTGCTCTTTGAAGGTAATCTGTCTTCATATTCCTGGCTGTTCTAAGATCGCCCGTTTGTCTAGCTTCAATGGTTTAAGTAGCATATAAATAATTTTTAACACCCTAATTGCTATTCATAGCAATTTCTTGAATCTGTGATGTCCTATCATTTGTCTGTTGGGGGGAAATGAAAACATGACTTCTTCATATATTGCTTTTGCCTCATTCTCTTTTCCTTTGGGAAGTCTAATTACACAACTGTTAGATGTTCTCTGCTCCTATACTTTTGACCCTCATTTCTTTCCTTTCCTTCCCTAAGTTTCTCTGTGCTTTATTTTTGGATATATTATTCTGAGTTCTCTTTTAGTAATTAATTCAGTTATTTCTAAATACTACTGAATTCACCCCTTAAATTTTTAATTTTGGTTACTGTATTTTTTTCCAGCTTTACTGAGATACAATTGATACATATAGTATAATTGTGAGATGCAAAAGTTGTCGATTTGATACACACACTCATATATTGCAAAATGCTCACCACCATAGCATTAGCTAACCTCCACCATGTTCCATAATAGCCATTTGTTATTTGTGGTGAGAACATTAGCAACTTTTAAGTATATAAAATATAGTATATTAACTAATCACCATGCTGTACATAAGGCCCTGAACTTATTCATCTTATACTGAAAGTTTGTATCCTTTAACCAACATGTCCCCATTTCCCCAACCCCGCATCCCCTGGCAACCACCATTCTCCTCTATGTTTCTATGAGTTTAGCTTTTTCAGATACACATTTTAAAATTTACTTTTTGTTATTTTGTTTGGTTGTTTCCAGTTCTCTGCCAAAAGTTTTAATCTTATGTCTTATTTCCTTGACTATACATTATACATATTTATTTCAAAGTATTATCCCCTTGTAGAACTGTTCTTATTGCCTGTTATTTTCTCTTGGTTTTCAGTCATATTGTCTTGTTTTTTATATAATTATTAGTGTTTATTGGATATTAGAAATAGTATATGAATAAGTGGAGAAATATTTTGGGTCCTAGGAAGACATGTTTCTCCACAGAGACATAAGTTATTTACAATTCTGGCAGGCATCTGGGGACACTGGCTATCCTTAGGGACTATAATGATTCAAAGCCTTCATTATTCTCAAGGGTTTGTCTATTTCTGGAAAATATTTTTGTAACTATCATATGGTATCCCAATCCAGGTCTCTGTGGGTCCTCACAAATTTCTGTCCCCTGCCTTCTATGCTGGCTGTGGTGTGTCTGTTCCTGCTATAGTAGCAGTGGTTACCTAACAGGACCTAATAGGACCCCTACACATATCATTTTGGCAGATGATCCTGGCCACAGAGCCTCCAAACCTGTTCTCTTCTGTAAGATGGTATGTGCTTCCCAGTATCATTAGTGAATTAATTTCCTGTTTATATTTGCCAGAATTGGCTTTGTAGCTTGTAACTACAAAACCTGATTGACATCTATAAACTTAAGTATCTGTCAGGGAGATCGTGCATTTACTATCATTCACTTTCCAAATTATTCTGTGAAACTCGTACAGTTTGCCATGTGAACTTAAAAGTCATTCTGTTCAGTTAAATCACAATTTAGGAGTGTGTGTGTGTGTGTGTGTGTGTGTGTGTGTGTGTAGAATTTGTGTAGGACTGGCATTTTTAATAATATGAGTTCTTTCCAGAAAGATATTTCTCTTTAACTACTCAGCCTTTTTTTACTGCTCAATAAAGTTTGGTGATTATTTTAATATTAGACCTCCTACCTTTCTTTTATTTATTCTGACTTTTTGTTTGTTTGTTTTGGTGTTATTGAGCTAAGGTCTCCTATTACTTCTCCATTTCAAAGTATTGGTTGCTAATATAGAGACTATAGACTTTTACATATTTATTAGGTATATTTAAGTACTTTAGCAAAGTCTTTTCCTAATGCTAAATGGTGACTATTCAATTTTAATTATGTATCTTGAGCTTTCTAGGTCTACAATCATATGTGTGCTTCTCTCTCATTACTTATTTGAAGAGAAATAGTCTAGTAGTTGCAATTTTATATGGTACTTAAGATATTTTTGGAAAATACTTTCAAAACTAGGTAGGCTTCTCTTCTCATTTTACTTGAAAAACAGGAAGAACGGTAGCTGAGTTTTAGGAAATACCTAAGTATTTTGAAGTTATATTTTATTTTTTAACTTTTCAGTATAATTAATACATAAACAAACATAACAAGCTATGTTTCTTAATGTTAAAAATCTTCATTGCTAGAATACTTCACCTGGCCATTCATGGCATATTGCTCTGTTTATTGAACTTTATTTGTTCAAATTTTATTTAGAAGTTTCATCTTTATATTTACAAATGAAATTATATATATTTTATGTATTTAACATGGCTAGAATTTACATATATGATGGGTTTGAAAATGAGTTGGGAAGCTGTCATTTTTCTGTGAGGCTTCTAATAGTTTAAAACACATAGACATATTCATTATTTAAGTTAAAACACTAGCTACAAAACTATGTGAGCATTGTACCTTTCTATTTTCATCATATTTTTATCGATCTTCTCAATTTCTAATATAATTGGTTTGTCACATTTTCTCACTCTTTGGGGGTAAATTTTGCTAATGATATTTTATAAGAAAATTTTGCATTTCATCTAGATTTTCAAAATTATTGCCATCAAGTTGTGCTATCTTGTTTGCTGATACTTTTAACAAATCCTGTATCTGTGATTATAAATAAATTTATATTCCGAAGCTTTTTTTTGTTTTTTGGTTTGTTTGTTTTGCTTTATCAGGCTTGCCATGTGCTTTTCTATTTTGTTTTCAAAGAGCGAAAATTTGGTTTCATTTATTCTCTTACTAGTTTATCTTCTTTTATTTCACCCCATAGTACTTTACTACTTTAGTCTTTCACCTTTTGTTTATTTTTACATAATAACATTGTTCTCAGTTATATATTTACATCACTGTTTGTCTTTCTTTTATAATAATAAAACAAGGTCAGTAACATTCTCTTAACACAGCTTTACGTCTATACCATATATTTTGATATGGGTCAGGTTTTCACTTAGTGTTTTAATAAATTATAGTTTTGTTTTGATTTTCACTTTGATTCAAGAGTTTTTTGTTTTGTTTTGCTTTGTTTTGTTTTTTTAGGAGGCAAAGCTGATGGTGCTTTTTGTCACCATGATAAAGCCACAAAGATTACTATTAATGATTGTTCCAGTAAGCGAACTGAAAGAGGGCTGTCAAAATTCAAAGGGGGCTTTCCTTTTTGGCCCCTGAGTCTCAGGCTTTGCTGCTATAAAGGGTTGGGGATGGGAGTGAGGACAGGCTTCTTTTAGGGCACCGGCCATGCACAGTGCACTCTTCCTCTGAGGACACTGCTGTCAGCAGTCTCAAGCAGCCTTCCCGTTCTCGAACAGGATTCCCAGGCAACAGAACGCTTTCACTGCTCTCTCCTCTACATAATTCAAGGCCTCAGAAATACTGATTTATTCCTGCATCTCATCACGTTAGGATTCATTTTTCAAGTTGTTCTAGCATGGACTTGGGAGAAAAAAGGTGTCACAAAATGAATTCAGCAAGCTATCCTCAGAGATACATGTTTTCCTCCCTGAAATATTTTTGGAAACCCTGCTAATTATCACCCCTTCCGCTACTGTCGTTTTAACTGAAACAAACACTTATTAGCTCTGTCTTGGAATGCTGAAGTCATTTCTCAACTGGAGTAACTCCTGCTTGTATCCCCTACATCCAATCTGTCTCTCAAACTCCCAAAGTTGTTTTTTAAAACATGTATCTGAACATTATTGTCACAACTTACAGCAGTTTCTACTGCTTACAAGATCATCACAAAATGCACTTTGCTCAGGAAGGCTTATCAGACCTTTTCAAACCTGAGTGGCCTATCACAAATATAATCCGACATTCCCACACTCTCCACCCAGTAAATAACTATCTTCACCACTTTCTCTAGCTGATATACTTTTTCACAGCCCAAATGGTAAAACCTTCAAATTAGTTGCTTTTCTTCTTGAGTCACCGTTTCAGATTTTACACATTCGTTTATTCTAATATCAGGATCTGTTATGGAAGCTGGACATTTTTGTTAATAACGTGTTTCTGTATCTCCTTTATGTTTTTTTTTTAATTGGCCTGAATGATATTTCATGTCAAAGGCCATATCTCATTATTCTACCAAAGAGTATATAGACTTTTGAGTGAATAAATTAATTAAAATAAATTAATTATATTCAATTCATTAGATGAGAAAAAATTTTCTAAAATTTGCAAATTTTAGTTCTCTATTTATATTTAATTCATTATTTCTTAAAGGTGGCAGAATTTAGGAACATAAATACCATAAATTGTAGGCTAGAGTGTAAAATGGATGAAGAATTGGGATTATCCAATGAAATAAATATTTTAAAAATCACTGCAAGAAGCCCATCGTCCAAAATAATCAGAAGTGATAGTCAACCATTTAACATGTAACTACCACAGTCTACCAAGTATGCCTAGTAAAAAGCTTAACTGGCTCCCAGCCAAGAAATTAGGCACTTATTTCCATATTGCTCTTGTTGAAAAAAAGATAAACATGAGAGCCCAGAATCTGTGTCATGGACTTGCCAAGAGCATCCTCTGAGTGACCATTCTTTTGGCTGAAATAATAAAACATCTTGAAAGGGGGTACAAAAGGAGACTACTCCTGCAGTGCCAGCAGAAGTGTGGGCCAAGCCTGTATCACACTGCAATATAGTAGCCGATTAGTTGTGTAAATTGCATTGTGCCAAAAAGAAGAAATTACTGTATTTGGAATCTGCAAATGTCATGCATCTCTACAGCCTATTACAATTGGAGGTAAAGGTGAAATACCCATTTTTATAATTGGTTTTATTGTTATGAAATAATTGATATAACTTTGGAAGACAATTTAGACATAATAAAATGGGTAGAACAAACCGTATGACTACTTTTAGTACAAGTGGACCAAATAAGAGGCAAAGAATTGTCATTGATCTGTGGGGCTTTAGGAAGCTAGGGGAAGAATGATCTTGTGACTTTGTGTAAGTAAAATCTATTGCCTTTATTTGCAAGGAGGAGGGAGGGTAATCATTTATATAGAAGAAGAATTACTCCTCGTGGAATACCTAAGTACCCAGGAAAAGGTAACATACACAAGGCAATAGTTTTATTTTCAAGTAGAATTAGCTTCATTTATCTTATTTTACTCAGGAATCATTATGGAAAAGAAGAGTGCGGGAGAAAAAGGATGAGATGATATGAAGTATAATATCTGGGACTCATACCAAAAAAACTCCAAATAATCTATTTAAATTTTGAGCATATTTATATTTGTCTGTAATTATAGATGAATTATATGACTAGAAGTAAAATGGAGAAATAATTTAGAGAAAATTTCCCATACATCCTAGAAAGAAAAATTTGTGAAACCAGGCACATGGAAAGAATCTTATTTTTCACATGAAATGAGTGATAAGATATCCAATCTACAGCTTGTTAACTCACTATTCCCTCAGGCCACAGTTTCCAAAGTGTGGTCCACAGAACACTAGCTCACAGGATATTATTATACTCCACGAAAAAGTATTCTTTACCCAAATGGGTTCTTAAATTTTTAGGGTAGTCAAAGTTAAATACAATTATTACTGTAATACTTTGCAGAAGCTTTAATATGGAAATTTCAAACTTTCAAAGGAGATTGCAGAAATATAATTTTTCAAATGCATTTAACCAGTAATTATCTCAAAGTTTTTGAAGCGCTAATCTTCCATGAAACAAATTTTAGGAAACAGTATTGATATATGAGGTGATCAAAAAATACAACGGATGTTTAAATGTAAAAAAAAAAAAAAAAAAAAAAAAATTACAGTAAAAAACACATTGCTATCAATCGTCCTCAAAAGACTCCCGCTTGCATTGCCATGGATCCTGCTTGCCACTTTCTGAAGCAGTTATGGAAGTACCTTTTTTGTGAGAGTCTTTATTTCACCCTCCATGTCACACATCATTTCTGGTACAGCAACTTCTGTCAAATAAAACATTAGTGTGTCCTCATCCACCTTCACCAGATCTGGC
Organism: Rhinolophus sinicus; assembly: GCF_057876585.1. Lineage (NCBI taxonomy): Eukaryota > Metazoa > Chordata > Mammalia > Chiroptera > Rhinolophidae > Rhinolophus > Rhinolophus sinicus. The sequence goes on along the minus strand of NC_142501.1, from coordinate 109,810,234 downwards.
ACTGTGTGACTTCTGGCTCTTTCCCAAAGTCAACAAGACCATGAAAGGTAAACGTTTTGAATCAATTCAGAACATCGAGGCAGCCATGACAACGCAACTAAAGACACTCGTGAAAGAGGACTTCCAGAACTGCTTCAGAAAATAGCAAGGACAATGGGATAGGTATGCTCAAAGCCACGGGGAGGGGTACTTTGATGGAGGATTAATGGCAATGTGTCTTTTACTATAATATATATATTTTTTAATTTAGACATTCACGTTATTTTGTGATCACACTGTGTTGCAGGGACTCTAGTACTGCTCCTTGCACAAGAACGCAGAATATGGTGAGGCCAAAAAGGAACACCAACGAAGCCATAGATAAGGGAGTCATACCACTATAGTCTCGCTGGCAGCTGGGTTGGAGACACAGGAAGCAGGAGTCTCACCTGCAGGCCGCTTCTCTGCCAACCAACCAACACCCCTCCCAGCATAGCCACGGCAGTTATATTAGTGGCTAATGGCTAACCGGTAACAGCTGATGGCCATCTACTAGCCGAGCCAGCACCTTTCCATGTGAGGCCAAGAGCCTGGAAATTGCTCTCCTGACTCTGTCCCCACACACCTTGTATGCTTATGTATCTATATTGCTGAACCGTTTTCAATAATTTCATACAATATTTTCTACTGATTTGTGAGAAGTGTGTGTGTGTGTGTGTGTGTGTGTGTGTGTGTGTGTGTCTTTCTCATGGACAAACATGACCTGCAAAAAGTCTAAACAGCTAAATTTGTACCTTTAGCTAATGGGAGAAGTTTGAATAAATATGTGGGGACAGAGCCCCAGAGAGCAGTTCCCAGGCTCTTGGCCTCATATGGAGGGGTGCTGGCTCAGGTGGTAGATGGCCGTCAGCTGTGGCTACTTGGCCGTCAGCTGTAACCATTGAACCATTGGCCACTAATATAACTGCCGCAGCTACGGAGGGAAGAGGAGCAGAGTCGAGGAGAGTGGAGGAGAGTCGTCGGTCGGTTGGCAGAAAAGCAGACAGCAGGTCGCACGTCGTGTGAACCCAGCCTCCAGTGAGACCACAGTGGTATGACTTCCCTACCTATGGCTCCGTGGGTGTTCCTTTTGGGCCTCACCATATCCTGCGTTCTTATGTGGGGAGCGGGAGCAGAGACCCCACATAATACCCTGCACAACAAAATATATGTATTTTTAAGATGTTAATATTCTTTTGCTTGATCTGTAGCCTGCCTTGCAGTTTATGTAAAATTTAAAAGGAAAAAGCACTTCCTATTTTCAACACTAATTTTTAAATTAACATGAAAGGTTATGTGAAATTTTTTAATAAGGTTCGGAGTATTTAATTTCAGCAACTAAGTTCTCATCAGACACTACACAGTTGGATACCATAAAGTGCTCAAAGAAAACAACTGTTAACCAAGAATCCTATCTACTATATCCATAGAAATAAAATCCTACATCTTTTGAAATAAAGACATTCCCAGATAAACAAAAACTGAGAGAATTTGTTGATACCCGATATCCCTTATAAGAAATACAAAAGGAAGTTCTTAGGCTAAAAGCAAGTGACCCTGATGTTAATTTTAATCTATGTGGAAAACAAACAAAATAAAAAAACAAAAATCACACACAGAGCACAGTAAAGGTAACTATGTAATTATAAAATATAGTATTAATGTATATATCTTCTCCTTTCTTCTCTTAACTGATTAAAAAAACAACTGTTGAACAGTAACAATAGTAGTTTTTTGTTTGTTTGTTTTTTAATATCCGTCTTTCCTATTGTGCTTTTGTCGTGCAGGAGACCCTGCTCACTGCACCATTTGTCGTGTGGGGAGGCCTGCGGGGTCTCAACTCCCGCTCCCCACATAAGAACGCAGGACATGGTGAGGCCAAAAAGGAACACCCAGGGAGCCATAGATGGGGGAGTCATACCACTATATTCTCGCTGGCAGCTGAGTTGGAGACACAGGAAACAGGAGCCACACAATTCACAACCCTCACTGCACAGCTTGCTAGCCCAGCCACCATCTCCTTGCTAGCCCCCATTTCTTTTTCTGCTAGCCTAGCCACAGCAGTTATATTAGTGGCCAATGGCTCACGGGTTGCAGCTGACGGCCAACTAGCCACAGCTGATGGCCATGCAATCACAGTTGATGGCCATTTACTACCTGAGCCAGCACCTTTCTATGTGAGGCTGAGAGCCTGGAAACTACTTTCTGGGGCTCTGCCCCCACAGCCTTCCATAACCAATTAATTATCTCTTCTTTCTCTTCTATATGTAACCACTTCTCATTTGGATAATTTCATTGAATGGATACATTTAGTCAAGTTTATCACATTTTAAAAATCAAAGCAAGAAACCTCTCTGATAGGTCTGCCGAGCGCACACAGGCAAGTTAAGAAAGATTATTAAGAGAAAGTCTATGGGCCTGAGCAAAGACCGCTACAGCAGGGCTGTGTCTAAAGGAGACTTGCAGCCCCGAGGGTGAGGAGGGTTTTATAAGGGCTCCTTATAAAGCCCTTATAGGATAGCATAGTTTGAACAGAAAATGTTGACTGTCTATAAGCCAGTAGCTGTTTTGTGACTTTTCTGTTATCACAAGTTTGGCTCTGTCTGCAAGTGCAGGCCAACAGACATTTCGTTGTTTTCTTGCAGACATGGCTCTGTCTGTAAGTCAGGGTCTCCGAGACCTAACATTCAGAGACCTAACATTCTGATTCCATCAGCTATAACTTTGTCCTTTTCATTCACAACAGCAGTTAATAAAAAGCTTTGTCACTTCTTGCTACTCACCTCTCAACTCACTTCAGTCAGCCTTTGCTCAGATCCGCACCAAAACAGTTCTTTCTGAAGCTGCCAGTGAAGGTCTGGAGAGGGACACGCGGAGCCTCAGGTGCACGCCAGAGAGGGGGAATCACAACTGTGGACGACACCGCAATCCTACAGGAAGCCGGATCTCGCGGGATCTGGGAGATCCACGGAGGCAGGCAGTGGAATCCCGGCCTGGGAAACAGGTCGTGCCTCGTGCCGGAAGGCCGCTCTCCCAGGCTCCTCCAAAGGAGCTTGGCTCATACCAAGTATCACGCAAACCCCGAGGCTCATGGGCTGCTGGATACCCCGCAGTCAGCCACAGTGTGGCAGCACCTGGTGCAGGAACCCGGGCCAGGTGCGGAGGGGAGGGCTCTGGCGCAAACGCTGGACACCGGAGGGACCGCTGGAAGCCGTGATGGGCGAGTGAACTGCGCATGCGGGGCCCCAAGACTAGCCACCTGGGATCTCCAGGGGCCCCGGGTGGCCATGCAGGCTTCTAGAACTGTATTCTGGGGCCTCAGTCTGATGCCTGTCAAGGTCCAAGTCCGCAGCCACCTGAACGTGCTGTTCCATTCTGAAAGTAGGAAATAAAGTGTGCCATGCCGGCAGAGGACCTGACCGAGAGCCTCACTCAACGCCTGGGCTGTGGGTTTAGGCCACCTCCCGCCACCCATCCACAGCCATCCTCGTTCTCTTCCTGCAGACGTGAGTACAACGCCCTCCGAAAACCACTTGCTTCTATGTCCATGCCAGTCCCAGACCATGTCACCCTCACCTGCCAAGGGCCTCCTGTAGCTACAGGAGCAAGACACCGCAGCTTTCCTATTGCCTAGGTACAAGCCGATGTAGGGCCCACGGGGGGTCGGTGGGACTCCAGCTGGCTGCCCTACAGAATGAAGCTCACCAAATCTCGGTCTCTAGTCCACGGGGCACCTACATTTCACTGGCACACACCAACCTTTCAAAACAAGTGCTTGGAGTCCCGAACTAGGGCAGAGTAGACATTCTCACAACTAGATCTGGGCAAGGTGGCCTTGTCAGGACAAGATGATCCCAAGGGGAAAAATGGCCCTCCTTCCCGGAGCCCAAGGTATATTAACAAGTATACAGACTACAGCTGGTCCTCAGGCACCGTAGCCCCCCATCCTGGACACTGTGTCCAAAAACAGCCAGACAGACAAGTAGTGCACTTCACACAGTAGAAGAGTAAAAAAGGAAACAAACTCATGCAAACATACACACGCACACACTGCTTCACACACAAATACAAAATACAAAACAAAACAAACAGCCAGGCTCTCACACACATCCTCGGGACTAGTGGCTCCTTCCTGCAGCTACAGGTTAAAAAAAAAAGATCTAAAAGCCATTTTTCTTTCATCATTTCAATTGACTTTTCGGCAGCATTTAGCAATGTTGAACACTCCCTGTGTCTTTAAATGGTATTTTCCATCATGCTTTTAATTTTAATTTGACACAATATTCTTTGGCTGTGTTTTCTCTTAACAACTGTGGTCACTCCTTCACAGTTTTCATTGGACCATTTTCCTCAGCTGTTCACACCAAACTCCTCAAGACACAGCCGGCCGTTCTTCCTGCCCAGTCAGTCTTACCCCACAGTCATCATGATTTCAGTGTGCGGAACATATACATCAGACATCAGTGGGGTTCCGGGATCATATATCCACTGGCCTGATTGTCATTTTCACTCATGTGATATCAAGCGTTATATTATTGCCTCTCAGCTCTAAACTCACTCTTCCATGCCGTACTTAGTGCTAATCTGACTGGGACTCTGAAACTACACTTCTTGGTTAAGTGGAATCCACTTAGTTTCTACAAATAGGGGTCTTAGGGGAAGACTGAAGGCTGAGAGAAGTGTCAGTCTCTTTTGTCTCTTTGTGTGTTTTGGCTTCTGATGGACAACCTACTCCTGGTTTGAGGTCACTCTCAGTGTTATTGCTTTACTTCAGCAACAGAGTTTCTTTCCTGTAACAGGAACCATATCCAATTTACATATTTTCCAACACTTCCAAAGAGCTTCAACTCAGAGACACCAGAACCAGCTGCCAGTTCCTGTTTCTCAGAGGTGTGTTCCCTGGGCTTTAGGGGCCCCATCTTTGAGTTCAGAAAAACACACTCTAGGCCAGGGGTGTCCAAACTTTTTTCAACGTTTTTCACCAAGGGCCATATGTGGTAAAATACACAAATAGCCGGGTCACTCTCTCGAGGTGAAGTACGTATTGCCTCACCTGGTTTATTTAAGTAAATTAAATATATTTTTGGAATTTGCTGCGGGCCAATTAACAATGGATCATGGGCCGCAGTTGGCCCGCGGGCCGCAGTTTGGACACCCCTGCTCTAGGCCAATTGAGGTTCTTCCTGCTCAGAGATATGACGTTCAGATGTGCCAAGACTCTCCTAAGAGGTCTACATTGTTCTCAGCATTCCCTTTATTCCGTCAGCCAGAAGGATGGTAGTCATTTCTGTATTTTTCTGCTCTGTGATGTCTCAATGTTTTTTTCTTAATGCTTTCATTAGTAATTTTATACCTAGTTCAACTTTTTTTTATATTAAATTCTCTTCTGTTGAAACTACTAGTATGATTTCTGTCTCTTAAATGGATTTTAACTAGTACCGATGCTTAAAGCCCTTCACACGCAATGTTTCTAACTCATGAACTGTCCTGAAAACCCTGACCCTGTTTCATCATTCTTTGTCTCAGTGAATGGCATTCTCACTCATACAGTTGTGCGAGTGTGGATCTAGAATTCATACTTGACCTTCTCTCATCACGTCTTTATATACAATCCATCAGCAAATCCTCTCAATGTTACCTGCTTCTACCTTTTTTAAGAGTATTTATTTTTAATTTTCAATTACAGTTGACCTACAATATTATATTAGTTTTAGGTGTACAACATAGTGATTAGACATTTATAAAACTTATGAAGTGATCACCCCGATAAGTCTACTACCCATCGGACATAATACACAGTGATTACAGTATTATTAATATTTAATTTATTAAATTTATTGGGGTGACATTGGTTGATAAAATTATATAGGTTTCAAATATACATTTCTATAATAAATACATTATCTATATATTTGACCCCTTTTTCCTTCTTCTACTACCCCCACCCCTTACCCTCTGGTAACCAGTAAACTGTTGTCTGTGTCTGTGAGTTTTTGTTTCTTTGTCTTGTTCCTTTTTACTATCTCCACAACCATCACTCTATCTAAAGCTACCATCATTTCTTACTAGACTACAACATAAATTTGCCTGCTGTTTTCTGATCCTTTTGAAGCCCATATCTGACTAAATTGTTCAATGGCTTCTCCACTATAAGAATGGAACAAAATCCTCATAATGGTTATAGGGGTCTGCATAGCCTGGCTCCTGCCTTCCTTTTGCCTTAATTGGCTCCCTTTCTTCCCATGATTCTCTGTGCTCAGGTCTAACGAACTTCTTTCAGACATTCTTAAATTCACTATGCTCTCCCCTTCCCTAAGCTCTGAACTCTTGTTCCACTTCTGTCTGGAATGTTGTCCCTGTGATCTTTCTTTTCCTATCAAGCAGTCATTTGTACTTCAGAGCTCAGGTTGAGTTTTCCTTTTTTGGAGAAGCCTTGGTTGGTCCCTAGTCTAGTTTAGTTTCTTTTTTTCTGTAACCTCAAAGAATGAGTTTCCCTTCCATCATGGCTCATATCTCACATAATAACATCTAACCTTTGATTAATGAATTCATATCTATCTCATGCAATATATTGTAAGCACCATGAAAATAGGTGCACTTCCAACAATATGCACTCTGGCTACAAAGTGATAGGTTTACATTAGGTATTTGTTACATAAAACAATATATTTGCATTTATGCGTTTATGAATAAATAATGTTAAAGCAGAAATACCTTACAGATGGAAATCTACATATTTGAGGCAAGGAAACAGATATCGATGCTTCCTATTTTGTGATAAGTGGACCTTGTTTATTTTATTTTGTTGATACATTGTTTAATCTGAAAATCAGGTTTTCTCTGAGATTCCAATGAGTAATGTTTTCAAAAATAGCTTATTTTTATTTAGCGTGTTGTTATTATATGTATATATCTTAGTGGTGAGATTATAAAAGATGGCCAATCCTCTAGGGATGTTATGTGGATAAATGTGGATGTAAAAATCTGATACTTATAAGAAGTCTAGTCAATAAAAAATATATTATCCTAGCTACATCTACAGCTGACTATCTTACCATCTCATTTATAGATGGGGAAACTGAGATCAAATGTACCATCACTCTGAAAATCCCCCCATGTTTATGAAGCCAGATCTGTTTATCTGTCTACTGGCAAATGTATAATGTCTATTAGAAAAAGGAAACCATTTATCTAGGACTTAATAAAGGAGATACAATTTCAGATATATTTCAGATTTTCTTCATATTTTTAACAAGCATTTGAGTATAAATTATGATCTTTCATCATGACAAGTTTTCTTGTTTTTATTATCCAAACTGCCATGCAGTTTATATATATATATATATATATATATATATATATATATATATATATAAAGGTACACATACATAATGCATGTTACCCATTTGGCCAGTGTCTTGAAGCTGAGTTTAAATTTAGTAAATGATTTAATTTCTCTTATTTTTTAATGACACTCTAAAATGTTAAATATATGCAGTTACTTTTGTAGTAGAGAAATAAAAAGAACAAATGCATTTCACATTTTACAATAAAAGCAGAGGCAAGAAACAAAATTGTTAGGTTTATTATTTTACGTGAAGAAATATCACATACACTAAATTCACTAAGAATTAAAAAAAATATATTGAATCATTAGTTTTATGCCCTATAGGCAAATTTCAAAACATGCCTTTCCTACTCTATCCCTTCACTCTTTAAAGCCAGAAAGAGTGACAAAAATATATCTTTCAAAATGGTTAGCATTAAATAGAAGAAAAAAAATCTCAGGCAATCTCCATAACTACGGTTTAAAATTACTTGGAAATAAAACATTAGTATTTCTAAGAGTTATTCTAAGAATTTAAATATTAATAATACATAGTGCCATTTGGGGAAAATATTGAGGAGACATAAAATACTTTCAGTAAGATATTTATTTTTTTAAAGTTATTTTGCAATTCTATTGTTATATGGACTATTTAAACCAACTTTCTGAAAGCTAAGGGAATATATGTTTTAATAGACTCCCCAATGCGTTGCATAGTAAATCAGACACATGTACTTTTTTTTTTTTTTTTTTTTAATGTTTTCAGGAAATCGTTGTTTTGTTTTGTTTTTTTCCCCTTTATCCATTCATTCCCCTGTTATCCTTAGGGAACACTTCAGATATGGTAGAAGACAGTGCATTGCTGAGACACTAACTTAGTAACATGGGCCCACTAGACTTTTGTAATTCCCAAATAAGGATTAAAATAATCTAGGGTTTTTGAAATATTTGTACCAGAATAGCTCTTGGATGTCTTAGTGAAAAATGACTTGTTGAAGGATCAGAGGACTGTAGAGAAGAAGCAGAAAAATTGAACCCGCAGCATTGCAAGCGTTCTGGTTAGGTCTGAAGTGGAAGAGACATCTGTTTAAAGAGTTTTGCAAAAGGTCTTGACTATTAAGCAGCATCAGTTTTGAAGGAAATGCCCAGTGGCTTTACTCCTGCAATTGAAATACACTGTCCCTAGTCCTATTCTCATAACTGACAGTTATACCTCATGATTTATAAAATGATGGAAATAAAGATTCCAATTATTTAATATTTGTTGGATATCTAGATACAGTATACTAAACTCCCCTTTCCAAATCGTTTCATAGTATAATTTAAACAGAGTGGATGTACGTGAGAAAAAGAATTAGCTTTCAAACTTTGGTATTTTACTTCCAAAAAGTAAACTTGGTTAACTGTTTGCCCACTTGGTACAAATTCCTAATGAATAATCCCTCTTATATCAAAAAGGTTAGCAACATCATTGTAACAAGTTCGCAAACTTAATTGTCGGACAGTGTATGGTATATTAGTCATAAACCAGAGCACTGGTGGGAGAAATGGTAGAGATAGCATTTTAGAGATTGAATTGACAGTACTTGCTGATTAACTGAGAGAGTGAGAAAAGTATATCCGATCCATGGTGAAATCATCACTGATATTGGGTATTTATTGGAGAGCAGGTTTTGAACGTGCTGAGTTTGAATGTCCTTATGATATTTAGGCTTCAAAGCCTAATAGGTAGGTGAAAGTTGCAGAAGACTGTTGGGCTTTAGGACTGATCATTTTATTTAAAACTTCAAACTCCCCAAAGCCCCGGCCATATTTTTCTCCATCATAATGTCATTCATTCTAAGGTAGGTTTTTTCACACTTGAACACCTCTGAAATTGGATGTGACTTACAATATATGAAGCCATACAATTTAATTGCATATAAGAAACATGAAATAGTGACTTGCCTCACAGTTAATGGTGTCTTATATATGTTGAAACATATAGGTTCTCCTCTTCTTTTTTAATTAAAGTTTATTGGGGTGACAATTGTTAGTAAAGTTACATGGGTTTCAGGTGTACAATTCTGTATTACATCATCTATATTTCACATTGTATGTTCACCACCCAGAGTCAGTTCTCCTTCCATCACCATATATTTGACTCCTTCACTCTCTTCTACCATCTTCTCCCCGCTTACGCTCTGATAACTACGAAGCTACTGTCTGTGAGTTTATGTTTCTTTATTTGTTTGTCTTGTTCTTTTGTTGCTTTCAGTTTTATATACCACATATCAGTGAAATCATATGGTTCTCGACTTTTTCTGTCTGACTTATTTCGTTTAGCATAATAATCTCAGATCCATCCATGTTGACGCACATAGCAGTATTTCTGCTCTCTTTATTTATTTGTTGTGACTCCCTTCACCAGAATATAAGCTTCATGAGAAGAGTTTTCTTTTTTTCTCCTTTTCCCATTTTGTTCAGTTCTGTATCCCCAATGCCTGGTACATAGTAGGTGCACAATAAATATCTGTTAAATGAGTGAATGAATGACTTAGACTGTTTCCATCTATTGAAACCGAGAAGGTGGTGCTCTTGTTAAAGGAGAGATTAAGCCCATTTAGGACAATGAAAAGAAGTGCTGGTAACTTTTCAGGAATTAGGAAGCATGAAGGTCTTGCCTATGTGGTGAAGATTTGTGAGCGAAGCAGAGGAAACTCTACATCTCAGGGAAGTAGCAGGAAGAGGCAGGAACCTAGGTAAGGAGTGTGATATATAGCATGCCTCAATCACTTAGAATTCCTTTTAGGAGCCCCAAGCAACAGCTTAGGAATGATTTTTTTCCATCGTTTAAGAGAGATGCATGAGACCAATTTTAGCCTAGACTTGAAAGAAAGAAGTTATCCTAATCACAAATTTGTATGATTATAATAGACCAGATGATAATTTTATTTAATTTGCTTAAACCCAACCTAAAGCTGTTAAACACATTTAAAAGCTAACACACACACACACACACACACACACACACACACACACACAAATATATCAGAGAACAAGCTCTATTCAAATAATTGGAAGTCTTTCTCAAGGGAAAAGCAGTTTATGCTACTGCAGAGGATACACTTAAAACCAGCAGTTACGAGAAGCATTGTGGCTCAAAAAGGAAAGAATATGCCAATAATTAAAGCTGATCATCATTGAGAAGAACTGACTAAAAAATGATCGAATGTTGAAATAGGCTGAATAGTACTTTTAGTGCATGATATGATTTTCTATGCAACTCTGTACTGTAACACGTTTCTGTACTGCAAAAAAGGATGGCAGATGGTAAATTTTCCCTTCCATGTGAGGGGAATGGCCTCATTGTAGTATGGAGGTTGCAGTGGTTCCAGTGTGATTTTTTCCAGTGTGAGTGGTTTTAGCCTCCAAGTGCTGAGAAGTAAACTGAGACAGTCAGTGAACCCATGAGCCACAGAAGAAAGCAGTGTTGTCTAAGTCGTCCATTTTTTTCTTGATGTTCCCCTCAGCTACCTATGGCTTCGTGTCCTGTCCTTGAAGAGCTCATTGCAGTTCTTTGTACATTTTCCTCTTGTGTCCGTTAGTCGACAGCCTAGCCTTTCTCGAGGTTCGAGCAGTCTGTGTCTAACCTGTTTTCTCCCAACACTATTTTAATGCACGCTTTTGCAGAAAATCGGAGTTTTCAGGGAACACATGCATCACATTATTGCACTGGATAGGAGGTTGGAGAGATGGACTCTAAAGTTCTCTCAAACTTGGAAGTTCCGGACTAACAGTGTTTGACCATGTTGAATATACATTAATTCATGAAGAGCAAAAAAATCTGGGACAATTGACCTTAATTATTTTTTATATACTGAAATCTGAAACTCAATTTTAATATTTACATGTAAACAAATTTGAAATTTGATAAATTTTATTAAGACCATTTATCAGTTTCCTTTTAAAAATATACTTTACCAAACAATCTAGACCCGCTTCTGTGATTGCAGGGTGTCAGACAGATGTTAGTACTTCTAGAATTGTCCCAAATACATGGGTTGTGCTATGAGACATTAAGAATAGTCCTGATAATTCTGTGTGAGTTAGTTTCCTGAGGGAATGCTGTGAAAGAGACAGTACATAGTTCAACTTTAAGGACCTGTTTGTTTGAAGGACATCAGTGTTTCCTCCGACATTGGTGCATTTTAAGTCCTTCCAGTAATACTGGTATGTACAAATTCATTGTTATGAGACCAGAAACAAACAAACAAACAAAGAATGCAACCCAATTGCAAGTCAAATTTCCCAGATTAGCATCTAGGTACTACTTTACTAGTAGACTATAACAGTTAATTTGTTTTGTGAGCCATGATCTAGGAGAATTACTTAATCTGGTGATACAGCAAATGCCAACAACCTGTAGTACTTTTTTATAGATTGGAAGTATTACCTGTATTTCTTCAGGACACGCCTATTTTTCCACCTTAGAACAACATGGCGAATCTATCCTTCTCTCCTAATAGACCGATTTCCTCTAATACTCCTTTGGGAGTATATTCTTACTGATAAAATTGCTGCTTCATGGGACGTAATTATATTGGTAAAAAACAACAAAATACTATCAAAAAGACTGTGATAATAGCAAATCACCATTTGGTACAGTGGTAAGAAATGCGACTAGGAGATCGAATCTGTTTCTAGCCCCAACTTTCCCACTTTTGACTCAGTTCTTTTTGTTTATCTCTCTGGACTTCTGTTTGTTTATTTGTAAAATGAGGTGAAACTAGATTGGCAGTTCTAAAGTGGGATGACATCCAAATCAATTATACAGCTGTCAAACAGCAGACAGGTAGGCCCCCTTCTGAGCTTCAGGGTCAGAGTTTCTAGTGGTGGGGCCTGGTCATAAGGGTTATTATAAGATGTCATGGGTTCTGCTCAGTACAATTGTTTTCAAAGCACTTTTCTAGCATTATCTTTTAGGATTCTATATGTGGCATAGTAACATTAGAATAACAATTAAGGTATCAAGTGAATATAACGGTTAACTTCTAACAGATGTCACAGAATTTTAAATCCAGTTGTATAGAAGTAATATATCACTGCTATAATAGTTACCAAAACGTGTGTGGCATAGCCCTCAGCCAGATCAAAGAGGTAGAAGGGAATTAGAGTTTGGGAAAATTTTTGGAAAATGTGTTTTATAAAATTTTGAGAAAATTTGTAGGAAAAAAAACATGTTTGCTTGTTTGGTTTGTTTTTAAAGAAAGCAGCTTTACAAGCAATATCACCTTCCCTTCCGTGGGGAAAGAATGAGCTGAGCTCCTTAACTAGGAAAGAACAGGCTTCAGCAAGACCTCTTGCTCAGAGCCACCATATTTTGAGGAGTTGAGGGCAAGAAATAGGTGTGCCATCATGATGAGAGACCCATCAGCAAGTAATACTGCCTTGGCATCAGCTTGCATTCCAGAATGTGTCAGAGCAAAGAGTGGACCATAGTGTAGGGAAAGAGAGGCATTTCAAACATCCACTTGAGAATTCCATCTGAGGAGTGAAGGGATTTCAACAGCAGGCTTCTATGCGTAGGGGTCTTTGGAGAACCTGAATGGAGAGTAACCAGTGTGGGGAACAGAAAGTCTGGCTACTGTGTGAGAATTATGGGTGAGAGCACCCCATGACAGGCAAATATGTCAGGACCTGAGAACAGAAAGTCACTAGGTGGATTATAAAATGCCTTCTCTCATATGCATCCAGCCGGGACCCTAAACCAACACTGATAGAGCAGCTCTGTTCCTGAGGAGGAAGTTATCTCAGAAATGGAGCAAAGCCCACTGTGCCTCCTTTCTCAAGGCAGACGGTTACCCAGTGCTGCGTCAGCCCAGAGAAGGAGAGTGGCCCCTAGTGTGGGACCATGGCAAGAGCACAAATGGAGGCCCATGTGCCAAGGTCAAATGCCAGACGTACACATCAAGTTAACTGTGGAGTGAAATTCCTTCTCTTGTTCTGCATTGACAAATTGTTCCACATGATGATGTGGAGCAAATATGTTTAAATTTATGATTTTATTCTTCTAGAAGTTGGGACAATGTCAAAGATGATAAAATTAGTCACTAGTGTCCATGATAGGGTGTTCAGATGCTGGGCCAGCAAAGTTAGGATGAGCAATAAACAAAAAAACATGATCTAGAAATTAGGATGTTTTTCCATAAAATGCATTTTATTGCCTTTATTTCAGCAGAATCACTGATTATCTTATCATATTTCACATTTTTCATATAAAATGCTCTGTTGACAGTAATGCCAAATTAGACAGTCTTTCTGAGTTATTATAGATTTTGTTTGTTTGTAAATTATCACTTCTACTCAGGGAAATGTCACTTAACTGATTGTAGCAACATAAGGTGATAAAATTATTAAAGCATTATTTTTATAAGAATGAAATTATGATAATACATGTCATGTTCAAGTATTGTGATGATGTAATAAATTACTATAATGAGAAATATAAAATAGTTTAAATATTCCGTATTTCACCGAAAATAAGACCTACCTGCACAATCAGCTCTAATGTGTCTTTTGGACCAAGTCTTATATAATATGATATGATATGATATGATATGATATGATATGATATATGATATGACATAGTATAATATAATATAACATAATGTAATGTAATATAATACCGGGTCTTATATTTTTGCTCCAAAAGACGCATTAGAGCTGATTGTCCGTCTAGGTCTTGTTTTCGGGGAACACGGTTGTAATATATAAATTATCAGTTTTTAGTCTCAAAGTAATACTTTATGTGTTCAATATTGTGAAAAATCAATATCACATTTCAAGAATTCTAGGTCCATCTATATCTATCTGTTATTTATCTATGTAGATGTCATCTTTTTCACGGTATTAAGATATTCTGAACTGTTTATTATTGCATAGAACTCCTCAGTCATCATGTATAACTGTTGCAAATGTCACTTTAATTTATAAATGCTTCCTGGACCATCAATTGGAACATAAAGAAAGGCTAGAAAATGTACATTTAGCACAGCTAGAAAATAAGACCTTATTATGCAAAACTATTGTGCTAATACTTTCTTGAGGAAGATTAACAAATTTGTTGTTTTGTCTCTTATTGTTAAAGGGTTGGGTGGCTGACCTGCAACCAGTTTCTTTTCCATTTTCAGGGCTGCGATGTGTTTGGAGGTGTAGAAGGCAGATGACTCAAATAAAATCTCTAGTAAACACACTAATAACAGATGTCTGGCCAACAAAGTAATAGCATTTGCTAGTAGGGGAGCCCATGTCTACGAAATGCTTCCAGCAGGATGTACCTAATCTGTATTATTAGTTCATTTACTCCAGCGTTTCTGCTGCTTAAATATCCCAGCAATCCCAACTAGTGTCTGTCTGACTTCAGCGATGGCACGGCCTTAAATCTTCATGCTATTTAGACACAGTATTCTTTTGTTTCAAGAACACAGGACAAGAGAGTTGGAAAAGTGCTTCACTGTGGCCTGGATGGTATTAATCTCAAGAATGGATGTTTAGGGTTAAGGATCGTGCTTTGCCAGCCCTGATTGCCAGGTTCCAAGTCACAGGGCTCCCCCCACCTGCATATATTCTTCTTTTTTCTTTTTTTTTTTTTTTTTTACCTTCCTCATTTTATTTTTTATTATTTTTATTTATTTTATTTTTTTAATTTATTGGGGTGACAATTGCCAGCAAAATTACATAGATTTCAGGTGCACGACTCTGCACCACATCATCTATAAATCCTAAATAAATGTTTTCGTTAGTATGTTTTTGTGGTATGTGAAGCATGAGATCCAAGAGAGGGGTCTCTCTTGTCTGGATCTAAATAAAGCTGGTACTGGGGCAGAAGAGACATCTTAACTTTGAATGAAGATTGAAATGTCTGTTAATGCCTGGATTGGTTTAATTCTAATTAGTAGATCAAGCTATATTCTGTGATGTAGAATTGCTTGCTATATAACATCTATTTAATAATAAACAGAAGAACTAAGGATTTTGCCCAATTTTGCATTCCAAGACAAAAGATGTTGTCGCCACAGTCTAAATTTAAAAGGTATAGTGGGAGAAATAGATAATAAAGTTACGTTAATCATATTTTACAGGTTATGCACTCAAACATACCAGTTATAAAGAAATAGTATTTTCCCATTAAGAGTTTATTATCTAAGATGAGGGAATTAATTGATGTATGAACCATCATTTCAAAGCCAATTGCCTTTGAAAGTACAATGCTTGATAGTTCAATGCAAACCCCCATATCCAGGAAGTCCTTCTGCTACTTGGCAGAATAATGTTTAAGAATGTTTTAAGATTGTGTGACGTATGTAGAGCTAAACTAAGATATATGTCTCAGATCCTTATTTTAGGGAAATAGCTTCCTAATCCTGGTAACTAGAGAAATAAATGGACAAACACAGTCTGAGTTCTGTATGTATGGTGACTAACCATATGCCCAGCATTGTTCTAGCGGCTTGAGATACATCAATGAACAAACCGAAGACCCTGTACTCATAAACCTTATATTGTAATAAAAAGAAAATACACTGAAAAAGATGTTAAAACTCATCATTTTATTCCCCGATAAAACTTCCTCATGCCTCAGCATCTTTTGATTATATAAAATAAATTTATATAACCAGTTAAATCTAACATTTCACAAATGTGAAATCTGTAACTCAGAGTTTTAACACTCCTCATCTTTTGGAAATGCTATACACATTATTTATTTATCTGGAAATCCCTGGAGATGCCGTTTAGAATTTCAGAGACAGAGGATAGCATAGTTTACACAGCAAAACGATAGTTTTAAGAACTTATATTAGCTTTAAGTAATAGTATACTTATATTTCAGTTCTAAAATGCAAACCACAAACTTCTTTTGCCTTAGTAAAAGAAAGAACATTTTGAGGAAAGTAATAATGGTAAGTAAATCTGAAGCCAGAAGTAAGCTCATCCTAGTGTGAAATCTGACGCCCTACTGGAAATTAAACGAGAATCCTATTTGCATCTCCTTATATTAAATATGATAAGATTTGTCCAAATATATCAGGTGACATTTATTTAAGGGTAGTATTATGGATGGTTTGTTTTTTAACATTTGCAGTGCCTTGGAATTAGATGCATTTAAATATTGCAACAAGCTTACACAGGATATATTCAACTCCCCCACCTCCTTGATGTTCTAGAAGTGATTAAGGAATGAGCCTGCTGAAATGGAAACTAGCCAGTGAGTTTCTGGCCAGATCAGTGGGAAGCGGTAGCAGCTGGTGAACAGACTGTATGCAGGAGTCCAGCTGGACTCCGGGAGATATGGACAAGGTTTCTGAGGGGTGGTGGTGGTGTGCCTTTCCTGGAAGCCTGTACAAATCAGATGGACAACCTTCTGTTTGAGTTGGGAAGGCTACTCTTCTGCTTGATGGATAGAAGATAACAGTAAGACATCCCTGCCAGTCATTGATATGTGTTGAGTATGTGCTATGTACCAGGGGATGGAGACCCCAAATGAAGAAAACTGTTGCTCTCCTGGGTCCTGAAGCGCTCATACGTCTCTGAAATAGTCAATAATGAATTGGTCTTTCGTAACAAGGACATCCCTCAGTCGGACATTGCTCTTCGTTTTACTGAGTAGTAGAGTGCTAAGTATAGCTTGTGGTCTTTTGTTTTCTTCTCTGAGTTGCCTAAATCAAATTTCTGAAGTAATGAAGCTTGTTAATATATGAAGAACCCTTGAAGAAAACCTTTTTAATGGAGACTTGGTTCTCAGTTAACAGTATTGTGGGAGAAGTTTTACTCCATTAAGTTGCAAATCCTAAACTATTATAAATCTTTCTATGAAGGAATATGCCTAGGGCTCTGCATATTTTTTTCTGCACAAAAAGAGATTTGATACACAGTGTTAAATGAACCTCACAGAGAACCAATGGAACAGCAAATATTTTTCCTGCAGGGAGAATGCAATCTTATAGAGGCATTCCTGCTCAATTCCCACAGTGAATATTTTTTGCTTTGTTATGTTTAAAGAACCATATTCTTAAGAGCAATGAAAATTGGAACCAGAGTGAAGAACCAGGATGTATAATCATCAATCCTATTTCTGTTTGGGGAAGAAGGTGAATTATCAGAACATCTCAACTACTCACCGTCTCATGAGGGTTTAAGAATACCTGCAATATTGATGACAAGTTACACTGAACCATGTAACACATGGGAGTCTGTACCACTCTGCTGTGAATCATCTCATTCTCTAAACTACAGTTGAAATCTGGATTTCTTTAGCTTCCAGCTACCTGAGAAAACCCAGAAAAAAAATTATCTCAGTTTTCAAGTTATTGCTAAATACAGATTTAAAATAAAATATATGACAGTTTTATAGTATAACCAGGTAGGTACCCACGAAAACAAATAACATGAAGACATAGCAAACTCAATATACAATACAAATAGATCTTTTAGAGTTCTAGAAATTGAAATGATAGACTCAGACTTTAAATTGTTATTCTTACAATGTTCAAAGGATAAATGACAGCTTATTTTTTTGAGGAAAAGTAAAAGTTATAAAACATAAAATTATAACTGTGGAAATGAAAAATAGAATAATGAAAATAAAATATCAGTGGGTAAGTATAAACAGATTAGGAAAAAGTCAAAGAGAAAAATAAAAAAAATGGGTCAGAAGAAAATAATCAGAATAAAATTTGAAAGGGCAAAAAAGTGGAAAATGTGATAGAGTTGGAAATGGAAAGGGTATAGTGAGAATCTCTAAGATTTACATAATTTGGGTTCTAGAAAAAGATGAAGAAAAACGGGATAAGAGTAATATTTACCAAGATAAAGATTATTAACTTTCCAAAATTGATGAAAGACTCCGTGTTACAAATGTAAGATGTCCTCTGATCTCCAAGAAGATTATAAAAGGGAGGAAGACAAGAAGAAGTAAGGAAGGAGAGAAGAGGAATAACAAAATTTTCAACTAAGCATATCATAGTAAAAATGTCCAAAGCTAAAGCCAAGGCAATATCTTTAAAGCATCTAGAGAAACAGATAACTTTAAATGAGCAACAATTTTAATTAGCAATTGACTTCTCAACAGAGATAATGATGGACGTAGGGAACATGAAGCAAATAACTTATAGAGTATAATTCTCAGTAATAATTTCTGCAAGAATGAAAGTGAAATAGACATTTTAGACAAAAATTAGAAAATCATAACTAGCAGACATGCTGTAAAGGTAATGCAAAGAGGGTTTTTAAGTACAGAAAGAATGGACCCATGTGGCAATTCAGAGATGCAGGAAAAAATAGAGGACAAGAATAAATGGCATGTATGTGCATAAATATAAATGAATAAGACTTTAAAATACAGGACTACAAAGGTACAAAATCAGACAGTGGGCAACAGGGCAGTGGTAAATAGAATTAGTATTCCAAATTTTTACATTGTCTAGGGATAGACAATATTACAGCTTACAGACTGTATTACAGATAAATTACAGATTGCATTTAGAATAATAAGCAACAAATGCATGTTATGATCTTCTAGGTAACCACTAAAATGGTTAAAGTGTATAATTTCTAAGTAATTTTAGGGAAAAATGGGGAAGAAAAATACCCAATTAGACACAAGACCAGAAACAAGAGAAAAATAGCATGGAACCAATGAGACAAATACATATCAAACAGGAAAAGAGAAAATTTAAGCACAATGTGCCAGTAATTATATAAAAGTAACGGGGATCAATATCCCAGATGAAAGATATATACAATGAGAATGAATTTTTTAAAAGCCCAGTTTGTGGTATTTGCAAGTTATACGAATATATCTAAAAGTAAATAATGCATAAAGTCATAGATTAAAAAGTGGGAAAAGGTACCACCTGCAAATTGTAACCAAAATTAAATTGCAAATATATTCAAATGTTTAAGGAAAAAATGTTATATAAACTGTTTTAGGAAGTAGAGAATTAGGAACTGTAACTCATAAGTTAATACAAGCCTGTCTTCTATATTAACCTACACTCAAAAACCTAAGCAAATATCAAATTGTTTTTGGCACTATAAATAAAGTGGTAGTTTGCAAAAATGATCACAGTACTTTGCAGCAATTCCCATCAAGAGGCAGAGCCTATTTTCCCACCCATTGAAACAACGTTGACCATGTAACTTGCTTTGCCATTGAGACATTGACAAATATAATGCAAGCAGAAACTTACAAAGCCCTTGAACATTGCATCTTGCTACTCTTGCAAGCCCACTGCTACGTGAACAAATCTGTGTTCATCTACTGGATGATGAGTTACAAATTGCCAAGTCACCTCCATTGTCCCCGTTGAAAGCCAGTCAATTGTCAGATTTTGGGGAGGGGGCGTCTTTCAGGAAGCTACAGCCCCAACAATTAAAAACTACCTGCAGGCACGTGAGAGTCTAGCTCAAATCAGCCAAACCCATCCCAGATTAGAACAACTCAGAAAATGTGTAACCTACATAAATGTCTGTTGTTTTAAGTCACTATTGTTACATGTTATAGGAATTATATCTGACCAAGTTGGTTTTATGGAATGGCAGAGTCTTTAGGATTTTCTATGCGTAAGAACATATCATCTGCAATCAAAGACAAGTTTACGTACATCTTCCTGTCTGATTTGGACTGCTTGTGTTTGTTTCCTTCCACGATTTCTCTGGCTAGGGCATCCAGACTGTGTTGATAGGAGTGGTGAGAGTGAGTATACTTGTCTTGTTCTTGATCTTAGAGGAAAACTTTTCAGCGTTTTACCATTGAGGATGACGTTAGCTGTGGACTTGTCACATATGCTCTTTATTATATTGAGGTATGTTCTTTCTATATCCAGTGTTGAGTGTTTTCATCATGAAATAGGTGCTTTTTCTGCACCTATTATGATGATTGTAGATTTTTTATCTTTCATTCTATTAATGTGTGTCACGTTTACTGATTTGTACACATATATTGAACCATTCTTGTATCACAGGGACAAATCCTTTTCATCACGGTGTATGATTCTTTTAATATGCTATTGAATTTAGTTTGCTAAGCTTTTGTTTGAGAAATTTTACATCTATATTCTTTAGACATATTGGTCTATAATTTTATTGTAGTATTATTACAATAAAATTGTATTGGGAGTATTCTCTATTTTTCCATTTTTTGGAAGAGTTTCGGAAGGATTGGCATTAATTCTTTAAATGTTTGGTCAAGTTCACCAGGAAAACCATCTGGGCCTGGGCTTTTCTTTGTTGGGAGATTTTTGATTACTGAGTCATTTCTTTTCTCATTATCCGCCTGCTCAGATTTTCCGTTTCCTCATGATTCAGTCTGGGCAGATTGTTTGTTTCTAAGAATTTATCCATTTCTTCTAGGTTGTTCAGTTCATTGGCATATAATTGTTTATAGTAGATTCTTATGATACTTTACATTTCTGTGGTATCAAATGTAATACCTCCTGTTTAATTTCAGATTTTATTTATTTGAATATTTTTTATCTTTTTTCTTAGTCTAGATAAAACTTGCCCATTTTGTTTATCTTTTTAAAACAGCAGCTCTTAGTTTCATTAATCTTTTCTATTGTTTTCTTGTCTAATTAATTTATTTATGCTCTGATCTTTGCTATTTTCTTCTTTCTTCTACCTTTAGGCTTACTTTTTTTTCTTTTTTCCAGTTTCTTGAGGTATAAAGTTAAATTGTTTGTGATTTATTTCCCTTAATGAAGACATTTATCCCTATACACTGTACTCTTAGACATGCAGTTGCTGCATTCCATAAGTTTTGGTATATCATATTTTCATTTCTATGTGCTTCAAGATTTTTTTCTTTCTTTCAATTTCTTGTTTAACGCATTGGTTTTTCATGAGTTTGTTGTTTAATTCCAATATACTTGTGACTTTTCCAGTTTTTCTCCTGCTGTTAACTTCTAGCTTCATATGGTTGTGGATGGAAAAAGTACATGCTATGGTCTAGCCTTCCTAAGTTTACTAGTACTTTTTTTGTGACCTATTCTGTGATCATCCTGGAGAATGTTTCATGTTGGCTTGAGAAGACTGTGTATTCCACTGCTTTTGGATAGATAGACATCTTCTTTTTCGTTATCTTGATCAAGCAAAGGTACATCCTGACCTGACATGGGGATTAACTCACATTATACAGAAAAACTGTACTTTGAGTTCAAAGTAGGGTCTGTATTTGAAACTTTCTGATTGTCTCCATTAGAGTGAGAGTGAATGTGTTCTGATTATGTAAGGTTGAATAAACCAAGTATTTTCAGAAATCAAGTATGGCCTCTGGGAAACTGCACTACTCTTGTCCAATAACCAGTTCACCTCATTTCAGGAAGATGTTACTTTCCTTGCTCTTTGAAATCATGCAAGTTTGTGTGGCATTTTTGGTCAATGAAATTTGATTAGAAGTGACGTACGTCATTTCCATGTACAAGCTTTAAGAGCTAGTGTGTGCTTTGCCAATTTTGTCTGCATTCCTCACCATCTCTGCATTGGGTAACCCTCCAGATAGGAGCTGCGCTGTCAGACTGTATCTTGGAGTGAGGATGACAACTCAAGTGATGAGTCACCAGCTAACCTGCAGTGGATGTGAAGCATGAATGAAAAATCATCCTGTTGATTTAGACCACCGAGATTTTGGGAATTTTGTAATCTTGGCATAGCACATGCAGTCTTGATTGATACAAATCCAAATGTATATCATCAGTAAAAAAGAAAAAAATGAATTGTTCTATAAGCAATCATACAATAGAATAGTACATAGCATTTAAAATAACAGACTTACCAAGTGAAGAATAATTTTCATAAATATGATTTCAAGCCATATTGAAAATTACATTCTATATAATTCAATTTCTGTGAAGTTTTAAACAGATAAAACTAGCGCATAGTGTTGCGACATGTAAGTTTACAGGTAAGACCATAAAGAAAATTTAAGAAGTGATTCACACTATGGTTATCTGAAGTAGCAGTAACATAAAGTCATTGGGAAGGGGGATAAAGGGGCTTCTGGGATGCGGTTCCTTGATGTGAATGCTGGATTTTAAATGTATTTGTTCAGTGATAATTTGTTGAGCCGTGCATGTAAAAATAATTTGAAACAGTAATTGCATAGAAATAGAAGGTAGTCATTACAGTAATTAGATTCTTATATTTTAACACCTCATCATTCTGATAAGTCTCATTAAAACAAGCAAGACCAACCATGTAGATTAATCACCCGTAATACCTTATAGACACATAAAGAAAGGAATGCCAAGCATATCATCTGATTTTAAAATTACCAGTGATTTTCAAACATGTTTTGACCCTTTAATGATTGCTTTGAAGCTCTAAAATAGATACTATAAATAAGATTAATATAGAGCCACATTCCCAGTCAGTTTCTTTTAGTATATAACCAATAATTTTGAGCTGTTAAATGAAGAAAAGGTCACCATTTGTTTTACTCTATTGACTAGGAGAAATTGATGTGATTTTTTTTTAATCAGTCATTTCCTAGCAAAACTCTCAGAATATTGTTTATATCTTCTTGCTGTTTATATCCATTAGTTAATGAAAAACTTTGTCATCTGGGATTGTGACTGTCAGCTGGTGTCTGTGATATTAACCATAAAGAAATGTTTTTCAATGCCTTAAAATAAAATGAACAAACTTTGATAACACCTTGGTTAGACCTTGTTACACAATGAAAGTTAACTTCATTAATGATCCTCTGCTTCAGAAATGAGTTCTATTTCTTTCCCTTACATTCAAAGCTACCCAACTTCTGAGCATAATATCTGTTTCTCCTTTTAGCTCTGTCTGACACTAACCTGAACATATTCTATTTATCCAACAAGGCTCATTTCATTATGCACTCATGAATCTACATATTCACCTTATAAGTTTCCATTCCTGGTATGTTTTTGTTTATATGCACCATATACAAGTACATAACCATTATTTTCTTATTCAAAATGGCATGGGGATGATATTTTTTTCTAATTAATATTTTAAACATTTGATTATCACAGGGAAAAATAAATGATTTCATTTTTAATCATAGTATAAAAACTATAAAAAGTAAACAATTGATAAGAGTTGAACATGGTGAGCAGTGTTTGGATCCTGAATATATGGGGTGTTCCAAAAAGAATTAAGTTTTACTCTAGATTTGTTTGACAAAGTCACTAACAATATCAAGTTGTAGTAGGGACAAAAACAGATTTTTGTCTATTTGTTTGAAAAATAGAATGCTTGAAAGAGAGATTACAAAAATTGTGTGTTTTCACAATTATAAGGTTTGCATAGGAACTTGATAATGGATGCTCTAGTTGGGATAGAGAACAGATTATTAAAGGAAAGAAGGTTAAGAAACTGAAAGGCTGGGTTATTGAGAGGATAATGTGCATCAAGATTGAAAGTATGGAGGATGGTGAAACGAAGTATTTCAAAGAAAGTGACAATGCATTAGGAGCTAAATTATTTAAAGGAGGGGCAATTCCCTAAAGCTTGGAAGACCACTGCATCAAGATGGCACAAATGTGCAATGTAATTAGATGACATAAAATTCCAAATTGCCTTTGGGAGGAGGAAGTCAGGCAAGAGGCAAAATGGAGGAAGGAGGATATCCAGTGCCCTCCAGCTCTGAGGTAAGAGAAGAGTAGAAAAAAGAAAATATTCACTGCAACAAAGTACCATAGGAAAGGGAAGTGCTGGAGAATGTGGAGGGATATTCAAAGAGAAGGACAGGACATTTTGCTAATCACTGTCCGTGAGGTCCGGAAAGTGCAGTAGAAGGGCATCAGAAGCTGTGGAGGAGTGGGAGATGGGGTCGGCAAAGGGGTTGAACCTAGGTTTTCAACATGGGTCGAATTTAGTTTTGGAACACAGAGTGATGAGCAATATTCTAGGAGACATTGCTTCCTGGGGTGACTGTGATGAGATTAGTTCCAATGGTGTCTAATTATCTGAGGCTATACATTTTGGGGGTTGGAGGCTGGAGGTCATGTTAATTGCACACAAAGTTCTGGTTCTCCCATGTTTCTGCTGTGAGTTTTATATATATATATATATATATATATATATATATATATATATATATATATATATATATGGACAGAAAGGCTTACATATCCAAACACGGGTTCCGTATTGACTTCTGGTCATGGAATCTTGCCAACTAACACATTCATCCATCCATTTCACAAAGGCTGGGTTGTTTTTGTTTTGTTTTTGAGTATTCTAAGTGCTGAGGGTAGAGAGATAAGCAAAAACAGAAAGTTAGTGCTATTAATTACGGAGCTTACATTCTAGTTTGGTGTGGCGGTGTGGTAGTGGTGGTGTTTGACATAATAAAAAACCCAAATAAGGAGAAAATACCAGATAATAATAGGTAGAAAACGAAAACAGGATAAGTGTTAGACTATCAGGAGGTGCTGTTTTAGATGGAGACATTAGAGAGGGCCTTTCTGGAGAAGTGACTTTTAACAGAAAAGTGAATGAAGTGAGAAGGTGAGCTACATGAAATCTAGGGTAAGAGTCTCACAGCAGAAGAAACAGGAAGTTCAAAAACCCTGTGACCTGAATGTGTCATTTTCGAAAATGTGGCTATAAAACTAATGAAACATGTCTAGAGACCGTGACTAGGGACAGAGTGATAGGCTGTGAGTCAGAGAGGAATCAAATTCTGTAGCTCAGAATTTCCTAATTTCAGCAGTGTTGACATTCTGTGCCGTCCTTATCTGGTGTATTGTCTGGTGTATTGTAGGATAGTTATCATCATCTCTGGTCTCTACCCACTATATGTCAGTAGCACCCCTTGCTCAAGTTGTGACAACCAAAAATGTCTCCAGACATTGTGAAACACCCCTCGGAGGAGGCAGTAGGATCAAAGTTGCCCCGAGTTGAGAACCACTGCTTTAGGATGTTATAAGATATTCACATCTTATATGTTATAAGATATGTAGAATTTAATGGGAACTATTGGTAGGTTTTATGCAAAGAAAGGGGGGACAATCTCATTTAAAAATTTTAAAAGATAATTTAGTTGCTGTGCATAAAATGAATACTGGGAAACCGAGTTTAATATTTAAAAGAGTGTTTCTTTTTTTTTCTTCTTTTTCTTTTTAGGAATCCAAATGAACAAAATGGCACATGAACTAGGATGGTGTTGAGTTGCATTGGCAGAGGTGATGATCTCGGTACAACTGTGGGACATGGTTGAAGTGAGAATATCTTTTGAAGTTGTGCGCAGCAAGGCTTCTTGACGTCTTTGCATGTGAGTACTCAGGGAAAGTGTGACTCGGAGGTTTTTACCTCAACAGTTGAGTATCACTTACTAAGATGGGAATAGCTGGGGAAAACAAGATCCGAGGTGGGTGGAGGAATCAGGAAATCAGTTTGAGATGCCAATGGGAAATCCACTTAGATAATCACTTATACATTTCAGGAGTAATGGAGCTGGAGATTTAAAGTTTTGGTATATCATTTCACATCAAATCTGTATTTGTTTGTTGGGGAAGCCATAACAGAGTACCACCAACTGAGGGGCTTCAACACAGTCTGACAATTGTCTCTCAGTTTTGGAAGCCTGAATTCCAAAATCGATGTTTCATTCGCAGGGTTGTTGGGAGGGTCATGAGGAAGGACCTATTTCATGCCTCTCCCCCAGTTTCTGCTGGTTTGCTGGAAATCTTTGGCATCCATTGGCCTGTAGAAGCCTCCCGCCATTGCTGTTTTCACCTTCACATGGTTTTCTGGTTTTCTCCCCATGTGCATGTCTGTGTCTAAATGTCCCCTTTTTATAAGGATACTGGTTATTGGATTAGGGGCACCACTTCAACATGATCTCATTTATAACTTAATTACATCTGCAATGACCCCACAAAGTTCAGTCAACACATTTAAAAATAACAGGTGGTCTCCCGAAAAGTAGCAACTCATTTTTTTGGGGGAGGGAGGAGGGTATAGAAAATCATTTTCAAATAAAGTCAGATTCTAGCATCCAGAAATGAGACAACATGTTTCTGTTGTTCAAGCCACCCAGTGTATGGCAGCCCTAGCAAAGAAATACAGATTTGATCTGAAATGATATACTTCCATGTGTGAACTTTGGGAGAATAAAATTTAACCCATACCAAAATGTAGTATTAATGGAGATTACATTTGAGGCAATGCGACTTGATAGATTATCCAGGTAATGACGTAAACTATAGCAGAGATGGATTTGAGAATGGAGCCCTTGGGTATGGGTACACCAAAATGTATAGGTCAGAAATAGATGGTCAAAGCAGCACAAATTTTATTTAAAAGAGATGACCACAACGTTGAAAGAAAAACAAGAGAGAGTATCGGGAAACCAGGAGAAAAAAAAGTGTTTCAGGTACGAGGAAGTTATCAATTGTGACAAATACAATAAGACGGGAATTGGGAATTGCCTATGGATTGACCAGAAGAGAGGACTTTGGCAAGCTAGATAAAAGCATTTGAGATGAAAGTCTGATTGAAGAGTTTGGGAGGGAAAATGAGATGAGATGTTGAAGAAAGTAAATACAGAAAAGCTCTTTTGAGGAGCTTTCCTCAAGAGAAGACCAAAATTGCCACAGTTAGTAGATGATTAATTTTTCCTAAATATTGTCTCTTATGGGGTTTAATAATTATCCTCTAAAATCAGATGATTGCATTTTTATATTATCTTTCAGGTCACTAAATATTTTATATTTCCATATATTCACACAAATTCTGAAAGACAAATCTTAAGTGAGTAATATATAGTGATAATTTAATAACTAAAGTATAATATGTAAAGAATAATTACATAGTTTTAAGAAGTAGCTTCACATTAAAGGTCTGAGTTTGATATATCCTTAACAGTTCTTAATGTATTCAACTAATATGTATTAAGCACCTGTACGAGCCAACCAGGTTAAAATGTGGGCAGTTTTCTTCCTATGCATGAAATTATAAAAGGACATGAAAAATATGCAATTATAAATAATCAATTAATTGTATTATCAGATATTTAAAAATGATTTTGTATGACTTATATTTACATTTCAATTTGGGAACATAGGAGAGATCCATAAAATTAGTGACTGTTTGGAGAGGCACAGAAAATTAGTTTATCTGTCCTAACTCATAGGACAAAATATAAGCAAAAGTGCAAGCAAAAGCTGGCTTATGTCTGCTAATTCTTAACTTTATATTTCGAGTTACTTCTAAAATCATTAGAATTAGCCAATAGGTCATTGTCCTTCTCTAGCTCACACCTGTGTCTTGACGTTAATGCAACTGAGGAAGTTTTGCTCTGATGTTTTTTTCTTTAATTGAAAAAAAGATACACTTGGGGCATCTTGATGCCAAGTTAATACATTTTGAGGAAAGGATTTAATATCAGAAACATGGATATAAACTTGAAATGGACTGAATTGGCTCCACTCTAGTGAACTGTGACATTTAATTCATAATGGCAAAAATTGCAGCTTAAATCCTTGCTGATCAGAATGGAACTAAATCCCAAATCACTAATCATGACTTTCTCCTCATTCTCATAAAGGCTTTAAAAAATAATGCAAAGAAACTCACAGTAGGGCACACTGGCTTGACAAATCGCACATGCTTTTATTTAGCAGGGAAGGAAAATAAAGAAGGAAAATTAATCCCAAGTGAACTGTAAGTCCCTATTCTTACATAAGTGGCACTTGACTTTTCATGTCTGTGTGTGAGTGTATGGGGGTGTGAGAATCAATGCTTTTTAAAAGACTCAAAGAGAGCACTCTCTAGCATTAAGTAAGTACATTCAGCGGAAACTGCACAACCTCCGGGAGACTATTGTTTCCCATATTTTTCTCTGGTTTCCAATGGATTGACTCAGCATGATGAGATTGCTAAGGTTGCCAACAGAAAAGAGAAAGACAGCATCTCAAATACTTTAGGCGTGTGTTTGAGATTGCAGGCAGCATGCACGGAACAGGAGCTGTCTGTCTGCAGTAATTAGTCGTCGCACTCACAGGTAGGGCAGCTAGGAAGCTGAGTTGACAGCCCTTCCACAAGCATGAAAGGGAAGGTGCAGCACCCGTGCCCAATTCCAGACCTGCGTTTCTCCCATGGTCTGCTAAGCATGGTAGTGATTTCAAATTTTCCTGACTCAACTAAGACAGTTATCAGTAAGACTGTTGTTCCAAAACAGCCCTAAAGTTCTATTTATATAAAATGATCCAAAAGGAGGCCAATGTTCCACATTTATAGAGGCCAGATCAGTGATGGTCTAATATGGGGGTGTGGGGTTAGGGGCAGACTGCAAAGCCGTTCAAGGGCAATGTTTGGGCTCATTGAAAAGTTATAAATCTGGGTTGAAATAATGGTTTCACAAATCTATAAGTTTACTAACAACATTGCATTGTACCTGACAATGGGTGGATATGGTGGTATGTGTAGTATACCTAAGTAAGGCCATATATATGGACATGGTTGTAGATTTCTTTGGTTTGTTAAAATTGTATATATTTAAGTGCTTATCTTAAAAAACATGGTACATGTAGGGTTTGGTACCATCCATACGGTTTCAGACATCCACTGGTGGTCTTATCCCCATGGATTGGTGTGGGGGGGAAAGGGGAGCGACTGTAGTGATCTAAACTGACATTTGTTCCCTTATGGGAAGATTGGCTTAGAATATGTGTTTTAACAAAAGACCTGCTTAGATTTTAGTATTAGTTTGGCCTCTTACATGTCAGAAGAGACCAAAAAAACAACCTCCTTACTAAGCTATGTTAATCAAACCGTACCTGTTAGATGTAATTCTCAGAAATGTCAGGAAATTAAACATCAGAGTTCCCACAGCACCTCTCCAATAAAACATGTTGCTTGTAAGAGGAGTCAAAGTAAAATTAAGAACCATTCCTTTCCATTAGCTTCTTTTCTTCTACCCCACCCCTTTCAGATTTTCCTCATTTCTGTATTCTTTCTTTCTTTTCCTGTTTTTCGTTTGTTTGTTTTCATTTTTATTTTGGGAGAACAGTGTGTTTCTCCAGGGCCCATCAGCTCCAAGTCATTGTCCTTCAATCTAGTTGTGGAGGGCGCAGCTCAGCTCCAAGTCCAGTCGCCATTTTCAATCTTGAGTTGCAGTGGGTGCAGCTGACCATCCCATGTGGAATTTGAACCAGCACCTTGTTGTTGAGAGCTCGCACTGTAACCAACTGAGCCATCTGGCCACCTCTCCGGAAGCTCACCGGCAGCTTGTTGTCTTCAATTTAGTTGTGGAGGGTGCTGCTCACTAACCCATGTGGGAATCGAACTGGCAGCCCTGTTGTTCAGAGCTCTCGTGCTCTAACCAACTGAGCCATCCAGCAGCCCCTGTATTGTTTCTTAAGAGCAGGCTTTCTGTCACTATCTACATCTGAGCTGGGAGAAACAGTATGGGGAATCTGAAAGGATCATACTCGTCATAAGAACCGTTTTGTAGTCTAACTGCACATTTTTATTACCATCATGACTTTGCAGGCCCATAAAATCATTAATATTATATAAATGAAAGAAACATTTTTTTTCCTGGGCATTAAAAAGTGTTTGACCTCTGTCCTTTAAGGTTTCTCACTTCCTCTGAGACCCTCCACCAGATCCTTCTCATTTTAAGTGTATCTGATAAGGAGCTTGGGAATATCCACATTCCAGGTAGAATGTTCTATGCTTTGAAATCTTTCATATCTAAAGACCACAGATCTTATCAAAGTAGCTCTAAGCCCTCTGATGATATTAAACCCCACAATATCTTTGTGAGGGTAACAGTCAGACATGTTCCTCCAAATTTTACTTTTTTCTCATTTTGTTGAGGTATTATTCACATATAGTAAAACTTATTCTCATCAGAGTGCACAGTTCCATCAATTTCACAGAGGCAAACTCCCATAGCCATCACCGCAGTTAAGATAAAGATTTCCTTTACTACCTCAAATCCACTCATGGTCCATTATATGATTTACAGCATATACCTTTAATCAATCACAGTGTAACTTCAAATAGTGTACTACACCACATGCAGTTTCAAACCCTTATAGTTGTTTAATCTCAGTTCTTTCCTTAAATCTTAAGTGGCATTTTTGCCGTTAATTTTTCTTTCCCATAGGCTATTAATCAATTATACTTTGGTACATTGATACCTTTTTAGCTTTAGATAGGAGAATTTTTTTTAAAGAATTTCAATAAGTACATTCTGTCATATTTAACATCATTTTAAGCATTTCCAGGAATAGCCATTTCTTTAGGCAGATCTATTTGTAGTAGTGTATGTTTCATATATTTGTTCTGCCATAAAAACTTATCGTAATATTTCTTATAGTTCAATTCTACACTATGAATGAATTTTGTCAGTTTTGTTTGCCCAAAAATGTCTCTATTTCTCCATTATTTTTTAAAGATATTTTTACCAAGTAAAACGATTCTGTATGGACAGATTTTTCTTTCAGCACTTGACTTCTGGATCCCACAATTTCTATTAAGAAGTGGACTGTAAATATTTTCTTTAATCCTCTGTATTTATTTTGTTTATTTTTTCTGACTACTTTCAATATTTTCTAATTTTACTTATCAGTAGTTGGAATATAATGTGTCCAGGTGTGTGTGCACGTGTGTGTGCACGTGTGTGTGTGTATCAGACTATGAGTGAGTGTGTGTTTGTGTGTGGTTTGTGCCTGTGTGTATATTTACCCAGATGTGGTTCTTTGATATTTTAGATCTGGGATTTTGTGTCTTCACTAGTTTCTGAAACTTCTTAATTATTACCTCTTCAGACATTTCTCTGTTTCTTTCTCTCTTTCTTCTTCTTCTTGGATTCCAATTACACGTATGTTAGATCATTTGATATGTTCTGCTGTTCTTCAGTGCTCCGTGCTATTTATTGTTTCCTGACTTTTCCAGTGGTTATGTTACTCCCTTTACCATTGAAAACTTGTAGTGGTCCCCTCCAATAATAGTCTGTTTTCTTTTCACTTTCCCCAGCCACAGTGGTTTACCTTTCCTCTGTGTAGACCGTGGGATTTTTGGCCCTTCTTGAGTGGATGAAGACTTGCTTGTGTGTATCAGGGAATACAGAGAGGGCTCTGGCTGTGAGCCATTTCCACCGTGGTGTTTGCTTCCTTCTTTGAATCCTGCACCAACAAGTAAAGTTGCTTTTGTGTCCAATTTTATATACCCACTCTTCCTCAGCAGCACCTGGTGTGTTCTGGGAAGAAGAGGAAACCTAAGTGGATGTAAATTACCCTTGTGTCTACAGCGTCCAGGAATTCTATACATTCATGATAACCTTTAATAATCATTAACAATTTTACCCAAGTTCTTCTTGCCAGTTTCTATGGTAGCTACAACTTTTCCATATGCTCTGCCAGAGGTGAGTCGGTGTTCATACTCCATTGCCCCTTGCAAACACCTGTTTTTTCCCCTCAGATTTTGGGGACATTGGTTGCCCTGTGATAATCTTTATTTCAAGAAAATATACGTGTGTTTTTTTCTGAATCATCTGGCTTTTCCTTTTTATAGGGAGTGATAGTCTTTCCAACTTTACACATCTTAGGTGAAAGCCATTACTCTTTTCTCTTGACATTGTCCAAGACCTAAATTATTAGTTAAAGTATTTGCCAAGAAATATAACCATAAAAGTTGTTAAGATCCCCATAATTTGGGTTTTGTTTCTTTTTCAGAATTCATTTAAATGGCACTTAATATCTGTGTTGTGTTATCCTACCAGCCATGAACAATATGAAAATATATAGGATTATGTCTAGTTTAAATATCATTAAATATTTTGACTGCCAAGAAAGGTACAATAAATTAAAGTAATGTAGAAGCCTGGGTAGCTTGCAAACATCCATGACCAGACCAGGAGCCTGGGCTATGTGTTTCAAAATCCCCAAGAGTAATCTCATTTTGAGTTATGAAGTTTTTGTAATAGACTGTAGCTTAGTGTGGCCTATTAAGTGAAATGAAAGGAATCACCCAGCCATCGCCTTTATCAGAGATTCTGATTAATAAGTAACCACCAAGAGGTGAGAGGAAATTGTCCTCATAGAGATTTAAGACCCATGACCCAAGAAAGATTTATAATTTGGTACAGAAATATTTTTAACTAAATCCATATGGTTAATGCATACTTTAACATAAAACTAATTGCTTATTTATATGTTATTTACTTATAGTATTTAAGTCAGTTCAACTTGCTAGAGTTATAAGGAGTTTTATGATTCCAGTTTAAAGTTGTTAGAAAAAAACTGATCTAAATTTGTGATTTTAAGTAGAAAATCTTAAGTTGAAATATAGTGTTGAACACTTAATACAAGTGGTTCTCCATACATTTAAGTTTAATTTTAGGGGCTAAAAGAATTACTGTAGAACTTTGGAAGTTTTATCACTCAGATCATTGAAGTACCAATTTTAGAACAAAAGTGACCATGTTAAACTTATAAATGAGATTTAATTGTTAATGCCATATAATTAATTTTTTAAATGGGACCAATTTTAATCAACAGCCTCTTAAAGGTGTTGGAATTTGCTAAAGTATAAATGTAGCAGCATGGATTACAACCAAAATTAAAAACTTTAAAGTTGTTTTCTGAATGTACAACTTAAACAAATTATATATTGATTTTTAAATAAAATAGAGCAGAATGATCTTCTCTGCACAGAACTAGGTCATGCCATATAGCACCAAAAATCTTACATTTCTCAGTTCTAGAAAGAAGGATACTCTTAGTAACCATTAACTAAATATGTTATAAATTTGTTTGGGAGCACTGGAGATTAGTGGACACGAATAAGTGCAAGATTTGTAGTAATTGGTGATAAAAAAAATATATTAAAGTAACACAACATTGCTACGTTAAACGTTTGATGTCATGTTATTTCATTTCTTGTTCTTAATGAGAGCATAAATATTAACTTATAAATATAACACTGTGTTTTCCCGAGAATGCAGCTGAACTGATTTTAGGTGCAGATGGTTATCTTTTATGCCATATTAGAGATCAATTTATCTTTTATGCCATAAAAGAGATCCAGTTATAAAACTGTGTGTCATCAATAAAGGCATCATGACACTAAGAATGTTAGACTTTGTCCTTAGAATCTGTATAAATATCTAGATTAAATATCAAAATTAAAGTTTAAAAAAGATTATTATTAGTACTAGTAGTATAATTGCAGATATGAAAAAGGAAAAACAATTATTCCATAGTCTAATCCATGTGCTATTAGTGAATTTAATAATTTGTAGCAAATCCTTGCTGATAATAAATACGTAAATATTTGTTAGGGTGTGTGCATGTGTGGGTGTGGTTTTATAGTAAATGGGATTTTAATGTGTACAACCTTTATTGTTGTTGTTGTTCTACTTTAGTAATACTGTAGAAAGTATAATTTTTCCTGTGAGTAATACATATATAGGTGAGAGTGATATTAGATACACTTTTATAATATCACTCTCAATTATATATGTATTACTCACATATAACTAATTAGATATTTAGGTTGCTTATTTTAAACATTTTTAACCCTTATGCAGAATTCCATAATAAGCATACTACTACCTAAATATTTATATGTAATTGTAATCATTTTATTAAGACCTAATTTCTGGATAAAGACAAAATATATTGAGCAAAAGGAAAGTTTCTTATCTCTTCTTAACCTTGACTCAATTTCCTCTGTTTATTCCTGAGACTGATCTATTAAGTTCTGAACTTAGAAATTTGATGATTAAAATGTGATTATTAAATTTTGACTTAACAATATTCTGATTTTAAAACCAGTGATAAAATTTCCCGTTTTATAATACCTAAACAAAGAAAACAAGGGAAGGGATTGTGAAAACACAGGCAAGATACATTCTGGGCTGTGACTTCCCACTGTAGCACAGGAAGGAGAAAGAATGGCTCAGGGATTAGTCCTCTTGCACCCTGAGACCGTGGTAGTACCTTCGGTCATGCACCATGGGGCAAAAGGTAGCATCTCATGGAAGGCTACAGTGTGATAGTTGTTTCTTCTGATAGACTGACTTACTACCTGGCAGAAAAACTTGTTTATTCTTTTAAAATCTGATACCCGATGGCTCAGTGAAAGCTGATGTTAAGATATGAAGTCCTGCAATCCCCATATGAAACCACAGTGATTCTTCACATTTCTGGAAAGTCGCCATGCATACAGGACACCTTCTGTTTTAATGACAGAGTGTAAATATTGTAGCAAGAAACGCTGGTCAAAAATTTAAATAAACTTAGGACTGTGATGTGATAATACCACAGAACCACAGCTTGGTAGAGCTATTTGAAAAATTTTGACCATTTTTTACACTGGTACTTAAAAGAAAACTTTTCTTGGTCATCATTTGGGAGTGTAGAAGAAATGAGGTAGTTGGGGGTGGAAGTACCATGTTCCCCTGAAAAGAAGACCTAACCGGAAAATAAGCCCCAGCATGATTTTTCAGGGTGACATCCCCTGAACATAAGCCCTAATGCGTCTTTTGGAGCAAAAATTAATATAAGACCCGGTCTTATTTTCAGGGAAACATGATACGAGAAGGGAATATTGGTAATACTTGCATAAAATGTCCAATTCCCTTTAAAAGACTATGAATAAACATTCAAGTTTTCACACAGAATGTGGAATTTTTATGAAGAGTCAGTGTCTCTCAGCTCACACAGCATAAATGAACTATAAGTCCAGCACATCATTCATTCTTATCATCACTCTTTAGCCAGAACTGACATTTCCTTTCCTCCCAACTCTAAAATGTATATAACTTCTTCTGCTTGGTCATATTCCCTATTTCCCAAAGATGTTTCAAAGGATGAAAAATAGATAAAATAAAGGGATATACCTAATCTCAGAAATCATAGATGGTGTGGGTGTGGGTGACATGCTATGCCAGAGAATGTGGATTTCTTAGTAGTCCCCAGCCTAAAAATAAGCAGATTCAATATGACAGGGATCTGGGAATAAAATATATACATATTTATAAAATACATACATCTATTAAAACACTTTAATATTTTAATGTACTACATGAATCAGAAAAGGAGACTATCAAACAAGATAAGGAATTAAAATGTGCTTGAAGAAAATTCAAAAGCTACAGTTGGATCCTGGAGTTCATAAAACTTCTCTTACATGTGAAGAGAATTTAGGATTCTGAAGTGAGTGACTTTTTTCAAGTGTATCACTTCTTACATGAGTAAGACTTTTAGATCGTGAGAACATAGGTTTCTAGAGACAGAAAGGAAAACAAAAATGTTAGTGGATTACTTGGGGTAGCTAGGGTGACATTGATTATTTGCACCACTCCCATCACGCAAGGGAACACTTCGTTCTCACTGGAACTATTCTTACACTAGATACAAATTTGATTTTTCTGTCAAGATTATTTCTCTTCACCATTATCTGTGAACTTGTAAATGCTTTATTCACCATCATAATATTCCTCCTAGCATTGACTAAGAAAAGGAAAATTATTTTAAAGAAAATTAAGTCTGGCAATGAGCTGATGCTGGTAGAATTTCCTTGTCTCACTAGGTTCTTCATTATTCTGATGCAACTGTGCTAATAGAATTGTGTAAAGGACCTTTGAAGGTCCAGCTATGAGCCATCTCAGTGGCAACATCTTGCAGGGTTAGAAGATTTTATAGGTCCGGGTAATCAGGAGTTGGAGATGGAAATGTTTCCTCTATTACTCCAAGAAATCCACTTACTTTTTTTTTTCATCTGTCTTCAAAAACCTGTGCTCTTATGATCTAAAAATCTTAGTTCCCAAGGGAGGAAAAACAATACCAAGGGACACAGGAATGGTTCTATGTAACTGGAGCCAGTGGGAGGTAGAATGTGGAAGCTTAATACATTGGACTCCTCCTGCCAGTGAAACCACAGGGAAAGAAGAGGGTTATTTTAATGACTAGGGGGATTGGTCCCGACTGTGGAGAAGAGATTATTGGTTTTCTGAAACAATGTGGGGGTGGGTGGGTATGAGAAAGATTAGCATCAAAAGCAAAAGATCCTCTATATCACAGTTTGACACCCTCCATGCCCTGTGATAAGAGTTAATGAGAAAACATAAGGACTGCTGGTGTTCAGATCCTTCATAAATGAAGATTTGAAATACCTTACCAAACAAGGAACCTTGACCACGTGGCTGCTTCCTAAAAGCAAGGGGACCGTGAATGAGCAGTAGAAGAAGAGCGTTCTAAGTACCAGCTATGACCTTGTGATCAGTGCAGAAATGAGGACTTTAATAGTTGCTTATCGCCTTCATATTTGGGTGGAAAATTGTTGTGCATGTATTTCTAATCTTTCTTTTTTTTTTTTTTTTTTTTTCAATAGCTCTATTCTCCTATCTTCTTACATAAAGTGTATTGGTATTATTTAACTTTACATCTCAGGATTTATGTCACAGGATATCATAAGGAGAATGTGATTCAGAAAAATCACAGAAAGAAAAATCACTCAAAGGTGGATAAATTAGACATGTGCGTGTGTAAATCATTTTGCAGAGTGAGTTAGTATGTTCCATTTATATGAAGAGTGGTTGAGTCATATCAGGCAGAATCATGGCTTTTCTACTGCCTTTATTAGGAAGTTAAGTATCATTCAAATGAAGTATGCATAGATGGCATTTTGACAAGAGATGGACTCTTGTGACTTTGTACTAAGTCAATTCACCTAAGCTAAAATTATAGTTTCCAGAATTTCTGTCCCTCTGTGGTTCAGAGTTAGGTCTGGCCACAAGAAAAGTTAGTGGGAGATTTGACAGGTGAAAGTGAGGGAAGATCCAGGGTACTCCGAAGGCAGCATGGCATCCATGTGTGCTGTGACTCACCTCACTTACCTTGTCAGCCAGGCCCACAGCTGCTCTCATACCTGCATATTGTCTTCTGCAGCCTCCCCAAGTCCCAGGACAGACACACAGGCAGCTTCTTGGCTGGGCATCTGCATCTGTTGGGTTTGGAGGCCGTGAGAGACAGACATGGGTTTCAGTTCGTCCTTGTTGCCTCCGTTAGCTCTCAGATGTTCCAGTTTGTCCCGGTGAGTTTCAGTTTGTTCTCACCGTCCACAAATGCATATCCAGCTTTTCTTCCTGACCACCAGCGCTGCTACATCACAGCCACTCTACAGATGCAGAGAAATCAGCTTTCCATTGATTTCTTGGCCAATTCTCAGAATTTTGTAAGACCGATTCCCTGTACTAAATCTAACATCCCATAACATTCACAGTGGATTTGCTTCCCCATCAAACCATGATAATAATAGTACAGATAAAAATTGGTCTAACATAAAAAGGGTGCAAAATCAAGCACAAACAAACTAACAGTGAGAACTAGCCTTGGTAACAGAAAATGTCTGTTATTCATGTTTTTTTTGCTTTATCAAGATATAATTGACATATAACATTATGTAAGTTTAAGATATGTTGAAATGATGCACTCACATGTTACAAAGCGATTAACACCATTGCATTAGCTAACACCTCTATCACATCACATAATTCCCTCTTTTGTTTGTGTATGATTAGGACACTTAAGATTTACTCTCTTAGCAACTTTCACGTACATTATAGGGTGTTGTTATAGTCACTATTCTCCACATTGGATCTCCAGAACTCATTCCTAAGTGGAAGTTTGTATCCTTTGACCAACGTCTTCTCCCAGCCTCTGGCCACCATCATTCTACTCTGTTTCTACAAGTTCTTTTTTTTTTGTAGATTCTATAAATAACTGATATCATGCAACATCTGTCTTTCTCTGTGTGACTTATTTCACTTACCATAATGCCCTCAAAGTCCATCCACATGTTGGAAATGACTGGATTTCCTTCTTTCTCATGTATAACATTCCATTGACTATATTGAATAATATTCCATTGTATGCATATGCCACATCTTTTTATTCATTCATCTATTGACTGGCACTTGGGTTGTGTCATATCTTGGCTGTTGTGAAAATCTGCAGCATGAGTGCAGATATCTCTTTGGGATCCTGTTTTCACTTCTTTTGAATATATACCCAGAAGTAAAATTGCTGGGTCCTATGGTCATTCCTTTTTTAACTTTTTTAGGAATCCCCATACTATTTTCCATAGTGGCTGCACCAATTTGCATTCCCACCAACTGTGTATGAAGGTTCCCTTTTTACTACAGCCTCACCAACATCTGTAAGTGTCATTTCCAAGTTATATATAATACAATAATGCATTGTGCTCTTCCTGAGCATAGAGAAGTTGAAACATTTCCCTGTATCTTTCACAATGCTCCAAGCATACTGAAGGATGTTTAAAGTCGTATTTTCTTCATTGATCAAAGGAAAATATTTTAATGCAGATTCAATCCATGAGTATGCTTACATTCCAATACTAACAAATTTGACAATACTAACCATCAGTCTTACTGAGCCAAATTTCACTCTAGGAGCTTCTAAAGCTAAAGAAAAATAGTACTGGTTCTTTATAACCTACATCTCTCTCTGTTTTATGGCCTGGATGTTCCTACCTCTCTCTTTTGTAGGTCACTGTGAGGTTAACTGCAAAAATGTGCTTTCACAATTCCATGAACACCTTGGGCGAGGACACCGGAGATGCTGATTGCTTAACTTCAAAGGATTACTGATATTAAAACTCATATATCTTGCACCATGCTAGAAGAGAATACTGGAAAATACAATTGATAGCATCATTTGAGCAGCAATTAAATCCTAAAGAGCACAATGTGAGCATTTTCATTTTAAACCCAATTGTATTTGCCATCGTCAATCTCTCTCAATTCCACAAATGAATGGCCTGCTCTCAGTTATTATACACCGTAGGGATGTTCTGGCCCCAGAGTACAGAGCCTATAGGTGGACTGCAGAGAACAGATCAAGCGTTGGCTTGTGACTGTGATTCATCTTTGCGGCCATTGTTGAATTCCACAAATGGAAGAACATTTTGCAAAAACAGTGAAATAAATTACCAATGGTTCAAGACAACTGCCAATTCTGCCAATTCCAAAGAAACCAGTAGTTTTCCTATACTACATGTGGTTTTGTTTATGTATTTTATTTATTGTAAGCTGTTATATGACATCAGATAATGTACATTGCAGGCATTTTTTTAATTTGGAGAGAAACACATCAGCAGTTCACATAAAGAAAGCTTTCATATCTTTTTTTTTTTCCCCCCAAGTTTCCTTCTGCTTCCTCCTGTGTCTGTTTACTCAGACATAGGCGTACTTTAGGTGGCAACACTAGTTTGGCTATGTCCAGCATTTGCTTATATTTACGGCAGTCATAAATACTTCAAATATTTTTATCTTCTATTATGTGTTTCCATTTCAAATAACCACCCCAGGGCTCATCGAAAGGAAAACTTTTGCCAGAGTTTCTAAGTTCTTGGCCTCCCAATTTTCTTTTTGCAAAGTATATTTTATATGCTAATAATGAGAAGTATAAATCAGATTTGTTAAATAAGTGTTTTAGGGTAAATCTTACCTCACTATCCTGTTTTATTATCTTGTCCTCCAGATCAATCACAAAGAAGGAAATAAATAAAAACAACATCGCTTAGAAGTGATGATATATTTCCTTTTCTGTCAACTCAAAGAAAAATTATTAACATTAATCCCAATTTAGGGTATTAGTTTTCACTGTTTGACAGACTATATCGCAGAATTCCTTGAAATAGCAAATATAAATAGTACAGAATTTTAAAAGATGACTTAATTTATAGCAAGCTATCAGGAATAAAGTTGGAATGTGCAATGTTATGTCCCTTTTCTGAAGCCATCACCGTCAGTCTTGACAATATTGAACTTACCTTTCATCATCTCCAACTTATGTCAACCATATGTGTAGCAGCCAATGAAACTAGGAGACACATTCATGCTAATACAGCAAAAAGTATAAACATGAGAAAATCCCCTTTACCCTGATACATACAATGATCCCTGTCTTAGTTCCTGAGACTGTATCTGTAAACTTGGGTCACAATATATTCCTTCCTAATTCTTCTATGGTCTTTATTTTGTTGCTTGTCTGTCAGACTTTCTAGTTATTTGAATAAAACCCTTATCTACTTCCTTCAGATGGTTTTCAACAATAAATTCATTTTCTCATTGACATTTATATATTGTTACACTTCTTAACAATATAGTAATCTTGTTTCTTTCTAAAAAAATATTTAAACCTCCTTTATGATACAGACTATTTTGAATTTTGTGTTTTTTACAATTTTTATGTACAGAAGTATTAAGAGAAAACAATTGATATCTTAATATCTAATTATATCAAGTACATGTAAAGCAATATATACACGTCTACCTATGTTGATTTGTAGTGTATTGCTCTTAGTGAGATAGGTTTACTTTGTCAAATATGTCTTATATTTATCATCTAAGACTGCTCACACAAAAATCTGTACAGATAAAAGACTAAGAATAACAATAGTGCGTATTTCTGGTCACCTATCTGATGACTGTGAGCCTCTCAAAATTTTCACCAGTTGTGTATATTTCCTTTATGTCCTTGAAAATACCACATTTTTTCTATAAGCTTTCTATGTGATTTATATACTTAGAATATTCATCACAGATTTTAGTCTTGCAACCCATATTTTATTGTATTTGATTTAATAATTAGTAATATACATGTCATTATTTTTCTTAGGTTTCAGACAAAATTAGAACTGTAGCATTTGCTTGTATTTTATTCCCACTTAGAAGTCTTTGACTGTTTTTCGCTTCTACATATTGATATGGTATAAAGTTTGGGAATGAATATTTGTGTCTACGTAATTGTAGATATGTTCTATATTTTTTTTCTCCATTCTCATCTCTTCTCTTTAAAAAAACACCTCACCAAATGTCTCATTACATAATCAAGTTGCTAGCCAGTGTGCTTCCTGTTCAAATCAGGTTTCTCTTAAAACTATTTCTCATTGTTCATAATCACAAAATCAAAAGTTTTTACTCTGTATATTCCAGTTAGCCAACTTAATTCTACAGTCTTGCTCAACTGAAAGTGGCGATGTATATATTACTATGAGCTTGGGAATTTTTCTTAAAACTTTAGTTTCTTAACCTTTCTGCTAAAACTTTAGGTCTTTTTCTTCCATTATATAGCAGAATCACCAAGCCCTTACTGATCTCTTTAGCAAATCTAATTCTACTTCTTAACTTGTACTGTATACAGTGGCATTACCTAACCACTAAAAAATACCATGATTTGTTGGTGGCGGTGGTGTAATATTTTGAATAATTTTGTATTCTCATCAAGATGTCTGCTCTCTAAATCTCTAGCACATTGTACTCTCCTCATCCAACTCAGTTCTACTTATCATTTAGAACATAACTTAGATACAAACTCACCTGTCTGGTTCTGTAACACCGTTCCTTTACCTCTCTCTTAGGAGAAAATATATTACACTGAAATTATCTGCTTCTGTATCTCTTTTCTTCTTGAATGAAGGCTCTTCAGTAATAGGAAATGAACTTATTAATTTCTATAGTCCCTACACCTAGCAAACAGTTGTTCATTATGCATTTGCTGAATTGAATTAAAGATGTTAACCTTGCCTTCAGATAGAGTAAAACTTAAATGAAATAAAGCATCACTTGGAAGGGAAGAGAACAGTCCAGAATGTACAGCCATTCAGGGTGATAATAGGTCCCCATAGTTTTCAAGATTATTCGAAAGAAGGAACCCCTTGGAAGTCGTAATGCTTTTTGAGAAAAAATGTTATACAAATCATCATATCTGCCTTTAAATGTATTCCTGATTAAACTATGCATTGCCTATACACTGTGATCTCTGAGAAAGGGGAGATAAACAAGGTGAATCCTTGACACCAGTGATTTTCCAACTTACTAGCTGTAGAGGGGTTCTTGGCTATATGCAGAACTTGACAGTTTCCCCAGGTTGAGCAAATGAACTAGGACGTCTAGAAAGGCAAAGGGAGCTTGAGTTAATAAGGTAAAAAACCAGAGAGGAGAGAGATGCACAGAGATAGCAAGCTTCATAATTCTAAAGAGATTGCCCTTCCAGTCTTCATCTGAGTGCTGACTACTCATATGTATGAGGACACAATTGGAGACAAAGAACAGGATGTCAGAAAAAGGGAATCATTACTAGGCACCCCACAGAACCAGGAATAGTCCATGTTCCCATACGTCAACATAAAAAAATGCCTTAATTTAAGGGACATTGGTTAGAGTTCTCAGAAGGATATTGCCTCAGTAGTAAGATAAAATTTGAAATGTAATTGTCGTTTGTGAAGGGGAAGAGAGAGATTAGAAAAACACATTTGGATAAATAATGGCCAGTAATTTTCTAAATTTGATGTAAACTATAAACCCACATTTTCAAGAAGCCCAGTGAATCTGAGGCACAAGGAACACAAATCAACACCAAGAAGTATCATATCAAGTTGCTTGTAACAAGTTGTCTTAGTCTACTCAGGCTGCTGCAACAAAATACTATTCATTGGGTGGGTGAAACAGCACAGATTTATTTCTCACAGCTCTGGAGGCCAGGAAATCCATGAGCAAGGTGCCTGCAGATTCGGTTTCTGCTGAGAGCTCTCTCCCTGGCTAGCAAAGGGCCACCTTCTTGTTACATCCTCATATGGTGGAGAAAGATAAAAAAGACTTTATCTGGCCTTTCTTCCTCTTTCTGTAAGGGCACTAATCCCATTTGGGGACCCCAACCTCATGGCCTCATTAAAACTTAATCATGTCCTAAAAGTCTCACTTCCAAATTACTATCACATTTCAGAATAAACACTTCAACATATGAATTTTGGTGGAACACAAACATTGCACTCATAATACAAGTGATAAAGAGAAAATTTAAAAAGCAGCCAGAGAGAAAAGAAACATAACATACAGAGAGACAACATAAAAACAACATACTTCTCATCAAAAACAATGTAAGCCAGAATACAGTAATCCGCATCTTTAAATAATTGAAAGAAAACAACAACAGCAACAAAAACCCAAACCAAAACAAACAAAACTGTCAACTTAAAATTCTATACCCAACCAAAATATCTTTCACCAACAAAGAAAAAATGGAATCTTTTTCATACATTCAAAAGCTAAAAGCAGTTAGCACCAATAGACCTGCATCAAAAGAAATGTTAAAGAAATCCTGCAAGTGGAAGGAAAGTGACACCAGATAGAAATGAGGATCTATACAAATAATGAATCACACAGGAAATGCTAACTATGTGGGTCAATATTAAAAAATAATAATAGTGTTTTTAAAATCCTTTTAAAATAATTTAGTTTTAATACACAAATAACAATATACTATGTGGTTTATAAGACATATGGAAATAATTTTAATTTTAATGATAAAAATATGACACAGCCAGGGAGGAAAACAATAGTCATGTGCTGTTGAAAGGTTCTTATGTTGTATGTGGACTAGTGCAATATTACTAGTGATAGTAATTGTGATAAATTAGAAATTTATACCATAACCCCGAAAGTAACCACTAAAAACAGACAACAGAATGTTTAAATACAAATCGTGATAAATTAGAAATGTATACCATAACCCCAAAAGTAACCACTAAAAACAGACAACAGAATGTTTCTCTTGTAAGCCAAGAAATGAAATGAAATGGAATTATGAAAAATACCTCAAAAGTAGGAAGGAAAAAAGGGGAAAAGAGAACAAAGGGGAAAAGAGAATAAAATGCAGATGTGACAAGGAAAAAACAAAGAGCCAGACAATAGCTTTAAATCCAAAAATATGCCTGTAAATGGGATAGACAGTTGATTAAAAGAGACATTCAGGTGGGTAAGGAATTGAGACTCAACTATGTGCTTCTATTAGAAACCTATTTATAGTATGAGAATCTAAATGAAAGTTAAATGATGTAAATCACAAGAAATTTGGAGCCAC
The DNA here is from genome assembly GCF_057876585.1 of Rhinolophus sinicus. Classification (NCBI taxonomy): domain Eukaryota; kingdom Metazoa; phylum Chordata; class Mammalia; order Chiroptera; family Rhinolophidae; genus Rhinolophus; species Rhinolophus sinicus. The sequence goes on along the minus strand of NC_142501.1, from coordinate 109,765,969 downwards.
AATATTAATATCAGACAAAGTAGATTTCAGAGCAAAACAAAAAAGTAGGTCATTTCACAGTGACAAAAAAAGTCAATTTATCAAGTGAACATGGCAATCCTGAACACCCCTGCTTCTTATAACAAAGCTTAATAACACATGAAGCAAAAACAGATTGAAGTGTGAGAACTAAAAAATTCACAATTACAGTTGAACATTTCAATACGTCTCTTTCAGTGATTAATAAAATTAGTAGACAGAAAATCAGTAAGTAAATAGAATACTTGAACAACATTATCAACCAAATTGATCTAAATGGCATTTTGAACATTCTTTTCAAAGCAGCACAATATATATAGTTTCTCCACGTACACTCAGATAATTTAACAAAATAAACATTCTGGGACATTTAACATGACAATAAATCCAAAATAATTTAAATCCTACAATTTAATTTGTCTTATAATGGATTTATATTAAAAATCATTAACAAAATGTACCCGGAAAATCATTAACAGAACAATAACTGGAAAACATTTGAAAGCTAAATGTCATACTTCTACATAATTTCTAGGTAAAAAAAGAAATCAAAAGGGAAATAAGAAAGTATTTTGAACTAAATCAAAATGAAGTACAATATATCAAAATTATGGATTGCAACTGTAAATCAAAATTAATTTTAGACTGTAGTAAAGAATAAAAGGCATTTATTGAACAAAAAAAGCTGCAGCCCAGGAGACACAGATTCAGGTAGCAACCTAAATTTTTTTTCACAGAGACAAAGGGGAGGCTACTTTTATAGTGAAAATTCCCTCCCAGTTTCCCAGTTAGGTCCATTTTATGTAAATGAAGCATGCAGATTGTGAAATTCTGATTGGATGGAGCAGGTCACAGTCTCTTGGCACAAAGATGAAACCAGTGTTTTCCTGCAGTGGTTGACTCAGACAGCGTATACAAGTGGGGCATAGTGCAGGAAACCCCGAGTTCAGTCTGAGGTTTTCCCCAGTGTACAGAGTAATCGAGAAACCCCTATCAGCAACAGGCCACTAGGCTCTCATCCTTTATAAAATTTGGCTCCTCAGTTGACCTTGGGAGTCTATCTCAGCAGATAAATTCCTTCTGAGGGTTCACATCAAATTAATCTTTCGTCTTGGGATCCACACAACTGAGCAACACTTAAAAGAAAATTTGTAGCACTAAAATGCTTGTATTAGAAAAGAAAAACATGCTTGAATTAATGATCTCAGCTTCCAAATTAAGGAACTGAGATAGAAGAGCAAACTAAACCCAAGTTAATAAAGATAAGGAAATCATATTCATAAGAGCATTAATAAATAATAAAAGAGAAAAACGATGAGTAAATAAAAATCAATGAAACCAAAAGCTGGTTCTTTGAGGAGATGAATAAAATCAACATCTTAAATCAGACTGACCAGGAAAAAAGAGAAAATACAAAATATTAATATCAGTAATGACTGAAGTGACTACAGATTTTACAAATATTAAAAACTTAAGTAAATATTATGACCAACTTTGTGCTGCTAAATTCAAAGAACTTAGATGATATGGACACATTGCTTAAAAGACAGAAACTACCAAAGCTCACTCAGAAAGAGACAAAAAGCATGGATAGCCTCCATGCATATTAAATAATATGAATCTGTGGGGGAGGAAAAATAATTTTCCATCTAGCTTTCTAGATTCTTGGCTTAGACACCTCTGGTATAAAAGACATTAACAGGAAAAATAAACAAACAAGCATGAATACCAAACAAACATAATAGCATGAATACCTCCTATATACGTGGGAAAGAGCCTGGGAAACTTAGTAACTCCCTGAAATGCGCCAAGATAGCACCTTAAATAGCATCTTCATATATAGACAAAAGAAAGATGTTGGGGGTGGGGAGCCACTTCTGGGAGGTTACCAGAAAAAGCACAGTCAACAAGCATACTGTTTTATGCAGATTTGTCAGTTCCTTCTCCATGGATAAGAGTTTCTAGAGGTTTGGTCATCCTCCCTAGAGTAAAACTAGGGAGACACCCTTAAAAGGAAGAGATTTCTCTTATTAATGTGAATGTGTCTTACAAATAGGTAACTTCCGCTTTGTTGTCAGATCTTTTTCTATGACTGCCCTTAATAAAAAAATAAGTAAATAAATAAAAATAAAAAACAAAGAATCAGCCTGTAAAAATCCTTATGTCAAAAGGTATTTTGGGGGTGTTATAGTCTGCTCTCCTTTAAATTCAAAGAAAAACTTCAGGTACAGATGCCTCTAATGTTGAATTCTACCAGACATTCAAAGAAGAAATAATAGTAAATATAAAAAATATAAAAAATATGTGTGTGTGTGTATATATATATATATATATATATGTACGTATGTGTGTGTGTGTATATATATATATATATATATATATATATATATATATGCTTTCAAAAAACTGAGAGGAAGAATCCACTCCTAAAATTGATTCTGTGAGACCAGTCTTACTCTGATACCAAAAACAAAGATGTTACAAGAAAAAAAGAACTAAAAATACAGTTCTCATTAGAATATCCATATCTATTTTTTGTTGCATACATATCCTGCTTGGTAATAAATGGGCAACAAATAAAAGTATAAATAAATTCATAGACAGGAATCCTTAACTGAAGAAAATTTCTAATTTATTAAGTTAAATATTTTCTGAAAATGGGGAAGAGACTTCCAAGGCGCTCTTTGAAAATGAGCTTATTTTAAAGACAATGCTCTAACCAAACATTTATCTGCTCATTTTCATGTAAAGAAATAAGAGAAAGTCCAGATGAATTATTAAGTTGTTTTCTCAGAGCAGATAGACAGACTTTTAGGGAACCAGATTCAATCAAAGTTGTGGGGAGAAAAAAGGTTTGATTTCATGGTTTAAATCTGTGAATTCACGTGAGGATTTAAACTGTGTTTAAAAAGAGAATACTTTTTAAAAAGCAATACATTCTGATTATAAAATTGCGAACAAATCCTTTGAAACATGTGATATGTGAAGAAAATCTATGACACTTTTGATGAGATTAAATTTAAAAGAAAGAAATATTTAAAATTCAAAGTGGTAGCAAAGATAAAAAAAACAAAAAAAAGCTTGGAAGGCATTAAAAAAAAAAAGCAAGTGTCAGTATACCTAAAGGGGGATTGACTAGAAACTCACTAATAATCCAAAGGAAAAGAGAAATTGTTTTATTAAATCTAGGTGTTGATCATGAATAAAATCAAGGTAGTGATAGACTTGCCACTTAGGTGGGTATAGGATAAAGTCAAGGGATAACAAATACATTTATTCTTAATCTCATCACTCCTGGAAAATGGCCAAATTCATACACTGGCTGATAAGGCCTATCTGCTCTACCCCTGCCTAATGTTTTAGCCCATCTCCTGTCCTGGCCTTTCCTATCTGGGTCACAGCTTCAGTGTCCTTTTTTCATTCCCTAAATGGAACATACTGACTCCCAGCCCAGGCCATTATCATAGGATGTTCTCTTAACCCATATTGTTCTTCTGTCCTCCTCATTTTCTACCCAGTCATTGCACATCTTACATATCCCAACTTGAAAATTATTTCCTGCAACTGTAACAGGTTACCACTGATATATATATATATAATTTTAATTATGACTTTCTTAACAGTTATGGCAGTTTGTAATTATATACATTTTTGTAAATATTTGATTTATATCTGCCTTCTCTATGAAGTTGTAAACTCCTTGAATACAGGGAGTATTGTGTCTTCATTGTGTCTCTACCATTAAACTGACACAAAGTAGGAACTAATTAATATCTGAGGTATTAATAACAAAGAAAAGAGAGAGTAAAGCTTGCAAATAACAATCATACTAGAATGAATAAAATGAACATTTAATCAAACATTGAAGCCAGATGTAGACTGAGGTAGTAAGAAAACACCTATAAATCTGGTCCTCCTGCTTGAGAAATGTCCTAAGGTATTGAAGAAGTTGTCAGAGAAGCAGTATGGTGGAGACAAAAGATTTGATCTTCCCTGCACATAATTGTGTGTTACGGCTTGACTTTCTTTGGTCTGCTCTATGTACTGTTATTTATCCTTTCCTATTGCAATGTCCTTTTCCTTCACTTTCACACAGCTAGGACACGGCTTGCAGACAATAAAAGATAACATCATCAGCAAATAAATCGATGAAAGGCAGTGGCAAAAGTTCTCATTGTGGCCATGAATGCTACTCAATCTAAGTGAAGTTATGATGCCATCAAGATATACAACACTCCAGGAACCTAAAGCACAGCTCAAAACTTTCATTAACTTCATTTAGTTTCTTTAATGGCATTAGCATGTCTCCCCACCAGTGATGACATTTAGCCATAGGGGTAGGTAGAAATACTGGCTTGTAAAAATGTACTTAGTTATAATAAAAAAAAATCCCAGTAACCACTGTCATTGTGTAAGTCATGAGGCACACAGATAATGCAATCTTGCTGCTTAAATGATCATTGAAGGTCTCTTTGTACTTTGTTTAAATCAAAAACTTAGTGGGGAAAAAAAATCCAAACGCTTAGTTCTTTTTTGTTATACCATTCTGATGTAATTTATTGGCTGATAATCATTTTGACCCAAACTATTATATTTATAATAATTAAGTGATAGACTATATCTTTATAATTTTAATTATTTTCATTTTCATTAGATAAATTTGTTGAAAAGATGGGGCTGCCGGTTAGGTCAGTTGTTAGAGCGCGGTGCTCTTAACAACAAGCTGGTTCGATCCCCACAGGGGCCACTGTGAGCTGCGCCCTCCACAACGAGACTGAAACAACTACTTGACTTGGAGCTGATGGGTCCTGGAAAAACACAGTTAAAATGAATAAAAGTACTAAAACGAAAAAGAAAAAGAAGAAGGCAAAATAAACTGCTCTAAGGAAAGAAAAGGAAGGGAAGGGAAGGGAAGGGAAGGGAAGGGAAGGGAAGGGAAGGGAAGGGAAGGGAAGGGAAGGGAAGAGAAAAGAAGTAGACTTCATTTCCTATTTATATTCCAAAGTCAGTGTTGTGTTTGGAGAAAAATTTACAACTATACATTCATAGAAACAATAGAATACTTTAAAAAATGATATTTTTTATGCACCGTATAGTTCCATTTCTGAAAGTGTGTGGCCTTTTTTTATACACATGTCCAATTTAATTTAACCATTTCATTTTTGTTAGTAGTGAAAAGGTCAATGTTTTTTCCATAACATCAGGAAAAATACAAGGATGCCCACTTTTGCCACTATCATTCAATATAGCATTGGAAATCCCAGCCAGAGCAATTAGGCAGGTTAAAAATAAATAAACAAACAAAGAAACAAACAAGCTCCAAATTAAAAAGGAAAAAATAAAACTGTCACTATTTGCAGTTGACATGATTAATGTATTAGGTTGGTGTGAAAGTAATTGCGGTTTTTGCAATTATTTTTAACCTTTTAAACAGCAATTATTTTTGCACTGACATAATATATAGAAAACCCTAAAGACCACATACATATATGCATATATATGTGTGTGTGTATATATATATGTATATATGTATACCTATATGTATATATATGTATAGACTAATAAAATCAGTAAACTTGAAGTGTACAAAAATAATATAAAAAAATCTGTTGCATGTTATACACTAACAATGAACTACTAAAAAGTTTTCAAAAATAAAACATCGTTTATAATTGTATTAAAAAGAATAGAAAATCTAGAAATAAATTTAACCAAGGAGATGAAAGACCTATACACTGAAAACTATGAGACATTGATGAAAAAAAAAATGAAGACAAATAAATGAAAAAAACATTACATGCTCATGGATATGAGAATTAATATTATAGAAATGTCTATATTACCCAAAGTAATCTACAGAGTCAGTGTAATCCCTATCAAAATTCCAATGGCATTTTTCACAAAAATAGAACAAATAATGATAAAATCTGTGTACAATCACAAATGATCCCCAAAAGCCAAAACAATCTTGAGAAAGAATAAAGCTGAAGGCAACTCACTCCTCATTTCAAAGTGCATTACAAAGCTGTGGTAATTAGCAGTATGGTATTGGCATCAAAAACAGACACAGAGATCAATAGAACAGAATAAATAGCCCAGAAATACACCCACCCTTATAGGGTCAATTAATTTATGACAGAGGAGGCAAGGATATACAATGGAGAAAGACAGTCTCTTTAATAAATGGTGTTGGGAAAACTGGACAGCCACATGCAAAAGAATGAAACGGAACCACTATCTTATGCCATAGACAAAAATTAATATATTTATGACTTGAATGTAAAACCAGGAACCATAAAATTCCTAGAAGGAAACATAGGTGATAAGCTTCTTGACATTGCTCTTGATGATACTTTTTTTAATGTGACTCCATAGGCAATGGCAACAAAAGCAAAATTAAATGTATGGGACTGCAGTAAACTAAAAAGCTGTTACACAACAAGAAAACAAACAAAATAAAAAATAAAAAAACAACCTACTGAATGAGAAAATATGTTTGCAAATTATATATCTGATAAGGGGTTAATATCCAAAATATATAAAAAACCTCATTCAGCTAAATAACAAAACAACAAACAATCCGATTAAAAAATGGGCAGGTATGAGTGAACAGTTTTCCAATAAGATAAACAGATGGCCAACAGGTATGTGAAAAGACACTCAACATCACCGATATCAGTGAAATGTAAATCAAAACCACAAGGAGATATCTCCTCATGCCTACTACCTGAATAGTTACATAATATCAAAAGGGCAAGAAATATCAAGTGTTTGGTTAGTACAGGAAGAAAAGGGAACCTTTATGCATTGTTGGTGGGAATGTAAATTGGTACCACCACTATAGAAAACAATATGGAGATTCATTTAAAAAAATAAAAAGAGAACTACCATTTGATCCAGCAAATCCACTTGTGGGTGTTTATCTAAAGAGAACAAAAATACTAATTTGGAAAGATGTATGCACCCCTAGTTCTTTGCAGCATTATTTACCTAAGATGTGGAAACAACCTAAGTATCCATTGTTGGATGAATGGATAAAGAAGGTGTGGTATTTATATGCAATGAAATACTACTCAGCCATAAAGAGAAGGAAATCATACCACTTGCAACATGGACAGACCTGAGGGTATTATTCTAAGTGAAGTGTTAGACAATGAAAGACAAATTCTGCAAGATTTTGTTTATATGTTGAACCTAAAAAAGGGTGGGAAAACCCAAAGTAAATGAACAAAAAAAAAAAACAATACCAAACCAAACTCACAGACAACAGGTTGGTGGTTGCCAGAGGGGAGAGTGTTCATGGAGTGGGTGAAATGGGCAAAGGGTATCAAAAAGTTACAAACTTCCATATGTAAAATGAATAAGTCATGGGAATGTAAAGTGCAGCACGATCACTACAGTCAATAATACTTTATTGTGAATTTGAAAGTTACTAACCACATAATTCTTAAATATTCTCATCACAAGAAAAAAGAAAGGTAACTGTGGTGACAGACGGTGGCTGGCCTTATGGGGATCACTTTGCATTGTATACAGATGTTGAATCAGTGTGTTGCATGTCAATTATACTTCAGTAAAAAAGAACTTTTTGTAAACATCAACAACTCAAACGGACGTTTGCCAGAGTGACTTACGTAAAAGCAACTTGTGGACAGAAGGACTGCTCTTGAATACAGATGACTGATTTCAGTTCAGGACAGTCAGGATGGGTATTGTATCTGTAATAATAATGGCACAAGGAAAGGAGAAGCTATTTTTAAAAGAATTGCCTGGAGGCCAGAGCATTACTCTGGCGGGGGGAAAAAAAAATCAGCATTTCCATCTTCACTTCTGATTGTGGAGCTCTGACTTCCCAGTGTAAAAACAGTAAAAGCTACACTGATGCAAATTAGTAAAATATGCCCCCAAAAAGTAACAGGAAAATGCAGCCATACTGTTCTACATAGTGCATCATTTATAAATCTGTGGTTAATATCTGAGCAGCTTCATGTGGCAAAAAGAAAACCCAAAACATAAAGAGAGAACTTGCAACTAATTATCCTCAGTCTGTTGCATTGTTACCAGTTACTGCCTTTGAACAATGCATGCCACTAACTATCCAAGTCATGCATAATGCATATTAGATTGGAAAACACATACTCAAACTAGTCATATTAAATCCACAACTCAAAATACAAACCCTTTGCTTACTCATGTCCCTCTACTTTTGGCTTTTGGACTCTAATTTTTTTCATTTATTTGTAAACATGGGCTTATTTGTTGGTTGATAGTCTTCAAAAGTAAAGGTCATATCTGCAAGGAATAAAAACAAACCAAAAAAAAAAAAAAAAATAGAGTACTTCAACCTGAACTAAACTGCTCTTCTTCCAAATAAGTTCAATTTGAAGTAATCTAATTATTCTATATATGATCCCTTTTCTTCCCAAAGCTCACATCAAATAGCAAGAAACATCTGTGAACAGGGAGGAGCATAATCAGGGATTGAGGGAGAATTTTATAAACACAGTGGAACATTCAGCCAGGGCATGTCGAAGACGCAGGGCTGTATTCATTCAGTAGAGTGAGATCCTGTACTCGGTGCCATCCTCCCCATTCTTTATGGAGAAATCACTTTTGTTAAAATGCTTCATCTCAGAGAGAAGGAAGTTGAGATAGAGATATTTAATCTTGCATCGGGGTTAAAAGCAAAGATTGATAATGCCTGTCAGAAATATGAGGCATTTAAAAGCAAGGCATTAAATGGTTACTTTGTGTAAATTCCATTGTTCTAAGGGGCTGGACATAGTAGCCAGAAATCCTCTGTTCAGTTTTCTATGCTCTGTTCTATTTTTTAATAATTTCACAACATTTTTGCTTTGGTTAAATTGCAGCATGTATTATTAATAATAATTAACATGTGTTGAGTACTTGTACCATCTAACACACTTCAAACACAGAACTCTTTTCTTTAAAATGCATATTACCTACTGTTTCCTGTCCTGCTTTGGTCATCACTACCTTTACAGATAGATTTTTTAAAAAATACGTTCATTCATTTATTCCATTTACTTGCATCTTATCCATTCTTTAATTAACTACAATTGAGCCTCCATGTCCTAACCAGAAATCCAGTGATGGGTCTGCCAAATACAACTAATAGTTTTAAATCACAGTGTGTAAAATATTACACAAGTACTACACGATTAAGGAGTATCATCCCTTTACACTCTCCCTCCTTTTACCACCTGTGAGTTAAGCACTGTCCGTCATTTAGTATCTACCTTCCTATTCTCCCGACCAAACATTTACATGTGTATGCACGTAGTATAAGCAGATTCCGCTGCTTTCCAGGCTTTCCCTTCTAATCACTTAGTATTTCGTGCAGCCCTCTCCATATGGATACATCACTGTATGTGGGTCTGCATCATTCTCTCTCATTACTGCGGTGTGGAAGCGCCATGAGGTACATAACATCTCTGTTGCCAATGAGCATTTAAGTTATTAACACATTCATTTCTTTAAAATGTTTCAATGAACATTTCTGAATGATGTTGGCACGTCATAGGTAATGCACTTTAAAAAAAAAATTACAGATACTGCCAAGTGTCTACCAAAATCATTCAACAACCGCTTTCACAAACAAAAAATTAAGAATGCACATTCAGATTTCTTCATGTGAAGACATTTCTTTATTATTGACTATGTCATGCTGAAAGAATATATTCTTCCACTGATTATTAGTGAAGTTAATCATCTTTTCATATATGTACTCACTATATGATAATGTTGTTTTCTACCTTGTAATCTTTGCACAATTTTTATAACATGGTTTGTCAATGTGTTGATATTAATGTTGTAGATTTTAACTTGAAGGACCTTATTTTTTTCATCTTTTATGTATTGTATTTCTTACATTATGCTATTCAGTTCTGAACATTTTATTGTTATATCATGTTTGTACATAAGATTTTAATCTTACACGATTCCATCTGGCAGTCTTTCCCTTTATGATATTTGGACTGTGTGACTTGCTCCTAAAGATCATAAATATTTCTTTATAGTTTATTACTCTTCTAGTTCTGGATTTATCAAGACAGTATGTTTATATATATATATGTGTGTGTGTGTGTGTGTCTGTGTGTGTGTATAAACATACTGTCTTGATATATGTAAACATACTGTCACCCCAATAAATTTAAGTAAATAAAGAAATCAAAAAACAAAACAAACAAAAATAACTATAAATAGGAACTGCTTAAAAAATGTAATAATTGAAATAATGTGGTATTCATGCAGCCATAAACAAGTAATCAGCACAAAAAAATGCTGAGTTCATAAACAGATCTATTAAATATGCTACTTTTTGTAATAAAGGTAATGTTAAAAATTACTCAGCAATTTTAATAATTCAATAAATGGTTTAGGAGATTGTCTTTCCATTAGGATAAAAAAGTATACATACTGTCTCTCTCTGTCTTATCTCTCTATCTATCTCTCTATCTATCTATCTATCTATCTATCTATCTATCTATGTATCTATGTATCTATGTATCTAATCAATCAAGGTTCTAATACATTTTTATCCTAATAGAAAGACAATCTCCTAAACCATTTATTGAATTGTTATATATTATATTATATTATATTATATTATATTATATTATATTATATTATATTATATTATATTATATTAAAGACAAGGTCTTATAGTAAAATAAGACCGGTCTTACATCAATTTTTGCTCCAAAAGACGCATTAGAGCTGATTGTCTGGCTAGGTCTTATTTTTGGGGAAACACAGTAGAATTCTTGTATTCTTTTTCAAATACAACATTAATTTGCCTTACTCTATCTTAGTCATTTGATTTTACTAAGCTTACTCATCTGATATGTCAAAGGAAGATAATTCATCTATCTACTTTGTTTCAGAAGGTTCTCAATGGTTGGAATAGCTGCTTCTATCTATTCACTTCTTTGTTTACTGATTTCCCTCCCCTCTTCCCCTTGGATCCAGTTTCTACACTCATTGCCTTTTAGGACGACCCTGATTTCCATTTCCACAATGCTGGTGACAACCTCATTCAGAGAAATTCATTTCCCATTCTCTTCCTTATTTTTCTGTAGAACTTTACTCTTTTCTAGGTCATAGGGGCATCCTCAAGCCAAACCCAGGAAACCTTTACTAATAATGATTAAGATGCCATATCAGATGCACTGCAGCCAGAAGACGCATATTCTCATAAGTGGAGGCTTCTCTCTTCTGTGCTTAGAGCTCTGAGCAGGTGCATGTGGTGAAGAAGCAAGGCTGTTCTGGATCTGAGGCTGATTCTAGGCTTGAGGAGTGTGGTCAGATAATTAGTCCAATAAATGTAAAGGAAGCCATGATATTTTCTGCAAGAAGAGTCACTCTGCCAGCTTCCATCCTCATAATATTATTGGCTACAAGATTAGGGCTTAAAGGCTTAAACTGTCCTTCGATTTTCGAAGTTTTCCTTAAAGACTGCTTGGCTCATTTCCCATTTCTGAATTTGATAGGAATAAACAGTTCATCATGTACTTCAGATCCCTGCGTAACTGCCTGCATCCACTCCAGATAACCATGACCAGATTTGCTTCTGGAAGAATTTCTCATTGCGTCAGATGAAAACATGTGAAAGCCAACAGCTTCTGTAAACAGGACTGTCCATTCCTCTGAAACCTCAGGGGATTCACACACTTGAAGAAAAATGTAAATGTGAGGCAGGCACCCAAAGAGCATACACTGCAATAACAAAAGCTGTCACTAGCCCCCAAAACTTAAATAGTCGAAGGAAGTCCACTTTGCGTGTTCTGATACAAGCAAAGTAAGTGGTATGGATCACCAAGTAGAGAATGACAGAGAAAACTGTTCTTTACTTTTTATTACCTTACCCCCACACCTGATTCCATATTCTGAGATTTTATGGAAAAGAAAATAGGAATGTGTAAACATGGGATGGGAATGGGGCTAAGAACCAGAACCATAATAGTTATAGTACTGGCTTTGATGAAGTTCCCTCTACCCTCCCAATTCCACTTAGAAAGAGATCCCAGGAGATGAGTGACCTCTGGCTCTGAGAAAACTTACTCAGGTTTAGCAACTTCTCACCACTGTGTACTAGTTCTGCAGAAATAGATAAACAAAGCTCAGACCAGTCCCCAAAGGATTTTCATTGTCAGGATGGGAAATATCTATTGCAATGTTGCAATAACATTTTATAAAATATATTTCTGAAGATGTTTATGGTGATTTTGTCAATCTGATTTCTATTTGCATAACAACACAAATTTTCTGAACAGAACTGACTATAAATAGAACAAACAAAACTTCTTAAATTTTCCTTTAGTTTAACCTTGTGTTTTTGTATTTTTTTAAACACAATTTGGCTACTTGCCTCAAGGATTAAGAAAATAAGCCAATGATTTCCTTCCACAGAAGTCTTGGAAAGGTCTTCAATGGTGTTTAGCTAACTAGTATGCCACTAATTGAAATTAATTCTTGGGGAGTCTTTGGGAAAAAGTATTCTTAAATTATAGAGGTGCTACTGTATGTTAGGGTTTGTTTATTTATTTAGGTCTTAAATCTCTTTAAAACATCACTCCTGGAAAATACAACTGTATTGATTATCTTCCTAAAATGATACCATCCCCTTTTATTAGACCATGTCTTGGAGGCAGTGAAAATATATCTTACGTGACATTCAGAAAAACAATCGAGAAAGCTAGGAGAAAAAAATCCAACAGTTATTTAAAGCAATGGTGTGTGACCTTAATAATCCCTTATATCAGTTCTGTGGCTGCACAAATATTTATTGGTTCTAATCTTTTGCTTTAGTCAAATTACCGAAATTAGAGTAAGATGAGACATTATAACCCTGATTCAACGAGCTCATTTTGCACCATAAATGTTAGCTTATGTTGGTTGTGGAATGCTGAAAGAAAAATAATAATAAAATTGGAAATCAAAGAATGTTAAAGTAGTAAGCATGATATAAATAATTAAAGTGACCAAATCTGTGCCTTTAGCGGTCTCTTTGATGTTTAGGGGTCTCTTTTGAGGTTCTCTTTGATGGTTCTGCCCATAACAGTGGATGCAATACTGAAAGGGAGTGATGTGTTCAGACTAAGATGTGCAAGAATAGAATTGAATCCACCTAAGTCCCATATAGAGCATAACCTGCCACACACCTTACACCCAAAGCTTGAGATCAGAGGCCACGCACAGCAGAGGAAATCCTTTGCTTTACCGATTCCCTCTTCCTCTGCTTACCTCTTAGCTTTTCTCTTTTTCTTTCCTCCTCATTTATGATCAGATTATACAGAATGTAGTTGTAAATCATAGACTTCTGTAACGGGGTAAATTGGGTCACCCCAAATTCATGTAAACCTCAGGAGTGACCTTATTTGGAAATAGAGTTGCTGCAGATGTAATTAGTGAAGATGAGGTCATCCTGGAGTCTGATGGACCCTAATCCAATATGATCGTGTCCTTATAAAACAAGCAAACAAACAAACAACAGAAACAGGAAAATCTTGATGCAGACACACATGCAGGGAGGATATATGCAAACCCCCAGAAGCTAGAGGAAAGGCATGGAAGAGATCCTCCCTCACAGCCCTCGGGAAGAACCAACCCTACTCACATCTGATTCTCAAACTTCCGGCTTCCAGAGCTGTAATAAATAAATATCTGTTGTTGACTCCACTCAACTTGTAGTACTTCGTTAAGGAAGCCCTAGAAAACCAACACAACTACCTAGATCGAGACACATATCCCAGACTTACCTGGTCATTAGGATTATTTGTGAAATTTTAAAAATATATAGATTCTGGTGGAAATTTTCACCACAAATTCGATTCAGTATGTTTGGCATGGGTCTGGAAATCTTTATTAAAACAAAAGAACGACTGAGCGAAGAAAGTCTAGTCTGTGATTCTCGTGCAGAGTTGGATTTGAGACCCTGTACTCAAGGAAAAGAGTATGGAGAGAATTTTTCAAATGTCAAAAAAATTGGTTCTCGGTTCTAGTTTTTCTCTAATTTACTTGGTGAGGTTAAAAAATTATTATTTGTTTTATTTCTGGGCCTCAGTTTTGTCTTCTGCAAAATGAGAAGGTTGGACCTTATTATAAACTATAGGAATTTGTTGTCACAGGTGCTCTCATTAATGTTTCTTCCCTATTTTGATCAGTGATAAGAATACATGCAGCAGGTCCTCAAATAATGTCATTTTGTTCAACGTCATTTCATTAGACCATTGATGAGATGCTACCAACCGAACTCTTGTTTATATCAATTAGCCTGTGGCAAGCTTGATTTCGTTATGCATCATTTCACTTCAGGTCACAGAACATATGGAGGACAGTAAATGAGGACTTACTGTAAACGCTTTCTCCATCACTGTGCATGTGCCAGTCAGTTGCAACCTCCATTTCTCTGTGTAGGTCAGGTTCCCCATGAAATAGACTCTTAGTTGAAGACTTGTGTGCAAGCAGCTTATTGGAGAATGAGTGTGGGGACAGAGCCCCAGAAAGTAGTTTACAGGCTCTCGGCCTCACATGAAAGGGTACTGGCTCGGGTGGTGAATGGCCGTGGGCTGTGCCTGATTGGCCGTGGGCTGTGGCCGGTTAGCCAATTGGCCGCTGGTATAACTGCTGCGACTATGGAGGATTGCCGAGGAGCCGAGCAAAGCCGAAGAGAGCGGAAGAGGAGGGCCGAGAGAGAGGAACAGAGGAGAGAGTGGAGAGGAGTCGTGGGTCGGTCGGTTGGTGGAAAAGCAGACGGCAGGTCGGCGTCCGGTGGGCCCAGCCTCCAGTGAGACCGTGGTGGTATGGCTCCCCTACCTATGGCTCCGTGGGTGTTCCTTTTCGGCCTCACCATATCCTGCGTTCTTGTGTGGGGAGCGGGACCAGAGACCCCGCAGGCCGCCCCGCCTGAAAGATGGCGCGGCGAGAAGGCCTCCGCGCATGACAATGAGGAAGTCAGGATGGGCAGAGAGAGAAGTAGAATAATCATGGAGACACAGCAGGGCCCACAGTCAATCCCACTCGTGACACTTGGGCTGGCGTGTCCCCTCAGCGATGTCTCTAGTCGAGGCGAGGGGGATGGGAGTGTGGACCTCCACGTCAAATAGTCCTTGGGTGTGGGTTGCTTTCAGAGCAGCTGTGGAGCCTGTGCGAGGCAGCTTCCATCAGATGAGGAGAATTCCAGGGGAGGAACCAGGCTGAGAGAGGAAAGCAGGCAGCGGGCTTGGCTGCTGGGGCAAGGGGTGCCTCCGTCCTGGAGATGGTGGTCTCTTGGAGGTTCATCCACTACACTTCACCTCTGTGCCATTTGATTCTGCTTGCTTTGTTTATTCTCCCCATCTGAGAACAGCTGCTGCAGGGCTGCAATTGGCCTCCCTTCCTGTGGCAGCTTAAAAAACAGGAAGTGTAGATGGATGAACTGAAGTCCTCACCACTTGGAGCTGACAACCCGATATTTCTGTCTCCTCCCTTTCTCTATGATTTAAATCCCCTCACTCTCAGCTACCTCCTCTGCTGGCCTGTGGGGCTTGCCTGCTGGGATAAGCCCCAGGTCACCCAGTCTCTCTCAGGCCATGCCACTGCACTGCTCCCATTGCCATCATAGTGGGATAGAGGAGAACCAAGAAATGTCCTGTGAATCACCGGGATTCCTCAGCGATGCACTATGGCACTCGCTACCCATCATCTTAAGATTATTTTCCTTTCACTTTTCCTGACATTGGTATGCAAATTTTGTATGTGTTTTTATAACGGACAGGGGAAGGAGGCCATAGTTAATATGCGTTGAGTCTTCACAGGAGAAACAGTTGAGGATTCCTCCCGCTGCCTGTGTCTCCCATATAAATGTAAGGATCATTGTGGTGGGCAAGTCATTTCTCAGTGTTTTGGAACTGAAAGTGATGGCAGAGAATTAAAAGGGGCGGATGGTGACCTGTCACATGGGGAGAGGCCTTTTTCACTTTTATTTTTTTATATGATTTGTATCCAGAATTAATTTTGAGCTCAAGCACTAGCTCCCATTGTGAGAGATACAATATTACTAAAAAATTCCTCGATTTTACATTCTAGATTATCATCTAAGTGAATCCAGTCCACAACCCAAACGAGACATGGTTACTGAAAATCAGGTTCGGATACTTCAGATAAACATCAATGTCAAGGTCCTTTAATTCCACAGTCTATGTATTTTAGGTAGATTTGCCTATCAAGGCACCAGTTTCACCAGTGATAAGGAAAACTAAATGGGGTCCAAACAGTGCATAAAATTTGTTCTTTATAGTTTACCTGCTTTGCATTTGAGAAATATATTCCATCTTATAAACCGACAAAGCCTTAGTGCATTGCTTTTATTGATTGGCTTATTACTATATCATGTTAGACAAAGTTTATTTCCAAATCTAATGAAAAAACACATGATTACATATATATGTATACATATTCACATATTTTCAAGGGGTGTCAATTACACCATAGGGAATGTAGTCAATAGTACTGCAGTTTCTATGTACGATGTCAGAGGGGTAGTATACCTGGGGGGGTTACCACTTTGTGAGGGGTTATAATAAATAGGAATTATGGTCCCTAGTGAAAACAAAATATCTTTTTATATATTATCCTAGTAATTTCTCTCAAAACTTCTTACAATATTTTATTACATAATCTTAAGATTCGAACCAATGATGAATTTTGGACCACACATATAATAGAGGTATTATTTATTGTTTTGTTTTGTTTTGTTTTGTTTTTGTTTGTTTTTACAAGAAATAGCTGCTTTTGTGGGTTACATTACCGAATGCAAATTACAAATGCAGTATGTCCCAAAATGCATTTTTACTAATCAGGGATTTCTTGCTCAGAACATATTTGCTTATAGGGTTGATGTTGTACATAACACTTTTTTTTTGTTGTTACTATTAATTTCAGGTGTATGAAATGACATAATGATTACATATTTGCACCCCTCACAAAGTAATAACCCCTCCACAAGTCTACTACCCATCTGACATCGTATATAGCTATTACAATACCACTGACTATATTTCCTATGCTGTACTTTACATTGCTTGAATGTATACAGGGGGTGCCAAATATATATATGACAGATATATATATAAAATATACAAATATATACAAGTGACACTTTGGTCAATGTTGCTCAAGCAGTAGTTTCCCAATAGTCAGAAGTATCTGGATGCTGATTGTGGGGACACAGCCCCAGAAAGTAGTTTCCAGGCTCTCGGCCTCACATAGACAGGTGCTGGCTCAGATAGTAAATGGCCATCAACTGTGATTGGATGGCCATCAGCTGTGGCTAGTTGGCCGTCAGCTGTAACCAGTGAGCCATTGGCCACTAATATAACTGCCGTGGCTACACTGGCAGGAAATGGGGGCTAGCAAGAAGATGGTGGCTGAGCCTGCAAGCAGCGCAGTGAGGGTTGAGAATTGTGTGGCTCCTGTTTCCTGTGTCTCCAACCCAGCCACCAGCGAGAATATAGTGGTATGACTCCCCTATCTATGGCTCCGTGGGTGTTCCTTTTTGGCCTCACCATATCCTGCGTTCTTATGTGGGGAGCGGGAGCAGAGACCCCACAGGCCGCCCCGCATGACACATGGTGCGGCGAGCAGGGTCTCCCGCACGACACTGATGGTAACCACTTTGAGAACCTCTTGTAATGGCAGAAGTTAACCGTGACTTGCATTCGTCTTTTGTTATTGGTATATATTAAATATTACAATTTTAAACAGTCTTTCCTTTCTTAAAAAGTGTATGCATTTTTTGGCACCCTCTTCGTGTGTGTGTGTGTGTGTTTGTGTGTGTATACATATATATATCAAATATATATATATATATATATATATATATATATATATATATATTTATTTATTTATTTAATTATAGTTGACATTCAGTTTTATTTATATTAGTTTATTAGTTTCAGGTGTGCATTACAGTTGTTAGGCATTTATATAATCTATGTAGTGATGCCTCTGATAACTCCAGTACCCATCTGACATCCTACATAGTCTTCATAACATTATTGACTATATTCCCCATACTGTATTTTACATCCCTGTGATTATTTTGTGATTACTAATTTGTACTTGCTAATCCCTCACTTTCTCTCCCATCCCCAACTCCCCTCTCATCTAGCAGCCATCAGTTTTTTCTCTGTACCTATGAGTATATTTCTGTTTTGTTTGCTTGTTTAGTCTGTTCTTTAGGTTTCATATATAAGTGAGATCATATTGTATATGTCTTTTTCAGTCTGACTTATGTCACTTAGTATGATATCCTTTATGTCCATCCATGTTGTTGCAAATGGTAAGATTTCATTCTTTTTTGTGGCAGAATAATACTCCATTGTATAAGTGTACCACAGTTTCTTTGTCTAGTTGTCTATTGATGGGCTTTTCAGTTGTTTCCATATCTTCACTATTGTGAATATTGCTGCAGTAAACATAGGAGTGTCTATATTTTTTCGAATTAGTGTTTTGGATTTCTTTGGATAAAATACCCAGGAGTGGAATTGCTAGGTCATAAGGTAGTTCTATTTTTAAATTTTTTGAGGAACCTCCATATTATTTTCCATAGTGGCTGCACAGATTTGCAATCCCACTAACAGTGCACATAAGTTCTCTTTTCTTCACATCCTCACCAGCACTTGTTGATTTATTGATGACAGCCATTCTGATAGGCGTGAGGTGATATCTCATTGTGGGTTTTATTTGCATTTCTCTGATGATCAGTGATGTTGAGCATCTTTTCATATGTCTTGGCTTTCTGCATGTCCTCTTTGGAAAAAAGTATATTAAGGTCCTCTGTCTTTTTTTTTTTTTTTTAATTGAATTGTTTTTCCCTTTCCTTTCCCTTCCCTTCCCTTCCCTTCCCTTCCCCGCCCCCTCTCTCTCTTCTTCTTCTTCTCCTTCTTCTTCCTTCTTCCTTCCTTCTTCCTTCTTCCTTCTTCCTTCCTCCTTCCTCCTTCTTCCCTCCTCCTCCTCCTCCTCCTCCTCCTCCTCCTCCTCCTCCTCCTCCTCCTTCTTCTTCTTCTTCTTCTTCTTCTTCTTCCTTTGCTGTTGAGTTGTGTGAGTTTTCTTTTTATATATAAATTTTGGATATTAATCCCTTGCCAGATATATTATTGGCAAATATCTTCTCCCATTCAGTAGGATGTCTTTTTGTTTTGTTGATGGTTTTCTTTGCTGTGAATAAAACTTTTTAGTTTGATGTAGTCCCATTGTTTATTTTGTTTCCTTTGCCCAAGGAGATATATCAGTAAAAATATTATTGGGGTAATATCTGCAAGTTTACTTCCTATATTTTCTTCTAGAAGTTTTATGGTTTGGGGTCTTACATGTAAGTCTTTAATGCTTTTTGAGTTTATTCTTGAATATGGCATAAGAATATGGTCCAGTTTCTTTCTTTTTCTTTTTTTTTTTTTTCATGTATCTGTCCAGTTTTCCAGCACCATTTTTTAAATAGACCCCCAAGGTAAATTCTTTCTTCCTTTGTCATAGAGCAAATGACCATCTGGCATGGAATTGTTTCTGGGCTCTCTATTCTGTTTCATTGATCTGTGTCTGTTTTTATGCCAATACCATGTTGCTTTGATTACTATGGCCTTGCAGTATAATTTGATATCAAGTAGCATGATACCTCCAGCTTTCTTTTTTCTCAGGATCATCGTAACTATTTAGGGTCTTTTATGGTCCAATATAAATTTTATCATTATTTGTTCTACTTCTGTGAAATATGTCATTGGTATTTTTTATAGGGATTGTGTTGAATCTATATATTGCTTTGGATAGTATGAACATTTTAAATATTAAATCTATGAGCATGGTATGTTTCCATTTAGTTTTATTTTCTTTAATTTATCTCTTCAATGTCTTATAATTGTCTGAATACAGGTCTTTTGTTTTCTTAAAACAATTTTTAAATTTATTCCTAAGTATTTTTAATGCAATTGTAAATGGGATTGTTTTCTTAAATTCTCTTTCTGATAGTTCATTATTGGTGTATAAAAATGCAACCGATCTCTGAATATTAATTTTGTATCCTGCTACTCTATTAAATTCATTTATCTGTTCTAATAGTTTTTCTGGTGGAATTTCTGGGGTTCTCTATATATAGTATCATGTCATCTGTAAATAACGACAATTTTACTTCCTCCTTTCTAATTTGGATGCTTTTCTTTCTTTTTCTTGTCTGATTGCTGTGGCTAGGACTCCCAGTACTATGTTGAATAAAAGTGGTAATAGTGGGCGACCTTGTCTTGTTCCTGATCGTAAGGAGAATGCTTTTAGCTTTTCCCCATTGAGTATGTTAGCTGTGGTTTTCTCATATATGACCTTTATTATGTTCAGATATGTTTCCTCTATTCCCACTTTGCTAAGAGTTTTTATCATAAATAAATGCTAGATTTTGTCAAATGCTTTTCCTTCATCTATTGATATGACCATATGATTTTTATTTTTCATTTGGTTTATGTAGTGTATCACGTTAATTGATTTACAAATATTGAACCAATCTTGCATACCAGGAATGAATCCCACTTGATCATGGTATATGATCTTTTTAATGTATAACTGAATTTGGTTTGCTACTTTTTTGTTGAATTTTGCATCTATGTTCATTAGGGATATCAGCCTATATTTTTCTTTCTTTTCTTTTCTTTTTTTTTTTTTTTTTTTTGGAAATGTCTTTGTCTGGTTTTGGAATCAGGGTAATGGTGGCCTCATAAAATGAGCTTGGGAGCCTTCCCTCCTCCTGTATTTTTTAGAATAGTTTGAAGAGAACATGTTTCCCTGGCAATGTAGCACCTGCTGTGCATGTGGCAGGGACCCAGGCATCACCAAGGTGGTGCGCACATATGGATTTCAGCAGACCAATGTGGTCACAGACTTGGCTCTTTGTGGGCACTCTTAACTCCGAAAAGATGGTGCCCTCTTGTAGACCACACATGGGTCAGGATCCCCACAGACAATGGCTCCTGTCCCTCCAGCTCCTACTCCAAAGGCACTCAATTCAGTCCTTCTCCACATGTCCCTGAGCGTCCTGAGCTGCTACCCCCTCAGCCAGACACCAGATGAGTGCCTGCCAGCAAGCAGGTCCGTGTGCCAGCTCTACAAAAGGGCTCCTGGGTTTCCAGCAGCCTTTTCCCCCACCAGGAAAGGCAGACAGAGTCTTGCTCATTTTCACTGCCAAATGCTTTGAGAACTCCTATGCAGGACTCCTGGGGTGAAGGGCATGGCATGGGACTGGGACTCCTCCCTTTTCAGGGGGGACTTCTGCCACCAAGGTGTCCCTCCCAGCATTCAGCTGCTATCTGTGGGTTTGGGGTCAACTCATTTTGCATCTTCATCCCTCCTTCCCATCTTGCTTTGGCTTCTTTGTTATATCCTTAGTTATAGGGATTCTGTTCAGCTAGGCTACAGATGATTCTTGAGGTTGATTGTTCTATAATTTATTTGTAATTTTGTTGTGATCTTGGGATACAATAGGCATAGCATTTACCTGACCCACCATCTTGGACCTCTCTCCCTATACAATGCTTTCATAAATCTATTTTTTCAAGACATGTTTTTTTTTCACATGGTGAATGATGTAAACATTATAACTAAAATATATGTAAATAATGTTATTTTAAAAATAAGAAACATATGTGAACTAAATTTTGTTGTGGTCTAAATCTCATGTTGAATTACCCAATAATGGTGTTTATTAGGGAACTTGCATTTTAAATTTCAAATTGCATTATTATACAAGAAGTAAATTTTCTATCCTACCTTCACGCCTTCCTTTTCTCATTCCCTTCATGTCTCTCAATCCCTTCCTTGAAATTCTTCCCTTCTTTCCTTCCTTTCTTAAATATGATTGAGAATGAATTATACATCAGGACCTGTAATAGGCTCTGGGGGTGCTGAAATGAAGTAAACTTTCTTTAAAGAGCTCACAGTGGCAAGCCAGGCTAATGAATAATACGTAAGTAAGTAAAGAAATAAAAAAAGTAAATATGTAAGTTAATTAACTGCAACACAATTGCAACAAACAAATTGGCAGAGGAAGATGAAAAAGAGAGAGAAGAAAAATTTATCTTAGGCCTGCAAAGCTTTACACAAAAATATAATGCTACAACTTAATTAGAATGAAAAGGGTTTTTTGTTTTTGTTGTTTTTATTTTATCTGTGTATTAGAAAATAACATTACAGGCAGAAAAAGAGCCAGTGCCAAGTAGATAATACCAGCAAAGATTGGCATCTTTCGGAAATGCCAATTTCTCTTTGTCACAGAACTTAGCCCACAGTTGGAGAGGAGAATGAGATCAAATTTTACAGGCAAATTAGCAAGACCAAGTAGGTTGGGTTGCAATGTTAGGGTTCCTAGGTTGGATACGAGTGGCAAAAAGTATCAACAGTTATTTTTGGAGAAATGACATTTTTGTAAGGAAGGTACACATGCATTCATGGTGGGAAAACAAAATTTGATGACGGTTTTTAGGATGTGTTGTAAAGTTGGGAAGTTAGATAAGGTGGAAGGCAAAGATGTCAGGATGTTATTATCGAGTTTTGCCCTGCATAATTTTTTCTCACTTGTTTTAGGTATGTCAGCATGGCAATGCAGCCTTATTTATAGTCCTCTGTGTAAGTGTTGCCATTTTGAAAGAGTGATATGAAAGGTGTTTGGCAAGCTTTATGCAATACTCAGCAAGCTACTCTGTGCAAATAGATCCGTGATACCTTTGGGTAAAGACTTTATCATGAGCCAGCCTGAAGTTATCTATAAATGGACAATGACAGATTTTTCAGCACGTTGTCACCTATTTCCCTTCCACTTTCTCACTATCATCGAGTATAGCACCTCTGACTTTAAAGTGTTTTACAAATGGTAACTCACTTGTTTTCACACCCTGCCTGTGAAATACAATTGTGATGAGAAAACCTGCTATATTTTCAGAGGCAGGTGAGGAAAAAGAAAAACACAGATGATTCTCTTTAGTAAGGATGAGAGGGGAGAATTACTGTAGAACTCTTCGTTTCAGATTGAATTATTTCAGAACCCTGCTTCTGCACTTAATTTTAATGCTTTGCAGTCATTCCTTCATTACCATGAACCCTAAATCTCATCAATTTTACCAATTGAAAAAATGAACTAACCCTAATCGTTATTCATGACAGATGAAGGAGCATTTCTAAATGTCATGGCTTGATGTTTCTCCTATTCCATCCCAAACAAAGCAAAGGGAGCTATACTTTTCCTAAAACCCTTGACTAGCATCTCAAGTCCTGTTTTGGGAAAACAGCACAAGATTACAGATACGGCTTTGAAGAAAACCATAGTAAGATAATATTTCAAATACAATTTATTTGCAAATTATTTGAGACAGGAACATAAACAGCATGAGCTTTTTCAATTTCTCTCATTTATGAAAAGCCAGAGCTCTGATGGGCTCATCTATCACTGAATACAAGAATGCATCATTCTTAACATTCTCATTCCAACAGTCGCTACTGTTCCATGCGCCGACTGACTCAGATACAGTAGAATTTTCTCAGTTCCTGTGCCCAGGGAAACACATGTTAACTAAGGAGACTTCAGATTTTCAGATGTTCACAGAACCTGATATTGCTGGTGCACATCGGGCATTATTTCAGGGGTGACTTTCAAAACAAACATTGTGTGATCCATGTTAAAGCATTAACTTCAGATACTCACTAAAAGTGACTCACTGGGCAGTTAGAATTCAGCTGGGAAGATGCCAGAACTGAATAAAACAATAGTGGGAAATTTGTCATTACAAGCAATAGTTCCTATCACTTAAATGAGCCCAGGTTGGCCTGGATACCCAGGCGTGCCCAGTGTCTCAAGAGCTGTTAATTCCAATTTCAGTTCAATTTCGTTTTTTGACTGTGTAGCTTTGGGTATTAATCAACCTATTTGATACTCTGTTTCCTCCCATGCAGATATTGAATATTTGGGCCAGCAAATTGTCTCAGCACTGTTTCAGCTGTACATTTGGAGAGTACTTCTCATGTGGATGATTCACAGCCACTGCTGAGTTAGACAGATGCCATCGCCCTGATTAGGTACCAAGTGTGCTCATAGCGACTGCTTGGCACTGTTGCTTACAACGTGCACACAGCACGTGGGTTTAAGTTCTTACATTTAACTTAATCATGGGCCATAAAACATCAGTGAAGACTGTACTTTTTAATTATCCTGAAAATAGAGCAATTAGGAAGCCCTTATTATTTCACATGACGATTATATTATTCTTTCCTGTTAAAGCTCTAGCCTAGTTGAAAGCTAAGGTTATGGCTTGTGACACCTGCATGTATCTACAAGGATTTAGATACACCCAGACAGCCGGGGGCTCATTTCTCTCTATATAACTGCATTATAGGGTTTGAACTAAAGTGCCCAACCCACCCGCTCCCCTGCGCCAAGAATAGGAAAAAAAGAAAAAAGTTCATTGAATATTTCGTATTTAGTAAGCGGTTTGCCATCAGCAAAAACATACTGTTTGAAGCTAAAACAGAAATCTTACAGGTCCATTGTTGTGGATAAGAGATTGAGGAAATTATGGAATGAGCAGAGTTGACCTAAAGTAGTACGTGTAACCTTATGTCCTAAGTGTGCCAAGGGCCAAAGGCTAAGAAAATCAGAGGGAACAGAATTGTAGAAGCAACTTACTCTATAAAGACCTTAGACACTGTTCACAAGACTGATTCAGATATTTTTTCAGTCAATTTTAAAACAGATGTAAGATGTCGAGGTAGCTAAAGCATCAGTCACTCTGTATTTTTCAGCTTGGTGGAGGCCACAAGAAAGGAAAAGATAGCTGAAAGATAGATAATAATAATTAACAGAATTGTTCTTTAAAAATCATAAAAGATTTTACTCTCAATTATGAAAATATGATTTTTGCCTTTCCATTAAGAAAAAATAAACTTTTAATAAACCACCTTTAGTCATACCTTATACTTACTTGATCATATTTCCTCCATGGTCTTCAAAGTTGTTTTCACCATTGAAAAGTGGGAAAGTAGAGACATAGTCTATCCTATGTAGTCAATTTCTCCTTAGTTTTTAATCATCTTTAGTCTACTAAACTATTAAGGGATTAATTTATTAATCTAGAAGCAAACTCACCAATGATTTTACCATATTCAGGATTGGATAGATGCTAAGTTCAGAGCAACCATCCTCATTGTTTAGACTGTAACCAAAGATTCAGAAATTAAATTAATTATAATAAATATCATGAAATATTCTAAATTCCACTAAATCCTACAAAATAAACTGCTGCAGTGCAACTGAGACTCTCATACATTTATGGGGGAAGTGCAAAATGGTTCAGTCACTGTAAAAAGCAGTTTGACATCTTCTTAAAAAGTTAAACATAGAATTACCAGAAGACTAAGCCCTCCCTCTCCTAAACATTTCCCCAAGAGAAATGAAAACTTGTGGTCATGCAAAATACGTGTGTCTGAATGTTTATAATGGCTTCATTCATAATCACCAAAAACTGAAATGACAAAGATAACCTTCAACTAGTGAATGAATAAACAAACTATGAATGTATGCGTACCACGGTATGTCATTGAATAATAAAAACTATTAATTCATGTAAAAACATAATGAATCTTAAATGCATATTGCTAAGTGAAAGAAGCCAGACGCAAGGTTCTATGTACTGTGTGGTCCATTTTATATGACATTTTAAAAAGGGCTAAACTATGGGATGAACGACAGTAAATTGGATCAGTGGTTTCTAAGGGTTGGAGGGGATAGGAGCTCACTACAAAGGGACAGTACAGAGAATAAACTGAGTTAGCTAAACTGTCCTGCATCACAGCCGTGCTCGTGGATCCATAACTTGGTGCTTTTGTGGAAACCAACAGAACTATATACCACAAAGAATGAATTTCACTACACATAAATTTTTTTAAAAATCAAGTCTGATATGAGGAAAACCCAAAACAGAATACGAACTACACCAAATAAACTATGTTACAAATGAATAACACTACAATACCAAAGGAGAATGTAGGGAAAAAAAAAAAAAAAAAGAACCTATGTAACTTTTTGGGAAACATTTTGATTGGGTAGTGGAAAGCTAAAGACAAAAAGCAAAAAAGTACTGTAAACAAATTATCTATTCAAGTCAGAAAATAGTTTTTCCAGGAGTATGATTTAGTAATTCTAAAACTTTATAGGTGGGGCGAGGGGCACTAGGTTTGAACAACTAAGTAAATATATTGTAGAAATTAGAGCCAGAGTCTTGCTGTTAGAGAAAGTTAAATTTATATATTTTTTAAAAAGGAAAAAAAAGGGGGGTGGCTAAAGTGAACTCTTTATTTTAGATTTGAATTGGAAGCATCAGAATTAACTCACTTTTTAAAAAGTAGGTGGATATATAGGTTGATTAATAGACATACACACACACACTTATGCATGTAAAATAAATACGGATGTGCATGTAAACATGGGTTAGTACACCCAGAAATATTCCCTCAGCTCTGCCCACAAAGAGAGCCCAGAAGCAATGGCACCTCAATAGCAGTGAGCGTATCGCTGCCAGACCTCGGTTTCTAAGTCTCATTGACTAATAAAAGAAACCCTGAAGGAGGATTACATTCCAAATCTGGGACAGGAAACATTGGCAGGTGAGCCTGGAACACCTTGTGGTGCCAAACAGTAAGGACATGTGCCATATATATATATATATATATATATATATATATATATATATATATATATACACACACACACACACACATATATGTACATACATATACACATACGTACATATATGGAGGTATGTCAGTGGGGCACAGCAGCCAACCTGAAAACGTTCCCAAAGCCCCAACCTAGGACATCATTGGCCACACAAAATGGTATTATGATGAATAATAACTCATCCATAAGATACAGATCTACAATTCCATACTGAAATTAATAATTCAATGGGTAAGTGAATGGGGGATAAGACAAAGTTTCTCCTTATGAATAATTCCAACTATAGATGGCAGAAGGAATAAAAAAACATCAAAAATCATCATTAGAATGCCAGAATAGTAATTATTTATGATCAGAGTTGCCAATGGAAGCAAAATAAGTGAGCAAAATTTGAGGAAAGACTTAGGGTTTGAGGATACTTAGGGTTTCAAATCATTTATTCTTTCTAATGGGGAAAAGAAATAGTCTATTTTTAGTGGAGAAAGTTAGCCAAAGCTACCGTCATGAGCTGATCAATGTTAATTTCACCACGAATAAGCTGGCTTCCTAGTTTGATGCACCAAGAAGGACACACTACTTCTGTGGTATTGTTCCAAAGAAATACGCAGCCTCAATAGCATAACTAAGTGAGGTGTTTGTCAAGTACTTAGAACAGTGTCTGGCACAAAGGCACCAAGCTATACAATTTAAAATGGAATAAGAGGGGAAAAAAATAGAAAATAATGTCTTAGAAACTGAAAACTGGTTTGGGGTAGAGAGCACACGTACAAGCGTGGTTTAAAAACACTTTACCCAGCAATACACGAACAAGCACACGTGAGCTTTGCTACAAAGAGTGAGGACTTGAAATGCAGAGTAAGTGATCCCAGTCAAGTGGTTTTAATCAGGAAAAGCTAAAGCTTTTCTCTCATAAATATTGTGTATCTTATGAATCCATTCTCAAGGGTACTTCATCATGTTTAATAAAGACATATATTTTATTTCTGAATAGTTAACACATTTGACAACTAATAGCAAGCACAACCACTGCCTCACTCGACAACGTCTTTGAACCAGCAGCTTCTCTAAGTTTTATAGTTTGGCAGTGGGATACACCTAACGCAGTGGCAATTATCACCTCTCTTGGTGACTTACCCTCAATTCCTGATCTTTCTCCCAACACATAATGCAGTATTTCTACATAGATAGCCTGCCATGCTTCAGTCCTACTGATATAAAATGAAGATTCCTCATATGGTCCTTATAAAACAATCCTTTTTTCCACACCATTTTTTTCCCAATAATACAGTTGTGTAATACCACAGTTATTTTGGAGTTTTTTGAGTTGTTAAATGATTCTTATTAGTTCTGCATTTGTTAGTTGATGAAAAAATATACAGAACACTGACTAGTGCCAGTATTTGGCTAAATGCTAAAGATTCAACAGGGAACAAGATGCTGTCCCTGAGCATAGGACGTGTAGTGGAGATAGAGGCTTAATGAGTATCTCTTCTCTTTCTCACATTCACTGTGTCACCATCTCATGTGCTTTTAGGCAGAGCCATGAGACCAATCCTGGCCAATGGGCTGTGGCTAGAAACGACACATCTGCCACCTTGAGCTGAGCTGAGTGTGAATCCCACATGTAATTTTCCAGGAACTCTTGATATGCCATGGTGGTTGAGAAAGTTGTATTTTCAAAGACTCAGGTATTTTTGTGTGTTGGAGATTTATTTGGGAGAATCCTCTCGGGGACAAAAGGTGAGGAAGTGAAGGAAGAAAGATAAGGCAAATGCATTTAAAACAAAGGTTTCAGCTCATCCCAGGGATCCCTGGAGTTCAGAGGACTTTCAGGTTTGTCCCAGTCTGAGGCAAGAGTGCTGAGCCTTTTCGGTCCTTCATCAACCAGGTATTAAACGTAGGCAGCTTGTGCAGCAAGGCAGCTATCTTTGGCCTAAACCCAGGTCATTTGGGCATTTGGATTCAGCTGTGAGTCTTCAGCAGCTAATAGTCTAGGTAGATGGAATAATGGGTGTTGTATGGTTGACACAATTCCAACTACTATGTTATGGAAATGCCATTCGCCTACAGTTGGAGTCGTTTCCAGTAGTTGACTGTTACAAATGAAGCTACTGTAAACATTCATGAGCAAGTCTATGTAAGGGCATATGTTTTTACTTCTGTTAGGTAAATCCCTAAAAGTAGCAGGAATCACCTCTGTAACTTGGGCAAAAAATCAAGTGACCTTGAAATACATGTCACTTTTTTCTGTCCCATAGATATATTTCAGTTTTTATGCCAATGTGCATTGTTTTGGTTTTTGTAGCTTATGTATATATCTTAAATTCTGTTAGTGACTCTTCGCACTGTTCTTTTCAAAGTTATTTTGACTCTTAGTTTTTTTTGCATCTCCATGTAAATTTTGACATCACCTTTTCAATTTCTGTAAAGCACTCTGTAAGATTTGTATTGGGATTAAGGTAGATGAATTTATGTAAAAATGACTTCTTACCATTGCTGTGTTATTCAATCCATGGGCATGGTGTATATCTATCTCCATTTATTTATGTGCTCTATAATTTTGCTCAGTAATATTGTCTAGTTTTCAGTATTCAGGTTTTGTGAAACAGATTTATCTGAAATCTGTATTTCAGACTTTGATGCTATTGGAAATACGTTTTTGGGTTGCAATTTCTGATTGTTCATTGTCACCACATAGAAATAGAATTCATTTTTGCATATTGACTTTATACTCTGCAAATTTCTGAAATTCACTTTTTAGTTCTAGTAGATTTATTGTGGATTCCATAGGACTTCCCACAAAAACAATATTATGTTGTCCATGAATAGAGATAGCGCCTTTCTGGATATTTACTTATATTGCTTTATTGCACTAAAACTTCAGGACATTGGTTGAATAGAATGGTGAGAACAGGTAACCTTATATTATTCCTCATTTTGGGGGCTTTTTATAATTAAGTATGATGTTAGTTGAAGGTTTTTTCATTGTGATCCTTTATCAGATTGAGAAAATTTTCTCTTAAAAGAGGGTTTTTTTGTTGTTGCTTTTTTTTCATCAGAAATATAGATCTCATCAGATACTCTTTCTGCATCTATTGAGATTATTTTCTTTTAGTTTCCTTAGATGATAAATTACATTGATTTATTTTAGAATGCTAAGCCAACCTTGAATTTCTGAGAAAACTGTACTTACATATTGACCTGTTTATATACTTTTAGATTCAGTTTTCTAAAATTTTGTTAAAAGTTTATGTGTGTGTGTTTGTGTGTTTATGAGGATTATGGGTTTGTATTTTTCTCTTTTTTAATGTTTTTGACTGATTTTAATATTATAATAATTCTGATATTGAATGTATTAGGTAATATGCCCTCCTCTTCAAGTCTATGGAATAGTTTGAGTGTAATTATCTTATTCCTTCAAGTTTGGTTAAATTCATCTTGAATACTTCGGGTCCTAGAGTATTTTTGTCTAAAAGAACACTTTTAAATGCAAACACAATTTCTTTAACACGTTGCGTACGGCGGGGTTTAAATCCCTCATACCCCTCTGTTCCGGCAGGTTTTTAAAAGAAACTACTTTAAAATGCACTCTTCTCTTTAAAGCGTAAATGCTTCTATGTCATTTATTATTTTTCTATGGAATTTTTTTAGGATTTACTCACCTATGATGTTAGTAATCCCTCCTGGTGTGATACTGCAGAAAGCAGCTTCCTTTGTTATTAACGAAACACAAATAATTCAATAAAATGTGCAAAGTAAAAAGAGTTAACAGTAAAAATGAGAATTCTCGTTATCCGTCCTTAACGCATGGCTCAGAAAAAAACGAAGCTTCTCATGATCCGTACGCTACGTGTTAAGAGACGTGTTAAGAGATGTAAAGCTATTCAGGTTTTTGTTTTGTTTTGTTTCCCTTGAATGATCATTGCTAGTTTGTATGTTTTAAGAACTTTGTCCATACCATCTAAATTGGGTAATCTTAATTGCTTAAAATTGTTCTGAATATTCCTTTATTATGCTTTTAAGTCTGTAGAACTTGTAGTGACATTTACTGTCGCCTCATGATATTCATCTTCTCTTTTTTCCCCCATAGTCAGTCTGTTAGAGATTTATCAACTTTATCTTCCAAATGAGCCAATTTCTACTTTCATTGATTTTCTTTTTTTTTTTTTTCATTTCATTAAGTTTTGCTCTGATTACTTCCTTTCTTCTGCTTTATTGTGTTAATGCTTTATTTGTTGTTGTTGTTTGTTTGTTTCTTATGGAAGACGTTTAGGTAACTGATTTGAAATACTTCTTGTGTAATACTGTAGGCATTTAATGTTACCGTGTTTCCCTGAAAATAAGACCCAGCTGGACAATCAGGTCTAATGCATCTTTTGGAGCAAAATTAATATAAGACGCTGTCTTATATTATATAAGACTGGGTCTTATATTATATAAGACCAGGCATTATATTATATTATATTATATTATATTATATTATATTATACCTGGTCTTATTTTACTATAAGGTTATGTTATATTAATTATATTAATTTTCACTCCAAATGACGCATTAGACCTGATTATCCGGCTAGGTCTTATTTTCGGGGAACCATAGTATCAGTTTTCTCTAAGTACTGCTTTAGCTGTGTCCTGCAGATTTTGATATATTATGTGTACAGTTTCATTCTGATAAGAATAATTTCTAATATCCATTTCAATGTCTCCTTTGGCTCATGGATTATTTAGAAGTGTGTTATTTATATTCCAAATATTTAAGGGTTTTCCAGATTTACTTATGTTTCTTTTAATTCTGTGGTAAGAGACTATGTGTTCTACCTTCTTAAATTCAATATTCTTAAATTTCTGAGATTTGTTTTATTACTGAGAATATGGTCTCTCTTGGTAAATGCCTTGTGTGCACTTAAAAAAAAAAAAAAAAAAGGTTTAATCCACTGCTGTTGGTTGGGGTGTTTTGTAAGCATCAGTTCAGTTGGTTTATAGTGTTATTCCAATCTTCTATATTTTTATTGATTTTCTGTGTACTCATTCTATCAGTTATCAAGGTGAGTTTAGTTCCCTTTGCCATTCTATCAATTTTTGTATCATATGTTATGCATCTCAATTATTAGGTACTGAAACATTTAGACTCATTATGTCACCTTGATAAGTTGATTCCTTTATCATTTTGATATAGTCCTCTTTAATCCCAAAATATTCTTTTCTCTGAAATCTACTTTGTCTGATATTAACGAGAAGAATCCAACTATTTAAAAAATTAATATTGGCATGATGTTTATTTTTAGGGTTTTAAAAATTTTTATACTGTTGTGTCTTCATGTTTAAATTGGTTTTCTGTAGCCAATGTTTTATTGGGTCTTGCTGTTTTATCCACTCTGACATTGATTGCCATTTAACTGAAATGTTTGAACCATTTTTATTTAATATGACTATTGATATGCTTGGCATTAAAATCTAATATGGTATCTTGCTGTTTGTTTCTCATTCGTGTCGTCTGTTTGTTCCATTTTCCTCCTTTTTCTTCTATGTTTTAGATTGAGTACTTTTTATGATTCTGTTATCTCCTGTTTTGGGATTATTAATTATGCTTTTTTTTAGTTATTTTAGTGGTTGCTTTTAGCATACAACCTAAATTTGTCACATTCTACTGTTAGATGATTTCATACCACTTCGTGTGTAAGACTCTTACAAAAGTGTAGCTCCATTTCCCCCCTGCTTGTCTTTCTGCTACTTTTGTTAATCACTATATATAATGATTTTATATCTATAATGGCAATACATTGTTATATTGTTACTTTATATAATTTTTATTTTAAAAGTTTATAAATCTTTTAAGGAGTGTAATAAAAAAAGGTCAGAAACCTGGCCCTAAACTAGGGCTTTTTGTTGACACGGAGTCTACCCTGAGATCTAACCTAATGTTCCAGCCCTTCTCTTACAAGTGCTCAGTTGGGAAAACCGGGCATGTGTGGCTATGTATGATACTCAAACATGTTAAAAGTGTTTTAATTGTTGGATCACCCCCATCCTAAAGAGAAATCATGTGTTCTTTATGTTTCTCTCCAGGGTTGAAAATGTTGCCCTGGGGATTGTTGTCATTTCTGTCTTTTCTACATATATAATTATTCAGGATCTTTTTCTTTATTATGATTTTTAATAAGTAACAGTGTTAAAGAGTACTTAATTTAGATGAACCAAGCTAGTAAGCAAAAGGAATTGAAATATCCTATATATTTTTTAAATTAGCCTATGGCAAACATCATTCATTAAGGTCCTTTGCTTTCTGGAAAATGTCTATACTCTCTGCATCCACACCCTTTGGAATCTTACCTACTCTTCAAGGCCCAATTCCGAGGTGACTTTGCATAAATTTCCCCCATCCAGACATATTCTCTTCCTCCTTTTAACCCAGATGACACTTTGTGCATTGTGAAGCTAATATACTTTGTTATAAAATATGTATCTAGATACCTTATCTCTTCAATTGCAAAATCTGTAAGTGGATTACAGTGGCACTTCTAAACACTTACATAAAATTAATATTAATACCAATATTATTTTGTTTAGAATAAAGTTTTTATGACTTTTCTATTTTAATTCTTGCTTCAATCCTGTATATAGGCATGATTTTGAAGACAGTGGTCATTGTGCATTATTTATCTTGAAGCATTAGAGTAAAATGGTCATGGGCTGTATTCCTGGATCCGAAACTTATTAGCTTTGTGCCTTTAGGCAAGTTGCTTAATTTCTCTGTCTTTTATTTTTCTCATCTATAAAAAAAGGGTGGTATTTATAGCTTCAAATTTATGTATATATTTATATATTTATGTAATTTAATATTGCTATAAGTATTGAATGATTATTTATATATAACATATAAAATGACTACAAGTGAGATATTTATATCATTTCTTGTGACATGTTAAACACAGTTTAAAATGTTTTTCACTGTACCAATTGGAGGCCCGCCAATTTCAAATTAATGTCTACTTGCACTTCACTATTAGTAGACAGGGCAGAATCCAAAATGAAGTGCAAAATCCCGAAAATCTGTACCCTTTCTTTTTGTGGGGAAGAGCAAATCCCACAGTGTTAGACATCATCAAATACAAAACAGAGTACACTCAAACAGGTTAGCAAGCATGCACATGTACACGGTAGGGCCAAATACTCTGTATAAAGATGAATGCTGTGAACCCTGAGAGAAATATCAATCATGGAGGAAATGTCAGCATGAAAGACATTATCAGTGAAACCACTTCTTTAATAAATTCACTAATATAACAAATAGACACTTTCAGGTGAATGTCAAGACAAAACAGACATAGTGATCCTTCTAGATTCTTCTCAGCACCAAAGAAAATGAGAAAAAAAGCTACAGATATCACACAAGCAGTTTTTACGTGTATGGAAGAGTGTTTCTCTCCCTGTGCTCATTTCAACCTCTGTAATCACTTCTGTTGCAAGGAGAGCAACGTACAGGGTCTGGAGACGCCAGTTAAATAGTATGTGTATGACTGCTGAGCAGGGCTTTGGCATTGTTTGAATATCAGATTCATTTAAACTCATTTGCCAGTAGAAACAAAACAAAACAAAACATAACAAAACAAAACAAAACAAAATGCTGTTTTACTTAGGAGTGATGAAAACATCTGCTACTGGCAGTTGAACAGAGAGTGGCTCGTAAGATAGATTTCACAGCGGTCTGCTTAGTTTGGAGAGCGGCAGGCCACAGCTGATACTGATTCAGATGTATATCCGTATCAAGAGGACCTATATCGTTTCTCAAGACAAAAATATTTTATTTTGTGGTTTTGGCATTCCTCAGGCCTGAAATCATAAAATGGTAATAGCTTTCTGAAGGGTGGCAAGAGCTGATGTTGCCACAATCCCAAAATGATTGCAAAACAAAGCTGTCTATGGGAAATTAGGTAATTCCATAACATATTTTGAAGTCCACACAAATCAGAATATATAGATAGAAACATGTAGGAATTTTGTTAATCAAAATAATATATTTGCCCACAAATAATGTATTTGTCCTCCTATTGATGAAATCTTGGATTGACAGACAGAGGAACAGAGAAAAAGCACAAGTTTTTACCTGGATAGAACTTATTCCTGGACCTGCCACTTTCTAGCTGTGTTGTCTTCAGAATGTACCTTGATAAAGATGACCCTCATTCTTTGGTACCTCTTTTATAAAATGAGTGCAAGATTACTTATGTGATTGTTGAGAAAGAAATATTTCTTTATGTGGTTACACAGTGCCTACTGCATAGTAAATACACGATAAGTGATAGACTTCCAATATTATTATTACTGTAATGAGGATTGAAAAAATCCAGGAGTTGAAAAATCCACTGTGAGTTCACATTCTCTTTCTGGCTTTTGATATTGAAATTTAATATTACCTTAATAATATGAGAATTAGGGTCAGTTGGAATGATTCCATAAGGTGCTGGATAATAATTTCCATTTGGAATGAAGAGTGGGGTGTTTCTGCACTCCTTTGTTTTTATGAACTCTGATGATTTTATATCACTTTTGGATGAGCAAAGTGTCCTTCCCTGTCCCCTTAACAAACGGAAATGGTACAAGCATTCACTTGAACTGAGATGACATGATTCTATTATCAAAAATTAGGGGTAGCTTCAAGAGATAACTGGCACTTCTGCATAATTACTGTTAGTAATAATTATTTAAAATGAAGTATCCCGAGGTCAAAATCATTTTTGGTAAGTGTCCTTCAGCTTAGAGTTAATGACTCCACAGAGTAAATCAATCCATTCAATTACCTGGGAGTACTTTCTGTAACCTGTGTATTTTAAAGGATTAAACCTGGACAGAACATTTTAGGAAGTTACACGTTCTTTAAGTGCGCCATTCAAAGTGTGAGTTTAGTAGCCCTTAACATTTTTCAAGCTAATGTTATTACAACCTTGCCCAAACAAAAAAAGACACAAAAACACACACACACACACACACACACACACACACACACACACGCAAAAACCACAGGAGCCTTAATTGTCCATTTATCATTTATCATTTTGTTGATGTGAACTTCGAGTTCCTATCTGAGAAAAGTTTCAGCTCTGCTTGTCCCACTGCTTCAACAACTCCTCCAAGCTTAGATGAGTTGTTCAGGCATATTTTGACCTTTACTTGACTGTCGGTTAAGTCTGGCATATATTCTTTTAATTGGCAGCACAGGCTTTTATATTCCAGATATTATACAATACTTTTCAATAATGTTCTTGGAAGACCATTTGTTGGGTAATTTGTTTCTTTCAATTCTATAAATTTTATCATTTGGTAAAATCATACTATTATAAATATGCTACATGTATGTTTACGCAACAGAAGTTTGGCTTTAATATCAAGTAAGTTATAGTTGTCATTCACTCCGCATGTCTTTTGAAGTGTTAGTTATAGCTTATAAAATTCATTTATGAGTATATTTTGTATCTGAGTTTTAAAAATTGTTTTAATTCTTCTGAACAACTTACATATATTTATTTGTTGGCCAAATTAAATTATATAACCCTTTGTATTTCCTTCTTTGCTTTGATTATTAAAATCTCAACGTTTGTGATCCACAATACTTTATAGCATATTTTTGCCTATTGATCTTATCTACAGCTTCATCCTGAAATAGTTGTATCTAGAGGTAGGTTTTGTCCTAGTTCACTCATTAATTTTTTGTTTTTCATTATTTTGGTTGTATGTGTAATACTCTGATTTGTCTTTCACCTTGCACTGAGCTCTAGGATTTACCTCATATCTTGTGCGCATGCAGAGATTATTGGTTCCCTCCTTGAGAAACACTAGCTTCAGTACTTTTTGATCCTCCATGTATATATGCATTTTAATAATTTCTGAACTGGAAGGTCTCCCTCAATTTCCTCCTAGTCCAATAGTATATTTAGTATATTTGTGTGTGTGTACACAGATGCCTGTGTTCTGTACTAGAGAATTTTCTACTTTAACTCTCTCCCCCCAAAATTTACCAAAAATGGAAGTCCTAAAAAATATACATCTATAAAATTTGATTTAATTTTTATCATTTTAGGGGCTATGTCTGGGTAGATAAAACATCAATTCTGAAAATATCAAATAATACTTAAGTTAATTGTATTTTTCAACAAACACTTATTGAGAATTTCTTATTGCAAGATGCTATCTAAAGACCTAGGATACAGAAGAGATAAGATAAACACTAAACTTCATAAGGCTTATTGTCTGATAGATAATAGCTGTTAAATATCATTACACAAAGAAGGATTTGAATATAATTGTGATAAATCTAACAAAGGTAAGGTACAGGGAAATCAAAGAATTAAAGTGGATCAAGGAAGGAAAGTGACATTTAAGTTGAGATTGGAAGCCTGATTAGAAGTTAGTCATTCAAACAGAAGGAAATAACATATATGCATATATATATATATATATATATATATATATATATATATGCACACATGATATATATACATATCATGTGTGCATATATATATATGTATATGTATATGTATATATATATATATATATATATGTATGTATATCATGTGTGCAAAGCTATTAAGTTTGGTAGAAACTTAACAAGTTCAAGACACAGAAAATATGAGAAAAGTAGTGAGAGATGAGAATAAAATGACAGATAAGAGCCAAGTCATGGATTTGTTGCTACTGCCGATCTTAATTATATTGAACTTTAACCTTCATCCATATAATAATGTATTCATTCAGTCAACCATCGATTTAGTAAGTCGATATTTACTGTGGACTTACTGTCAGGTCCTGCTTTAAGAAATGAGGTGACAGTGGTCAACAAGACTTAGAGAGTCTGTGAAGTAAGGGGAGACTGACTACATTCAAACAAATAAGTATGATACTTTTCAACTGTAGCTCTCCTTCTGATCCCATCCATTTCGCCTGTCAAAATAATCTGTGGAAACGCCTTGACTACACAACTTCTATAGCTACATATGTATTCCATAAATGCAAAATTATGTATAGAGTTGAGCACTATGATCACAGGCAGTACTGGTACGTTGTAGTACAGTTGTGCCAGCACTCTATGGCTTCCTCTTATTTGATTGGTTCATATCTGTTCCCTACTGGTTATTAAATATTTCAGGTATTACCTATGTTCTCACCTTAAGGTAAAGGTGATATTTCAGTAGCTCAATTAGAAGCCAATTGCTGTGGTCCCCAGGAGAGTTTATGAAGTTTGGGCTACAGTGTTCCTCAGAGATGCGTAAGAGGCGAGCAGATTTCAGCACTGTGTAGGAGAGTCAGTAGACCTTGATGATGGACTAAATATTGAGTAGATGTAAAATATGGGTAATATAAGCAATCGGTTTATGTAATATCGGTTTACAGTTCATACAGCTACTTAGTGGAATGAAGTTAGAGAACACTGGGGCGCGGTTGTTTTGGTGGAGAACATGTATTTGATTATTATTTTTGAAGCGATTGTATTATATCCATTTATTAAAGTGCTTAGATATGTGGAGAGATCTGAATTTGGCATTATTAAATAAAATATTAAAAATTGAAGCTGTAAGAATGGATGAGGTTTGCTAGGGATAAAATATCAAGTAAGAAAACTCCCAGGAAAAAGCTTTAAAGAAATTATATTTAAAAGTTAGGTTAGCTGTGGAGAAAAAGGAACCCTCATATACTGTTTGTGGGAAGGTAGATTGGTGCAGCTGTTATGGAAGGTGGTGTGGAAGTTCCTCAAAAAATAAAGAATAGAATTACCATATGACCCAGCAATCCCTCTCCTGGGTATCTACCCAAAAAACCTGAAAACATTTATCTGTGAAGATATATATGCTCCGATGTTTGTTGCAGCTTCATTTATGGTGGCCAAGACATGGAAACAACCAAAGTGTCCTTCGATAGATGAATGGATACAAAAGATGTGGTATATATACACAATGGAATACTATTCTGCCATAAGAAAAGATGAAATAGTGTCATCTGTGACAAAATGAATGGATCTTGAGATTATTATGCTAAGTGAAATAAATCACATGGAAAAAGTCGAGAAGCATATGATTTCACTGAAATGTGGGATATAAACTGAAAGCAACAAAGGAACAAGACAAACAAATAAAAAAAGAAAAACTCATAGATACAGACAATAGATTAGTGGTTACCAGAGGAGGGTGGTAGATGAGGGTAAACCGGGTCAAATATATGGTGATGGAAGGAGAACTGACTGTGGGTGGTGAACACACAATGGAATTTATAGATGATATATTACAGAATTTTACACTTGAAACCTAACGTAATTTTACTAACCATTGGAATCCCAATAAATTTTAATAAATAAATAAATAAATAAATAAATAAATAAATAAATAAATAAATAAATGAAGTAAGTAAGTAAGAAAGAAGTGCCAGGAAAGGCAATTGAGAAGGAAGGTAAAGAGGAAAGTATAGTGTCATAAAGCCAAGCAATAGACTTTTTTTTAATTAAAATTTATTGGGGTGACAATGGTCAACAAACCTGCATAGGTATTTTTTTTGAGAAATAGAAAGTGGTCAACTGTCAAAGTTCAAGAGAGATCAAATGACACAAGGATTTTTTTTTCCCTATTTCTACAAAAAACTATATATTAGTATACAAAACATTGCAAGCATTCCTTTAAGTTCTGGTAACACATAGATCAGCTGATCTTCTCAATTTCCTAAGCAAGAACAATAAAC
Source organism: Rhinolophus sinicus (assembly GCF_057876585.1). Taxonomy (NCBI): domain Eukaryota; kingdom Metazoa; phylum Chordata; class Mammalia; order Chiroptera; family Rhinolophidae; genus Rhinolophus; species Rhinolophus sinicus. The sequence continues at coordinate 109,726,467 of NC_142501.1, read as the reverse complement.
AAGCAAGCATTTTGTATACAGTGTACTAAATTATTAATATTATTGAAGAATATCTAGCATTAAGAACTACAAAATATCAACTAAGATCTTTAGCGTGTTGACCAGTACAATACTATCTTTCTTTCACTTAATTTTTTTTCTGAATACTAGGCTGCAAAAGACTAAATAATCCTTAATATTTTTATTTTATTATTAAAATGTAATTTTGCATAATCATCTAACATAACACTTTACAAATGTTAGGCATAAACTTAGTCATCAAATACTATAGTCTAATCTCTAGGGAAAATGAACTCTTAAAGTCAACTGATTTTAAATGAGGGTAAAATTTAGTGTGTGTATTATTTGTACTATCAAGGGGGAAAAAGTGATTTTAAATGAAACCAGTATTTAAGATTATAAACTGCTTGAAAGCAGGGATTGTGCCTTGTTTCACAAATACATTGATTTCTAAGCTTGACGCATGATCATAACACAAATAAAATTCTTATTTAAAAACTATATGTGGTTACATAAAACGGGGATATATGAGTTTCCTCTAATGGAGCTATTGTTAAACAAAAACAAAACTATCTGATCTCAAACTCATAAATAATCATATCAGAATCATTGCTTTATTATTAACAGCATAAGACATTAAAATAAATTAATGTAGTAATTTTTCCTGTTACTACTCTGTGACAACCAGAGCTACATTCTTTATTGCACTAACTTTAAATAATTCTCTTAGGAAATGGTAATCCATAGTACCTACATTTGTTACATGGTAGGCCTTTGACTTTAATAAATTTAAATAATATGTTTCAAATATTTGTTAGTGATTCATGGAAAGTCCATAATGCAATACTTCATAATTTGCAGGAAGCACAAATATAAATAGAATACACTGTGAATACTGCGGTGAGGAGCAAGTCACTTATGTTCAAGTGATTCTATGTTGATACATAAGAAGCATTTACCATGTTTCCCCGAAAAATAAGACCTAGCCGGACAATCAGCATTAATGCATCTTTTGGAGCAAAAATTAATATAAGACCCGGTCTTACATTGTATTGTATAAGACCCAGCCTTATATTATAGTAAAATAAGACCGGGTCTATATTAATTTTTGCTCCAAAAGACGTATTAATGCTGATTGTCCGGCTAGGTCTTATTTTCAGGGAAACATAGTAGCTATATGCTCACTCATCAATGAATGTGAACTTGTACTTTAAGACAATACGTAGTTGGATTTTTTTTTATGACAGAAATTATAACCTACGAAAGTTTGTACAAATTTGGGATTTGTGAAGCTCTCCAGATTTGTCTCTTACTGAATCAAATATGGCCTCTTATGGGAATTAATCATATTTAAGAGAAGTCCAGGGGGGGGAAGAAATTAGAAAATACTAATCAAAATGATCCATTTGATAGGAAAGAAGCAGTATGATAAATTGATAGGCTCATGGCTGACACTAATAAAGACACATTTTTTTTTTTTAAAGCCAGACTTCTGCTAATAAAAATCACCAGCTTCTCTGAATCAATAGAAGTGATAACACTGAGGTTACTACACCTGTTTTTTGTTCTTTTGTTTGTTTGTTTGTTTTAATCTACAACACTTGCAGCATGAAGCAGTGGAAATCCTTGTATGATGGTAGCTTATGGTTAGCAAGAAGGGTAAAGAGAAGTAATTTAAGATTGTGAAATAAGTTATTCTTATATGGGAGTATCTTCTTATCATTGCCTAGTTAAGTACCTACTACCTTCATACGTACCTTCTTATTGCCCAGTTATTTACCTTATTTTTAATATATTTGAGGAATTCATGTATTATTAGCCTTAAAGCATTAATTTTATTAAAATATTATTTTCAGTCTTGGTGAAAATCAAGAAATCTCAATTTTATTTTTGCTTTCTTCATTAGTTTCTCTTCAAATGACACTCATTTTGTTTTTCCTTTATGTTTCCTCCTGTAGAACGAGAAAGTATGTGCCCTACCCTAGAGCACAATGACACTAAATGGTATGAAATATTTAATCAGGTTGAGAGAAAGAAATGCACAGAAACCTTCTTTATAAAAATTGATTACTTCAAATGCTTAGATCAAAATTAACAGAAAAGATGCCACAGCAAGGATGAATGGCTTGATAATTGAGTTATCTTCCATGTGAATGATTACTTATCAATGACTGAACATAAGTAAGTAGGTCAAGATCCCAAGATGCCAGAATAGATGCCAGGATACCAGGAAGTATCCTTAGGTATATCCTAAGAAGGTGAGCGTATGCTAAGATTTCCTACTGTTACATTACTGAGAGAAAAAGAACAAAATGCTTTCTTACCTAGCACTGTGTTTGTTTTGGATATTGTGTAGCTTAGTATGCAAACTGGGTGTTGTGACTTACTAGGATTTCCCATCATTAATAAAGCTGGGAAGGAGGGAGAACAGTAGTTTTCAATTATGGAGCAGGGGAGAGATGAAATGAATGTTTCCATAGTTTATGTCTCAGTGTGGGGCATCCGTACTTACCCAGTTGTCAGTTCCTAAGAGAACACACAGGTCATGTGTACAGAGGGAGAGGGCATCGCTCTTGTCCTTGGCCTTTTCTCTGTTAGAGATTTCGGTATCACCGTAAAAGTGACTTCCCTTATCTAGCACAGTCTCTGACCTCTCTCTCCAGAACATGTTGCAACAGGTCAGTGGATTGCAAGCTGGCTTACCAACACTGACAGCATCCTCTTTGTAGCAGTCTTGGAATATGGTATTTTATGTGGATATAGTATTTTAGGAGAATCCGGGAAATTCACATATGGAGCAAACAGGACCCAGAAGAAGCATACACAAAGTGCCTCCCTTGACAATCTTCCTCTGCTAATGGAAGAGCCTAGAAACTCTGCAAAAATAACAGTGACAAACCTAACTTTCCCAGTTTCAAAAATTACCATCGGACTGTACAGTGACTGGGCAAGACTATTGTGACAACCTGAAATACTCTGTTTTCTGCCTTTGCTTTTTGCCAATAGAAAATGGACCAATAGTTATACAGAACAGAGTATGGGTAGAATAAAGTAGCGTTGATTGCTCCTTGAAATCCCATCTTTTCTACCATTAAAAAGTATGACTCATTCAAGATAATTCTTATGTGATGACTTAGGAAGGGTTATGGACAGCTAAATGCGGTGCATTTCTGTAGCTCTTTTTAAAACGTAATATTGTGTTACCTGATGCTAACTGAGTAGTCAGAGAACCAGCATGTATATGTGGGGAGAGGAGTGAGGATGGTAAATACATGTGATGAGGACTGTATAATAGTTCAGGCCTACTTCCCGGTGAGAAGGAGAACAGTGGCAGGATAACCACCGGCCTATTTTTAAGCCCAACTCTCTTTAAATCTAAAGGCAGTTATTTATATCAAAACCACTGCAAGATTGTAATAATAATCAGAGGGGTGAGGGCAAGCTAATCAGCAGGAAACGGACAAGGTGTTTATTATAATTATGAATGTACATGACAGTCTGTGATTTTCAAGGATTATATCATGGAGTCAGGCCGACTTGCTTTAAATTACAGTTCAATATACTTGATATCTGTGAAACCTTAGCAAGGTAGCTACCTGCACTAAGCTCAGTTTCCTCATCAGTAACTATGAGTAGTTGTAACAATAATGTATACTTCACAGTGTTTTTGTAGGATTAAGTGTCATGATGTGCATAAAGCAATTAGCTCACTTTCTGCCACACACTAGACATTCAATGGGTGTTAGCTATATATTAGTGAACTACTTAATTATTATTAGCAATCTGACATTTGATAAGCCTTGTGACAACACATATCTATTCTCTTTAAAAATACCTGCTTAAGATAAATGAGAAGATCAAGTGTGTTTTATTGCTGAAGTCCATAACAATCAGAAAATGATATAACATTGTAGATATTTTGGCAACCCTGGATCTTTGTGCTTGTATTATCAGGACAAAGTACCTTAACTACCCTGCCTTATATTAGAATTGTGCAAAAACCTCTAGAAACTCAAGGTGTTGTTGCTATTATACAAGCCAACAATAAAACATATTCCTAATTATGTCTTATTATTAATGAGAAAAGCAGATTAAACAACAATATATCATTTTTACTCTTATGGTATATTGGAGGTGGCATGGAAAATGATAGCCTATAAAAATACCAGTGCTTTTGTAAATTGGTTCAAACATTTTTTAAAAGCAGTTTAATAATATGTCTGAAAAGCCTTAGTAATTTTCATAACTTTGGATTCAAACTTTCTGTATCTTAGAATTGTTCTAAGTAGAGTCAAAAGATTTTTATATAGTGATTTTTGTATTTATAATAACTAATAATATTACTAATTTGGGAATAAGCTAAATAACAAAATTGCATACAACTATGAACATACACACACAGACACATAAAATGTAATCCAGGTGAAATCTGAATAAAATCTGTGGATTGTACCAGTGTCAATTTTCTAACTTTGTTATTGTACCATAGCTATACACATTTTTAGCATTTAGGTGGCACTGGGTGAAAGGTACAGAAAACCTCAGTGTAGTATTTTCCACAGTGTCCTTTGAATCTTTAATTATTTGAAAATGAGTTTTGTTTATTTATTTGTTTGTCCTGTTCCTTTGTCACTTTCAGTTTTACATCCCACGTATCAGTGAAATCAGATGGTTCTCCAGTTTTTCTGTGTGACTTATTTCGCTTAGCATAATAATCTCAAGATCCATCCATCTTGTTGCAAATGGCAATATTTCATCTTTCCTTATGGCCGAGTAGTATCCACATCTCCTTTATCCAATCACCCCAATCAACTTTAATTTAAAGAAAGAAAGAAAGAAAGAAAGAAAGAAAGAAAGAAAGAAAGAAAGAAAGAAAGAAAGAAAGAAAGAAAGAAAGAAAGAAAGAAAGAAAGAAAGAAAGAAAGAAAGAAAGAAAGAAAGAAAGAAAGAAAGAAAGAAAGAAAGAAAGAAAGAAAGAAAGAAAGAAAGAAAGAAAGAAAGAAAGAAAGAAAGAAAGAAAAGAAAGAAAATGAAAAGAGAAGTACAGAAAACCCCTTTGTCAAGAAATGCATTCCAACTTTTGGTGCAGAAAATAAGACTACTGTATCTTTTGTCAGCTACATCAAATCCTCACTTCCAACCTAAATTTTAAGGTTCTGCCTGTCCTATCCACCCACTAGTTCTCCTTTTGCCATAGGACTCTCCTCTGAGAATTCCTCTCCCACTGCGTACCGCGTCCCTGTACTGTCTTTCGCATGCCCATTTCAGCCCCTGCGGCTTCTGTACCTTAATAACTTAGTCAACCCAACCGTATCAGTCTTTCCTTATAAGACTGTCTATTGCATTTAGATTGAATTACACAGGAAACATTTTTTTCGTATTTTCTCATGTTTATAGTACATTTAGTTTATCAAATTGAAGATGAGGACCATTATGGAGAAGTCTGTCTTTTGTGATCTACTCAGAATGTACTTGATGCAGTGGTTGAACATATAATAGGTGCTCAGTAACTGCTTGAGGCTGGTAAAAGCTTCCATAAAATTAATATGGAAACAGAAGATTAAGAAGCACAGAAAAACAGTGTTGATATTTAAAACCTTTACAAAAATCTTATTTGTCTAAGAGTTTAAAAAGAATAAAGCTGCAGTGGAGCAAATACAGCCTTCTCAAGATACGGTACTAGAATAACTAGACACACATATGCTGAAAAAATGAATCTTATGCTCTTTACAAAAATTAAAACCTCCTCCTGGAAAGGATAATGTCAAGAGAATGAGAATATAAGCTGCAGACTGGGAGGAATATTTGCAAAAGACACATCAAATACAAAACTATTACCTAAAATATGCAAAGAACTCTTAAAACTGAACAATAAGAAAATGAACATCCCGATTGAAAAAATGGACAACGGATCTGAACAGACACCTTGCCAAAGCATGGCAAATAATCATAGGAAAGTACGATCTACATCATTTGTAATCAGAGAAATGAAAATGAAAGCAACAGTGAGATGTCACTACACACCTATGAAAATGGCCCAAATCCAAAACACTAACAACACATGTGCCCGAGATTGTTAAGCGATAGGAACTCGCATTGATTCCCGGGGGGGCATGCAAAGCGGTATACTTTGGAAAACAGTTTGGAGGATTTTTTTACAAAACTAAGCATTCGTTCCAGTAATTATCCTTCGTGGTATTTACCCAAAAGAATTGAAAAATGATGTCTACAAAAACCCTTCTGATGGTTGTTATAGAAGGTTTATTCATAATTGCCCAAGCTTGGAAGCAGCCACGGTGTCCTTCAGTAAGTGAGTGGATAAATAGAGTGTGGTCCATCCAAACTCTGCAGTATTATTCCGAGATAAAAGGAAGCACTATCAATCCATGAAAAGACATGGAGGAAACTCAAATGCGTGGTACTAAGGGAAAGAAGCCAATCTGAAGAGGCTACATACTCTATGATTCCAACTCTGTGACATTCTAGAGAAGATAAAACTATGGATACAGTAAAAAGATCAGTGTCTGCCAGGGAATAGGGGGGAGCTAGGGCGGGGTGAATAGGTGGTGTGAGAGGATTTTTAGGGCAGTGAAACTACTCTGTAAGATACTGCAATGGTGGACACATGTCATTATGTATTTGTCCAAACCCATAGGATGTGTAACACCAAGAGTGACCCCTGATGTCAACTATGGACTTTGGGTAATAACGATGTGCTAGTGTAGGTTCACTGATAATAACAAATGCACCTCTCTGGTGAAGATGTTGAAAATGTGCGGGGGCAGGGGACTTTGAGGAATTTTCTGTACCATTCTCTCAACTTTGCTGTGAACGTAAAACAGCTCTAAAAATATGTTTGTCAATTATAAAAAAATGATGCCACCATAAGTATCTCTCTTTTAAAGTCTTTAGCCATAAGGGAATTATTAAATGCTCTAGTGACAGGATATAATTAGTATAAATTTACTGTGACAGAATTTGATTTAACTAAATTTCTATTGTATTTTTTAAAATATCCATGCTTATCACTATGTGAAGTTTTTGTCTATATTTAAATAGATGGGAACACTTAATAGACAATTACTCATTAAAATCTGGTCATTGTACAGAGTATTGCTATTGTTATCAATTAGATAAATAAAAACTCAATATATGCTCCTGAAATTGTCCATCTAAACTTTGATAGCACCCATTGTAATGTTTAAAAAGTAGAATAAAATAGGAAAGCACACTTTATCATTTTTAGTATTCTAAAGCTATGAATTAAAGTTAAAAAATGTTATGCTTGGAAACAAAGTAATTTATTCTCATGATGTACAAAAGGGACTCACAGAAAGAATACTTACTGAGATGTCACAAAATAATGATGAGGTTAATTACCCAAAACACTTTTCCAATCAAGCCACTTTGTCAGTGAATAAGGTCATTCATTTCATATTCTCCACAATAATATGGGATTAAATTGCAACAGTACAAATAAAAACTTATTCATGGTTTTCCATGAAGTAATCCCAAGCCAGGAATATTTCTGAAATATCTCCTAAAGGAATAATGTGCGAATAATTGTTACTCAAAAATACATATAGAGAGAATTCTTAACCAGAGTTTGCACAACTCTGTAGACGCAATCATTCAAACACTGGTTCATTTCAGCAGCAAAATTATTTGAGTTATTGAAGACAAATAAGTCACACAGATCTGAAAGAATCTGTTCCCAAATTTCAAAGACAAGTACTTGAATTTTCATTTAAGTAGGTTGATTTAAACTGACCCACACATGTAGTGATAATGTCATAAGTGATAAGGACATTTTTTTCTCTCATTTATGATGTATAGTCCTAAGATAACATGATATTTCTAAGGTCTTTTAACTAAGCAAAGAGTAACATCGATTAACATGCACAAAGACATAAATGCAAAGTGATCAGTACCGAATTTTTACTAAAATCTAAATATTTTTCAAAATATCAACTATTAAGTTATAGATAATAACAGAAAGTAGGAATATTGTGGAAAATTTTGAAAAAGAATGGCAACATGTACATACACCAGCAGATATCAAACTATATTATAAACATACAATTAAAACAGTGTGGTACTCATACTCAAATAGCCAGGTGGTCGAATACAGCAGTGAAAACTGCAGCAAAAAACCCAAGTGCATGTGGAAATTTAGAACATAACAGTAGCAACATGTGAAATTAGTAGAGAAAAGCTGAACTGTTTCATAAATTGTAAGTCTTCAAAGTATTTGGGAAAAGAGAAAATTAGAATCATACTTTATTTCATACTCTAGCATGAACACCAACTGGATCAGCAAGTATAATGAGCTTAAACATAAAATGTGAAACTATCGAAGTTCTGAGATTAATTATAGGTGACGTTCTTGATAACTCGGAAGTGCAGGAAACCTCACTAACTGTGATGAAAATATCAACCATTAAGTGTAATGTTAATGGTAGAGTTTTTGTAGATATGCACTAGTTTTTGTAGATGTGTTTTTGTTGAGATTTTTTTTTTTTTTTAATCACAAATAGGAATTGGAATTTGACAGATGCTTTTGTTGGTTTGTTTTTGAGATGGTCTTTTTTTTTTTTTTTTTTCTTTTTTCTTTTCACACTGGTAATATTGTGAATACATTGACTGATTTTGATTTTCACATGTTAAACTAATCCTGAAGTTTTTTTGAGAAAAAAAATCTCACTTGGTCCTGATCAATTCTTCTTTTAAAAAATGTCTGTGTTAGATTGCCTCAAATTGTGGTTAGAATTATTGCATCTATTATAATGAGAGGAATTTGTCAATAGTTCAGTTTTTGAAGTGTTTTTGTCTGATTTAGATATCAGAGGTATGCTGGCTGCATAGAGTGACTTGGGTAGTAGTCCCTTCTCTTTAGTTTTCTGGAAGAGTTTGTGAACAATTGTCATATTTCATCCTTAAAAGATTGGTAGACTTCTCCAGCGAAGCCATCTGGGCCTAGAGTTCAAGTTATCCTATTTCTTAAGAGAGTTTTGATAGTTCACCTTTTTTAAGGAATTCATCACTTTCATTTAAGCCTTCCAGTTTATTTGCATAACTTTGTTAATAATGTTCCTTCATTATCCTTTTAATATCTTTGGAATCAGTAACCCATATTTCCATCATTTTGAAGTGACCCATATTTTATGGCCATTTTATACAAAGGTGCTGTGAACATACTGTAAATTCCCCTTTTTTTTTTTTTTGGGGGGGGGTGGATATATGTACCCATTTTCCTTTTCCTTAGATATATACCTAAGATTTAAATTGATGGTTAATCGGCCAGGTATGGTTAACTTTATTGGAAACTATTAAATGGTTATTTCCAGGCATGTGTGAAAGTTCCTTTGAATTTCATCATTGCCAAAACTTGGCATTTTCTTTATTTTTAAATTACATTCTGATGATTGTTTTAGTTATATTTTATTTTCATTTTAATGACAGAAAGACTATGTACATATGTTTATTGATCATTTGGATATTTAATTTTGTGAAATGCTTATTTAAGTCTTCCCTCCAATTTTATTAATTTGTTTGTATTTTTCCTATTGATATATACAAATTTAATATTTGCAAATACCTTAGACAGAAATCCTTTGCTGCATACCATGTTTCCCCGCAAATAAGACATAGCTGGACCATCAGCTCTAATTTTTGGAGCAAAAATTAATATAAGACCTGGTTTTATTTTCATATAATATAAGACCAGGTCTTATACAATATAATATAATGTAACATAAAATAACATAATATCGAGTCATATTAATTTTTGCTCCAAAAAATGTGTTAGAGCTGATGGTCAGGCTAGGTCTTGCATTCGGGGAAACACGGTATACATGCATTGAAGATAATATTATCATCTGTTCATTTTCTTTATATCAGCTATAAATGAGCAGAAAATTTTAATTCTGATGAAATATAACATTTTTTGCGTTTATTGTATTTTGAGTCTTTCCCAAGGAGTCTGTATTCACTCCAAAGTGAAGAAGAAATTATTCTATATTTTTCTCATGAACCTTTACAATATTAGCCTTCACATTTTGGTCTGTGATTCATCTCTAATTAACTGTTTGATAAAAAAGTAAGTAGTAATAAATGTTTAGTAAAAATAGATTCAAGATTCTTTCTTTCATACAGATGTCCAATATTTCTAGCACTCTTTATGGAAAAGAACTTTCCTGACTAAATCATATGAGTACCTTTGGCACAAGCCTAAGTCACTGTAGGTCTGTAATTCTGTTTAGGAGTTACATTTTCTGTGCTGTTAGTCTCCAAGTCTATCACTGCAGCAGTTCTACTGCATTACTTGCTGAAGTTTCAAGTAAACCTCAAATTAAATAGGACTCACCTTGCAAATGATCGTCCCTTTTTATGTTAGTCCCTTTACGTTTCTTCATATCTGCAGCTCTCCATTGTCCTTCCATACATGATTTTCAGTTGGTCTATGTTGTTTTTATGGCATGAGCACATATTTTAAACAAAAGTGGAATCTGAAATGAGGATATTTTGAACAAGGCATAGAGATACAAACTACAAATAAAAGTCTGGTAAAAATTCAACTACATTCAAGTAAGGGCTTATTTAATTAAAACATGATATAAAGAGAACAATAAGATAAACTCATCTAGTAAGAGACATGCATTCGAGCACCAGGAAAATGGAATTGATAGTTCATAGCAGCACTTTTTAAAACATAGAAGTTGGAATCCATCCAGACATCATTGATAATAAAGTGAAAAATCAGTGTTGGCATATTCATACAGTGAGATAAATTTCAGCATTAAAAAAGTGAACCATAACCAACTAAATCAAAATGGATAAATCTTAAAATACCATTCTCTGTAAAACTAGAGTTCACAGAAATACTATATCTATACATCACTGCTATTCTATTTGAAAATGTTAAAACCAAGTAAAGCTATACAAAGGGTATGAACAGGGCACGCATGAGCAGATATTTAATGTTTACATAAAATATTAAACATCTAAAAAAATGTGCAAAGGGCATGAACAGAATTTAATATTTACGTAAAATATTAAATACCACCATTAATAAAAAAAAAGGAATTTTAAATTTCAGCCACATGTTGTCAGTTGTCTTCATTGATGAAAATGGGAAGTACTTAACAAGTACTTAACAAGGTTGGAAGGGGTGTGATTTCTACTGATTAGGGGATGCTTTGGTGAAGGGCTTTCCAAAAATAATTAGGCAATTATTATCAACCCATTTTCAATAAAATCTGCTTTTATCTTTTCCTGAAAATTCTATTCTTAAATATTTATCTTAAAGTCATTCAGAGATTTAGAAGTACGTATGTCTATGAACAAGAAAACACACTGTATTTTTATTTAAAATTGCGTTAAATAGAAGTATACTATATATTGATCAATTTGTTAGGTGAACAGGACACG